>NW_020884892.1:12380388-13059421 GCF_003945725.1 Corapipo altera
CCTTCCCTTCGCAAACCTTCCCAAACCTTCCCAAACCTGCCTTTCCCAAACCTTCCCAAACCTTCCTTTCTCTGCCCTGCCCAAACCTGCCCTGCCCTGCCCAAACCTTCCTTTCCCTTACCAATTTTAATGAACCAACTACATAATGACAGAGGTTTACTGTGTATGCCAATGGGCTTTAAATTCAGGGAATTCAAGTCAGCATTATATTGACTGTTCTCCTGTTACACTACAGTTAATTTGAAAACTAAATGTTATGGGACATTTCAGCTTTAATTTAAATGTGTAGTACTAAATATATCTTGATTTTTTCCAGAGGTTACTTTTGTTTCAATCTTTATTTTATAGAGAATATTTCCTTATATACTTTTGTTACATGAAAACCAGTTGCTTCTTTTGCCATCTTTCCATTTTAAGTCTTCTGCTCCTCAAGATGTATTCCATGTGAACAAGAGCAGTCCTGTTGTATTTTAGACCTTATGTTTCTTTAAACAAGTAACACACTCAGTGTTGACATGAGGGAACAGAATCTTTCGTCCTTCTACTAGTTTTCACAGCTGAGACAAGTGGAAGACAACACTAAAATATTTCTAAACCTCTTTCAGAAAAGGTGTCTGAAACAGAGATAAGAAATTTCTCTCTGAAGGAAAAGCAGTACCTCCATAAAGTGTTTCAAATGTGGTGATGATTTACAGTGATAGCTTCTGTTTGGCTGGTATTCCATACCAGTTCCATTGAGTTTGTTATAGAGTTTCCAGTCAATCCTACCAAAAGATTAGAAAAGTCATTTTGATACCTTATTATAGCTTATACAAGGGCAAGGCAATCTATTTTACTCAGATATTTACCAAAAAGTATCACTATATTTTCTCATAGCATTAAAATGATACTAATCATAGATTGAAAAGTTTAAAATGGACTTCTTTTGAAAACTTCATAATGTCTAAACTTCATAGTGGCCCAATTTCCAGTAAATTGTGCGAAGATTAGGCATCCAAATATCTTATTTGTGAAAGAAAATGCTTTTAAGAACAAAATGAAATGAAATGGTAATTTAGTTAAGAAGTTCTCAATTTCCTGGAACTCCTAAGAGCTGATTTTCACCAAGGTGTTTCAGTGTTTTTCTTACTTTATGCCCTTCACAAACACAAGATTTTTGTTGAGTATTTTGTTTCTTTTATAAGATGCTTAATAAAGCATCTCTGAGACTAAAGAAAACAGTATAAAATGAAGGAAATAAGCATTGTATGTAAAAAACAATGATTGACAAAAATAGAAAGTAAAAAGCAACCCACAAAGATAGACATAACCATGACAGAAGAGTTGGAACTGAGTTGGAGTTGTTCAGGCTCCAGGGATACCTTACAGCAGGTACCTTCTAATACCTACATGGGGCCAACAAGAAGGCTGGAGAAGGACTTTTTAGAAAGACGTGTAGTGATAGGAGAAAGGAAAATGATTTTAAACTGACAGAGGGTAGGTTTAGATCACATATTAGGAAGAAATTCTTTGCTGTGAGGGTGGTGAGATACTGGAGCAGTGTTCCCAGAGATGTTGTGGATGTCCCATCCCTGTAGTGCTCAAGGCCAGGTTGGATGAGGCTTTGAGCAACTTGATCTACTGGAAGGTGCCCCTGTCCACAGCAGGGGTTTGGAACTAGATGATCTTTAAGGTCCCTTCCAACCCAAACCATTTTATGATTCCATGATTCTAAATTTTTATTACTTTGGGAAATTATACATAAGAAAATAATTATCTGTGGTCAGACAAAATATCAAATGTCGGCTTTGTTCATCTGGTAGAAAGCTCATTGTAAAAGCTGCTATTGGAGCTGAGATGGAAGTGAGAATTCTTTGAAGCAGAGTTGAGTTAAACAGGCATAGAGATATATATGAAAACAACATAGATTTTTCTGAAGCAGCAGCAGTTCTAATGCCTTGTAGCTGACATGGATACCTATCCCACTGCAAACTGCTACCCAGGTGCAGTCTACTTATGTTCTGGTGTGCTGTACTGCAGGGTTGCTGCTGGTATGTACACCTTCCATGCCTAGCACAGGTGAAATGTGAGACTCATGAAGAAAGAGGGAGTTATAACATAGGAATGGACACCAGTGAGTGTCCTTAGTGTAAAAGTCAGCAGTCTGTTCATATGAAAACACAGTAGAGTAAGAAAGAAGCATGCAAGCTGCTGGGCATTTGAGGGAGGCAGAGAAAAAGGTGGAGAGTAAGTAGGAACTAATAAGTCCAGTGCATTAGAGACGATTGCCTTCCATGTTTGTACTCATGTGAAAAAAATTCAATAAAACTTAGTGTTGGAAGTTAAGATTAGAGAAAGGAGATTTAATGCAGAAAAGAGGCATAACGTGAAATGGAAGAGCATAAATTAAAGAGAATTAAGACATGATGAGAAGAGATAAAAAGATAAATTTCAAACACAGTCCAAAGTAAAATGCAGTCATTACATCTGGAGAGTGTCCTATTCTCATTTTCATAATTGGATTCAAAGATCGTGATGGAAGGCATGACAGGACAAGTAAAATTATAGAAATGGTAAGATGGTTTAGAAAGAAATATTGTGTATATATTTTCCAAAAATGAGAAGGATTGATTGCAGGAAGGAAAGGGTTCACAAAATAGGGATGAGTTCACATCACAATGAAATCTATCCCTGTTGCATTCCAGTATGTTCTTAGACGTACTAACAAAAAGGATGAACATATAGAACCATAAAAACTAAGGTGATGATAACATAAGTGAACAGAAAGAGAATGCAGCAAAACAGAAGATAATTAGGAGAACAATCCTTCCTGATTTATGATCACTGTAAAAAGTAGCTGCTCCTTGCTGCTCAATACAGTCAGGTGATCAAAGATCGTAAACAGGAAAGGTCTTGCAGAAACATGTAATGAACAGGAGAGATAAATGAACAAAGTTGATGGACTCTGAATGGAATAGAACCACCAACTAGGGGGAAAGAATAATGTTGCAAATAGGTTTATTGCACAAAAAAGGAGAGGTGAACAAGGATGACATGGCTAAGGAGTACTGTAAGATTCTATTGACTGTGCTTTAAGATAGGTGCAAGTCAAAGAAATGAAAGGAGATCAGCTTATCAGAAAGGATACTGAAGAAAAAAAGCAGGGTATGCACAAATCATCTTCCATTTTCTCAGTTTGCTTTTAAAACAAATGACAGCAAGTATTAAATACCTCTTTAAAAGGAAATACACAAGCAACTTAGAAATGTGAGAGTGTGTTAATCAATGTAGACTCAGTATAATTATCATATGATAATGACTGCTATTAAAGAACACATTAAACAAAGAAGATTAAACAAAAGGTGTGGAGTACTAAGGAGGTGAGAGGTGTGGACATATGTTATTAAACAGTATAATTGAATGGTCAGAAGGAAGAGAAAAAGCCAAAGACAGTCTTGTTGTGTACTGGGTGAGCATAATTATGGGAAATCCAAGGGCAAGGGGTGTGGATATTGTGTAAGTATTACTTGCTTTGCTAGAAGGCAAGGAAAGTTGAATAAGTAGATTAAGAACTGATGTTACTGATGCTTACTGTAATCCCACAATGAATCAGAGGATGACTGAAATCAGAAAGAGCGGCTGTGGTTTTTGATTTCAAGAAATATTTATCCATGTAAAATTGATGAGAATTAAACATCTGAATTTTAAAATCTGGTAAAAAACAATGCAATGGAAACTTTGAATCATACTCACTATTAAAAGAATATCATGAGTGGTTTTGTTCATCTTCATACTTACTTCAACAAGAATTTTTCTTTTCTAGTCTAACTTCAAGCTATTCAAAATTCTTCATTGTGTGCTTTGAATAAAACCTTCCCCTTAATGAAAAGCAGTTTGCAAGTAACTTCTTTTTGGAATGCTAGTTCTGAAATCTAGATGAAAAAGATCACAGTATATGTTACTGGTTATTTCAGCATGAATTTTACCTCATGAAAATAAATGTCATGTTTTCCTCATTTGATCAGACCAGTCAGTTAATGCACGCTGTTTATTTTGATCATAACCAAGTTGGACTGCCAAGGTGAAGAACATCACAGAATGTATTAACATATGAAAGCAGAGATTACAGTGCATGTTGTATGGAGTCTGTTGGCATGGTTTTTTTTATTTAATAGACTAAAAAAGTAGGCCTATCAAAATCAAACTTCACTGTTGGTTTGTTGGTATTTTTTCCATTCTTGGAATTAAAAATGTATCTTCTGACATGTGCATAGCTGTGTTACATTCTACTAGTCATCTCAGAAAAACATCCAAGTTATATCATCATGCAGAATATGAAGAATTCTCTTTTGTTATGGTTTGGGTATGGAATAAAAGAAGTAAGTGGAACTTTTATAAGTTGTGAAACTTTATATTTCATATATATTTATGGATAGGACCAATTTTTGGATCCAGTATGAAGCATTACATTCCTTAATAAATAGTGTGTTATCTCACAAGGTTCTGCTCACTCATAGTTGTGGTTCTAGTTTTGGCTTTGGTTTTTTTTAAATATAATTTAATTTTGGTAACAGAAGACCTATTATATTTGATTTTTTCTTTGTAGTTTGTATTGAATTAACAGAACAGTCCATATGTAATTGAAAGCTTTCATGACATAACTACAGCAACAAAGGTTCTAAATTATGGAACTATATTATGATGCTGAGACAAAGTTTACACTGTGCTTTCCGCACTTGGTATGGGGAGATGCATAAAAATTTACAGCATATGCTATTTAGTTTTCAAGTATCTCTCTCTCTGTAAGTTTTTTTCTCTAATTCAATTGAATATGCCTCAGCAAGAGATTTCTAGGAAAAACTAAATTGATAAATATGTACACACAGCTATTTAAAGTCTTATTTCAGTGACTGTATTTTGTGGGAAGTGTTAGAGTTCTAGGATGAAGAGCTTATGATGTAGTTTAATTTTGTAAAGTGACTTGTGCACAAACTGTATTCCAAAAGACTTTTAAAGTGCTAAATAAAACAGCTGAGCTTAAATAATAAATAATAACACATAAAAGAGATTTAAAAATAGTTCAAGTATATGAGGGAGATACAGAAAGAGATAAATAAAACAAACTCCTAACAATGAAAGTTGTGCAGGCACTGATATGAGAATGAATTCTCTAAGCTAATTCACAGTAGAAGGTAAAATTTGCTATATATGTCAGATGAGGCAAACAAAGGTCTAATTACTTTCTAAGAGGATCTTCCATTCCCTTTTTGTCCTATATATCTGATACAGTGATATTTGTATTGGAACAGTAGTCATACTTCATAAGAGGCATCTTTTCTCACCATTGGAGATAAACATGAAAAAGCCGAAATAAAAACATTGTATGTCTCCCTCTTCTGTTGTCAAGAAAAGTAACTTTACAGTGTAGCAACGCAAAGTGCAAAATCTTAAGAGATTTTTGCTTAGTACTTCAGAGAAGAGGGTCTCTGCACATATAAATGCTCAGTGCAAAGACAAGCCTGTGAATATGCCATGAAGAAGATGATTTAATGAGCTCAAATATATACATGTGTGTATAATCAAAGAGTCGGCATCTGGTTTGTTTGTTTGTAGTTTGTTGTGAAATGTATATCGTGTTTCTGTGAAAGAGCAGCTTAGTGTTTTGTGCTGTCTCTCAGTTGATGAAATCCCCCCCAGCAGAGGGGTCTTGCTCTGAGTGTGCTTGGGAAAGAGAAGCTTTGGGGGTGCAAAAGGCAAAGCAGGAAAGCTGATCTAATATTTAAGGAGTAAGAGAGCAAAAGGCCTGGAGAGAGGATGCAGACCTACAGTCAGACTGCGAAGCTGGTGGAAAGAAAAAATATTCTAAAGCCCCAAATGAGTTAGGAACTGCTGTAACTGAGCATTAGAACTTGGAACAAAAGTTTAGAAAAGGACCTGTCCTACCAGGACACAGTGACTTGAAGGAGACCTTTTTATAATTATTCATGTTCTCTTATTTTTCTCAGAAAATGGGTTTTCTATATAAAAAGAAAATTTGTTATAATCCAAGAAAAATCAGTGTTTGAATGTAGGGACCATTTCTGAAATTTGGTAACGTTCATTTTAAAAGGAATCTATTGGCAGAGCAACCTTTCACCTTTGACCACTGTACTGAATTTGGCTAGGATAGACTTAATTTTCTTCATAGTAGATTCTATGGTATTATGTTTTAGATTTGTGACCAAAACAGTGTTGATAGCACAAGGACATTTTAGTTATTCCTGAGCAGTGCTTACACAGCATCAAGGCCTTCTCTGCTTATCATGCTGCCTGTTACAGCAAATCAGCTGGGGATGGGCAAGAAATTGGGAGGGGACACAACTGGGACACAGATGACTCCAAACAATGACAGGGATATTCTATAACTTATGAAAGGGATATTCCATACCAGGTGGCGCCATGCTCAGTGACAAATGCTGATGGGAAGGAGGAGGAAGGGACCGTGTTCAGGGTTATGATGTTTGTCTTCCCGTGTAACCATTAGGCATGATGTAGAACCGCTTTCCTGGAGATGGTTGAACACCTGCCTGACAGAGTAGCCAATGAATTCCTTCATCTTCTATGTTTACATGTACAGCTTTCCCTGTAGCTGTTAAACTGTCCTTATCTCAACCCACGAGTTTTCTCACGTTACTCTTTCCATTCTCTCTCCCATCCCACTGCAAGGGAGTGGACGGAGGGTGTGGGGTGTGGTGGGTGAGGGGTGGCTCTGGGGCGCTTCCCTGACCGCCGGAGTTGAACAACAGACACTTAGGGTCAGTCAAAACACGTTCATCTTAATATTCACATGATGTAGTATCATGATGGTGGTATTTCAGATTAAGTCTTTAAGTAGATAGCTTTTATGACCCAGAATTATTCACTAGGAAAAGCTTGTTCATAATAAGTAGCCTTTTAGCCTCTTACGGTCCCAAAATATATGGAGGAGGAGCATGAGATTAATAGGTTTAATCTATATCAGACCTGTACCAAAAGAGATTTGTTTGCTTTGCTCTGACTGCTTCTCTTCCTTTTATCGAAAAAAGGAATTGATGTGGATACTTTGCCTCATAGACAAATTTAGTCATAGATGTTGTTATATATATTTATTTGCAAAGATGCTACCATATGCCTTTACATAAACAGTATGGAAAACACATTTGTTAGGTGGGTGGGGTTGTTTTGCATTAAGTGGCCAGCATTTGTATTAAAACATTGGCTTTTTCTTTCTAAATGCCGTACTTGCTAAGAAATATTTTGATATTTTTTCAGAAATCATGAATTCTAGTGATGTATTCTATTGAAGATTGATATAAAAATGGATTGCTGACTTTTGTTTCCTTGGTATCTTTTTTAGGATTTATTTATACCTGTGGTGGAACTTTAAAAGGACTTAATGGAACTATAGAAAGCCCTGGCTTCCCATATGGATATCCAAATGGTGCAAACTGTACATGGGTTATAATAGCAGAAGAAAGAAACAGAATACAAATCGTCTTTCAGTCTTTTGCTCTAGAAGAAGAATATGATTATTTGTCATTATATGATGGGCATCCTCATCCTGCAAACTTTAGGACAAGGTAATGAATAAATATTATTAAAATCTAATTTAACTAATATCTTAAAAAATATGAGAATATAGTTAAAGCTAATGTTTTTAAATTATTTCTTTCATATTTAGTCTTTAAGGTGAACTTTAATTAATTGCAAGTGCCAAAATCTAGATCATGTGCTTTAATTTTAGTTAAAGTAAGTGCTGTAATTAATCTACCCCTCATAAAAGTTGTCTCAACAAAATGTAATTAATTAAGAAACATATGAGCATGGATAAATGAATGTAAAGTGAGTATGAGATTGCAGAGGTCCCAGTTTGTGTGATCTAGTAGCAGTGGAACTTTTATACTCTTTTCAACAGGAGGCTTTTGACCAAAATCAAGAAAATATATTTAAGATGGACTAGATAATTATTTTCTTGCAATTGTATATGAGCATCTTCTAACAAAAAGGGATTACAACAGTGAAAAAATCAGTTTGAAATATCAAGAGTGTGATGGGTCACAGAACATTTTTTATCTGAGTGTATTTCAGAGTCATGGCCCAGATTTTCAGTTCTGGAAGGTTGCAACTTGAGGAATACATAATATTTCAGCAATTACAACAGATATATTAGTCATACACTTGCTAGTTATTTTTATCTCTCTTGACTTCTGTAAGTCGTCATCTGCCTAGACTTCTGTAAGGCCTTTGGGATGGCCCCACACAACAGCCTTGTTGTTAAATAGGAGAGATACGTATTTGATGGATGGACTATTTGATGGATAGTGCAGTGGCTGCACGGCCACATCCAAAGAGTTGCAGTCAAGAGCTTAAAGTACAGAGATCAGCAACAAATGGTGTCCTTCAGGGAGTCTTTACTGGGACCAAGACTATTCAGTATCTTTGTTAAGGATGTAGACAGTGAGACTGAGTGCACGCTCAGCAAGTTTGCAGATGACATCAAGTTGAGTGGTGCAGTTGATTTTCTTGAGGGAGGGGATGCCATCCAGAAGGACATTGACAGACTGGAGGAGTGGACCCAGGAGAACCTCATGAAGTTCAATGAGGCCACGTGTAACATCCTGCACCTGGGTCTGGTCAATTCTCAGTGTCAATGCAGACTGGGAGATGAATGGATTGAGAGCAGTCTTGAAGAGAAGGACTTGGGGAGATAGATAGATAGATAGATAGATAGATGGATGGACGGACGAAACATTGGACACAAACCAGCAATGTGCAGTTACAGCTCAGAAAGCTAACTGTATCCCAGGCTGCATCAAAAGAAGCATGAGCAGTAAGCTGAGGGAGCTGATTTTTCCTGTCTGGTTTGCTTTTGTGAGACCCCACCTGGAGAACTGTGCCCAACTCCAAGGCTCCCAGCACAAGAAAATCATTGACCTATTGGAGCAGGTCCAAATAAGTCCACCAAAATGATCAGAGGGCTGGAGCACCTCTCCTATGAAGAAAGGCTGAGAGAACTGGGGTAGTTCAGCCTTGAGAACAGAAGGCTCCAGGGATACCATATTGTGACCTTTCAATACTTAAAGGGGACTTATGAGAAAGATGGATAGAGACTTTTTACCAGGGCCTCTAGTGACAGGACAAAGGGTAATGGTTTTAAACTTAAAAGACTGTAGATGAGGACTTGAGCACCTCCCTGACAAAGACAGGCTGAGAAAGTTGGGGTTGTTCAACCTGGAGAAGAGAAGGTTGCATAGAGACCTCACAGCAATCTTCCAGTATTTGAAAAGGGCCTACAGGGAAGCCAGAAAAGGACTCTTCATCAAGAACTGTAGTGGTAGGACAAGAAGTAAAGGGTACAAACTGAAAGAGGGGAAATTTAGGTTAGATATTAGAAAGGAAAGTTTTACTGTGAGGGTGGTGAGATACTGGAACAGGTTGTCCAAGAAGCTTGTGGATGCCCCAACCCTGGCAGTGTTCAAAGCCAGGTTGGATAAGGCCTTGAGCAACCTGGTTTACTGGGAGGTGTTCTTGCCCATGGCAGGAGATTTGGGACTAGATGGTCTTTAAGGTCCCTTCCAACCCCTTAACATTCTATGATTCTATGATTAAGATTAGATACGAGGAAGAAATTTTTTACAAAGAGGGTAGTAAGATACTGGAATGAGTTCCCAAGAAATCCTTGGCTTTGAGTAACCTGATCTAGGGAAAGATGTCCCTGCCCACAACAGTGGGGGTTGGAAGTAGATCATCTTCCAAACCAAACCATTCCATGATTTTGTTATTCTATGATCCTGTGATGAAGAATGTGATATCTGTTCCTAATCAGGGAACATCCAGTTTCATTTTGCTTTGCGTAATGCTACTCAAATAAAGGGATTTGTGTTCTTAAGGTTGTATGGTAAATGTTGATTCACTGGTAATGATTATTTTTTTTAACTACTGCATAACAGTGCAGCATCTGTTCACTAGAAGGAAAATGTAACTTGGTACTAGAAGGAAACTAGAACAGTAAAATTCTTCATGTAAATCTGTGCAGGACGTGAATTCTGTTTGTCAAATGGTTAACAGTCAGCAGATACAGAGAAATGTATCTCTAATTAATTGTTTCTCTTTGTACTTCTGTGTTTCCATTTTTATTTCCTGTTTCATGAATGTTTGTGTGCAATTCTGATATCAACTGCAGGAAAGAGGGAACCCATAGATAAAAGATTTGAGAGGTGTCTTTCACAACAACAAGAAAAAACAAGATCATTTAGTTTTCCTCCTTTCTGCCCACTCCTCAAAAGATAAAACTGAGATTTTCTTAAATGTAGGAGACCAAAAAGGCTCTCACTGGTAGTCAAAGGTTCTATTGGTGAATCCACTCTAAATTGTAATCTCAAGGAGTATGTAAACAATGTTCTGGACAAATGCAAAAGAATTAAACAATTACTACAGTTAGGAACCAATGGTCTTTACTGAGTTACAATTTTAATGAGCATCAGGAAAAACGGGTTAAGGAAGTTAAGAGAATGGAAGGAAGAGGAATATAATATCTTGGAAAAGAAGAATTGTTTTTCTTTATGTCTTGTTCAAGCTGCTCAAAAGTTTTATATGTATTTGTATGCACATGTTAATCCATACATATACATGTATATGTATCTGGACATATAGATATATAGATACCTATATGCATTTATAGATATATGTGTGCAGGATTCTTTTTTAAGTAAAACTAATCCTTCAGTGCTGGAGCTTTGGCATTTTTATTTTTTTTTAAAGGTCAGTATCTTGAGAAGAAAGTCAAGGAAACCTTGACTTTTGGTGTGGTGTATTTAGGATGCCATTACATTCTGGTGAAAAAGTATAAGCAGTTCTGTGGAAGAGTAGAATAAGTCAGCACTTTAAAAGGAAAAGACAATTGAGCCTCAATATAGGTCTTGAAATAGACTCCTTTTGCAAGATTTACAAGATCTTACCAGAGTGTGGGTACAGTAGAAGAATAATACACATTTGTATGAGTGGAGAATTGGGTTTTAAATTAAGAAAGTATGATAGTGAAATTATGCAAGTTTTACTAAATCTTTCATGATTTAAAAATGTTTATTTTCTCAGATTGCTGTAGCAAGTAGTGTGGTGGTTTCCTAGAGTTGTCTTTTGCAAAAGGTTTTTATTTAAACAAGTGAAGCTTGAACTGAGGTACAGTTGCTTGTGAAAACTATTGTTCTAGTATGACAGTGGATTTTGTCGTTTTACTTAGTGACATTGATGAAGGTGTAATCATAATGCACTCGTTGCCTTCCCTTTAAATTTGTAACAGGCAAAAATATTTTCCGGGGACTACCTAAAAAAATTGTGTCAGGTAGAGAAGGACACTATTTCTTTTTTTTTTCTTCAATAAATTTCTATCTAAATTAAAATGATTTTGCAGTTTGACTATTTGTGAAGCTCATGTTCTCTGATTCCAACCTTGTCCAGTTTTGTACTTCTTTGTTTAATTGGTCTCCTCAGAATTGAATCTTGTTAAAATTGCAGTCATTGACTGTTTTCAGTGAATGCTTAACAACCTGAACTGATTTAGATGGCACTTAAATGGCAGCTAAACAATAACAAATGGAAGAGAAGCATGTCAGATAGGGCCATTACGGAAAGTGTACAGTCAATATTATACTTGTATCATTGTGTTAGTGCATATGCTTGATTTAGTATATTTCATATGATAATCTCTGCCTCAAACTATAAATAAACTATAAAATAATTTAAAGCTCTAAATGATATGAAAAAAAAAAGTCTTTCCATAAATTATATTTGTAAGTACCTACAAAAAATATGTTTGCAGAAAGACAGTATTAATTCATGTATTTGAACCAAGTTTTCAGCAAAATTTCATACTTGGAAGTCTTTCTGGGTCATATCATAGACTCTGTTTTTAGGGTTTTCTTGTTGCCTTCCTTATGCATATTTGTGATTTTTGTGTACCCTTTCTTTCACATTTATACAACTAGCACCCCTCAAAACAAACAAAAAACTCAAAGCAAACAAAAACCCCACCAAAAAACCCAACCCAACCAACCAACCAACCAACCAAAAAAAAAAAACAACTAAAAAACCTCCCACCCAAACAAATAAAACAAAACAAAAAACCCCAACCAACCAAACAAAAAAAACTCTTGGGTTTGATTTTCTATAATTACTTTTAAATTGCAACTTTGGATAGACCTTATTTTGGCAAGTAGCTAATACTTCGAACTGCTATTCAGAGTGAAAGTGTTGCATTTCCAGATAAAATCCTCTTCCATTTTTTCAAAATTTTTGTCTTTCACATTATTTTTGTGTGGTACTAGATGAATCATTTCAGTCAAGAAGATAATATGTTTTCAGTTTTCTGGGTACCCAGCTTGAGAAACAAGAGTTTTGTTTGCACTAGTGATAAGAAATCCCATGCTTTAATAAAATTAGCAGAAGGTATGTTTGAACTGATAAAACATTAGATAAATCAACTGCTTTGCAAAAACCAGTTGGAGTCATCTGATGATACCTCTTCAATGTTATGAAAATATTTTTTAGTGTAATTTGTAAAAAATTTACTGTGATAGCCACTGCCTTTTCTTAGGGAGTGGCATGGAAAGAACTGCTCCATGGAGGGCACAGATCAGGAGTTGGGGAGACCCCACTCAGGCTGTGCTCTCACTTTTCTTTAGCTACACATGGTTAATTTTCTCTTAGGAACTTTGAACGGAAGAAAACTTGAAACATCCTCAATGTTTAAAAGGGGAGTTAATAATCATAGTTTCTAATCTCTTGTATTTAAGCAAGATAAATCATCCTTTCATCTATGCTCCCCACTGAGGCCACCAAGAATCAAACACACAGGTTACCTGATCGGTGCTGCTGAGCTGCACAGGAGAAATTAACTGAAATTACTGGAGATATCCACTGCCTTCTCTCTGTTGATGAATTGTTCTCCTGAAATATCTGACTCCCTAATTATGCCTACATTTTTAACCTTTACTCTTCTTGAAGAGAAAAAACATTTTCAGTAGATTAATAAGGAGATCTTCAAAATTTCAAGATGTTGTATTGTATCCTCACTCTAGTACTTCCAAAGGTTTGAATTTGGTACTAAATCAACAGACTCAGACTGACTATAAAATTAATTAATTTGGTCCAACTAAAGAAGAGGAAAGAGGAGAGGGGAAGGGAGGGGAGGGGAATAAAAAAGGGGTGTTAAATCCATAAAATTAAAAGTGAATCCTTAGTATCGATTAATATTAAATATTGTTACAGTTGTAGGTAGGTGAGTTGGTTCTGGGGCGAGGCTATGCTGACTGTAAAGGGCGCGGAAAAACATCAGACATACCAGAACAAGAAGCCAGACTGGCTTCTCTGACCATCCTGTAAGAGCTGGACCTTCTTAAGTGGTCCAGAGAACCACAGAAGGAGCAGAATGAGTGCTTTCCCTGGCTGATAAGGGAACGCCTATGTAGATGGGTTGAGCACCCTGCTATCACCCCATTAGTGTTTGCTTCTGGCCTGATAATATTGTCAGGTACCAGTCTCTCCATCATAAATGTGCCAGGTATTACTGAAACATAATCAAACATTGTGTTTTGGCTCAAAACCAGTCACAAATGTAAGGTACATTTTCTCAGAATAATTTTCATTTGTTGATTTGAGAGTGTTGAAATCATAGAATTATCCATTCTTTTCTCTACATCTAATATTTTTTTGAAAAACATTCAAGTCATTTAATAATTTAAAACCAAAAAACCCAAATCAACAACAAAATCCAAAGTAAAACTACCATTTTACTAATTTTATGTTCTTCCTTTAAAAAGAAACAGCATGAAGTAAAATACCAGCAATTCTCAATTTTAAAAGGGGAAAAACATATTTCAGGGCAAATAGATTTTGCCTATAAAACTTCCTATTTTTAAAGTGAAAGAATTGTAATTTACATCTCACATTGTTAACTTGTCATAATTACCTTACAGAAATGTTACAATGAAAGAAGGCTAGTAAAAGAATGAGTATTGGCACTAGCAGAAACTTCCAGTGCCCTCATATTTAATACCTCTGCTTGCTTTTGCATTTCTTATTCTAACTATGCTTCATATGTGTTTCTCCTTTTAACAGATATGAATCTGTGTCAAACAGGCAGCTATTAGGTTATTCTGCTACGTTATTAGTGCAGCCTTCAGCTTGTTATGTCAACTAATGCCACCCTGGTAGCTAATCTTTTTTTTTTGACTCATATGCCTTCTGTCTCCTGGTCCTTTGAACTTTATCCATATGTCTTTGTGAACATTTATATGTCTGTTACATCCTTTACTATTTCCCAGAAAAATACCTTAGTTTAAGTTT
This sequence comes from Corapipo altera, assembly GCF_003945725.1. Classification (NCBI taxonomy): domain Eukaryota; kingdom Metazoa; phylum Chordata; class Aves; order Passeriformes; family Pipridae; genus Corapipo; species Corapipo altera. The sequence goes on from NW_020884892.1 coordinate 12,394,729, forward strand.
TTTGGGAAACTATTATGCTATTATTTCTTTGTATATATTTGCTATATATTATCCTTGGAGCAAGTGCTCCAATCTTTCTCATATTAGTTCTCATCAAAACCAGAGGGCAAAAAAAAGCCCCACATTTTTTTCCTTGCGTTTTCCTCCCTCTTCCCCCACTTCTGCTATGTCAGTGTGTGGCGGTTTTACCACCAACCAGAAATTAAACTCCAAATAAGCCACTCCCTTTCCCACACTCCTTCTGCTTATTTATGTAGAACAGGAGTTGTTGATAGGGCAACAATGGACCATTTCCTGAACTTCAAAATGTTTCCTTTGTCAACAGTAGTCCTTTTTGAGCTCTGACTGTTATGTCCAAAGTATACACATTTTCCTTCCCTCACCACTGTTCACTTCCTGCCCAAACTGTCAACCAGAGAAGATACTGGGAGCTGATTAGGAACAAATTAAGGATTCACCACTTTGGAAACACCTTCAAACCTCTTATCACTGAGCCACTGATTTTTATTTCAACTGCTCTACAGTTCTCTAGACTTCTCCACTATTTACACAGAAAGAGAAGAAAGGAGGGAATTTCACTTGAGAATTTAGGGACCAGTGAACAAAATTAAACAGAATGACACTCCCTTACAAAGAAAGAGAAAATAAAAAAAGGTATAAGTGCTAGACAAAGACCAATGAGGAGATAAGGATACAGAAAGCAACAAGAATGAAGAGGAAGGCAGATGAAGGAGGGAACAGGGGTAATTAAGAAAAGAAGGAGGGTACGGTGAACCAGCAATCAAAGTAGAAAATGATGAGAACAATAACAGAACTGAATGAATCTTAGAAAGAAGTTTTTCATTGCATGAATAAAGAAATAAATTCTGTAAAAGTGTAAACAGGAGATATATAGAATGTTGAACTGAAAATCGGTAGGGATACACAGCAACAAATAAGGCAAAATTTGTAGATATGAGAAACAGACAACTGAAAGAAATGTAACAGAAGGTAATGGTAAATGTAATGGTACACAGTATTCAGCTCTGAGACAGATTCTGAGTAGACAAGGCATTTAAAGGAATTTCTTTTTTTTTCAATTGGAAAATTTTATTTTTTATGAAAAAATATATTGAAGCAATAAAATACTTGTCATTATGCTAATAAATGCAAAGCTGAAAGAACATATAATTGTTCTATACTCTTGGGAATATTTTGATATGATGTTAAATGTCTAAATACTCATTGAGAGAGAAAGGTAGATTATTAAAACTGATAAAAGAATGTACTTGCCCAGACAAGATGCAACTGGTCTCTTGAATTTATGCTTATATTACTGCAAAAGAGCCAAGATTTTTACAGGCTGGGAAGAAATGGTTAGCTAGCAAGGAAATCCAAGGTTAAACCGTAAGGTTTTAAAACCAAACCCAAAATTGAACCAAACCAAACCAAACTAAATCAAACCCAACCAACCAACTAAAATTTTGGCAATTATTTGAAGGTGGAGGTACCTTTCTACTAAGTGATCTTAGGAAGAGACTTTCTCATTATCAGCCTTCCATAGCGTATCTTTCTTTGAATTGGATGGTCAGTTTGGCTACTTTGAATTAGCTGATGGATATAGGACTAGGTTGTTTGCTAACTAATTTTCTTACTAATGCAAGAAAAAACTCTTTTACAGTCTCTTAGATTTATTATCTATCTCCTTTGGAAAAGTGAGTAACTAGCTTTAACTGGTAACTGATTCCATATGAAGAGTGCACATACCAGTTTTATAGAGTGGTGGTCTCTGAGAACAAAAATGTTCCTTATTCTTTTTTTTTTTTTTTTTTTTACTAAATTGCTAAATTGCTTTATGGGGTTTGAAACAGCCTAGGAAGGAAAGATTTTTGTTGTGGAGGCCACTTATATATGACAAACTTATATGACATTGTAACACAGCATGCTAGCACAGTTTGTGGCCATTAGTCTTCCACCTGTGTTTCAGTTATAAAAAGGAAAAGAATGATAGTTCACAATAATAGTCTTGTCCCAGAAAGTTATAGTCTATGGGAAAAACTCGTGTTGTTACAGGGTTGTCTAACTTCTAGACCTGTTTACATGACAGAAAGGTAACTCTTAAACCAGTTGTTAAATTCACCTTGTATTGTTGCAGTTGAGAGTATCAATAAACATACCTCATAAAGCTGATAACTGAATCCGAATGTATCTGGAACAACCATATACTGTTGCTAAACTAAACCCTGAACATGTAGTTCCTATAGATTATTTCTGTTGTTTTTTAAGAAAGGCATCATCCTTCTATTTTAACTGGTATGTCTGCAGAAAGCCAGAAAAGGATATGAGTTTTTGTGCAAATATTTATAAGTCTGTGTGAGTATTTACATGTACACTAGTTAGAGTAAAGTAATGATCAGGCATAAGGCTTGAGCTACAGAACTTTTATCTCTGTCTCTCTAATATTTGTCTTAAATTTTAACTGTGATCACTTGTTACTGACTCCTATAGATTCATTGCACAGCTGGAAGTGAATATTTTATCATCTAAATTATTTACCTAAGAACAAGTTAATGTCAAAAATATATTGGAATTCCCTGAATATATTGATATGGATGAGTGACTTATCCTGCCAACCCCCCCACCAAAAAAAAAAAAAAAAAGGCAAAAAACCCTTCCAGAGTTTCTTTCTAAGTGTTGGTAGCATTACAAAAATCTCCAAATTTGCCATTGGTTCTTCTGTAGTCAGTGAAAGTCTTTGGGATCTAGATATAGTAACACAGATATTTATGCAAAAGTGTCTTTTTTATTAGGATTTACAAATTCAGTCACGAATTTATACAGGTTTCTTATATGGTTCAATATGCTTTGATTTTTGCATTGTGAAACATATATACTAGACATCTCTTCAAGTTGTATGGGAAACTTAGCTCCTATACGTCTATAACATCTGTTCAAAAGGCTGAAGTAATTTTGCTAATTAAATGCTGCTGCCCTATAGTATGACAAAAATCGTGTGAAGACACAAATGTGTATTTTGTCCAGTTTTAAACAATATTAGAACTTCCTTTAAGATGAAATAGATTCACTTTTCTTGCTGGCAGTTTAAAGTCACTTTCTATATATCCACCATACTAAAACTATATAAGTAGACTAAGTTTCAACTGAGATTTTCTAATACTGTGAAAAAGGAATCTTGTTTTGGACAAATGCTGTTTGTTCTTAACTGTGGTCTGAAAGAAACCAGTAAAGACTTCTAGTGCTAAAGCCTGCAGATCAACATTTCTCTAACACTCTTTTACAAAGTGATTTAAATTATTGATAAGAAAGCTTCTCTAGAGTAACCAGCACCTATCTACAATGAATGGAGCTTTTATTTTTGGGTGGAAAGTTGCGTGCTGCTGAAATGAAAAGGACCTAGTGTAATGATATAACTAATAATTACTAAATGTAAAACTGAGGAAGGTTGTGGAGAGAGAGTATATATGTATAAAATCTTTATTACATCAGTTTAAAAAAAAAAAAGAGAGTAACTTTAGTAACTAAAAAGTGAGATATAAGAGGAATGAAAAGAGATAGATGCTGTAAAGGTCATAGTAGACCCATGTAAACTCCCAAATGAAACTGTACATACACAAAAATGGCAAAATCTGAGTGCTGATAACAGCTGAACTTTTAGTACTTTTAGGCTACTTTTGTAGTGTAAGTTTTCATATACTGAAGTGTTTCAGTTGTCATTTATAAAGTAGCTGTTGGTAAGTTGCAAAAAGATTTCTACTATTTGAAGGAAACAGTAAATATTAAAGGACACTATTTTCAAACTGACAAAATTAGCTACCATGGTAAAATCTGGAATTAAGTCAAAGTGTTTGGGTTTTTATTTTTCTAATTTGAAGCTAAGTAAATTCTTGGGTTCCCGCCTTCATTATGTACTGTGGTGCTTGATAATCCAAGTCTATAAATATAACCTGGATGAAAAAGTCACAGTGACATGCAAATCAGGTTAATCACCTTTCATAGCAATCTGATGTTGAAAATTGTAAAAATATTCTTTACCTAGTCCAAGTGCTATTGTAAACTTGTTAATCCAGACCATGGGAAAATGAGTCATGGCAGTAATAATCTCTATTAATTATTTTTCTTTCCTCTGTGATTTCAAGTGAATACAGGAAGTGAAAATATATTTAAATATAGAATTGAAAAAATACTTAAAATATAAAAAATCACAAAATCCTCCATGCATTAAAAAAAAAAAAAAAAAAAATCAAGTAAACCTCTTGGTTGGCCAAAATGCAGAACTCAGAGATAGGAAAAAATATTATTCACTCTGTAAATGAGTTAAAGTTGCTTTTTTTTTTCCAAATTAAAGACTATAGAAAGTATTATAAGTATATTTCCACATATCAATAATATGGACAAGTCTCATTCTCAGTGTCTGTATAATAAATTCCATAAGATATTATAAGCTTACAGGTAGGGCAAAAAAAATTAGAATGAAGATGTCTCTCTTTTCGGACGTTAAAGTGAAAAATAATGGATTTGACTAGTGTTTCACATGAAAAATAAGTACTGGATGTATTTGTACCTTCCTCTTTTCATAATATTGTTTTCACTATTTATCTATTTTCTACAATTTATCTCTTATTCCATTCCATTCTACACTCCTCAATGAAATTGTTTTATCCATCTCTGTTCTACTTTTCTAAGACCACCATGATAAATCATAATCTCATAATTTTCTTTTTTTACTTAAGCATTTCCTATTTGCAGTTCTATCTCTTTTGAAGATCATTTTTTTTTAGGATTTCACTAAATTACCAAGTTTACAAAATCACAAAAATTCCTTAACAACAAATACTCTAGACAAGTTTCTATTTCTGGCCTAGCACATATAATTAACAATATGACCTATGTTTAATCTTTCTGTACCTACGATTTTCTTGATGATTGTCCAGGGAAATTAAGCCTGGGCTTTTTTCTTTTTTTCCCTCAGAGTGTTATTGGACATTATTTGCTTGTTGTTTAGAACCACACAAGGTTATTGATCAACAGTGCTGTAATACCAGGTTTCATTATTATGCTAATGTGATCCAGATTTACATGGCAGTGGTTCTTAATACTGATTTATGTGATGCAGCTGCTGGAAATTTTTTAACTGATAGTAAGCCATGAAGAAGTCATATCAAAAACAGGAGTTACTTTTTTTTTTTTTTTAAAATAATAATTATAACCTTCATCACACAAACAAATTTATTTATTGTGTTTGCTTGTTTTTAATAAAAATATGTTTGCTTAAACAAAGTCGTTTTTTCCAGATTGATATTTGGAGTAGTGGTCAGTTATTCTTGCTATTGAGTTCAAAGGTAAAATTTCAAGAAAGGTACAGAGGACCAATTTTGAATGTCCTAAAAAATCCTACTCTCTATATGCTATCATAAATTGATTGTGTACAAAAATAGTTTTGAATTGATTTCACATTTTGGATTATATGACTCACTGATTTGAAAAAGTTATATTTAAAATTTTTATAAAACACATATCCCAATAATACAAGGACAATGAAAATGTCTGAAACTTCCTGTATACGCTTTTTATTTTACTGTTTTTATCAGTTACAGTAGTAAAAGGTAAGAACTGTAACTCCTTATGTTGGTATGAAATGTGGGTGCCTCAGTCATTCTCTTTTTTCTGTGAGATATCCTGTTTGCATGAATGATTATTTCCCTTAAAAGTCTTGTTTATTCCACTGTCTGATTCTGTTAATGTCAGTCAAAATGGCTCTGATATGGAATCCATATAACACAGACTAACCTATTCTTTGATGATTGCAAAATAGATCAGCTAAGTGGACTCGCATTTCTATTATAAATTTATTTTTATTTAAACATACGCCCATTTATTACAAGGTATATGCTAGTTGCATATCTATAATTATTTACAGATGAACATTTTATAAGCACATAACATTTTATAAGCACATAGCTATTATCCAAACCTAAGTACAGAGACAAACACTAGCTACATTTTCTTACTTGATTTCAGCAAAAGTAACGGAATTTTTGAAAATTTCTTTCATGAAATGATTGTGGTACATCTTTGTTAATTTTGGCAATATTTCCTCTTGGTTGGATCAGTTACTGGAAGATTATAAAAAGTGGAGGTTAGAATAAGGCACCTGACACTCTTCTGTTATATTATACTAGATTAAAAATGTTTCATGTAATAAAAATTACTCTTATAACTGGTATTTTTTAATTTTCATTTCATATCATAGGAGATGTTTGAAGAGAGCAGTCAATTAATGTGAAAAATTACACTTAATTATTGAAATATTTTTTAGGACATCAGAAACTTAATTATAACCTGGATAGTTTTTTCATCCTTGAATGTCTTCTCTGGTTTTGCGGGAATAGAAATGGGAAAAGCTACACATGCATTCTGTAGGAGAAGGAGAAAAATTGAAAAGGAAAATAATCTACATTTTCCAAGTCCAAATTTTTAATTCAGATTTCTCTCCCTTGGAAGTGGGACCTTACCTTCTATTTTAAACTCAGGTATGATTTCCTTAAAAAATGCTTTTCATTTTTCTGCTAGATGTTTTACTACGGTATCTTACATGCAATAAACAGTATTTAATTAATTACTTACCTACTATGAGACTGAAAATCATATGTTTATATAATTTATACTTACATAGTGTATGTATTGAGCTTATTTAATAGATACATTAATTTAGAACCCTTTGCTTTTCTGGGTTCATAAAGATTGTTATAGGGTCTCATTTATGGTTTGATGGGATAAATAGCACCTCAAGTGTCACAACTTTTTTCCCAGATCTGCCTTTTTAAGAATTTCAGATCTGTAAATGTAAAATGTTTTCCTTTATAACCTATCTTTCTTCTCCTCCACTTTGTGTTTAATTTGGTTGTCTGTTTTGTGACTTCTTTACCCTTCCCACCCCCAAGGGCATTTCAGAATGGATATGGGAAATTGAGAGCTTAATTTCTCCCTCCAGTGGTCGAAAATAATATCTTTATTCATACTTGTTTCTCTACTGCAAGGGATTCAAACTCTGCCTTGAAGCACCATGTGCTCCAGCCTCTAAGTAGAAACATAGTCATACCCAAAGTTGGAGGAGAGACGTCTTATTCTAGCATCCTCTGGACTTCCTCTCTTACTCTTTTCCGTATACTCTGTCTATATTTTCTTATTTTATCCTTTAAAGTGAACAGGGGGCCTGTGAGAAAAGTAGGTTCTTTTTGACTCAGAGTGAAAGTTTTCTGGAAGAAAAGGATGAAATAAAGTCCATGGTGGCCTTTTCATTTTATTTTGTTTATTGTTTTGGCGTTTGTGTTTGCTTGCTTGCTTTTTTTGTTTTGTGTTATTTGTTGGTTGGTTTTGGTTTTTTGGGTTTTTTTAGCTATTGCAGTCAGTTTTCTAGCTAGGTAAGTTTTATTCTATATGTTGCAGTTACTCAATATTATAATACTGACTTTTTCATATTAAATGCATAGATTCTGAAATGTATGCAGATAGTTTTTCCTCCTTCACATGTCTTTCTACTACAACTTTATCTCTGTACCAGAACAGAAATAACATGTGTGGTGATAATGTCATAAACCTTTTGCTCGTGGATGAATTCCAAATCTCTACAGAATATTTAGTATAAGTTGAGGCTGTTCTGGAAGTTCCTGGCATGTACAACAGTGATAAGCAAAATATGGCATCTCTCCTTTCCATATTGCGCTATTTTCACACATTAAGGCAAAGTTACAAAAGATAGTCCAACTCATCTAAAAGCTTGTTGTCACTCACAGAAGCAAATCCGTCTCCCATGTTCCTCTGAATCTGGCAGTGTTATCCTTCACTTCTTTTCCATTGGCTCTGGCACTCCGCAGGCATATCATTTTGTGGATATGCTTCCCTTTGATGACTGAATTGATGTGGGTTTATTTTGAAGCATTAGCTCTTCATCGGAGTGGTTAAATGAATTCACATCAAGAGAAGTGTGCAAATCACTGGAACTGGTGTGAAGTCAGTGTCAGAACTCTGGCAAAACTGGAAGGAGCAGGTTCCTCTCCTTTGATGTTTTGAAAGCTCCAAGATCTGCTAAAATGTACTGTATATTTTTATCCAGATTTAAGAAGATGAGGACAATAAACTATATTGTCACAATGTTCTAGCTGCTAGAGGCTAAAATATGTTCTATTTGTTTCTTTTTTTTTTTTTTTTGTTCTAGTTACTTTAAGGATCTAGGATGCTTTCAAGTACTCCCCAAGTTATAATTTTGATACATTTTGTTCTGACCAGTTTTTCTCCCCAAGAAGCAGGCAAATCTACACCCTAGAGATTTTTAAAGACTATTTGTATGGTAGTGGGATGTCTAGTTCTTCTTATCATTTGAAGTTCTTCTTGATATTTTTATATATTAAAATAAATTGACTGCTGTAGGAAAGATAATAATTTATAAAGTCTATTTCATTTCTGATGCTAAAAAAAAGTGGACAGTTATATAAGAAAAGTTTCATGCTAATAATGGATGATGGCAGTTTTTAGAAACTTGTTTTATAAAGAATATAATGATGATACCAGAACCTGATGAGTACTTTATTGTTTAGTTCAAAGCAGTTGTTCAATTTAAAATGTTCAGCCTTGACCTATGATCATTATTTTATAAAATAATAGATTGCATGAGCAGTTTTGCATTTTGACAGGGAAAAATTGTCATTTGACAAAAATAAATTAGTTCATAAATCATATGTCAATTTGTTAATGAATTTTTGAATAAAGTATAACATATTTTTATTACAATTTTCAGTGAGAGTAAAACTTGAACCCAGTCAACCACTTCTGCTCAATCTAGTTTCTTTTGTTTTATAAAGGCAAATTCTGTTTACTTATTTTAAACTGATTGAATATACATGTTAAAATTGTAGGAGTTACTCCTATTCATATTTTAGTTGGCATGCTTTTAAGGAAACCTTTACATTTCTTACTTTCTTCCTGATTCAGTGGGTAAGTGACTACTTCCTTGGAAGGAAAATCTACTAGGATGTTGCAGTTCAATCTTGCAATACTCTCAGCTGCAATTCAACATCTTTAATTACTTGTCAACATGTACACATGAATGCACACAAAGACACCCAAAAACTTAAACCCTAAAGAGATTCAAGCTTAATTGTCTATTATTCAGTAGAGAAGTGTTATCTCTTTCCAATACACTTCTGGGATTTAAAAAGTGTTTGTTCTGAATTGGCATGTAAGAAAGAACATTAAAGGTTGTACTGAGTTGACCTTGGCTGTCTGCCAGATGCCCACCAGCCACTCCATCACTCCCCTTCAAGAACAGGACAACAAGAGAAAATAAGATGGAAAAACTCCTGGGTCAAGATAAGTCCAGGAGATCACTTACCAAATTACTTTCTTGGTTTCAACTGGGATAGAATTAATTAACCCTATTCCAACCCAAGCCAGGACATAATCACAGGCAAAAATGACTCAATTTCAGGAAAATTATTTTAATTAATTGCCAATTATAAAGAGAGCAGGATGGTGAGAAATAAAGACATGAGCTAAAACATCTCCTCTCCATCCCTACCATTTTCTTCTCAGGCTCAACTTCATTTATCTCTCTACCTTCCCCTTCCCTGAGCAGCACCAAGGAGATGGGGAATGTGGAGTTGTGGTTAGTGCCTACCTATCTGCTGCCTCTTTTTGGTTACGCTTTTCCCTAGTCCAGCCTGTCCTCCATGGGCTTCAATAACTTCAGGCAATATCCATCTGATCTTGTGTGGCTAGAGAGGGCATACATGCTCTAGCATAGTTCTCCATGGGATGCAGGGGAATCTCTGCTATGTTGCCTGGAGCACTTGTCCTTCTCTGGTGTTGGTGTTCACAGGTCTGTTTTTCACTTTTTTCCTCAATGCTTGTGCAGCCTTTTACCCCTTCTTAAATATGTTTTCATAGTGATGCCACCAATTTTGTTGATGGACTCAGGTGCATTCTGCAGTGGGTCCACTGGAGTTGGCTGGAACTGTCTCTGTCCAGCACAGGGCAACTCCTGGCCTCTCCTCACAGAGCCTTCACCACTACTGAAACCTTGACACCTGCACCCAAAGCACGCATGAAATCTGTACATTACAGAGCCTCAGTTTAACTCACTGCCTAGATATTAATTGATTTCTTGAATCACAAGATTTTCATACCCTTCCTAAATCTCTAGCTGTTCCATCAGTGATATACTGCTTAACTCTGAATGTACTTATCAGTTACATGTTACATTTCTGAATGCTTTTAAACTTTTGGATTAATTAAAGAACTAGTTCAGTGAGGTAATTGAACTTCACCTTGCCAGTTTTAATTTGACACTTTTCAATCTGATTAATCGTTGTGAGTGTGTATTGAGTGAATGACTTGGTTGACATCATGAGTGATTGTGTGATCCAATCCACGAGAATTCTTTTGGAGCTTATTTGATCCTCATTTGAGTTAGCTACTATTGTTTCTGGACTTTTTAGCCTTGGACATTCTTGGAACTTGCTGTTAGGACATTGTCTGTTCTGCTCAAAGCTTAGAAAGGCATGGTTGCATGGGTTGGTGCATAGAATAAGGATGTGAGAAAAGGCCACAGCATTGAAAATCTGATAAGAAATTAGTTTTACTTTGGCAGTTAATAAAGCAGTCAGAAATATATAATCATGGAAATATTGTTGATGTTATCCATCAGGTTAGATGTAAGACTCACACATCTTCGGAAACTTAAATTCATATTCAGGATGTAAATAGTGTTCTTTTACTCTAAGAAACATTCAGGTGTACTAATTTTTTTTTTTTTTAAATGTGAGAGGGTTTTTTTTTTCCGTTCTTTGATCTAGCCAAGAAATAAAAGTTTAAGAAGTAACTCAGAAACCCCACCCCAAATGTATACTGGAAAATAAGGAAAGTAGTGTACCTTTGTGTGAATGTGGAATCATAGAATCATTGTGTTCTCTTGGGTCCTATTGCTGCTCACCACAGAGAAGAGATCAGTGCCTGCCCCTCCTCTTCCCCTCAGGAGGAAGTTGTAACTGCAATGAGGTCTCCCCTCAGTCTCCTCTTCTCCAGGCTGAACAGACCAAGCGACCTCAGCTGCTCCTCAGGCGGCTTCCCCTCAAGGCCACCTTTGGCCACTCTCAGCTTTATATTTTTGTTATATTATGGCACCCAAACTGCACATAGTACTTGAGGTGAGGCCGCACCAGTGCAGAGTGGGACAATCACCTCCTTCAACTGGCTAGCAATTCAGCGCTTGATGCACTTTGTACATCTACTTGATGTAGAAATGATCTTGTAAGATCTGTATAAAAATAAATAATGATAGTACTAACAAAGGTTTATAGCATTTTTTTATGTGGGAATAAGTTTGCTTTCACTGCTGTGATAATAAAGAGTAAAACTCACTATGAATTCTACAGTGAAATTTATCTTTCACCATCAGTTTAGCAGATTGACATATTAAACATCATACTTCTCAACTTTGGCAACCTCTATATTTCCTTAGTTTTGTCCTCTGAGATTTTTTCCCATCCTCTCTGCTGGAGGTTCTAGAATCACCTATTGCGGCCTTTCAGTACTTAAGGGAGGCTTATAGGAAAAATAGAGACAGACTATTATAGGCCTGCAGTGATACGACAAAGGTTAATGGTTTTAAACTAAAAGATGGTAGATTCAGGCTAGATATAATGAAGAAATATTTTACAGTGAGGGTCGTGAAACAGTGGATCAGGTTGCCCAGGGAGGTGGTAGATGCCCCATCCTTGGAGTTATTCAAGGCCAAGTAGGATGGGGTTCTGAGCAGCTGCATTTCTGGTTGAATATGTTTCTGCAGGGGACTTGGACTTAAAGGTGCCTCACAACCCAAAGCTTTCTAGGCTCCATGATTATATTTAAATTAAGGGCTGTGAAAAAGAACTGTCTCTCTACAGAGGTTAGGTCTTTTAAAACAAGCCCGAATACTGGTATCATATTCTTTGGACTGGTATCATATTCTTTTCTCCCTTTGCTGGGAGAACAGTGCTTTCTGACCTTGGTGTGTGTCATCGGAGTAAGCATGTTAGAATTGCAAGGTCCTCTCTCCTGTGATATTTGTGGTTGCTTAGGTCTGTTACTTAGATCATGTGACAGAGGCTGACAGAGTATGTCTCATGGACAGTTAAGGATTGGCCCTGAATGCCCAGAGAGGCTAGGCCATGTCTCTGCTTGTAGATTTAATTGTATAAATCCCTGAACAACCTGGACTGACCTCACACCTGCCCCTCCTTTGCTTGAGCAAGAGGTTGGAATAGACACCTCCCGAGGTCCTTCCAACCTGATTTATTCTGTTTTCTTGTGCTATGGAATGAATATTTTTGGATATCCAAGCAATCTGTTTACAGTAACTTTCACATGTATTTTTCATATTTTCAATATGAAAAAATTCCTTTTTATTTTTTGGGGAAGATTAATGCAATTTTGGTAAACTGCATGGGAAAACAATAACAGGAGTGAAAAAAATCTCCTTTCGCTTGTGGCATTCATGCTACTTTACAGTTGATACTGATAGAGTAAAAGATGCTAAAATGGTTAGAGCTGCATCTCAAGCATTAGGTTGTGGAATTTGATATAGAAATCCAACAGCATGAGATATACTTCAAACTGAATGACCTGTATGCCTTTGTGTGTGAAATATGAACTATCCAGTTTCCAAGAAGGAGCAGAAGCATTGCTTAATATGTTCTGGATCACTTTAAAGGTGCATGGTGTTATTCAAAAGCAATATATATGTAGTTAACAGTTGTACATAACTTTATGTTTTGAAATAAATTATTTAGTTGCTCTTTCATATACTTAAAAGCACCGGTGATGTTTGAATAATGTATTTAATGACACAGAAGACATTTTGTTTCATCAAAGATCTTGGTAGTGAAATATATAATTTAATGTTTGAAAGCATATTTCCTTGACTTTCCTAGCCTTTCTGTTGACTACCATTTATGGTTGACTGCTACTGCTACTTTAATAGTTTGCAGAGCTTTTGAAACTTTCTGCTGGTAGATGCTCAGTTTGCTCTTCAGAGATCAGAGAGGCTGTTGTGGTTTAACCCCAGCTGGCTAAAGTAAGCACCGCACATCCATTCCCTCACTCCCCCATCAGGGAGACAGGGAGGAGAAATAAAAGGGTAAAAGTGTGAAAACTCATAGGTTGAGACAAAGACAGATTAACAGAGAAAGCAAAAACTGCACATGCAAGCAAAACAAAAGAAGGAATTTACGGCTTCCCATGGGCAGGCGGGTGTTCCCACCTCCAGGAGAGCAAGGCCCCATCACACCTAACAGTGACTCGGGAAGACAAATGTCATCACTCCAAACATCTCCCCTTCCTTCATCTTCCCCAGCTTTGTATAATGAACATGATGCCATATGGTACGGGACCTCCTTTTGGTCATTTGGGGTCAGCTATCCCAGGTGTGTCTCCTCCAAACTTCATATTCACCCCCATTTCCCTCACCAGTGTGACAGCACAGGAGGCAGCAAAGGCCTTGGCTCAGGGTAAACACTGCTCAACAGCAACAAAAGCATCCCTGTATTATCAGTGCTGTTTTCAGTACAAATACAAAACATATTAGTCACTGTGAAGAGAATTAACTCCACCTCAGTCAAAACCAGCACAGATGCTTACATGTCTGATGAATTATTATGGAAGAGATATGGGCAAAAAAGACCACAGAACAGACTGAAGAGAAACAGATGTTAGATTTTACATTGCCATGTAAGAGGGCAGCTAAATATATGACAATCAAAATATGGGGTGTCAGATTGGATACACTGAGAATTCAAAATTCATACTTTGTTAAGTAATCACATCTTCTTTTTAATATCTCAGTATTGAAAATAAGAAAATGCCGTGAATTGTAGAAGTATGGGAATAGTATCCTCAGAACCAAATATTTGATGAATATTAGACAAATACAAAATTGTGTCTAGAAAAAAATACTGCAGAACCCTGTTATTTTGGTCAATTAGATGCTGATCATAACAAATGCAGTAGCAAATTAAGCGAGAAGATCATGATTTTATCTTAGAAAATTCAAATAAACAATGCCTTCTGCTGATGGTTTGTTTGGTTTTTTTGTTTATTTGTTAGGGTTTTATGTTTTTTTAATGAATTCATCAGCATGTGATCCAACAAAACCAAGCCCCAGGAGCACCTCACTGAGTATAGGATGTTTTTATTTGCCAAGTATTAAAAACGAGATAAATAATAACAGCATAAATAGTAGATACAGTGTTAATGGACATAACAAATGAAACAACTGGTAGTAGGATTATAGTTACCTTAACGGGAGAAATCCTCTGGTGATGCAGCTTCATTTGTTTATGTACTGTGGATTTCAAGAGTTCTATTCTCTGAGGTTTATCAATTTGCATATGTGTCACTGAACCCAAAATTTCATCATGGTAGGAAAAGAAAAATTACATTGATATTAGAAAAACAAAAAATATAATTAGAAATATTTCCTGTAAAGAGCTAACTATGGAATAATATTTCTGTTGTCTTCAGAAACTTTGGCTTTATCTGTGGGGAAGATTCTCAATGAATGTATAAAAAAGTTCATTTTGCATACTTTTATTTTATATTTGGCATGTTTCTTATTATGCATATTCCATCTTCTCCTAATGACATTAAGAATAAACAGTTCTTTGGAGATCAGACTAAAAGTGAGAATGGATGGGCTTTGACACTTTAATTTTACAGTCAAAGTTATGATTGGTTGACATGTCATGTTTTGCATTTTATACTTCTGCATTATTTTATATAAATTAGAGACAAACATTTCTTACACTTTTCAGATTAGACTAAAACTCTTCCTGCTGTAAAATTTCTACAAGCTAATCAAAAGTTTATTGTGATGAAGTGAAAGACTACTATTCACTTAAAATCTCTTTGTATACTATCCAATCCAAGCTAAAATCTTCTAGAGGAACTGTATTTTCTTTGGAAATCACTAACACACTTCAGAAAAGCTAGAATTTTGTGGACTTGAAAAAAAAAAGAAACTAACAGCAAAACAAAGAGCTGTTAAAATACATTTTTAAAAGTTACATATTTAAAGGAGTGATCAATGCTTTGTCAAGCAACAAATATCTAAGATCTACAGATAGTGAGGAAATCCAGTCATCTTCTTTACCACATCGCAATCTCAAGTAAACTATTTATCTAGGAGCACTTTTGTTTTACTAATTGAGATTGCTTTCCATAGTTTTAACTTTTTATGAAAAGATTGCTCTATTTTGATCCCGCAGCTGGGCACTGGTCTTTCCTTAAGGCCTGATGAGTTTAAAGTCCAGCATGCAGGTAATGTTCACTTGATATATGGTTTAAGATTTATCTCAAGAACCAAGGTAAAAGCGGAAAACAAATGATAGATCAAACTTCAGAAATTTCCAGTCAGGACTCTAAAAGCTTGAAAACCACAAATCTAAGATGATTTGTCATTTTAAAATGATTAAAAAAAGAGAGTGAAAGAAATGATAATGGAAATATTGTAATTACTCTTGGAGTCATAATCTTTTAAAATAAAAAAGGAAAACAGATCAACTGTAGGTGCCTTTTTTTTTGTGAATCTACAGCACGTGACAGAGTATAGTAACTCACAGGAGGAAGAAAAAGAGTGACACACTCTGTAAATTACATGTTTGAAAGAAAATAATTATGTCATTTTCAATAACTTACAAAACAAAAAAAATATTGCTACGGATTTTCATATAAATGCAAACATATCAGTATTTGAATTAATAGGGACAGAATATTAATAAATTCTTGCATCCATAAGACAGTGTTTTGTTTCAGACTCCATTTGACTTCTTCCATTACTGAAAAAAATAAATAAGGATGGAGTCAGAGAATACATATGACAGAGAATCCTTCAAAACTAGTCTCTCACCTGAAAACAGACATCCTTTAGTCACTTTATTTGTACATCCGGAAATTTTCTGCACTTGCATCCTGAGTAGTTAGAGACATCTGAGGACTCAAATAAAATCTGTCTTATTTTCCCAAGAATTCTTAACAAATAAAAATATAACAGTGAATATAACATTTATTATCACTAATCTACTTCCAATATTGCTAACACTCATACTTCAAGTAATTTTTTAAAAAAAATCCCATTGAAAATACAGTTAAAATTGTACAGAATCTTCCAAGAATCTACTTTCTCTGGTGGTATTCTCATGTTCTGATGTCCTTTTGGATCCTCAACTGCTTTGGTTTTCCTCGGGAGGATAAAGTGGCACCACAGGGTAGTTATGGCAAGCAACCTGTAGGATTAATTCTTTGCCGAAAAGTATGATGGTGATGATGGAGATTTTCTTCTCTGCAGTCTTGGGTCTACTTGGAGTAATTTAATGACATATCTCATATGACCTTTTCTCTGGCTCCAAGGTAATCCAGATTTCTGTTCTCCATTCTTACACTTCAAGGTGATTAGAAAAACCTTGCCAGATTCACGTTACTGAAACTACTTTACAAAGCATCATAACGCAACATGCAAATAATATCTAAATTTTGAATGTATATTGTGTCTCCAAATGACATGTCATCTTTATTTTCACTATATTTAAATACCGGAGTTTTAGAATTTCTGTAGACAAGTTTTTCAGGATGAACATCTGATCTTTCTACCATAGTAAAGCTAATAAATAAAAATATCTCTCAACCTTTTCCTGTACTCCCAGAATTGTCTGTAGTCTTGGACACACATAATGTATCCATTTGTTGTGGATGTTAGGTGCCTGACAAGCTTGTAAGACACTAGCAAGAACAAAGCAAACATAGTTATTAGTATGCAGTGTATTCATTTGCAAATTTTTATCTCTATTCTGTGTTTCATGATACTTTGTAGCTGAACTGCATCACCTCAATCAAATACTCAAGTAGAATGTCACAATTCAAAATTATTTTTTTAAAGAATTGAGACAGAAGGAATTGTGTTTTCTTCTCAGACTTCTGTTGACATTGTCTTTTAGCTCCCATGGTTTCTAGCTACATGAGCCAGTATCAATTACTTATAGGATCTCTTTATGAGGTCAGGGAACACTGAATGAACCAATCCACAAATCAAAAAGGGAAAGAAGGTTAGGACCAGGTGAATGAAAATCCCACCCAAAAATAGAATAAGAAAGTCCATCTGTCCTACTATAAATTTCTTCTTCCAAAGTGGTAGGCTATAAAGGAATGATTGAAGAGCGTAACATAAGATGTAGGCACATATAAAATCCCTAAGGGATCCTGCCTGGCCTCCATCTTTCCAGAAGTATAAGGATCTCATGTTGGTCTAATGTCATATCTACCAACTCTGAGCTGATGTTTCAAGTACCTCAGAGTGTCTAAAACTGCAATAGACAGTCTCCTGAATAAATCCATTAGATATTTTAAATTTTAAAAAAATTGATACAAATGGAATGAAATATACAAAGAGAAAGTAAGATGGAAAATTGCTGTAGATAAAAAAAAAACCCTCAGCTTCAATGGGAAATTTAAATTTTAAACATGTTTGGTATGCAGATGATATCAGTTTAAGGAGATGACTTCTTGTTTTTCATGTGTTCCACCTTTTTTTTTTTACTTTTATGGGGTACTCAGACATTTAGTTATGACTACCTTGTCATAACTAAAGTGGTAATCAGGCCTATGCACGTAAATTATCTTACTGGTATTTTGCTGCTTATCTGACATATCTGT
The DNA here is from genome assembly GCF_003945725.1 of Corapipo altera. Lineage (NCBI taxonomy): Eukaryota > Metazoa > Chordata > Aves > Passeriformes > Pipridae > Corapipo > Corapipo altera. Next base: position 12,412,465 of record NW_020884892.1, read on the forward strand.
GCTGCAGTTATGATGTGCTTGCTATGTTTCATTTTAATGGGCAGTGGAAACTATTCTAGCTAACATTGTAGAATTTAACATGCAAATGGGACTTAAGCTCTGAGGTCAATGCCTTGTACCCAATGAATATTACTCAAGTATTATTTCAGTTGTCTGAGTGAATTACATTACATTCCTTTCTGAAAATCTTTGGTGTTTTACTGAGTGATATTTGCATGTTAATTTTTTCTTAATTAAAAATTTTGATGAATTTTGCATCTACTAAACCAGGAGTAAAACCTCTGCATTTCTTCCTATCAATTTAAGTGTAGCAACCAAATTAAGGAAACAAGATTATCCTAAGTGCAGCATAATGATGGTTATAAAAGGCCCACCCATGAAAGCTAAATGGTATCAAATGGCTCTTATAATGATCTGTTTTTCATGAGGAGCTGTACTGTTTGCTGTGTTAGTAATATATGTGTTCAGTTTAAAAATCCCCTACCCATCTAAGCTGTGCATATGTACCACTCATAAAATTAAATACTTGGGGATAACTATGTATTTATTTTCTGCTGGATATGTGTTTATATCCACAAGTCTTTAAAAGTATTGAGTAGCTAAATAGACACCAGCAAGATCTACTGTGTGATGCAAGTTAAAGTTTTATTCAAATTATTGGTTTTGGTTTACATTAGATCAACTTATTTTGAAGTGTTGATACTTACCAATGGATTAATGTATTTTTTGGTTAATGACCAAGCTGTTGGGAAAATTGCATTGATACTGACTTATCAAAGAATTATGTATATGCCTGTTTGGGAGACGTGATCATTTGATTACTTTGTTTTACTGTTAGAAAACAAAATCTCATAATCAAATAAAAATACATTTCCATAATCCTAAATATTGTGTAAATATTTCTGCACCTTTTCATATTAACTGAAATTCTTTAATCTAGTCTTGGTTTAGTGACATAATTCATAAGATTACCAATGATAAAACAAGGAGTAGGTTTCTAGATGCACACACTGATGACTTGCTACATATAAAATATGTATATATACTTCTTTAGGGACCATTGCTTCTTTTGTTCATTGTTTTAAATTTTCTGGTTATGTGATATGAGTACTATTATAATTTGGCTTTCATACCTGTCATGACTGTAACCAGTGACATACATTGGCTATTGTATTGTGGTGGAGTTGTCATGTTTTGGTTTGTTTTTTTTTCCAAAGATTGCTTAAGATAAAACATCTATAGAATACCATTAATTTAGAATATCAAGGACACCAGGTAGATAGGCATCAAAGAACAATAAAAAACTTTTTAGGATCCCCACAGCAAATAAGTCTCATGGTAAATTACCAGTACAGTACATAGAACTCATCTAAAGGTATCTTAAATCTAAAAATAAATAAAACATTAAAGAAATGTTAATATTGCAATTACAATTTTTTTTTAGCAAATAATTTCCTGACCTTTTGAATTCTGGGCTTCTCATCACTCTATGTCCTTCACACTGATGAGATTAGAAATACTGATAATGGCAGGACATAACTCATCAGTTAATTTTCAATTTCAGAACAAGACTGAGACTGAATTTCAGTACAAGCAGCAACAAATGTATTAAAGCACCAGTAAACAGCATTGGTGTTTGTAATACTTCTATCAAGCAAAATTAAATATATATGCCATTTATTCCAATAAAAATATCAGAGTTTACATTTTTTTAAGGGTCCTCAGACCAACCTATGTAGCTATTTATATAGTTGTATTTAAAAAAAAAAAACAAACCAACACCAACCTAAAAAAATAACCCAAGAAAACAAACTAAACCAATCCCCTCAAATCCTAAACAAACAAAAGACCACAGAGAATTTGTTCTAAGAATGGAAAGGGAAAATGTAAATCTTGAGCAACCTGGACTAAACTGACTTTAAACCCACTTTGAACAGTAGGTTGAACTACTTGAGCTCCACAGGTCCCTTCCGATCTAAATTTTTCTGTAATTCTAAATTCAAAGTAAAAAGTACAATAAGGGACCATTTTCAAACACATCAAAATAATTTTATGTCAATCATTAATAAAATAATTCATCCTAATCTGCTACACAATCTTCCACACATGGCTAACTGGTCTCTAAAGATATGTCTAGATTTCACTGGTGAGTATATACAGCTAAATTCTTCAGCTTGTTCTTTAGGCAATTTCGACAGGTAAACACTATGGGCTGTTAGTCTAGTATGAACTCTGATGAGGTTGTTCTCCTAGACTTGAGGAAATTAAGTGTTAGCACATGTACATCAAATGAAAAGAATGTGTAGAAGTGAGTATCAGCAGAGCATATCAGCAGTGCTGAGTACACAAAGACTTTCCTTGCATCTGTGTCTCAAACATAGTGGTTTTAATAGAACAAAACAAAACCAAACATACAAACAACACCAAAACCACAAACTCTAACAACACCGCAATTCCTTGCAAGAGAGCTTTCTTTATGAATGTGTGATTTCATGATGATGTTCCTTGCATTTCCTCTGTCTTGAAATCAGAAATTTCTTCTCTGAGGCTAAAGTGCATAGTTTAAATAATATTAAATTCCCTCATTAAAGTGAATCATGATCCCCTTTCTTTCATCATATTACTGTGTAAAAGTTCAGCCCCTACAAATTTTAGCAGAGACTTGTGTAAAATATGCACTGCAATACAATTTTGAACATAACTCTAAGGAGTGTAAATTGTCTGGTGGTTTGTGATTTGCTTGCTTGTTTTATTTCTTTCATCTAGTGATAATCTGAACCATTTTTAAAGTTCAGTTTCTATATCTTACTGTCATCTGTATTAAATATGTTTTTTTCAAACTGATGTACCTTACCTGGTTCAGTGTCCATGAAAGACGGTCAAATTTAACATGAATGCCTCAATTACCATATAAAAATCATTTTTTCAAGTAATATAAACTATATATTTTTAAACCAGTTGTCCTTTTGATGATTGAATATTGTTTGAAAGCAACCTGTCGCACACATTTTTTTTCAGACAATTAACCATGAGTTGCACTTTTTTGTTTCTTAGGTTAACAGGATTTCATCTTCCTCCACCTGTGACAAGTACAAAATCTGTATTTTCACTTCGCTTGACAAGTGACTTTGCAGTTAGTGCTCATGGGTTTAAAGTGTACTATGAAGGTAAGACATTCTTAACAAAATATTCTGTACTTTTTTTTCTTTCTGAGCTCTATACATAACAAAACAAAACATCCCACAGAAATTTATACAAATACACATTTATAACCTTATCCAAGTTGCAATATTTGCTTTTCATACAGTCATTCAGATGCATAGTTTCAGATGCATCAGATGCATTCAGATGCATATATCTGCAAGTTTCATGGACGGATTCCTTCTCATATGTTGACACAGGGGACATGCTGACTCAGTTCTCTGAAATGACACAAAGCTACTTCCCTATTGGAATTTTCACAATTGTCTGCAGTTTTCACACAGACATTAAGTAAATGAGCTGGAATATGTATTCCTGAAGTCCAGAAGTTCGTAGTATTGTATGTATGTTGCAGGAAGGATCTTGTTTGTAATCAAGCTCACTTGAGTAGTGTTTCAAGAGTTGTTTATATCATGCATTTTCTTTTTTAAATCTATTTCTTGCTACTGGAACTGTGAACTCTAACTTGTGTTTATAGGATATACAAAGAAATTGTTGTTTTTCTCTTTTCCTTTGCTATTGTTCTTTGTGTTTTGGGGTTTTTTTTGATTTTGCATTTTTTTTCCCCATTTTTTTTTTTTAAGACACTTGATGTAAAGACACTTGCTCTTTCTGCTTCCAGTAAGTGTCTCCATCATCAAGACTGTAGCTATAATAAACTACCTGGAGAAGTTCTGAGGCTGTTGTTGTTGAACAAAATATAAATTTGTTTCCTTGAACTTGATATTAATCTTTTTTGAAACTGAGGTTTTATTTTGTGAAATTAAGAATTTGAAGAAGTTAGGCTAGATCCCAGAGTTTTAATTCAATGATCCTTCCACAGCCAGATCTACTGTTTTAAGACCTGCATCAAGGCAACTTCATTCAACCAGAGAATTTTTCTGTAAATACCCATTTTTCTGATTTCCTGTGAAGCTACCTGTCTTTATACCCAGACAGCAAAGAAATGAAAGCTCATTACATTACATTCATTTCATGTATCCTTCCTTGACTTGAGAGAAAAGATGTATTTAAATGAGAATCACATCAGGGCAATTTCCATTTCTTATCTTATACTCTTTCTGAATGTGTATAACCCTGCAATCAACATTTTAAGTTCTGGTTCTTCCTAGTATCCAATTTTCAAAAATTGTGATTGCCCAGTAACTCCTTCTTAGCTTCCTGATGAAACATCTGCATACTTAGTACCCCTAAATATCAGATCACATAATTTCATGCTTCATTATGGATTTGTAATTTGAAATTTAAGACAGAAATAATTAGCAACCTGTCATTGCAATAAAGCAAAATGATAGAGGTGGAATGAGAGGCTAGAGTGAGCAGTAGAGCCATATATCTGAAGGGATTAGACCCAGTTATGATTTGAAAGAGAGGGAATATGCATTTCATAATCAGAGATAATTTAAAACACTTTGCTTTGAAATGCTTGAAAATAGAAAACATAGGTAGATGGTTATATGGGATGCATTACTGTTCACTATTAAAAAAAAAACCCAAAACCTAAAAACAAAGCCTGCAAACATCTCTTTCTCTAGCTTCTTATGCTCTTGACAAATTTGCAGTTGAGCTGAAAGTTGACAAGAAACTCCAGATTACCTGACAGAATCTGTAGGAAATATGAATATGTGATGAATTTTCTTGATCATAACACAGTGGAACGTAGTCATTTTCTAATCTCCTGAGAATAAAAATGTGTATGAAAAGATATAAAATTATATCATTAATAGAAAGACTACGCTGATCCACCATATGGGAGCCATTGCAACTGCATTTAGTCAAACCAAGTGCACGGGAGACCACAGAAATGCCCACTCTAGATTCCTAACATCAGTATCATAAGCCTTAGTCTTTACTTTGTGTCCCACCGTCCGTGTCTCTTCTCCTTCCTTTTCTCCTCACCCTCTTTCTTTTCTCAATATCAAGTGGCATATTTGAGTTATCTTTGGTACACTATGCACATACTTCTTTATGTTCAGTTTCTTTATTATTTGGAAAAGAACACATCTGATAAATATACCTCTCTATCTAGCACAATACCCTTGGAGAAAAATGATTTCATGAGAGAAAACTGGAACAAATTACCCAAAAGAAATAGACTTCACTTACAGTGAGAACAGAAAAGGAAAAACTGGAGCTACAATAATTACCAGCAGTAATTTATAATTTTATTTCTGTCTAGTGACACAGCATTACTGGTTGGGGTGAGAAATGGGGAAGTTCTAAGTTTCTGATCCTGTGCCTGATTTTTTCAGGAGAGGTTTCTGGCACTTTTTTTTTTTTTAATTATCTTTCAGACTCTGTGCAACATGTGTAGGTATTAATGTATGGAGGAGAAACGCTATACTTAATCATCTATTTGATAATTTAGGCTAAGTCACAGTGCAGCTGTGTCCTTTTTATTTTATTTCTGATGAGATTATTTGGTTTCAAAATAGAAGAATTTGATGCACTTTTCCATTTCCTGTTGTCCTAAGATACATAAGCAGCTTTATTCATTGAGAGTACAGGAGGGGAAATACAGCTGCTGAGAAAGAAAGCAGCATAGCAGCTTGGACCATACAGCAAGAGGCTTCAGTGGACCTAGCCCTGCTTTGAACAGTGCTTCTTTTGTTCTTACTGTGTTATTTTACAGCTACTAAACAGGTAGCTGACATTACTAAAATCATTGACTCCATTAAGAAATTTACTGCTAGAATTTATGATAATCTTTATTCAAGGTAAATATGATAGACATGTTTGTGCTATCCTAGTGGTCATTGTAAAGAAAAGAAGAATTTAATATATAGGTTATCCTTATAGAGAAAACTCTGAATGTCCTAGAGGTGAATTGAAATTATTGATAATAGTTGTATGAAATGTAACTTTTTCTGGTCTGTACTACTGCACATAATTTTAAAGCTGAATTGTAAAACTGAATTATTAGACACTGTATAAATAATGAAATGGTCTTCATGTTTGTACTGGACTGTTGCTATGGAATTCAGCAATTCTACTGAAATGTTTTTAAGAGGGCTTTGAGAACAATTTTAAAAATTTCAAGAAAGATCACGTCTTTATGGATAATGGGAGATGGGGGAAGGAAAGAAGGTAGCAGATGGTGTTTATTAACAGAACAGGATTTCCATCTAGTGACTTCTAAAGACCTATCATGCATTTCTTTCAGCAATATAAAGAAAAATTAGTAGCTGATGTACAGGATTATTGAAGCATGTAGATCAGAAATACTAGTAGGACTTAAACGTGCCAGGATGTGGATGCTAAAAATAATTTTGGCAGTTGGTATAGAGCTAGAGAATGAACAAACAGAATAACCTATTTTTAGCTCTCCTCCATATCAGAATTCAGAAATGTGGCTACACATAATCTAAAGCTTGGATTTAGGTAAGGTTCATGAAGTACTAGATGTATTAAGCTAATAATATCACTTCTAACATAGTATAAAATTTAAAAGAATACTAATGAATTATTGTCTAGTGTTGGAGTGCTCTCTACAAAAGTCCACTGAAGAATTGTTTGCCAGTTTGGAGTTATAAAAGCCACAGACTTTAAGCTGTAAAGTTGTCATCAGGCTTACTACCTGACAATATTATAGGCTCTTTTTGTTGCTGCTGTTTACGTTTTGCCATAACTGTTGTGGGTATGGCTGCCCTCTGTCATTGCATTGTTTCAGCAACCCCTTAATAAAAATGGAATCAAATTGAATTTGCCTAATATTTTGGAAAGGGAAGGGAAATGAAGAAAAATTTAAACAGAGAATGATTAAATTACATAAGCAGATACATTTCTAATGGAAACTGTTGTTTTGACAGCCAAACTTACTAAATCTAACAAGAAAACATGCTAAATATAAGGCAATCTATATTATCTATTTTTACTTCCATTCAACCTGTTGGATAACAAGAAGAAAATAAAGCTCCTGGAGTTTCTATCTTTTGTCTGAATGTATGAATATCTGCCACACTGTCTACAAAGTCCCATAAAATTATCTAACATATCCTTCTTATCTTGGAATACTAGCTTGGATGGAAAACATTCCACTAATGCGTGTTCATGGGCTTGTATCTACTCTCCACAGCACATGATACAGTGATAAAATTGCTGTATATTCAGGGAAACAGAAAACATGAAAGGTACTTATCAGAGTTTGACTTTATTGTACCATTCTTCAAGATAGTCATTAATGTGGTAGGTAGTTCTGAACTCCCTTTTTATAGGGAAGGTAAAGGGAAAGTTAACATTTTGCAATATTTAAAAATTAATTTAGCAAATGAAGGGAAGTTAAAAAAGCATAAAAAAGTTTACAGCAAGATTAAATAAATATTTAAGCTATAAGACATGGTGATAGGTCATGTTTTAAAGTGATTTTTTATAATGATGTGTTTACAGTGTAACTCAGATAAGAGACATAAAGGATATTGCCCTGAGTTTGATCCCATTATTTGTACTTCAGCATCAGTCCAGACAAGAACAAACAAAACAAGAAGTCTATTACATTTTTTGAAATATCTAAGGTATTTTATGTGGAAAAACTATACATCAATATTCTTTCCCATGTATTATACAGAGATGAATAGCCACATGATATCTTCCTAGACAGTGTTTTCTTAAAATCATAAGTAACTTCTCCAAAATACACTCTATCAGTTAATAGTGTCACTAAATGAGATAGATACTAACTGGGAAAATATGTTTTTTTTTCTTTCAGTTCACCCAGTGTCGCCTGAGTGTCACAATATGTTATTGCCTCAGGAGTATCATGCTAATCCTAGTGCCAGATGTACATGTAAAACTGTAGCTCAGAAGACAATCATCCTTTATGAGATCAATACTAGGTTGCCTTGGCACTTCTACCTATATTACCTATATATTATATTGGTACCACCATTCCTGTATAGATCCAGAGGGAGTAAAGAAAAGTAACCATGTGGACTTAATCTGTTAAATTTTTATAGCATTTCACACCATTTTCTTCATACTGAAAACACTAATTTGGATTTGACCAAAGAATAAGTCCTGGAAACAAATTTAGCTCTTGACAATATCAAGCTTTAGGAAAACTTTCTTTGATTACACTGATCACTCTACCTCCCTTAGAAGTAAGAGGTTTTGATTCTGATTTTGGAACTTCCAGCCACTGGCTTTTGTTCTGCTTTTATCTACTAAATTACAGAGCCCTTAGTATTAGCATCTCTGAGTTCTTGTGCAGGTTCTTAAGTACTGCAACAAAATCTCACTCTTCAAAGTACTCTCTTTAATATGGGCTTTTAAAGTCTTAACATAAAGTGATTTGTTCCAAATACTGGATTATTTTGTGCCATTCTTCTACATTTTCATAATTTTGTGAGTGTTGTGTGAAAAAGGGCTCTGGTCAGTACACTCATCCGACTGAGTCCTGCACATGATCACTACTTGTCCTATCTTCTTGTTAAATGTTTTTTTTTTTTTAACTCAGAGCAATCTTACTCTCTGTCCTGTGTGTGAGGGGGTTTAAAAGGCTGAGTGCCACTGGAGTGAGGGCTACTGGAGCCAACCTGGGGGTGTCGGTGACCCTGGCCTATGGTATCAGCTGCTGGAGAGAGTGGGGTCTCAGTGCCATCTACTGGAGTGGGTGGCAGTCTCACCTGCCACCAATGGGGTGGGAATGATATGAATCCCAAAGAACAGTTGTTGGGAGGATATAGCATAAGTGAAGCAAGTGAGGGGCTCAACACCAGTCCTTGGAACAGATCATGTGACAAGTACTGAGATCCTGTGACAGATACTGAGGCAGTGTCAGGGCAATTGCATGTGTCACTCACCAGCATACTTCCAGGTGGACTCACCAGTGGGCAGGAGGTTCTGGATCTGGGATGAGGTATCAGATGGGCTGAGAGTCTGTGCTGGACAAGCGTGTCAGTACTTCATGTTTGCTAGTGGGCATCAAGCTGGACCAGCCAGTGAGCAGGGGACCCATGGGGCCAGTAAAAGGGCCTGGCGTTTGGGCAGGGGCGCCAGGCAGACAGAATGTACCTATGCTTGTGAACTCAGGTTCACAAGCTGCATGTGCACCTTCATGAGTGGCCTACTGTGTCTGCCAGACAAAGAGGGGACTTGGCTTCCAGTGCTCAAGTTGAAGTGGATGCTGTTGAAGGTAGAGCCTGGCCTGTACCAGTCTGTAGCCTGTTGCGTCAGTGTCTTGTATGTGTCTATGTGTTTCTCTGTGATGCTTACTCAGCTGTGTAACTGGTTAAATCTACAAATGGAAAAGCAGCAAGGAGGTCCATTGGCTTGAGTCAGACATCACCAGGTCTTAAGATGCTCCAGAGTGGGGTCCTGTGACCAGGCAAGATAAATATCCAGGCCCCAGAGCTGCTGGATTCAGTGGCCACTTATAACATCCCTTCAGATCCTTTAATGTCATTTGAGTTCATCAAACATAATTGGCCCTTGGTAAGTCTGTGCTGACTATTCCCAATCAACTTAATCTTTCAGGTGATAGAAAATGGATTACAAAATTGTGCTCTTTAGGCTACTTTAGGCTACTTCAGGAACTGAGGGAAGGGTTACTAGTTTATAGTGCCTGTGGTGATCCCTCTTGCTTTCATTAGGACAAGTGTATCACTAGTCTGTCTAATCATGAAGGACTACCACTGATTGCTATAATTTTCCATGGGTTACTGGCAGCAGCTTTTCAGTCATGGTGGGACAGCTCTTCTGGTACCCTTGGGTGAATCTATAAATGTCAGTATATTCAACTTCTCAATGTAAACCCAGAACTGACTACCTCTCTCCTTCCCAACTGGACTGGTACATTCCTTGTGAAGAATGATGCACATAAGGCATAGAGTTCTTTGGCCTTTTCCATGTTGTATATTGTTGTCTGTTCCACTCACTGGTGTATCTGCACTTTTCCCTGCCTATTTTTTGCTGCTAGCATACTTGTAGAATTGCTTTGTATAACCCACAACACCCCTCACTTGGATGAATGCCCCTTGTACTTTGACCTTCTTTATTTTGTCCCTAGGTACTAAAGCCCCACTTCTATATGCCTTTCTTGTTGTCTATCCTTTTTTTTCCAATTTTTTTGGTCTGTTCTTCTTTGCATTGTAGTTCATTAAGAATCTCCCGTGTTAACCTCATGAGTCATTTGCCAAAGTTCACTTCCCCTTAAAATAGTTGGGGTGTCATTTAAAAAAATCAGCCATCTCTCTGCCTGCCCTTCCTCCTCATAATTGCTTCCCAGGAGACTCTGCTTAAAAATTCCCCAAATAAATCCAAATATGATGTCTTAAAGTCTAGTGTCCTAATTTTAGTACTTCTCAGTCGTCCTTCTAAACCTGAGCTCAATTTTCTTCTCTTCTGCTCTATTGTTAGGTCCCTGTCCCTTGATAGGATTATTTTTAAAGGCTCTCCTTTGAGTTAAAGCAGTCCAGTTCCACTACTTGCCTTGGTCAGGTAGTTTAATTTCTTTCCCAGCAACCCTGCCTCATCTTCAGATGAGGTACTATGATTAGGAAGGTCAAACCCTTGAAGCCAACTCTGCAACTAGGTATTGGTCTGCTGAATGCACCAGAAGGATTGAAAGGGATACCAACACCATCAGGGATCACATGTCCCTCATTCTTCTCCTCAGAATCCCTTACCAACTTCTGATCTGCTTAAGGTTTCCTTTGGCAGTGTTATTACCCCGTACATGGGTGAATAGCATGAAGTAGCAGTTGTGAAGCTGAACAAACAGCAATTGCTCTGTGAAATTATGTGTCTGGGCTCCAGGCAAGAAGTACCTGGTCCAAGATTAGAAGCCTGGTTGCAGGCAGGGAACTGTATCATGCAGGAGGGAGTGTCTAACCACTAGTACCTCTCAAAGGTCATGTGGATGAGTCTCAGTATGGATGGCTGTATCACATTATTATCAGTATGCAAAGTAAGTTAAAGATTGCTTTTACTACCAAATATTTGTCATCCTATTTTTGAGAGAATACATGATAAAATCATCTAGATAGACTTCTCCTTCACTTCCCAGTCCTTTCATTTAAAAAATAACAGAATTTTTAGGAAAAAAACCTCATAGACATGTGCTTGATTATAGACTTAGTGTTTTATTCTATCATAATTAGCAGTTAGACTTTAGTGGTTATCTGTTCAGTGTTAAATTTTCTTTGATAAATCTTAAAAAATAAATAAATCAAAAGGTTGATTGATCAGAGAACCACAGAACATGCATAATTTTGTGCCAACCGAAATGAATGGAAATATATTTATTTGTTTTAGCATCTGCAAAAAAGTCATTCTTTGAAAGTTGAAAACCAATGACTAAACTATCATTTCTTCTACCTCGAGAAATGCTTAATTATTAGAAAAACAAGATGTCTCTCCCTTAGTTGATAAAAATCTGCATACTATTTCAATGTTTTCTGTTTAATTTCTTTCTTTCAGAATAATGTTATTAAATAAGCCATATTTGTCAGCTTATTGTACTGTAATTTGTCATTTTGATACGTGCCTCATATTGAAGTTTAACTAAGATAGTGATTAATTTGAAATCTTAATTATATGACAGACTTCAGTTTTTTTCTTGTATTTTCAATGTCATTTTTCATTAAAAAACTAATTGAATAGACACTACAAGTCTTGAAAGAAATTTCCCAAGAGATTCCAAGGTTTTCTTGGTGAACTTATATTCTTCAGCTACTGGACTGTCATATTATTAAGATAAGTACAATACTCTGACAAAATCTAATTTAAGATTCACATTTTGATCCCATGTCTAGACAAGTAGTGATAACTGTAATCTAATATAGCTGAAACAGTACTCTGCAGGAACTAGTATATACTGCTCATTAAAGTATCAAATTAAATGCAGCTCCATGTTTATAAGCAGTTGCTTCCTTCATGCTTTTTCTAAGTTAGAGTTCAATGAAATTTTCAAATAGTAATACACAACAGCAGACTTTGAAATGTCTATACAGTTTATAAAAATGGAATTGCTGAAAAGTGGCACTTACACCTCTAGAACTACATGGCTGAATCCTTCAATCTGCATTTGATATTTGATGGCATTTTTGCTTTGATTTATGTTAGCTTTGATAGAACTTTTTTATCAATAATATCAAAATACACAGATCTGCAAGAACAGGTTCAGAATGCTCAGCATGCTACTTAAAAATTTTTCAAAATAAGTTAGTAAGAACTCTACAGATGGAGAGATTTATTCATGAAGAGAGCATGCATTTCAACAATAAAATACTATAACCTAATCTGTCATAAACAGATTTTCAAAGTTTGCCAGTTTTTCACATGTATGTTAAATTTATATTTGGACACTTTAATCAGTAACAAGATAGTCATACTTATCTGGATACTCATGATATCCAGAACAATACTACTGTAACCATTTATGGGTGATTATGATGGTGATTTTATTTTAACAGGAAGAGAAGAACAACTGCTTACTCAGCACTGAAAATTTCTTCCTATTAAAATAAAATAAAATTTGTTAAAATTGTATTTTGGAAGATATTTTTGATCAGCTCTTAGCAGAGAATTTCTCATTAGCCTATGAGGTCATACAGGAAAAGCTTTGTAAATTTAGACAGCTTTGAGAATGGATGGATAATAATGCTGTGAACTAAACAGTCAGTCAAGTGCCTTAAAATCTAAACCAAAAAGTTAAAATAATTGGAAGCAATTTATTATTAAATAAAAGTTAAATTTTATATATATGTAAATAAAATAATTAAATAAAAGTTAATATTAATCTTCTGGCTGTTCTCCCTTGAATCCCTATCTGAATGACATAAAGAAAAAGCCATTCCTTTTTCAGGTGGTTGGCAGCAGACCACTGAAATTTCATGGACCGTAAGTAGCACATTACAGCTAAAAATTATTTATCTAAGCTACTTATCTAAGACACATACTATAGATGTACTTGGAAAAGTTGTCGCAAAATATTGGCACAAGTTTAAAACTTCTTTTTTAAATGCAACTCTACATTAGACATGCTTTAAAACTCAAAAACTAACCTATTTCCTTTAAACAGAGAAAAAATCTAAGAAAAAATGATAATGAATTCTTGATTTTTGATGAATTTATTAATTCTTGATGAACTCGATGCATTTTTTTATGTAAAACACTAGAAAATTACATGCTTTAAAAACATCATTTCAGTATGTAGGACATTTTTTAAAGAACTTTCTGAAAATATTAGCAATGAAGTAATTAAAAACATATGATTATCAGCTCAGGTTTTGGTGCAGAATTCTTGTACCTTTTTTCATTTGGTTTTCATTTTACGTTCTGTAGTTTCCTTGCTATAAAAAAGCATCTGAAGTGTATATTGAGAAAATGAACAAACCTGATATCAGAAAGCAATCCTACTGTTTTCATAAAAAAAATATAGAAGATCAGGAGTCTTCCTGATATATACTTATTGTGTGATTAAAGAAGAAAATAAAACATTAGGATCAGAAAAGTTGGGGTTTTCTAATTGAATTTAGCATTTACATTGTCCTTCCCTTACTGTTCTGTCAATATGCTTTTAAGTAATAAATGTTCTTAGTTCTTTTAGGAGCAGATGTCATTGTCACTTGTAGCATTCAATTCCCAGTCTCTCTAAAGGAATAATCAATGTCGATGCACTTAGTGACAGTTGTATAGCTGATTTTGTGATGAAGATATGCACCCTATACGAAGTGATTTGAAATCACAGGATAAGAAAATGCTACTAAACTATGGCATCTCAACATGAACATGTGAGTCAGGGTCTTAACTGGTGATGCAGAAATGAAAGTCAGTACTACATGCTTATTCCTCTCCGTACCCTGTCTCTCTAGATTACTAGTTAATAGTAAGTAGAGAGATGACAAGAATAAGATGTTTATAGACAAGTATTGCTGTTAAATATCAACATGCTATGTCATCTTTAATTACAGTATAGCATTGCTCAATTCTGTACTTGTCATGAGCTCTTGTTGCAAACAATAAGAATGTGTTATTCTGGGCATGAAGCACCTTCATTTGGAAAAACTTTCTGCTTAACACCCACAATTCTGTTGCTGTCACACCTAAAATACATCCCAACTTCACATATTGGTGAGATGCAATGAAATACAGACTCTAGTCTAGTTCCAATCCCCCTGCTTTGGGCAGGGACACCTTCCACTGGACCAGGTTGCTCAGAGCTCCATCCAACCTGACCTTAAACACTCTCTGGGATGCCACATACACAACTTCTCTGTTGTGAAAGTCAACCTGTTCCAGTGACTCACCACCCTCACAGTAAAGAATTTTTTACAGAATCACGGACTGTTGTGGGTTGGAAGAGACCCACAAGAATCATCGAGTTCAGCTCTGAAGTGAATGGCCTGTATGGGGATTGAACCTGCAACCTTGACATTATTAGCACCATGCTCCTTTTCATAATATCTAATCTAAACCTACTTTCTTTCAGTTTGAGTCACTGTATAGGGTCTTTTTCTAAAGCCTTCTTTCTAATTTAAATGTATTTATTTATTTGTTATTCATAGAATACCTCTTAAAGTTCAGGATAAAATAATATTCAATAAACCCAGGGAAAGTTGCTCAAAAGCAAGGAGTTAATTGGACAAAAGAAATCAAAAGAAGAAATTATTGAAAGATCAAAATGGAAAAGGAGACAGAAGCTAAGCATTGATGAAACAGATTTGTTTACAACTGCTAAATTTTATGAAGACTTGTATAACACAGGAGTTCGTCACATTAGTTTTGATAGGCAACATGTTTTAATTTTGACCAGTGGACCAAAACAAAAAAATTTCAGTATTAGAGAATTTGTCGGGGGGGGTTACCATCAACTTAGTGAGATTAAGCCAGAACTAGAGATCAGTAAAAGGCATTGAAAAAGGATTGGAAAGAAAATTACTTGAATTTGATAATTTAATGTCCCTATTGCTTTTGAGATGCTACAGACTTGGTCTGGTTCCTGTTGTCATGTTTCTTGCTCCCTCTCTGCTCACTGTAGCACTCACAAGGCTAGGCAGGGAGCCAGATCAGAGAATTAATATGGATGAAAAAAAATTTTGTTGCATCTGTATTGTTCCCTCATCCTTTTTCTGGTCCAGTCTGCTGTGTAGCCTAAAAATGCTGAGCAACCCAAGAAACCAAGATCATGAATGAGATACATACAACTGTTGGTGTGAGAAGACATTGCTCCATTGAAAACAGCCCATTTACCTTAATTTAAAACATTTATCATATCTGCATGTTGATGCAGCATGTGTAATGCAGAATGACAATAGGAGATTATAAGTCTTCCAGCTGTAAATTGACTCACCACTTAATCTGCATTTCAATGCTTAATGCCTGCTGACAAATTTACTGGGTACACAAAACTGACTTTTGCTTAGAAGAAAATGCATCATGATATCTTAGATTCCTAAGATTGTTTTGGGTTGCAAAGGCTCCAAGAAGCAAGTCTGTCGTGTTTGGATTTGGGTCTTTCATAAAAAGGATTATATAGTGTGCCTGTTATATTCACTTGAATCCAGTTTGATCACTATACAGACTTAAAACGATAGATTAAAAATGAAAAAAATAAAATCCCAAAGATTAAATTTGTATTACAGACTCGTAATAGCTACAAAAGAGAAAATTAATTTAAGAACTTGAAATCTTAACAAAACACTGATTTTTCTCCTGGACTACTTCAATTTCCCCTGAGATTTAGGTCTCTTTTTTCTAACCTCTGAGCTGTAAACCCTTTGGGTTTAAGGTTGGCTTTCCCATGTGAGCATACTTTCACTACTCCCTTTTAAGGGATGGAGTTCTTTTCTCCTAATCTGTCACTGTCTTTTAGAAATTCTATCAAGTTCATTTATTTGATTGACAGAATGTTCTGAACTGTCCATGAAGATCGTGTCTTCACTGCCAGTGCTACCTGTGGCAAAAATGCAAGGGAAAGGAAAAGGATACTGTCCTGTTTTTTGGAATTGGTTTCCTTTCTTGGGAGTTGTTTTTAGCTTTCATTTTAATGTCTATTGAATTCTTTCCTTAGCTCTTTCCTTTAATCCCAGTACTACGTTGTAGGTGACATTTTTAAAGACCGCTACATCAGTTTATAACTCCTATCACATGTGAGGGATTAGGTGCTCAGGATTCACTTCACAAGACTTCCAATACACAGTGCTGATGTCAGTATCCTGTACTGTCATTGCAGACTCCCTGGATAGCAGAGGGCAGAGGTAAACAATTCCAGAGTGTCATCCCATTTCTTTTCTATGGCTATAAAGTAGGCATAAATGACTAGGACATGTATGTGTATATGCGAGCCATAGCTAGGCACACTGCAACACACAGGTGTGTGGGGTTTTTTCTTCTTTGACAGAATGCATGGCAAGATCACAGATATTACAGTACTAGCATTTTTCATCCTGTTCCCCAGAACTGTTAAACAGTTTTAAACCATTGTCATATAAGTGTGTGTGACATGGTGAAAAACATAAGTACTTGTGTCATTATTACTGTTCCTGCCCTTGGGTCACATCTGTTGTCTTACAAGTAGATGAACACTGACTCCTAGGACACCCAGAACTTTCAACTGGTGGGACTGCTGAAAGGCCACAGCAGTATTTCAACTGTATTCACCTTTTCCTCATCGGAGCACTAGGATGAGTCAAAAACCTTTCCATACTGCTACCCACAACCAATTTGTCTGATCTTTGCCCCTGTTATTTCCTGGTGGATTTTTCCTGTGGTTTTAGTCTGTTTGCAACAAAGACAAGAGTAGCTTTGAACCTATTTCTGAATTTGTCCACTTTGGAAATATGAAGCTAGGAAACTTATGCACAGAATTTACTTGGTGTTGCTCTAGATTTAATGATATGGTCTGCAGATCGACCTAAATATGTGTGTCTCCATTCCTGATCAGAAATTAGGACTTCATGACAGTTTGTCTGATCCATTGACTCTTTTGTCTTGGAGTGTAACTAAATAAATAATAATTATATAAATTAATTTTGTTCATAGATCTTTCACAATCAGGAGAAACTGAAGAATTCAATATATTAGTGTTTAAATTTTCCCTAAACTATTTAAGAAGTGCAAAGCCAAAGTGACTTTCCAGCTTACTTATTTTATTTTGTAAGGAATATTGCTAATTATGCTCTCACCATTTTAAGAATAAAAATTTAAGATTAACAAGTATCATCTTCTAGTTTTAATCTGTGTAAGTGTAGCATAGGAGAACATAAACATTACTTTGCATTTTCCACAGAAATTACACGGAATTCTAAGGGTGGTCATCAACACAAAAGAAATTTTATATTTAAGAACAATCTAAGGGAACTAATTAGTAGCAACAGACTGGGCATCTATTCAAAGTCGCTTGGTTTTTATTCTCTGTTAACAATTCAATCTGTTTGTTTGGTATACAGCCCAAACTTATATATGCTTATATATCCAGATGATTGAGCAGTAGGTTTGTTGAAGGGCAATACTGTTAGAGTTTTGAAGCAAATCAGAGGCTTTATTTCAAGGCCTGAGCTACAGATCTTTCTTGTCTTTCCACAAAATAACACAATATACATCTAGTGTTGATTTTCACATCACAGAGAAGGTCACCTTCAGGGAAAAATAAACCAATAACTTTTCTATGATTCCTTTCAGACTCCTTTGAATATTTTTCTTTCTTTAAACACTCATAGATGTTCTGTACTACCTTTTAAAAGAAAATGAGTGTATCAGGAACTCCTGTTCATTTTATGTCATTGCTTTGGGCCTGAAATCATCTTTTCTGTTAGTGGGTCTTCTTGGGAAAACACTAATAAAATGTTCTGCTCATGTCGCAGAATAAAGGTAAGTTTCAACTACTTGTTACATGAGTCAACAGTGCACCCTGGAAGCAATGGTAGCTAATGACATACTGGGCTACTAAGCAAGTGTTGGCAGTAAATTGTGGGAAGCTAATAGTTCCCTTTCCGCAGCTCTTAAATCTGGAATATGGCATTCAATGTTGGATCCTCAGTGCAAGATAAATTGCAGCAGGTTCAGGGAAGGGTCGCCATGGAGCGCTTACCCTCCAAGGAGAGCCTAAGGGAGAAGGACTGCTTCAGTCTGGAGAAGGGTTGGCTGGGGACAGGGAAGGGTCAGAGTGTTCTTCAAATACTTAAATGGAGACTAGTGAGATTGGTCTTCACTGAAGTGAATAGAAAGCCAGACATACTAACCAAAATTACCCAGAGGGGTTGTGGAATCTCCCCTCTGAGATCTGATCTAATTGACCCTGCTTTGAGCAGGAGGTTGGACTACAGCCCTCCTGAGGTTCCTCCAACCTGAATTATTTTATAAATCTATACCAAGTAACCCATAGGAAGTAATCAAGAGTAATAATTTTAATGTCCTAGTTTAATATGAAAATCAAATGTGCATTCCTGAAGGATTTATTTCCCTATAAATACAGACAGATTTTGAAGTTGTCTTGAAATATATCCAATTAAATGAAATTTAATTATCAGGGAACAGCAAGGGCTGGAAGACAAGGAACTTGAAACTGGGGGTCACTTTCACACAGACTGTGCCCTCCTCAATGGGGCACAGTCCCACAGGGGCTGAATATGGGGGCCAGAGCCAGTGGCTGGTAACAGGATCCATAAGTAGCCATGGTGACATGGTAAACAATGAACCAGGGCCAGGCTGCATGCAGGGATTAAAAAAGAAATGGGATGAGGTCCAGGATGGAGATAGGCTACCAACATAGGGCTGAAAGTCCTTACAGAGCTAACATCATAGGGCCAAGGCATTCATTCGACAGACGTTTGAAGAATGGGTGGAGGGCACTGACAGCTCCTGGCTGGATTGAAGTGGGACTCCTGGGCCATGTGTAGAAATGAGGTGACATCAAGTTCTGTTACTGCTTTCAGTACCTTGACATTTAATCCATCTCATGTTATTGAAGAAATCTGTGCTTTGTGCATATATGTTGAGTCCTTTTTTAAACTGTGATAGCTGCAAGTGTGCAGACACTTCAGTTTCACTACGTATCTTGTTCATGAAATCTCTAAGTAAGCAGACATGCTCTGTTAATCTTTACTATATAATTTCTTCTTTATATCTCTGAATTAAAATAACGTCATGTGAAGTTCCACAGAACTAGATTTTTAACATTAGTTTATCTCAGAGCATTTTAGTTGGACTCAAAATTGTAAAAAGAAACCGTTTTTTCCCATTGATTTTATGGAAGGCATTGTCTCTTAATTTTGAGAACCAAAATAAGAACCTGATTCTGGACACCATGAGTGTCTTGAGAGTAGAACCCCCCTACAGAGGAATATGGGCAGGCTGGATTGATGGCCTAGCACCAGCTGTGTGAGGTTCCACACTGGGGTCCTGCACTTGGGTCACAACAACCTCATACAATGCTATAGGCTTTAGAAAGAGTGTCTGGAAAGCTGCCTGGTGGAAAAGGACGTGGGGGTGCTGGTCAACAGCGACTGAACGTGATCCAGCAGTGTGCCCAGGTGGCCAAGAGGTCCAGTGACATCCTAGCTTGTGTCAGTGTGCACAGCAGGACCAGGTCAATCAATGTCCCCCTGTACTTGACCCTGGGTAGGCTCCACCTTGAATGCTGTGTTCAGTTTTGGGCCCCTCACTACAAGAAAGACATTGAGGTGCTGGAACAAGTCTGGAGAAGGGCAAAGCTGGTGAAGGGTATGGAGCACATGTCCTTTGAAAAGAGGTTGAGGGAGCCTGGGGTCTTTAGCCTGGAAAAAAGAAGGCTTGGGGAAGATCTAATCACTCTCTACAATTACCTAAAAGGAGGTTGTAGTAAGGTAGGAGTCTGTCTCTTCTTCCAAGTAACAAGCAGTAGGAGAAGAGGAAATGGTCTCAATTTGCACCAAAAGAGGTTTAGATTGGATATTAGCAAACATTTCTTCAATAGAAGGGTTGTAAAGCACTGGAACAGGCTGCTCAGGGAAGTGGTGGAGTTACCATCCCTTGAGGTATTTAAAAGACATGTAGACATGACACTTGGGGACATGGTTCAGCGGTGAACTTGGCAGTACTGGGTTAACGGTTGACTCAATGATCTTAAAGGCCTTTTCCAACCTAAACAATTCTGTGATTCCATGATTATATGAAACCAATCAAAAAAGCTCTTTATATGCACACGCTCACCTCTAAGACTTATGAACTTATACAACTGTCTAGTTTGCCTCTTGATTGCATGGCATAAACTTAAGTGAAGAAATATGTGTGTGTGTGTATATATATATATATATATATGCAGTGTAACATTTTGACCAATGAGAATGTTATTGCACTATGGTAAATCTCTGGTTATTAAGGCCTCTTCTAAATTTGATGCAGTAGACACTGAGTACAAACAAAACTCATCATTGATATTGATAGTGACTTTCCTTTGTTTTAAAAACACAAAACCACTTTGTCATCTGATTAAATGAACTTAATTATATTTTGGATATTTTAAAAGTATCATCGAATTACATGCCACGTTTTAAAGCTGTGTAAAACACATTTCCTACCCCTGAAAGGTTTGCAAGTTGAATGTGTTGCAGACCATACACAAGACAAAGTGCTAAGAGAGTGTATTTCTACTTCAAGTTTATAAACCCAGATTAAATGTCTAAATTACATTGCCAATACAGAATACCTACTTGAATGTTCATTCCTCTTGGACCAGCATTAGAAAGTAACTTAATTAAATTCAATTAATTAAAGATGCATAAGCTCAATGTAGCAAGCTATTTGCATATTTTCTGCTAATTTTTCTAGCCGACTATCAGTTCTAAAAAACATAAATGTGTTTAAGTGGTTATTACTATCAATGAAGACTTGTGCCTTGTTCTGTTTAGACACTATTATCTTTACCCTGTGGCACATTAGCTCCTTAAATAGATGGCTCTTTCTTTTAACTTTTCTGGAAGTGTTCATCTGCTTCAATGAATCACTGAGAACTCATTAGCAGAACTTATTTGTCTGTGACTTGTTTCATAAACAGAATCATTTTAAAAAGTAAAAAAATAAAATAAAATAAAATTCTAGCATATACTAGAAAGTAATCCTAAATTTAAAGGGTTTTTTTAATATTAACTTTTTTTTTTCCCTCTTCCTTTCCTTCCTTTTTTTTTCCTTTTCATTCATTTAGTAATGGTCAACCATTTACCAGGAGTTATATTGTCATTGACATGTTTCAAATTAGAAAATCTTTGTAACTCATAGTACTACCATTAGAAAATCTACTGTAATATTACAGAGATCTAATTTGCAAGACCACGGCTTCACAGCCTGAGCCAGGAAAGTAAGGGAGCTGTCAGAAAGATTGAAATATGACAAAAGGAAACAGTATCTTGGCTCATCAAAGTGCCTCAGCTAGTGAGAGAATTGTCACTGAACTGAGACTTCATGGAAACAGTGAGCAGTTCAAGGAAGATAATTGGATTATTGTGAACTTGAAAGAGTGTTGAAAAAGATAATAGGAATGGAAGAAGTCTACAGATTGTAGGGGGGGAAAAAAGAACTCTTCAGTTGATTTGTTTAAATTTTAAAATAGAAAATGAGAATTTAAGTCTTAGATGAGTAACTCATTTTTTTTAATGAGGCTCAATCTTACCGTAACATATGGAAATGTCAAAATAATTTCTTAGAAGCAGATGCAGTAGATGAATAGCTTTGCAATCTGCAAAAGATACCTGTCAGCAGGTTGGGAATTCCTTGTATTGATTAGAAAACTCCTTCTTAAAGAAAAGACCTAAATTTAAATTGCCACCCTGCTTGCAAATGTAGCTAAATTCAAACTGGGCACTTATTCAAGGTCTATACTATGTGAACCTGCTAATTAACAGATCATCTGTAGTGGTGTCTCTCAGTCTAGATTGTTGCAGCTGTTCCACTTGTATGGACAATTAGGTATTTATTTCATCAGGGGTTTCAATCTCTTCTGTTGCAGGTGATTATTCAAAGAAGTTCACTTTCTTTCTCAGCAAATTTGTATAACCCAGTTAAATACTGGCCTTTATATCTTCTTTTTCAACTTTAAAAGGCAGAAAGTTTTTCTTTTATACAAAAATTTGGTATTAAAAATACTACTTTTTGCAGTAAAATGGTTTTTTTGAGTTTATTCTTCTCAGTTTGTTGTGATGAACTCTAAGCATTTTAAAAATATGTAGTTAAAAGTCTGAGACAAAAAAGCATTTATTCATATGATTGAATAACATTACAACAGAAGAACTAAATCCTTTGTATATTTCAAACATTTAGATAATCTTAATAAGAAAATATATCATACCTTTTTACACAAAAGTTTTTTTTTGTGGTGCAGTAAAAAAAAAAATAGAGAATTTCACTGTGGTGACAGAATTTGCTCTTATATTGTCTTTATAGATATTCAATTAAGCCTTGCATTTGGAAGCTGGATTTTTATCAGCTAATGAAAGTAAACTTTATTAAAGTACCTTTTTTTCAAATGAAATGTTTGTTACATTCATTAAATTCTTGCTGAATTCTATTAACCCTTCATATATTCTCTTTAATGTATTTATCTATTTTAATTGAACTTTCCTGTCCTGGAATTTAGTGAATAAATAGGAAAAACAAAGGTGAACAGGTAGGATTTAGCTATATGACTGATGAAAAGGTAAAACTGAAAAAATTAAGTACTCACTAAAGTCTGCGTAAGAAACTCAATATTGAAGCTAAAAAATTGGCAAGATTAGGAAAAAAAAGGACTTAATGTCTATAAAGACATCCCAAACCTTACCCAAAGTCTGTAATAGACCAGGAGGGATCCAGGACATTGTAGTATTTCATTTCTGATACAGTGATTTTTTTTTTAAATAATCTTTATAGGTCTGTAACTGCAGCATGTCTGCCGTAGAAAACCTAGAGGTTTCTAGGTCACTTCTCTGCTGTGAACTGTTGAACAGAAGCTTTGAATTAAAAATGTTTCTTGTCAGCATTTCTACTGCCTGCAACATAATAACAGTAGCAAAACTTATGAAATACTTTTTACATTGGGAAGGAGAAACCATTCAGGCCCTTTCAGTTCAAGTGCCAAGAGTCCCAGCCATTCAGCTCCAGGGCAGAGTGGAACCTTGTATTTTTAATTTCTGTAATCTAGTTGGATGGTAGAGGATCTGTGATATCTAGGAGCATTTGCTCAAGCTGACAAACACTAGTAGAAGTGGCCTTGTAAGAGAAACAGGAGAGCGAGCTAAGAGTAGTCTTTAAAATCTTCATTTTACCAACTTCTTTTTTAATTACCATTTTATCTCCAGCTTGTATTTGGACATATGTACAAAAGTGAGAATACAATACTGACATGCAAAGTTAATGACAACACTCACACCTCTTACCACTTTGTTCTTTGCTCAGCCTCTATTTCTGTGAAAAGCAGGTTTTGAGCTGGCATAAGCCCTTCCTATCATTGCCACTATCAGAATGAGCTTTAGATGTTTTAGTGTGCATGGAGGACTTGAGGTAGTAATTGAGATGCATCGACTAAAGCTTTCTAATACAGTAGCAAGGTAGAAATGTAAATACAGTCTGTGTGCAAAGCAATCCCCTTTTCAGGATAAGTTGTTTATTTAGGATATGCATAGCTGGGGTAGCCTCTTTGTGAAGGTGACTAGGAACTAATTCTACTTATATCACTCAATGGCAAAGATGGGCCTTTTGATAGGACAGTATTAGTACAAGGAACCTTAAGCAAGCTGGGGAAGTGGTATTTGATATTTCAATAGAAGAATATGCCAGGTAAAGCTGAAAGAAAGTAGAAAAAAAAGAAGAGTAAGTAAACTGATATGCTACTTGCATTCTGTTTTCTCTTTGCCCTGCTTCTGGATTACAGGATTTTTGGGTTGGTTTATCTAGACACCAATCAAATTTTGCCTGCAGGTTCTGGCATAGTTTCCTACAAAGTGCACCTGAGGGCAAGGATAAAATCTATTATCTAATTTGGAATGACTGACCACAAGTTAGGATGACCAAATTATACTTTTTGTTTGGATAGAAAATGTCAGAATATTCAGCAGTCAGTATCATGGAAACAAAACTTTGCTTCTATAACTCAAATTTTCAGTCCTTTCAGAGAATACCGAAAGCAAGGAAATATCCCCTAATGCAAACTTGCAGTTTCACAGTGCTCCAGAGAGCCACAGTAATCCTTGCCCTTGCTTCATTTGTACACCTCCCGATTACATTAGTATGAATTGTGTGGGTGAATTAAAGGCATGATTACAGCCTAATTATCCTGACACTTGCACTGTGTATAACTTCTGCTGCACAGAAGCCATACCAATACAGTAAGTTAAACCTATGTTAAAAAAATTAAATGCATACATAAAGTGGAAAGAATTTTTTTCAAGTAATTTATCTCTTTACAGTAAAAGGGACTAAAAACAATCTAGTTCACATTTCTTGCTTATTCCTGATTTCAACTTCAGTTTTATTTGTTTTTAAATATAGGGGAAAGGGAGAAATATTGCATTTTGTATGTTTTCCTGAATATTCTCATTATTAGTTTTATTATTTTTCATTATTTTTTATTTTATATTTTTCCCATAATGAATCAATCATTTCCTATTTTTGTATATGTTAAAAATTCAGCGCTCGTGCATTGAAACCGAAAGGTTTTTTCCAGCTTTATTAAAAGACAGTTATCCCAAGGAATGGGATATTTTTGGCCCTATTCATTTCATGTTTCTGCATGTGTCTTGTGGTGTTTATGAATCCATTAAATATGGATTCATTCTTCTTTCTAGATATCCAGCTTTGACCTCTCTCTCAAAAATTATAAAGGTCAAAATAAATTTTTATACATGGCAAAGTAATAAAATCAACTTCCAACATTATCTGATGAAGACAGAGGTGCATATCTAGTTATAAAGGACACAGAACAGCCATTTTTAATTTAATTCAGGTTAAATAGAAAATCCTGTCTGCAGTATCTGTAGTAGTTATTCTCATGGATGGAATAATTGGAAGTGGAAAATTTCGAATCTGTTCTACTGTGTGGTAGCTAAAGGAGTTTATTTGACTTCACTTTTGAGCAATTTAAAACCTGCATTATATGCAGAAAAACTTAATGTGTAATTAAAAGTTTTACTCGTGGAAATAAAGGACAAAATAACATGGGAAAGATTCACTTTTTATATTCTAGTTTAGGTAAACGGTGTGTTAAGGACTGTTATTACAGAAATGCTTATGGGTTGGGTTAATCTTGTTTAGTTACAGTTGTTAGCAATATTGATGTCTGAAGGTGAGCTAATTACTGTTTTTTTACTATAAGTGAAGGGAAATAAAGCATGAGCCATCCACCTTGGTATAACACTGATGTAATTCATTAAGCTGATTAACTGTTCTTTAACGATGCTGCTTTCGACTAATTATAAATGGAATACAGATGAACAGTTCATAGATAACTACACTATAGTTGTCTGCATTTATTATAATCATCTGTTGTTCTGGAAAGTCTGTTTTTTGCTTCACAGTGCTGTATTTTATTTGCTTTATTTTACTTTCACACAAAGGCAATATTTTAAGCACTTGATCTCACATAACATGACCGATGTAGAGGACTGTGGAGTAGGAGTGGTATTTTCATCTGTTGTGCTGTGTCTGTCTGTTGAGCAGCACTACTATCAGCTTTATTACTCATGACCTGGGAACCAACTTAAATTAAAGAGAACTATTGTGGCATGTTCACCTTTGGCTATAATAAAAGGATAATATTTGCCCACCTTTCTAAAAGGTTCTTTGGGGTTAGTAATGTTCCTCAAATGACTTGTTTGTCATCTCTGTAACTCAGGTCATGCTGGCACAGTCAAAGTCAGGAAGTATAACTAAACCAAAATTTTCACAATGAAAGAAATAAAAATTGTCAGTTGGGATTCACCTAAGAGTTCTTGAACATTTAAACTAGGGAAGCTCTATTTGGGTTACCGGCATAGTTGATAAAATTATACATAGTTTAAACTTCTTCTGCAAATGTCAACTGACTTTAGGCATCTACAGTACATATATGACCTAGACACTGTAAACTTCCTTTTTTTAGTTGGAGGAAAAAGAGGTATGCTTCAAGTATATGCAATTTATCTGGTCTCTGTAGTCATTTACATTAGGAAGGTGAAGTCCTACCCCAGAATCTTTCATCAGCTCTAACAGCAATCTTGCTACCACACTGATTTGATTTCCTATCCAAATGGTGTCAATACAAATAGAAGTATATCTTGCTTTCACATGGAGTGCTTCTTAAAAAAAAATCCCATTATTCTGGAAATTTAATTTCAAATTTTTTCTATAGGGGCCTGTCTTCTGCTTATACTGCTATTAACATGATTCCTAGAGCCTCCTACATAGAACCCTCTATCAGAAGATGCATTTCCTCCATCCACATCTGCCCCTTGCAACTGCGTCAAAATTAAAGATAAGACAGTGATCCCAGTTTGAGCTTTGAAAGAACAGTTCCACAGGTTTAATTAACAAGGATCCTGATTAGAGCAGATGGAAAGGCATTTATGCAGCACCAACTGAATCACTGCAGTTGTATATACACTAGTAAACCAAATGTCTATGGGATGGGTCTAGACCAACTCTAGCAGCTGATCATCTCTGCCATTTAACTGAAAAAGTATTTATTCCCTAGCATTTTTTCTGTTTGTATTAATTAGCATCCTGATACAATTCATAGGCATGATGTGGGGGATTGCATGCATGGATGAGGCTGTCATGGTTTGGGGAAAATATTAGGACATAAGGATTTTTGTCATGGCTTTCCACTGGCTTTCAGGGGTAGAGAGCGGTTGCTGACCTATTTCTTTACTAGCATATATGTAGCCTCAACCTCCCTGTAAAAAAAGCACATGCTGTGTATATTTTTACCAGCTACCTAGTTCTATATATTCCCATGCTCAGTAGCCAAATCTAGGAACTACCTTTCCTTGGTGCTTCACTTTTCCATTGTATAAACATGGAGCTAAGACATGGAAAGCAGCTTTTCAGATTTTAAAATCTAGGTAAGGCAACACAGGTTTTGGCAACTTTTTGACTCTTAGATCATCATTGGATCAAAGCCATTTAAAACATAACTGGTTAACAGTTTCAAACTTATGGCAAGCAAAAGGAAAAGTCACTTTTAATATGATTTGGTAGCATTGAAAAAAAAACAATCATAGAATCACAGAATCAAGCGAGTTGGAAAAGACCTCCAAGATCATCAAGTCCAACCCTTGATCCAACACTGCCATTACTAGACCATGGCACTAAGTGCCACATCCAGTCTCATCTTAAAAACCTCCAGGGATGGTGAATCCACCATGTCCCTGGGCAACCCATTCCAGTCTCTGATTACTCTTTCTATAAAAAATTTCTTCCTAATATCTAACCAAAACCTGCCATGGCAGAGCTTGAGACTGTGCCCTGCTGGTTGCCTGGGAGAAGAGTCTGACACGCACCTGCCTACAACCTCCTTTCAGAGAGTTGTAGAGAGTGATGAGGTCTCCCCTAAGCCACCTCTTCTCCAGGCTGAACAACCCCAACTCCCTCAACTGTTCCTCGTAGGACTTGTGCATGAATCCCTTCACCAGCCTCACTGCTCTTCTCTGAACCTGCTCCAGCACCTCAGTGTCCTTCCTGCACTGAGGGGCCCAGAACTCGACACAGTACTCAAGGTGTGACCTCACCAGCGCTGAGTACAGGGGCAGAATCACTTCCCTGGTCCTGCTGGCCACACTGTTCCTGATGCAGGCCAGGATGCCCTTGGCCTTCTTGGCCACCAGGGCACACTGCTGGCTCATGTTCAGCTTCCTGTCAATCCAAACTCCCAGGTCTCTTTCTGCCTGACTGCTCTCCAACCACTCTGTCCCCAGCCTGTAGCACTGCATGGGGTTGTTGTGGCCAAAGTGAGGACTTGGCACTTGGCCTGATTGAATCCCATCCCACTGGAATCAGACCATCTCTCCAGCTTGTTCAGGTCCCTCTGCAGAGCCCTCCTGCCTTCCAGCACATCAACACTCCCCCCCCACCTTGGTGTCATCTGCAAATTTACTAATAGTATACTCAATCCCCTCATCCAGATCATCAATAAGGATATTAAACAGAACTACGCCCAACACTGATCCCTGGGGGACACCACTAGTGACTGGTTCCCAACTGGATGCAGCACCATTCACCACCACTCTCTTGGCCCGGCCCTCTAGCCAGTTCCTGACCCAGCAGAGAGTGTCCCTGTCCAAGCCGTGGGCTGCAGCTTTTTCAGGAATATGCTGTGGGAGACGGTGTCAAAGACTTCGCTGAAGTCCAGACAGACCACATCCACAGCCTTCGTCTCATCCACCAGGCGGGTCACTTGGACATAAAAGGAGATCAGATTGGTCAGACAGGAGCTGCCCTTCCTAAACCTGTACTGGCTGGGTCTGATCCCTTGTCCATCCTGTAGGTTTTGTGTGATTGCACTTAGGATGATCTGCTCCATAACCTTGCCAGGCACTGAGGTCAAGCTGATGGGTCTGTAGTTTCCCAGGTCCTCCTTGCAGCCCTTTTTGTGGATTGGTGTGACATTCACCAACTTCCAATCATTTCAAGGCACACAGTCTTGGAGATGAAATAAAATATATTTTATATTAAGATTAAGGGTTTTTTTAAATGAAGTTTCGTTATTCAGGAACAGTCCTCAAGCCATTAGGAAAGGTGCATCTTTATCCTGGAAAAATGGAGAAAGTACATGTCCAGCTGAGAAAAAGAGCCCTTTAAGAAAAAAGAAAAAGGAAAGATTGTTAGGCATACAGTACTTTGGCTTTCTGATTCTTAGTTTAAGTTAATTAATATATTTCTAGGTCATTAGGAGACTTCGCTTTGTCTGTAAAGTTTCACATGATATACATTAAATATGAAAGAACAAACAATTACTGGTGTAGTGTCACAAATCAATTGAATGTCACTTACTAATCTTAATTTCATGCAAATCACCACTACTGGTGAATGAATAATGTGTTAAAATAACCATAATTGTTTAATAAATAAACCTTTTAATTTCAAAATTTGTGTTGTTATATTTAAAGCTACCAGATGGCATCTTAAAATACATCAACTCTGTTGATCTGAGGTTTAAAAAACTGAAGTTTTAGAATGTTCGTGACATGTCACTTCTAACCTTAGCCTCTGATTTCTCAAGTCACTCAAGAGATGACTGTTCTGGAAGACATATAAAAAGAAGCAAATTAAAAAACATGAAGAGGTAAATGAATGGGATAAGGGTAAATTATATACAAACTGCAGAGAAATAACTGAATATTATATTAAGATATTAGCTTCTCTTAGTCTATAAATATATCAGGCAAAAATCTGGCTTAATATGAAATTGATATAAATACAAAATACTCTACTAGTTGGTGATGCCGTTGATATTAATTTAACCTATTTCCTGGGGCGATTGCCCCAATTTGAAATTAATGCATCTACATTATTTCAAATTTACTGCAACATTGATGAGATCTTTACTTTACTGTTTAGCATTATATTATGAAACATATTGCAATAAGTATCTTGAAATATATAAAGATCTGCATGATCACTAACATTGCGAATCTCTGACATTGAAGAAAATGAAAGGAAAAAAAAGCAAAAGAAGGTTTGCATGTTAGGTCACCATGGCTCCATTATTTCTCTCATAACCAAAGTTACTTTTCATTATGAAAATATCACAAAATACCAATAAATATAAGAAATGTATCCTTCCTCTTCTTCTTGCAGGAAAGAGGACATTGTCACTTCTTTCATTCCTGCATTTAGAGAAAGTAGATCCTGACTACCACTTTTGTGCCTCTGCTAACTGAAAACAAGGAGTAATGCTAATTGACACCAGTAAAAAATACAGGAAGACAGCCAGAGAGACTGTAGTAATATTGTGCAGAGATTCAGTTCTGCTGCTTCTGCAATAGACCCTCTTCTGCTGTGGTTTTACATCCTATTTAACATACTTTGTACATAAAAGTATGTGCATTTGATATTAGAAATAATGCCTACATTAAAAAAAATACTCTGTGCACTCAAAATCTCTTGCTGATTCCTGCATAAGCCTTGTCTGTGGCAGCAGGATGGATAGCAAGTTGCAACGAATAACGTGGCCTGATGATAATGTGAGAGCTAACAGCAAGCCTTTGTGTGTCTCAATTTATATGCAAAATCTCTATATTCTCCCAGATTGCTGCTCAAAGACCCATTTGCAGTAATTCTCCTTAGCTGTAATTTTTCCTTGGAGATAGCACTAAATTATAGGATTGATAAATTATTGTTATAATCAGAAAAATAGAAGTAGAAAACAGATTCCAAGGAAACCATTAAAAATGTCATGATATCTTCATGCCACTACTAATATTAAATCCAATATCCTGGTCAATTACAGTATGACTGATTCATTCTACCAACCTATTTTGAAATGAAAGATATTAATGAAATTAAAGATACAATGCATTGATAATGTACTTCATTTTAAGTACTATATTTTATCAGTGATTTCAAGATATTATCCTGAGTTAAAACATTTTGGAAACAGACAAGTCATTGTACCTTGTCTGTTTATGATTACCTTGGCTATCATACCTAAAAAATGTAGAGAGGCCAAGCTTAGTGAGACTATCTAGGTAACAGGGAAGTGCTTTAACCTGTCAGAGACTGTGGTTATGAAAAGGTCAGCTACCAGAAAAGACTGTACCTTTTGAAACAATTGGAATGAAACTTCTATGCTTTATGATAAAGGCTTCTCAGTGCTTCCTCAGTGTTTGTAAGACCAAACACTGAAAGTGAGATGAGGGTCCTTTCTTTTCTCTGGTCCCAAAGGTTCTACTACTGACACCAAGTGAAGGACACAATACAATACAAGGCCTATACTTGTTCTAATTGTTAGAAAGTACTTCTGGAGTAAAGGAGGATGCAGTTGCAGGAGCTCCTTCTTGTCTCTTACAGAAAAGAGGAAGATGATTAGTAAATGAGAAGAAATGGAATGAGCTTATTTTAATAGATTTTTTATTTTGTAAATGATATTTTTCCCTGCCAATCACAACCTCTTTGTACTTCATGCAACTCAAAAATAATTTCTTCTTTCATAATTCTATGTTTTTGTTTTCTTGAAATTCATGCCTAATGTTTAAAATTTATAACTGAATAAAATTTTTACATTTCTTCCAGTAATTTTGCTCTCCAGCTATAAAATCATTAGATTTTATAGTACAGTTTCAAAGGCATGTGAGTAATGTCTGTCATCTACTTATAATATGATTAGCACTACAGATCTTAACCAGTCATTAAATAAGCAACATCATCCTTGAGAAATTAAAATATGAAAGGTCTTGTAGAAAAAATCCACTATGTGAGCCCTCTAGACATTGAAGTAATTGTGTCACCATTCTCTGCTGTATATCTTGGAAACTGTTGACTCAGATAATTTAAAATAATCTAAAATGACCTGAAGCTAGTGTGGTTTTCACAGCAGAAAATAGATAACCAAAAAGAATAATATGAGAAAGAGCTGATATGAACATATGGATGTATGGATTTGCTTCATAAATTAGATTTTTTTTACTGTTCTTTTTGTAGATGATATCTTGTCAGAAGAATTTCTATCTGGTTAATGTTCAAAAGGAAAGCTTGTGTTGTGAAGCATGTCTGTTATATATTCCACATACTATGTAGGCATATTTCACTTGTTAAGGATAGTGAGATGTTTAAATAAAAACTTTATTTCTTAAACTAGAAGCAATCAGGATCCCATGAATTAAGGAATTTTAAGGTGTAGAAATATAAAAAGATATTAATTATATTGTCAAGTGAAAATTATATAATTATCAATAGGTCATTCAAATGGATACAAAATTAGTCAGGACTAAAAATTATAGATTGGATTCATTATTAATTAGAAATGAATGGCATTTAGGAAATTATTTCACTAGGAATTGAGGTGATGTAGTTTGATTTCTTGAATTCAATATGTGGATTGATATGTATTTGAGGTTGCCTTGACATCCGTTTCTAAGCATTTGTGAAAAAATCACCCTTTAGTCTGATGCTGTGGTGAAGAAGGCCACTTCAGTGTAATTTGATACTCTGATATGTTCAAATTGAAAATATTTATAAATAATAACTGGTATTTCTGGACACTGCTGATACTTGGAATTTGAGTTTTGGCCATAAACCAGAGGACTGCAATGCTGAAAACAATTATTATACCAATTTGATTTTGCATAACCAAAAGAACACTTGACCTGTCTATGTTCAGAAAAAAACTACGTCTGAGACATTTTGTCTTATCTTTAAATTTTGGATAAGTATCTAAATACAATCCCTTCAAACGTATACATAGAAATATAGAAAATAATAATAAAAAATATTTATTTATTTCTTCAGTCATAATGATCTTCATCATCAGGAATGGTAAGTCCTTTTTATGTGGAGCTTGATATCTATTCACATAGTTAAGCTTTCTTTAAAACACAACTAAATAACTTAAAAGTTTTAATAACTAAGTAATCCCATAAATTGTAGTTTTTAGGGAAGCTGTTACTAATATCAGCAATGCAGTAATGCCATGAAACAGATTCTAAGGATAGTTTGTAATTCCTGAATTTTTAAAACTGTGAATAAGGGGAGATCACACTATAAATTTGACATACTAATCTACAATTTATCTTCAGTTTGTAGATCTTATTACTTAAGGTTTTGTTACCTTTTTGTAATGATGCTGTTAACTATAACAGTAGTCAACTCTACCATAACTGTAGACTTTATACTCAAATTCTCTTGTAAATATAACATAGGAAAGCCAAAATACACATACTCATTGCAGTTAAGAGATTATACATTTTTGCTTATGTCCCAGCATAATCCTAGTAACTTTGTGCAAGAGTTGCTGATGTAATAAGTTACATGACTTAATTGAGAGATTTAAAATGGAGTAAACTACTGGAGAAAAAAGACAGACACAAAAGTATAGTCAAAAGTTTCAGCTTATATAAACACACTATTATAATAAGAGTTAATGCTAACTCAATTTTCTTAATGTAACATATATGTAGAGGGAAGAAAATAGGTCATAATGAAGACTTGTTTGATTTTCCTTGAAATAAAGTAGACAGTACAGAAATCATATCAACACTGTAGTCCTGTCTATGTAGTATAATATGTCTGTAAGTAAATGATTAAGAATAAAAGGTTTTCAGAATTTCCAGATGTTATCTCAAGCCACCACTAACATCCAGAAAGTTCACTGCCAAACCAATCACAGTATAATGTTGGATTGAACACTGAGAATGCTGAGATGCAAACCAAGAAGTCTGGACAACTGTAAATTTTCTTGCTCCTGACTCAATCTTTTTTTTTTTCTTATAGCCTTCTATTTACTTTTGACAAATATATTAATGCAGAAAACGTCTGATAACCAAGTCAATACTGATTGCAAAAGGGTTGCAATTGTTACAAATATGACTGATGAAAATAGACTTTTTTCTTGAATGAAAACAGGCCTTTCTAAACTTGTTGATTAACAAAATAAAAAATGGATTTTTCTACTCATTTTTCTTGTTCGCCTTTATGTTGCAGGAGAAAAAGGAGGAAAAACCAGAAATGTTCATCAGTTGATTAGTATCTGGGGTTTTGTCTGTCAATTGACACATAACTTTTTTCCCTCCTCATACATTAAAGTAGAATTCTATATCCCATGATTGAACATGTCAGATATAGACCAGAGGATAGATTTCTGCGTATTCCTTACCATTTCACACTGTGTTAACAGCCTACTTGTATAACATATATTTCTTTGACGCTGTTTAGCTCTTCTAACATACCAATCTGTCACTCTTTAAAGAAGTTTTGCAAAGATCTCTATAAGATATATGATCTTTCATTGAGTTAGCACCGGAACGAACACTTCATAAGCTCTGTCAAACAGTGATTTGTGCAGTACTGCAGCAGGCTTTTCCTAGAACATTTTTCTCTTTCTCAATAAAAGCAGAGAATATCGAAAGTATTTAAAAGTAGAACCTGACAGGGTGTTGTTCAAGTCATTTCTCAGTATAGAAATACCAGTAAGTTCAGAGACATGACTACCATGAGCTCTTTCAGTATTAACCTGTCATGTAGAGATAGCCAGAGAAAAGGTAGCCTACACAGACGTTCAATAAGAAGTTAATTCAAATCTTGAATTATTTTAATAAATAAAAAACCTTTCTCTTCCCTCAAATTTTGACCTTTTCTACTCATTCCAATAAGAAATTAATCAAGAGAGGAATGACCCAACGCAGGTAACATGAAGGGATAGGAATAAAAGCATCTGCTACTCTGGCTGCCAGCAAGAAGGGTGAGTATACTTATTTCAAGTTTATATTAGTTAGAAAACAAGACTTTGGAGAAAGAAAGTCAATATGTCTACATCACATGAAATACTCGGCAGATGCTCTCCATCATTATTTCTATAAAATAAGATTAAATGCCTTACTACTTATGTCTCAAAACAGTTATCTTAAAGCAGCAATAACAAAGCAAATTGTTTGCTCTCTGCTCCTACAAGACTCAGACTAGAAACTGCAAACAGCACTTTGTGACATTAGAATGTCTGGGGGGAAAAAAAAAGATACCCATAATAGTCCACAGCCCAAAGTCAATAGTGCACTGAATCATGCACATTGGTATGTTATTTACTTCTTCACTATTAGAAAGAAAAAAAATGGTAATTAATGATTTTTCCCCAAGCTCCACAAAGGACAGTTTATATAAAGCATTGCCCCCTGTGCTAAGTGATACTTGCTTATAGAATAATGTTGGCACATAAATCAACTTAAAAACTCTTTATCTTTTTATTTCTGCATACTGAAATCATGTTTTGTCAGATAATACCCTACTTTCATTCTTCCATGCTTCAGAGTTCTGAAAATGTTTTTCCAAATGTGCCAGGGAACTTGCCTCTAGCATAAGGCAAAGCACACAAATTTTGAGACTCGAGAGATGTTCTCTAAGAACTGTGCAAGCCCATGCAATGAAGGTGATAATAGAATGCTGAACACCAGTACCAGGAAGAAATTCTTTACTGTGAGAATGGTGAGGCACCAGAACAGACTGCCCAGAGAAGTTGTGGATGACCCAACCCTGACAGCGTTCAGGGTCAGTTTGGATGGGGCTTTAAGCAACCTGGTCAAATGGAAGGTATCCCTGCCCAGTCATGGCGATTGGAACTAGATGATCTTTAAGTCCCTTCCAACCAAACCATTCTATGATTCTATGATTCTAATGTTAATTCTTGCAGTAGGAAAATTATAGCATTATACTAAAATAAAATAAGAACTACAGATAACTGTTTCTCAAGTGAAAGACATCTGAAAATTCTTACTAGAAGTTAAAAGGAAAGTTGGAGTACATGGGAAAAGCAGACTTAAATTTTTTGTGTTAGAAGTAGAATGAACCTTTTCTCTCACGGGGAAAGATGACTGTTTTGGAACGTACAGTATTGTGGGTGCATAACTCATCACTGATATATAAACCAAAATTTTTACGGAATACAAGTTATTCAAAGGTTTATGCTTGGTCATATTGAGTGGCCTGTGGCAGATGTATATTCATATCACTATCTATTAATTTGATCATACTGTATTTCCTGGTTAATGAATCATCATGTAAGTAATTTGGACAAGATCATTATTGTTCTATTATTTCACCTTATCAAATGGAGTCAATAGGTCATAATGCATTTCAGCACTGTGGAATTATCAGAGTAAGTACCATTAAAAGCAGAATCATGAATATATCCTTGACCTACTATTTTTAAATGTTCTCACGTCTGGACATTTTTAATGAAATAGTCATATTATACCTGAGATGAACATTAACCAGAGAGACCTTTTCTAGTAAAAAGGACTTCATTAGGTAGCCATCTACTTCAAACCTTGAATGGATGATTTTTTTTTTAGAAAAGTGAGTCTGAGAATAGCACTTTATTATGCAAGGTCTTATTTTTTTATGTATTTCTGAGTTGTATCATAAACATTGAGAAAAGTGAGCAAAATAAAGGAGTTTTAATACTATTAGTTGTAGACTTTTAATCATAATTTTTTTCTTGCTTAATGTATCAACAATGTTTTCAGCTATATTCTGAACGCACAGTCTTTGAGTACAGTGTGATGTAAACAAAAGGGATTACACTCCCATCCTAATCTAGAGTGGAGATTTTATTTCAGCATTTATATAAAAATATTTTGATTCACAGTAAGATGTTGTATTGTTTTCTGCCTTACCACAAATTTACACTTCTGAGAGTATGAATACTTATTAATGACAGATATACGATGTTATAAAACATGGCTAATTTAAAAAAGCTGTATCATAACCTTACATGGTCTGAAAGATATGCTGGTACGCCATGAAGCATTCACAAAAATACTTTAAAGAGAAGCTTGGAGTAAGGATTTTAAACTTCACTTGATGTTCTGAGAGCTTGAGACACTTAAAAGGATAAAGAGTTTGTGTTTTCTAAAGAAGTTGTTTTGTAAAGATAAGAACATTCAAAAAGTAATCTAGTATTGACTAAACAAAGGCAATGCCCAACCAACATATATCCTACCTATTGAGAAGTATTCTCAACATACTAGGTGAGATGCACTACAGAATATAAAAAAGACCTCTGGAGAGATGGATGATGTCCTCATGACATCACAGAAGGCTGATTATGACTGCCATCAAATACAAGAAGGTCATTAATTCCATCAAGAAATGGTGTGCTGAAAAAACAACTGTGATACAGATTTTGGAAAGAATAATAATTCAATATTCTAAAGGAAAATTCTAAACTGTAAAACTTTCTAAATGAAAACTAAATTACAGATCTAAGGCCCATCTTTCTTTTCTTAAAATGGCTAAACCAGGAACATTTAGAAAGCAAATATAGGACTATAGACCTAACTTTGTTAACATGTCTTCTGTAAACAATATTGTTACATGTTGTTCATACCAGTAATAATGGTGGAAGTTTCACTGAAATTTCACTGTAGGAGACAGCATGTCCTTTGAGTAAAAGAAACAGGTAGTTAATGAAGTGATCCAATTGCATCAAAGATTTGTACTTCTAACAGGGCACTGCAGTGTCTCCTAATAGTAATTCTATACATAAGCATTTGTGCACCAACACATACATATACTAAGCATATGCAACATATATATAAAATTGAAATGTTGTTACCTCTGAGATATATACAGAAGGAAATGTTGGTTACTCTGCCAGGTCATACTATGGCTCTCTGAATGTTTCAGGTGCCACCTAGTGCCCAGTTCTCATGTGTCGAAGTCCCCTTCATGAGAAAACTGGTTTTCTTTGTGCGCTTTTATGCCACTGTCTAATGATATGTCTACGACACATCCCATGTCCCCATCTTATGCTTTAAATTCCAATTTTTTACCCTGAGTGATTTGCACTAGCAGAAATAACCTTCTTTTTTCTTGTCTTTTTTAAAACAAGTTGAAAGGTTCAACTTACCAAAAGTTCTCTGCCCTCAGTGTTCACTTCCTTCACAAGACCGAACTTGTAGTAGGGAAACCTAGGCTAATAAGTCAGACATGAAGCATGATTGATTAGCCCTGTGTATGTATCCTCAAACTACACACTGGTCAGTTCAGATGATCTTTGCCAACAGGAAGCTGGAAGGGATGTTATATTCTTTTTAAGACTAGCCAGTCTCTACTTTATAATAATTTAAATCATAAATATTTCAGATTAGCCTTTATAACAGTTTAAGTCAATTCACTAATTATTAATGCCTATCAGTGCTCTCTGACATTTCTATTACATTTCTTTTCCTCTCCTTTAGAAG
This sequence comes from Corapipo altera, assembly GCF_003945725.1. Taxonomy (NCBI): domain Eukaryota; kingdom Metazoa; phylum Chordata; class Aves; order Passeriformes; family Pipridae; genus Corapipo; species Corapipo altera. The sequence continues at coordinate 12,450,477 of NW_020884892.1, forward strand.
TCCCAGTACTTTTCCATTAAATGTGTTTTATTTTGTTCTGTACTCTGCTTTCGGTATTTCTATCATCTTGAATATAAAAACTATGCATCTTACTAATATTTTGAATACATCTTGAAAAATGGAACCCTAATTTCAGTAGATATATTACATCAAATATATAAAATTATTGTCATTTATTAGACATATGTATCTATTCTTGTCTGTGTAATTTGTGTGGAGATGCTGTCTATATGATACCACACAATTTTCTTGTGCTATGACACCCTCCTTCAGTGACTAAACTTACTTTTCCTAAACTCAGTTAGGTTTTTATATATTTGGTTACTGTAAATTGTCCAGGTAAAGACAGCCAGAGAGCAACAATGCAACATTTATAAACTACCTAGCATAAGGTAAAACAAGGTGAGGCACTGAGGCAAAAGTGAAATGAAAAGAACTGTGAGATAGTTGTTGCCATAATAATTCAGAAATTGAAGATTAAATTCTTTTATATAACTGAAAGGCGTAGTATGAAATACATTTTACAGAATGAATATCAATATGGTATAAATTTTAGGATTATTTTTTTTTATTTTAGATTGTCCTAGGCTCTGAAATATTCTTCACTTGGGAATTACAACAGCCTCTCCCCAGCTGCCTACAGAATACAACCATGTTAAAAAAGTGCTAAGAATCACTGCAGTCTAAATGAGCAATTCCATTATGACACATACATAGGCATATCTACACAGCCTTTGCATGGCAAGCAAGGTGCATCTGTCTGGGTTTCAGCCAGAAGCTGAACAACCATCCCATATGGCAGATACAGTACCTCAGGCTTCAAACTATACTGATTTGGTTGCATAGTTTCAGAACAGTGTGGTGGAGGGATCTCTGTGACACTTGCAACTCTATGCCCATGACAAAACTTTATGTAGTCTCCAGTGGTCTTTCTCAGTCCATGCACTATGTGTATTTACCTGCCAGCCACACCTGAGGTTTAATTGGTGCCCTCAAGAGCTGTACAGGAATTTACTGCAGATAAAGCTCTAATCAAAGTCAAGTGGAATTTGATAAAGGCAAATAAGCATGGCTGGTGCTATTAACTGTAGAGCTTTCCTAATTATCTGGTCTTCACCTGTTTTTCGTTCCCTTCAGGTAACACTTTAGAAGTGTGTCTGGTGGGGGAATGTCAGATTTAATCATATTTATTGAAGCATATAGTGATCTTTCTGTTGATTTCACTTGATTCCAGATTGTGCTGTCCCATGGTAAAATTAGTGACTGCCATTGTTTTTTTCGCATGGTCCTTCAGCTCTCCAGTGCTGTTCTGTGTCTGCAGCTGATTTAAACAGATATTCTGAACAGCATATTGCATGTGAAGGGAATGTGTTGCAAACCCTGGACAGTTTACAATGTATTTATTACATTTGTCCTGCTCACTGTATCAACGTTATTACACTGTTACAATTATGACTTTTTTCCCTTCACACATCCTCGATGGTTTTTGCTGTCCTCCTACTTGCTGATTCCTTGCTTGTAGAAGAATTATATTCAGGAATTTCTAACTTACGTAATGTTGAAACAAGTTTGCTCTTGTTAAAATAGCATATGACTTTAAAGCTCTAAATAGAAACATTCTGGTGTTACTAGCAAAGGAGATACGACCAGTGATTGTTTAAATGCACTTAGAACCAAAATCAAATTCAGTATAAAAATCTACATTTAAAGTTCCCTTAGGACAGTCTTAAACTAATCAGTGGTTTCACTTTGGATAATCAAGTTCCTCTGTCCTTTTTTTACCATGCAAATAAATTCAAAAGGGAGAAAAAACCAAAATTATGTCATTCATTAAAAAATAGGTAAGAAACTGCAATGTAATTAGCTGTATTATCTTTAGTGAACAGTAGAGACCCTCAGTGAGGTAACTATTGCAAAGCTATTTGTCAAGAGAGAGCAATTAAGAAAAGGAAAAGAAAAAACATGCTTTACCTTGTTTTCCTTTAGGGGAAAAAAACCCCAAACTTCTCACACTTCCTCTTCCTTGCCTATTTATAGTTTAACATCACAATATGACAGTCTCTTCAGACTGATCAACAAAAAATGCAGAAATTAAAACAAATACTTCCGATAAGTTTTGATTGTTAGACAAATAGTTTCTGCCATTGTTGTAAACAAATGTGAATTTCAGCATAGTGACTTGCACTTGTATCTTGAGGTGCCAGATTTGTTGGAATCAAGGGATAACCACTTTTGTTGCTGAACTTCTGCAAAGGAGAGACATGTATTTTGGGGAAGGGAAATTTATTTAAATCAATACCTGATGTCTTTCTTTGCTCTCTGAACGCTACATATTCATGCAGTTAAATTGACACTTAGATACTAAGTTTTTCATTTTTTTTTCCTTCACTGCACTGATATTGCCTAGTCAAGTTTTTTTCTGTGGTTTCCTTCACTCTGTAATCTCAAGTGGAAAAGGTGTGTATATGTATATGTCAATATGTATGTAGGAAGACAACAGTATACTCACCAGTTATTTCTTCTAGTCGCTATTAGATCTACATCTAGACTATGCTTACTCATATATTCAGAACAGTGTGAATAGAAAGTAGGAAATATATACATTTTGAGAAAAATAAACAAAGTATTATGAGGTAGAAGCTATGTATCTAAGTTACTGTTTTAGTTTATAAAACCTTTGGAAAACTATGTGCAACTAAAATAAGCCATTATAAGATTCAATATAGATGAATTTTGGACAATGGAATTTCAGGCAACTTCATATTGTTGCAAATACATCATCTGTCCTAATATTTGGGACCCTTGGAATGTATAGCCCTCCCTATTGCCACACACATGCTACATGCAGCACTTCTGAAATCAGTCTTGAGTCTTCAATACCAGAGCATTCTTGCTTGGCAATAAGACAAAGTACAGAGGTGTCGCTTTTCAAAGGGATATCTGTGTGCAGATAAGCACTCTGGGAATAGAAGGAGATATCCAAACTGAGAGTGTAGGGATACCAGAAATATACAATTACAAAACTACTAAAGGAAGCAAATATTAGCCTCTATTGGGATATTACAGAGGTCTTTCAATGAGTGAGTACTCATGAAGATGTACGTATTGACAGTATTTTTCACTTTATGTTGGAAGAAATGAGATCATAGTGATTTGCAATAGCTGTGAAAAAAATCTGAAAATATATGGATCAACACTTTAAAAAAGACAAAATTAATTATTTATGTTCCTAAATTTCTAATATCATATTTAGTGTGTGAAGAACATTAGTCTTCAGCATTAAGTTGAATAGAATGCAATGATACGACAAATGCTTTTTTTACTGGAATACTAGAAAATAGTTGTTTTGGATATTTAGACATGAAATGACAAATTTTATGTTTAGACAGTTTAGGGAGGACAAGTGCTACTCTTGATATCATAAATATCATAATAGAAAAAAACTAAAAAAAAAAATCTGAGTAAAAAGAAAGTAAATTTGAAATTTGTATATTTGGTCCTGATTTGTTTCTCCTTGAGTGAATACTGACAAAGAGAGTCTAAACTTCTGTCAACCTTGTTTTTGGAAGAATTTGCAGAAGTTATATTTAATGTGATTTATTTTGAATAAGTTATTAGTTAGTATTTATAAGTGGCAGAAATTCTGCTAATTAAAATCTTTAAAGACTTAAAACCTTTAAAGACTCTAAAGTCTTAGTCCTTTCCTTCTAAACAGAACTCTCTGAAATATATTTACCCACAGTTTTTTAACAGGATTTCTATTTACAATAATAAGCATTAACGTAATAGAAACTTATTGAACAGCATTGAAGGATATTCTAATCTTGGTGGTTTATGATTATGGAAAAAAGAGGACAAATAGGTTCATACATATCTTGTTTACAAAATTAAATCTAGGACAAAGAAAATTCCTACTTGGAAAGAGATTGAAACAACTGGGACAACTTACTTTAAAAAAAGACATGAGAAATAATACAGAATAAAAATGAAAAAAAGTATGATAGTGTAAAAAATTCAATTACATTTATGTTCAGAGTACATGAACCAGGAGAAGTTCAACCAAATTACAATGTGGCAAATTTGAAAGGAAGTACTTTTCCAGCCTTCTTATCATTAGTGATTATGAGAATTTCACTGAAGTCAAGAATCTGTGCAGAGCTGAATAAAAATTACAGTCTAGTTTGGCAATTCCTGTGTTGCCTGACAGATGACTATCTCAGAGTAAGAATTTGTAGCTTTAAATGGAACAGAGTTGGTAGTACAGTGTCACATGCAGTTTGAAAATAGATACTGCCTATCAAAGAAGACAAATGCAGTTACTTAGTGAATTATCTCCTCCCTCCCTCCCCACCTCCCCAGTAGTGCACTTGTATATGTTCAAAATGAAAATACTCACAGAATAAACTAATGCACTTAAAAGTGTAAAACTTATTTTCTACTTTATTATCTAGAATCAGGAACAAAATGTCTTGAAGGGTTAGAAGTAGTAACTTACTCCCTACCCAGTTTCATAATGTTAAAAAGTTAATCAAAAATGCCAAGTATTCCTTTTAGATGAGTCATAAAGTATTGCAACTGGAAAATTAGTTTTATTTTAGAAGGAGGGTGATTTTTAATTAGTGCTTTAAAATATAATATAATTTCATAAGAATAAATTGCCTTCTCTGGGTAATTCTTGGTGAGACCGCAGTAAGAGTAAAGGAAGCAATTTTAGGCAATAACAGTTAAAGACGTTGGTAATCTTTATATTTTTTATTTCAAAGGACAGGACATCTTTCTGTGACCTTTTTACTAAACCCTAAGAGATACGGGATTCTGAAAAACTTCATCTTCTTGGAGAAGTGGAAAATGAAAACACTGCATACAAGCAGAGTTTTCAAGTTAATATAATATGATTCATATGATAACCAAAATCCATAGGATGATATTCTTACATCTATTTTGACACGCTATGATAAATAATAAATCGAATGGCCTTGAAAAGAGTTAAAGGATTTAAAAGAAATCCATTTGCACAAGTATGCGGGAATAGCTGCAACATTGCCTTCTTTGTAGAGCTTGCAAGCACATTTGAGGCCAGGACAGTGTTGCTTCAACACAGAACACTTTGATAAAGCAGTGGTGAGAATATCAGCTCTTTAGGTGAACTTTAAAGTGACCAAGATGAGAGAGACCACATTCTTACTTTTGTGTTGTGTCATTGTGCAAGGCAATGAAAGTCAAATCCAGAACCACAGAGTTCATTATGTAAGAGAAAGCCAGAAATAGCAGTAATGACATCAACAACTAATATGCATATTTAACAATTCACATCAAAACCTGATTGGTACTTCAAATCTTGCAGATGAACTCATTGGGATCATATATTTTATTCATAGTGTATGTATATATGGATGTATAGAGATATATATTTATGATTATGTTGGATTATGCCTTTTGTTACATAGTTTAGTTTCATGGTTGGTGTCAGAAATCTAGTAGTATATCCCAGTTCTTGGCATGAGAGTTTGAGAATGTAATGAATCTCATGAGCCATACTGCTTGTTTTGATAAGCATTTATACCTTTTTTCTTTAATTGAAACCTACTGTGACAGTTTGGGTATTTAAAGATGTTGTGCACACACTCATGAGCACATCAGGGGTGCTGAAGAATAATTTAGTCACATGGACCTCAGGAAAAGAAATTGAAACCATACATACATACCTTTCTGTCATTTTCCTTTGTAGATTAGGGAAATTTGATATGAATTCAAATACAGGTTTACATGATTTGTCTCTTCCATATTAGCATTAGGCTAGTAAGAGCTTTGAAGAGCTCAGGATGAGAGTGTGAAATATCTTTTGCTCACACTTGCACAAAATCTATCTTTTAATGTCCATTAATCAAAGGACTTCAGAAGGAAATGATTGAAAAGGTAATCACGCTATTTATGATGCTGAAACATCAGTCAAAAGAGTACACAGTTGGTGTATGAGTACCAACTAGTAAAACCGAACTCTAATTAATGGATTCTCAGTGGTTTAAAGCTCGGCATTAGAGTAGAAGTCACCAGATCTGTGGTGTTTTACGTGGTTAAATGAACTAATCTTTTGTTCAGAAATCAGTTACCCACAGTATCTCGTCACTTTTGCCTCATTATCTAAAAACTGTTAAATCATTAAACAGATTCCTGATCATGCTCAGGCTTATGCTTATTAAGATTTTCTCTTGTCTTGACTATTTTTTTTCTTGCAAGTTTTGTTCAATTTGATTCTGATGTTCTTTCATGACTGTAGTACAGTTTTGTTTATTGTTTTGCATTTGTATACATCAAGTTCCTTTCCTTTCTGTTCCTATGTAATGAATTCCTTGTTGTCAATTTAACAAAGAAACATATGAATATATCTATAGAGGGAGATTAAGAAAAACCTCATGCTCATTTTCATCTACTTTTGCATATTGGGTTAATAAGCAGATATTAAATAGACTAAGTCAGTATGAATTTTCAGCGTTAAGAGTTGTATAATATCCATGAAAACACTCTGTCCAAAACTGTCTTAATTTATGTGTTTTATATTCTCAAGCAAAATGAAGCATTGATTTGCAAAAACATTGTAAGTAATAAATATGTATCTGCTCCAGAATTACAGAGTAGTTCCTGTGGCAATCCAGGAGTTCCACCAAAGGGTATCTTGTACGGTACAAGATTTGATGTTGGTGACAAAATCCGATACAGCTGTGTAACTGGATATATTTTGGATGGACACCCCCAGCTGACTTGCATAGCTAACTCTGTGAATACAGCATCGTGGGACTTTCCTGTTCCTATCTGTAGAGGTAAGAGAAATCCTACAGCAAAGTTCTTGAAAATATACATTAGTATGAAAACATTTTAATCTCTGTATTAACTATTAACTTTAAAGCTATGATTAAAGAAAAGCCCTCTTGAATATTTTGATCTCTTGATCACACATATGATGTATTATATTTATCATCTATTTAAAGATATGCTATGTAATAAGAACTAGAAACATAGTAATAAGTAGATTATAAATCTGTACAACATATTTACAACTATGAGAATGTCAATTAGGGATTTATTAGTACTTCCTAGGGACTGACGTTTTGTTTAGCAGTAAGTTGGATATTGAACAAATAGAAATTTGAACCTGCCAGAACAATTGAACTACAGAGTCTTTCCTCATTGTCAGACAGGTTTGATTATCTTAAGATTTCTATACAGGATATCCCTTGTATTCTAACAAATATAGGTCAAATCCTTTTTCATTGCTCATATTAGAAATATAGCAGTAGCAGGGAATCCTGTTTTACAGGTAAATCCTATTTTCTGAGACTATTAGATAGAAATAATGTTTACAGAGTAACAAAAGCAGCCATGCTGATAAAATGGAGACATTATCACTACTATACCCAACCAAATACAATTAAGATAGTATTTTGATGAAACATTTATGTCAGGTAAGCTTAAGATCAGTTTCTAGATTCTCAGGTTAATTTTACAGAATGCGACATTTATATTTGTTTAAAAACATTGATACAATATTGCAGAGGCTATAAAAACATTCCAACTGAAATTACCATTCTGAAAAATTCAGTTTAGTTAAATATGGTTACCCACTACCACAAAAGAGTAGTATAAGAAATGTGTATCATTGGAAATACCCTGCTATCATTTCCTATTTTTGGCTTAGAGTTATTTAATATGTTTATCCATGGTCTTGAAGAAATTACAAACTTATTTTTAATAATACTATTTTCCATTAAAATTATAACATCTGAATCTTCCCCTCCTACTTCCCAGAAAAATACTAGCTGATAATGAAGAAGATAGACAATCGAGGCATAAAGCTAAATTTTTTTTCTGGAGATGATAATACAAAAGATTTTATGAGAATATGTTAACTTGTAAAAAACTTACATTTGTAATAAAGTAGAAGTCTAACAGGCTTCACTGCAGACCATTTTTCAAATTCTAGATCTGCCAATTTTGAAATGAATTGACATAAAAAATTGCAGTCATAAATGAGGAATATGAGAGACTGGAACCTGATGCTTCCTCTCACAGTCAGTCATCACAGTCACAATGTTACAGTTTTCTTCTGATACAATACTTTTTAGTAGATCTTTTATATATTTTGTTTGTTTGTTTTTTTGTTTTTTCCAAGGGGACATGAAAATATACAGTGTGTATTTTAAGCGGAATAATAAACTCCCAAAGTAGCCCTGTGGTTAAACAGGGCTAAGCAAAAGACTACCACATAAGAATATGAAAAACATATTCTTTTTTACTCATAATTAGAGAGGTCATTATCTGAACAGTGTCACTTTTTCAGGCAAAATAGAGTTAACAAATTGGGAATTATTCAGAAAAAGAGGAAAAAAATTCTGATAGATTTAAAAATCGTCATTTTGTCTGTAGACTGAAGGAACTCTAACTTTTCAGTGTACGTGAAAGAAAATGAAGAGATGGTTTGATTTACTGCAGAAACTCCTACAGAAGGCAAACATATTTTTGAGAAGAAAATTCTCTAATCAATAGCAGTGAAGAGTTTAAGGGGTAAAAACTTGATGAATAAAGAATAAAAACCCCCAAGGTACACACTTTAACGGTGGTGAACACAAATTACTGAAACAGAACCTAAGAATGTGACAGATTCTTGATTTCAGTCTTAACATAATGGCTTAAAGGCTTAATGCACCAAATTGCTGTTAAGATATTTTTGGTCTATGTTCAATTAACAAAAAAAAAAAAAAAAAGAAAAACACCTAATTATTTTCAATAGTTCCTTCTATGAGTCTGTGTTTGATACCAGAAGCATCCAACTTTATGTTTAACACAGACCCTTGTGATTCCATTCTAATGAATCTCTCCTAATTTTACCTAACGCAATTATACAACACAGAATTCTGCAGAAGGTTGCTAAAGGTGATTACCCACTAATGAGTTTCTGATCTCTTTGTCACTGTTTGGCATGGAGACTCTCTTTGATTAAACACTCATCCTTAAAGATTTCCTCTGATAAATGTCTTATTGTGCCCTACGAATGGTCATTAAATCTAAAAAAGAGAATCCTGACACGAACAAATGGTGTATAGTTTTCAGATTTTGAGGGTATATGTGTAAGAATTAATGTTTCTCAACACTAAAGAACTTGATTACTGTTTTTTGGGTTGGTTTGCTTTTTGGTTGGTTGGTTTGTTTGTTTGTTTGTTTGGGGTTTTGTGGATTTTTTGTTTGCTTTTTTTTGTTTTGTAGATGGGCAGGTCTCTCCAGACATGCATATACTAGTTGTCCATTTTAATATAATTCATTCAATTGGTCAAATACAGAGTTTTTCACTGCCATGACCTAGGAAATACCATTGTTTTGTCAGAAAAAAAAAAAACCCAAAAGAAGAACAAAAGTATATTTTATTCAACCTTAAGTTGGGGTTTGTTTGTTTGTTTTTACCTTTAGAAATCAAAATTGTAAAGTTCTGAATTTACAACATGCTTAGAATTCAGCAGACTTAAGCTCATAGATGTCTGTAAATCATCTGTATATAAATATCATTGTCATCTGCCTCTTGTAATTCAAAACAAGTACATTTGGAGAGTATTTTTTTCCTTATTATTTTTTTTAATAGATCATTCCTTTTACCTTGCCTTCCTTTTGAGGGGGTCATGCTTGCGCCTTGCACACTAGCAACGTGATTCTTACAGATTAATGTCGCAAAAAGGAGAATTTTATCGGAAACAACAGTGTTTTGTATTTCCACAATCATACATACTGCTAAATGCTTTTCAGATGTTGTTGTTATGTCATTAGTAATAACATCTCCTTTTTGAAGATGTGAATGCTGGGGGCAGCCTCAGCTGTGGTGACCATGAAAATGTGCAGTTCAGTATTGGCTGAGGAGGGAGCAGGGCAGCAAGTAAGATTACAGCTACGGTTTTCAGGAGAGCTGACTTTAGCCTCTTCAGGGATCTTCTTGGAAGAATCCCATGGGAACAGGCCCTGAAGGGGAAAGGGGTCCAAGAGAGTTGGGTGGTATCCAAGGATCATTTCCTCCAGACTCAATAATAATGATGCATACCAATGAGCAAGAAACTGGACAAAGAGAGAGATCTGCATGGATGAATAAAGAACGCCTCTCATTACTCCAACATAAGCAGGAAACACACAGTAAATTGGATGCGTGGTCGGGCCACTTGATACAAATATAAAGAGTTGTCAGAGTAAGTAGAAATGAGACAAGGCAGGCCAAGGCCCATCCGGACTTAAATCTGACCAACAATGTCAAGGACAAGAAGGGCTTCTTCACATCATCATGGCCAGGCTTCGTGAACGAAGATTTGGGAAGGGCACTACCCACGTTTGTTGCAAGAGCGTCGGTGGCTAAAAAGGCCAATATGAGATAGACATGTCCGGTTGCAAAAGGCACAGCAGAAAGACTCTCTAGGAGGTATATTCTGCAAGGCACAATTCTTTCTGCGTTGTCTTTTCTCCTCGAGAGTGATCCTGCGTGCTTTTTCAAAGGCATCAGCAACATTGAAAGAGAATGTGTCTCCAGACCTCCCGATTGGAGGCCAGAGTAGACCAGTTATGATGATCAATATGGCCAAGGCTGAGATGTTGTTTCAGGGAGTCCTTGTATCTTCTCTTCGGGGCTCCTCTCTTGCGGCAACCAGAGGCAAGTTCACCATAAAGCAAGATCTTAGGGAGGCGGTGGTCCTTCATCCTTGAGACATGTCCTACCCAACGCAGCTGTGTTCTCAGCAACATGGCCTCAATACTTGTGACTGCTGCTTGCTCTAGAACAGATGTATTGGTCCCATAATCTGACCAGTGGATGTTTAGGATTGTATGGAGACAGCGTTGATGGAAGCATTCTAGGAGTCGCAGGTGGTGGCGGTAGATGACCCATGATTCAGATCCGTATAAGAGAATAGACAGCCCTATGGCTCTGTAAACACTGGTTCAGTACTGGGCCAGTATTACTTAACTTACTCACCCATAACTTGGATGAAGAGGCAGAAGCTGCCTCAGGAAGCTTCCTGATGACACAAAGCTGGGAGGAGTGGCTGATACCCTAGAGGTCTGTGCACCCCTTCAGAGAGACCTCAACAGGTTGGAGAGGTGGGCACTCTGAAACTGTCTGAAATTCAACAAAGGCAAGTGCATGGTCCTGCACCTGGGGTAGAATAACCCTACACACCAGTACAGGCTGGGGGCTGACCTGCTGGGAAGCAGCTTTCCAGAGAAGGACCTGGGGTCCTGGTGGACACAATTCTTCCTGCTTGAGCAGGAAGGTTGGACCAGACGACCCGCTCTGTTCCCTTCTATCTTTAACTCTTTTGTGATTCTGTGAATTATACTGTACATAACCCATGACTAGTTTTTAAATAAAGCCTTCTTCCCTGGCAAATCATTTTTGATAAGGTTGTTTTCAATAGTGAAATATGCCAGCAGCTTTATTATATCACCTATTCCTGAGCTAGTGTTGCAGCTTGCAGTTCCTCCATAATGCAACACACTAGGAATAATTTTCTGAGGGTAATAAATAAGGTTTAATTTATATGTAATATTTTCACCCTATAAAGACTAAAACAATTCAACACTTTCATAATCAGGGAAGTATTCTGACTTTTACATTTTTAAAGATTTTTCCATTACACAGTAAAATGACTGTCATAAGAATCTCCATTCTAAAATTTACTGGATTTCTTTTGGAATTCAGAAATTTTAAGAGCAGAATATGGTTGTATTTGTGTTTTTAGAAGTTCTGTTAAAATATTTTCACTATTACCTGTACATATAGCTACAAGATATTTTTTTTACTATAAAACTTCTGTTTGTATTTTTAACTTGAGGCCTTGTTTTTCTACTAGTCTAAACTGACATGCATTTTGATCAGAGAAATGCACAATCCTCTAAGTTCCTTTTTTCCATGGACAAAATGCATTTCTACTTTTTTTTACTATTTATCTGGGAGGACATTGAGGGGTTTTTTCCATATTTTGTCATGACAGGAAAAATATTAAAGAGTTTGTTACTAAATTCCAAGTATGGGAATTCTGTAATTTCTCATTGAGATATATATATATATACCTATGTACGTATAAAGATATGTTTATTGTTTATTTCTACCTATCTGCATACTTAATTTCTTCTTCTTTAGTGGATTTACTGCAAATGAACTGAACTGAGATATTTATAAGATCATATTTTAAAATGTGATCTAACAGGTGTCAAACTTGAATTAGAATATTCAGCTCACTATTGAATTTTTTTGCCATTTCCTCTATGAAGAACCCACTGAATTGGAAAATTTGTTAATTGCAAGTCACTGGTTTAATTGTGTAACTACATAGATACATGACTATACATTTTTCAACTACAGAAGGTAAGTTTTAGGTCCAATAAAACAGAAAGTAACTTCAAATGAAATTAAAGTGTCTTGTAGACCTTCCAGTCCATTTTTCTTGAGTAGTTGTATCTGTTTATATATGGTTTGTAGTAGTACAGAATTTTGAAAAGAAAAAAAAAAAATAATAAACTTCACATAACTACCAAGAAGTAATGATATAGCAATGTAAGCATTTCACAGACAGATAAATTTGTCTGCAGGTAGATTTTTGGTTTTAAGACACCGTGGCAAATAGAACCTAGTAATATAAGCAGTAAATAAGCTGACTGTCTTTGTATCTTTGTTGTAAGATGGTCTTTGTAGGCTGTGGAGAGAACAAAGCAGGAGATAAAGTCAAAGTATGCACTTGATTCCATGTAGTGCATTAACTACTGGAACTGACAATATACACAGAGGAATATAGAGTGCACTAACTTAAAAGCAGGAATAAATTACATCTCCCAGGGAACGAGCAGCTTTTTGCCTGAAGCCAGTTCTTTCATACAAACAGTTGTTACTGCTTATTCTTGGGAGAAACCCCAGTCAAGCTGTGTAAGTCTGGATAAGAAACATGTTGGATTAGTTAAAAGAAGTCAAAAAGAAAAGAAAACAAAAAGAATATTGTAGAATGAGGTATTTATATATAAGCAATTATATATATGAGCAATTTTTCAGAGATTGTTCCACAGATCCTGTTTGGGACATTATACAGCAGTGGCCTAGAATGGCCAAATTCTTATAGGTGGTACATTCAAAAATGTAAATGGTCTACATATGGAAATTATGCTCTCTAAAATTAGAAATGTTAATTAAGACTGGGGGGAATGAGGAGGAAATTATGAAAAAGGTGTACCATTTTATTGAAATAGTAGTATTATATGAATGTTGGGTGGTTTCAAGTATCATACTGTGTCCTTTCAAGTAGGGCTCAGAAGATCTGCAAAATAATACCTGGAATGTCTTTTTAAATGAAGAAAGTTACATTACCTTTTGTTGCTTTGAATTTTTGCAATAAAGGGACTTTGTGAGCTCTTTATTTTAGCCATCTTTAAAATGTGTAATTTTTCAGACCAGTAGAATCAAACTTCTACCCTTATGAGAGGCATTGAAATTGCTCTCTAGTGTACCCTACCATACTTGTCTTTTCTTATTACATTAGTGTTGTTCTCAGGATAGTATCTGGTACTCATTACTGGGGACATTTCACATAAATGCACAATGTGCTTATATGAACAAATATACCTAATCTTGAAGAATAGCAAATACCCACATGAATGTGTGAACAGATCCATGGATTTCTTATTGTTCTAAGTAGTGGTGAAACTTTACTGAATTATGTGAAGCTAATCTAAGTCACTGTTGGTGTGTTATAAACCAGGAAATTGGTACAGAAATATAAATGTTTTTCATTATAGAATGGTCATGTATTCCTAACACTAATGCTAAAATACACTAGTTTTACTGTACTAATAATAACAATATTAACATTACTAATATATATACTGTCTGTTAAATAGAACTCGCTGAAAATATACCAGCAGCAATGATGATCTAACATTGTATGCATTCCTTAATGAAACAACATTATTCATGAGAGTTCCAATAGGTTTTAATACATTAGATTCATATCTAAAACGTGCTGCTTTATTTTGATAATGGTGGTTAAATAACTAACTTCTTATGATGGGTTGAGAACCACTCACATGTGAAAACTTACAATGTGCAATGATGTGCTAATGTAGTAGTGATGATACTTGAAAAAAATTACTAATTTTCAGAAAGCAAACTTAGTATGGAAACCTTTTTAACAAAAAAGAATTCAATTTTATTATCTTCACTTTTTAATCAAGATTAAGTTTTCAAAACATCAAATATTTTAAAATGTTTTTCTCACTTGTCTTCTTTTTAAAAATGTATATATCCTCATCAGAATATTCATCAGAACATTAGAATCATACTTCCATTTGGTTTACATAGTTTGGCTTTGCATATCTTTATGTGATTCAGGAATTCCTATCAGTAGTGAAGGGAGTTGTGCTAATTAGAAACTTACAGTAACAGTGGGCTAACCCTCAGTTGGTGGGATATAGTCCAGAATAAAAAGGTATTTGGATCAAAGTAATTAACATTCATCAGTGCAGTAACCATGTTAATTTTGAAAACAGGCCTCTTAAATTACATCTGCAAACAGAATATAGAGGACTGGGGAAAGGAGCAGAAATTAACTGTCTCTAAATAAATTAAATTCTGTTTAGAAGAAGAAAGATAGTATATATAATTATTACAGAAAGGGAATGTTTGCAGGCAGTTGTAGTTTATACTAATCTAAGAATTACAAAAGATTGTTATAACAATTGATAAAGGTGATGAAGAGAAAAAAAGAAAGATCAGATTTTAAATTCAAGAAATCTAACCCAGAACCAAACAAAATAAACCTTAAATACCAATTTGTTCAGCCCTGTCTTGTGTTCAATCTGGGAATTAGGACTTCTTACACAAGCAGGTGAAAGTTAGTCGGGATGGATAGTGAAAGGCTTGAAACACTGCTTTTATCTCCTGTTTTCTTAAAAATTTTCTTAAGCAAGGACAAAGGACATAGAAGTTAGTGATGTGTAGACCATATTAACATATGCAGCTGAAATTATGATGCAAAATTTTGACTGAGGACAACATAACAATGAGAATTATGCCTGCAACTGAAAGGGGTGAAGGATCAAGATGAGTAAATGGGAAGGAGGAACCTGGAAAAGTAAAATAATAGTTTAGGATAATGTTTGTCATCAAAGCACGATAATAGGGGTTTTAAGCACAGCATATTATTTAAAATTAATTTCTAATAAAGTTTATTTTTTAGAAACCTCTAGAGACTAATTCAAAAGTGTGGGTGTTAACTGTATAACACAAAAGTGTTAAGCTCAATTCCAGTTTGGGCTAATAAATTCTCCCTTTAGCATCTTATATTCTTCTTTGGTTCATTTTCTATATGGTATTCCTGGATAAATCCTTCATAGTTATCAATTAGCAGAAATAATATTTATAAAATAATTTGAGATACTTTGAAAGTAATTACTCAGATTCATTAACTCAATTTACTAAACTGCTTAATCCAAAAAACTTTGCCATGGGCTTTTAAATAGACTAGTATATTTTCCTCACATTATTGAAATTACAGCTTGAGAAACCTTTCAGTGTCTCTGAATTTCTACCTAAAATGAGAATTTACTTGAGTATAAATAGAATTGTGAAAATATTGTTCAGTATTTAGGTATCACTTTGCAAAGCCTGATTTATAACTCAGTTGTAATTACATCTGGAAGGCAGAAGTCATAACAAATTATTTTTCTGGGGAGTCTTAAAAGTCCTTTAAATATTTCTCCAAAAGAATAACTGATTGCCAGTAGTATTTTTTTCAGGAAAATATTTTGTTGCTAAAATTATAGCACATTTTACCATTTTTAAAGACTACATATATCTAAGACTGCATCTTTCTTAGGCTAAAGAATAATTATTGATTCACCTATAGAATATGAATCTTGATCTTCAGCATTAATTAATCTTCTTGTTCTCATCACTGACGGGAGTGTTGCTGGTTTATTCAAGTATTAAGAGATCGTTGTGGGTGTCTTGTGAGATGGTTTTCAGAACTGTAGCCTCTTTTTAAAGTTAAAATATTTACAACTGCACACTGATGAAGGAGTCTGAAGATGGTTCAGTTGTGTCACAAAAATAAATTTGGATTTTCACACAATTTATTCATATTTTCATTCAGCTCTGCAAATTCAGAGGCTAAAACCAATCTGCCTTAAATTCCACTGAAAATGGAAGGGCATTTAATGTAAAAGAAATTGTAGCAGAATTTTGCTACATATGTATGGAAGAGTCCATCAGCACAGATTTAATTTCTCACAAAACTGACTGTAATGAACATATAGGTAAGAGGTCTGTTTTGTTAATTCATTCATCTGGTATAATGGCCTCTTGAGTTTTGTTCAGGATGAAACCTTTGTTTGTAGATCAGTACGAATGTAGCACATAAAATTTCTTTCACTCTGTCAATCAAGAGCTGAACTTGTTTCACCAGCACAAAGCAATTTATGGGCAGAGTTCTCTGTGCTGCACTGTATCATAAAGTTGATTCTGGGTTCTTCTAAAACAGAGAGGGGGTCAAAAACTTTAACTGTGAGAATTTAGGATCACTAGCTGTTTCATCACCTTTCTAATACAAATACTCTTCACACTGGCTGGTATTTTACAGTTCAAAGAAAGAAACCTCCTAGTGTGCAGTTATGCATTAATTCTTTCCATGTCACAATTCCCTCTTGTCTTTCATTTTGAATGTTTGATGTTATATCCCAACATTATATATTTCACAGAATCAAGAGAATCATCAAGGTTGGAAGAGATCTTTAAGATCATCTAATCCAACCATCAACACACCACTACCATAAGCACCTCTAAACCATATCCTCAGGTGCCACATCAAGATGCCTCTTGAACACTTCCAGAGATGGTAATTCCATCACCTCCCTGGGTAATTTATTCCAATGCTTAACTACTCTTTCAGCGATTTTTTTTTTTCTAGTATCTAATCTCAGCCTCCCCTGGCACAACTTGAGGCCATTTCCTCTTGAGGCATGACAGAAGAGACCAACCCTCATATTTCATATACTTTCTATAACTTTTTTCCACCTATCATTCTAAGTATCTATAATTAAAATTTTTATATGTGTCTTAGAACTTCTAAAAATTCTGTAACCAATAATGAAAGAAAAAAATGTAGTTTTTTGGGGATTTTTTTGCGGCCTGCTAGTTCCCAGTTTTCTATTCTTCAGTGAACCATTAGGTAAATAGAGAGCTTGTTCAGTATAGATACTTATATAATCAAGTTGAAAATTCATTCATGGCTAGGCTTCGCGAACGAAGATTTGGGAAGGCACTATCCACATTTGCTACAGGCACGCTAGTGGCTTATGAGGCCAATACGTGACAGACATATCCAATTGCAAAAGGCACATCAGAAAGACTCCTTAGATGGTGTATTCTGCAAGGCACGGTTCTTTCTGCGTTGCCTTTTTTCCTCGAGAGTGATCCTGCTTGTGTTCTCGAAGGAGACAGCTGCGTTATAGATGGTGTGTCTCCAGGCCTCCCGATTTGAGGCCAGAGTAGACCAGTTATGGTGATCAATATGGCCAAGGCTGAGATGTTGTTTCAGGGAGTCCTTGTATCTTTTCTTCGGGGCTCCTCTCATGCGGCAGCCAGTAATCAAGTTGAAAATAAAATAACTTTATAAATCCTTGGTGTATGGATAATGTCCACTTGACTTGCATAAATGACACAAACAAACATTTGAGAATTTTCCTGCAACTGGGGATGAAAAGTCAAAGGGTTTGTGTCATTTCCATTTAATATTATTAGAAAGGACTTATAATTTACTCCAAATGAATTTTTCTTGCTAAAATTTAAGTATGCTATCTTTCCCCGCCCCTCCCTCATCTATAATTTTGTCCTATGCACATTAAAACCCAATTACTTTCTTCCTCTTTTAAACTTCGTTTTACGTATTTAGTTTTTGGTCTTCTTTAACTACATTAAACCTAATGCACTCTTACTGCACAAGTCATGCTCAGAAGAAAACTGGTAATTTTTCTTTATTTTCTCTTGATTGTTTTTAATTTATCCATGCTTTCTTTTGAAGTATTTAGCCCCAATTAACAAAGAATTTTTGTGTTTCATTGATCACAGCTCATAGTTATCGCATGCTCTTTCTGATCTCTGTCCAGTTATTCACCTAGTTACTCTATGAGGGTTATTTTAATTCATGTTCCATGATTTAAATATTGTTCTGAGTTTTAAATAACATTTTTAATGAGAAATACTTTGGTTTTTGTTTTTTGGTTAATTGGTTGTTTGGGTTTATTTGTGTTTTTTTTTTTTTTAAACGGATTAATTTTGAATTCCAGGTAGGTGGGCAAGGCCTTTATCTTTCTGTATTGTCCATGTAATGAAGCACTTGTAGTAAGGCACAAATAAAAGAGTTCCAGTAGCTGTAGACAAATCTGTCCAAAGTCCCAGAATAATGTGGTCTTTACTGCAATCTATAAATCTCCAGGCTGGCCAAAAATATGGTGTCAGATTCCAATTTTCTAACTCTATGAAGTAAAAAGCAAAGTGCATGCATTTATAGGAATAATGCTGTAGTTTAACTCTTCCTTTACTCCTATTTCATTTCACACAAATACTGAAAAAGCAGCATGTGAAGATTCAGTCCTCCTGCATCTTTGGGTATCAAGTGAAAATGCTGAGACACTGTTTACTTCATGTCAAACTAAAAGAATGATGAAAATTACTTTCTATACATTTGTTCATCTGAACATGATTAGAAGAAGCAGAGGTTTATGAATAACAATAATGATTGCAATTTCATAAACAAACATTTGAGAATTTTCCTGTAATTGGGGATGAAAACTCAAAGGGTTTGTGTCATTTATTCAAGTCATGTGGGCATTATCCATACACCAAGGATTTATAAAGTGTTCAGTTTCTATCACCACTAAGACTGAAGTCAAATTTTATAATCATTAACAAATGCTAGCACCCCGTCACCTGGTAAATCCAACTGAGGTGACTGATACTCACTGAGCTAGGGGTTATCACCTATAAATGGTACATCAAATGGAAGAAGAGTAGTCCACAGAAGGCAGAAAGCAAAAGAATGAACAGCAGAATAACCTGTAGCTGTCTGTCTGTATTCTCGAAGTACAATAATGACAGTTTTTCTCTTTTCTAATTCCCTGATGATGTAACTTGACAAGGTAGTCAGTTCTTTTCATAGTACGTGCAGTAATGCATCACTCATAGTACAAGATTAATAACTCCAGGGTGTTGCCATCTTCCTTGTTTAATTGCAAAGCTGCATTTAGAATGCAGCTAAGTCAGCAAAGTGACTTGCCAACCATTTCTCTTTCTAAATTTTCAGGCAACCATGATAGCTCTAGTTATTCTGATATCTCTAAGTGTGTGGTGATTCCATTATCCTCCTTTAATGGTCACTGTAGCAGCTCATCAAACTTTAATTGTGTAAGAAAAACAAGTACATATAACAGCTAAAAATTTCTGCTATTTAAAGAGACCTCTTAAAAGAGACTTTGTTCCCCCACTTTGCAAATTTATGTCTTACTTTCTGAATCTGTAAACTCTTGTCTGAAATGAAAGGCAGCCTCACATCCCTCACACTCAGGTGTAATTTGATGGCACTTTGGGGTACTGTTTTTCACGTTGCTACAGGTATAACATATTCTTTATTACAGTCTTAGGTTATTTTTTTTTTTTTTTTTTTAGTTTTTTAGGGGTTTTTTTGTAAATAGAAATGTACTCAACTCTAATCAAAATATAATTCAAAATATAAATTCAGCATAATGCAGACGTTCACAGTTTCTTTCCTTCTGATAATCATATATTGGTAGAGCTAGATCCTCCACTTTTGATCCTGTTTCATCTGGAGCTGTCTGGAAGAATGACTTGACATTTCAGTCTTGTATAATTGACACAGTAAGCTGTGTTTTATTTCACTTTCAAATGGTCTTACAATTATCAGATGAAAAATATTGTAAGTTAGATATTTTTGTGAAATATGTGGGACACTGCCTCATTACTATCATTCTGTTCTTTTTACTTCTGTAGGTACTAATTAAAAAACATTTACTTCTCTGTGCTAAGGATAATTCTCTTATATTAAAACCAAAAAGGAGTCCCTCCAAAATTCCCTTACTGATACAGCTGTTTGCACACAATATTATACTCTGTTCATTAGCGAAATAGAGAAAAAACACCAACCATCATAATGATTTTGATATTATTTGTCTCCAATTCATTTCCAATAGTGATACAATTTTCTTTTTGTCCAAAAAGGCTTGATAAACCATGTTTCTTTCCACATATGTAATCATTTCCCACTGTTACTTAAAGAATTGTAGTTACCAAAGAGTCCAGAGTGCTCTCCATCCTTCCTGGATTGAATTTCAAATATTTCAGGATGACAAATTGACTCATTCATTTTATGTGAGAATAAAGTAACTGCAACTAGGACTGAAATTTTCTAGACTTTGAAAAGTTTAGGATAGTTTTCAATCCCTTTTCTGCAGTGAACAGATCCATTCAAAAATTCATAGAAGTACAGGTGCTCAAGACTTTGGAAACATGTTATTTCTTTTATTCTATTCCCCTACATACCTAGTCACTTGTATTTGGAGATGAAACTACCATATTGCATTTAAGCAATATAGTAAGTGTATGAATTTAGATTCCTGCGAAGTTTAACTAAGCAAGTAGTTTCCTTGGAGAGAACTTGATTTGAATATCTATTCTAACAGCATTAAAAGCTAAAAAGAAACTAAGGAAATGGGTTTCACATATCTCAGAGTCTAAGAACCATAGCAGGAATGTATTGTTTAGCCAAACCTTTTCTCCATTTTTGTGCTTCTTTTTTTTTTTTTTGAGAAAGGTGATATTAAAAACCATGAATACTAAATTAATATGTTTTCTCATTCTTAAACCAGGATAAAAATAAAATTTTAACTCATTGGATTAGTAATGTTTAATGAATTTAAAATGTAAAAATATATTAATGGATTTTTAGAATATAATTTTCATATTTTGGATAATTTGTTGAAGTACCTGACATTGTTTCTGGGGAGTTGGAGTTTTCCATAAGAGTCAAGCTATCCAATGATTACATTGCTTAGCATGTTAAGCTTAGCTGGTTCTTCCAGTGTTCTGTTACTGTTAAAAGCAGCATTAGCGTTTTGCCTGACATGATATTTAATTTTTCCTCTGAATTGTGACTCTCCTTGAAACATTCATGTATAACTATATGAAGGAATATTCATATTCTGCCATGCCAAGCTTCCTGTTGATTGCCTTTAGTTTTGACTGTTAACACTTTCTGTATCATTATTTATCAAACATATTTTAAATAGTACATAAGCTACCAGGATATTATCTAAATGTAAAAACCTGCAGAATACATAGCAGTTAAAAACACCTTAGGATGAAATGCCCGTATAATATAGATATGTTGAGATGGTAAGGAGAGATTACTCAGGAGAACATCTTTTTCTTTGCCTCAGTGCAATGGCACAGTATTTGTAGCAGAGATTTATCCTTCTGATTTATCCTGCAAGAAACTGCTATTAATATATAGGTATGGTAAAGCTTTGATGTCTGTGGCACTCTACCATCTCCCTGGGAAGTGTATTGCAATGCTTGACAATCCCTCCCATGAAGAAATTTTTCTTAAAACCCAATCTAAACTTCACCTGGTGCAAACTGAAGCCATTTTCTCTTGTCCTAGCACTTGTTAACAGGAGAGAAGAGGCCAACACCCACCTCACTACAACCCCTTTTCAGGTAGTTGCAGAGAGTGATGAGGTCTCCCTTGAACCTCCTTTTCTCCAGACTAAATAATCCCAGCTATCTCAGCTGTTCCTCATAGGACTTGTGCTCTAGACCCTTCACCAGCTTCGTTGCTCTTCTCTGGACCTGCTCCAGCACCTCAATGTCTTTCTTGTTGTGAGAGGCCCAGAACTGGACACAGGATTCAAGATGCAGCCTTACCAGTGCTGAGTACAGGGGGATGGTCACTGCCCTGGTTCTGCTGGCCACACTATTGCTGATCCAGGCCAGGATGCTATTGGCCTTCTTGGCAACCTGAGCACACTGATGACTCGTGTTCAGCTGCTGTTGACCAACACCCCATGTCCTTTTCCACCAAGCACCTTTCCAGCCACTCTTCCCATGAAACTGAATGGTGATGGTAACAGGCAAAAAAGAAAATAACAGAGGAAGTGGACAAGAAATACTATACTACTGGGAAAGGGTAATATATATGCTATTTTTGTAAGGCAAGATTATCTAGGAAACCCACTATTTGACTTCCCTTTTAGTATGAAACTATAATAACATTGTTGGATCATCATGGCTAGGCTTCACAAACAAAGATTTGGGAAGGGCTCTACCCCCCTTTGTTGCAAGCGCGTTGGTGGCTAAAAAGGCCAATATGAGATAGACATGTCCGGTTGCAAAAGGCACAGCAGAAAGACTCCTTAGATGGTATATTCTGCAAGGCACAATTCTTTCTGCGTTGTCTTTTCTCCTCGAGAGTGATCCTGCATGCTTTCTCAAAAGCATCCGCAGCGTTATAGAAAGTGTGTCTCCAGGCCTCTCGATTGGTGACCAGAATAGACCAGTTACGAAGATGATTCTGGAAAAGCATGTGCAAATCCAGGATGATATGCATCTGCACATAAATCTGTTTTTCAGAAATGTAGTTTTCAGGCATTCATTCTATCAGATTTCTACCTCTCTTAACTCTGGAGGTATCCACGAGAAATGCAAAAACATTTTTTTAAGTATCATAAGAAAATGTTGCATTACAAACAGTATTTCCTCAACAGCATTAATCTAATTCTTAAGATTCCAGATATAATTTTTAAATTTTGTGAGTGAGGGCAATTATTTTACAGTTTTTCCAAGCTCTGTTTACTGGAAAAGCTACAGGTTATTCTGGTCTTGCAGTATCTTCTTCAGTCTGTGATAACACATTGGTGTTTACATGCCTTGTTCCTCCATTATCTATGCTACCTCTGCTCACCAACTAGAGCCTTAGATAAATTGCTTGACCTAAGGTTCATATGTGCAGAGAAGAGCCAGAAAAGTGTGTCATGTATCCTGAAGTGCTAAGCCTGACACTGAATGTTAATTCTGTTTGTTTTGTGCTATTGCATATAAATTTACAACCATCCCAACTGAAATTATCTTTGGATTATATCTGTTCGTGTTTTCTGTCTACTCTGCTGTTTGCAAGACTACCTGCCATTTTGAACAAGGATGGTATAATGATCTTGCTATTAGCCAAATAATTTTCTCTCAGGCATAAATTCCAACACTGCATATTATCTGCTTTGTGCCAGGACTATGGAAGTGGTTTACAGACAATAATGATTTTGTAACCCTCTTGTCCCAGAATAAATTAATGTATAATCTGCACAATGTCAGAACAGGAGCTGGCAGGCTCGGTGGATTCTACTGCACTTCAACCATTGCCTGACTAGGGTAGCACATAGAAGGTCCAATTAGATTTTCTAAACGTACACAAATATTTACACTAAAAGCTCCCTTTTCCATCATCTCCAATATTTCACTCTTTCAATATGTCTAAAGATCAGACTTTTTTCTTCATTGTTGTGCAATCAGCTGCATAACAGTCTGAAAGATCTATGGTCCACATCAAGAATTTGCTAGCAAAGGGCTTTGCCATCAATATTTAGATACACTTCGACAATAGCTTGAAATGTATCAGCAACTCCTAGAATGTTAAGAGAACACATTTATTTATGGACACTATTCAGATATCTCTGTTAGATAAGAGCTTTCATTTAGAGGATTAATATTACACACATTTATAGAAAAATATGTAAAAAGTGAAGATACAAATATAAGCATTACAATCTTATAAACAAATAAAAAAAAATTTTGTGAAGTTAATGCTCTCTGACATATTACTTGTAAATTGAGGGATGAATATGAAATTTTGGAACACAAATACATTTGTCCCCCTCCCCATCACCTATTTATTTAGGAAGTTCTGAAGATAAACTTTTCATGTCTAAGCATATCATTTGTCATAGCTACCTCCAAAGATTTCATGTTGTTAAACTATCATTTCATCTGCATATCAAAACCTAAGCAAACCCAAATAGCAAATGAAGATAAATGGACTGATTAAGTCACAGACTCTTCTAGCACATAGTTAAACAGTCAACACATAATTTTCAAGGTCTTGTAACAACCTGACCCAAGAGGTTGCAAACCTTGGTGAAATTTATTTTGTAACACATTAGATTAAAAACTCAGAAAACAGTCAAAGTATTTAATGTGAACAAATATTTGTCAAGCAAAGTAGGCCTGTGTAATCTGAAGCCTTATGTAGAATCTGAAAATGAGGAGCATGTAAAAACTGTTTTCAGAGCTGGCTAATAAGGCCAAGTATGAAGGTCCATCTAAGAATAAGACTGAAGCATAGTCAGTCCCAAAGAAACTCAGGACAGTCCTGTCTTAAGGCATAGGCATCAGACATCTATTTGAAAGTGCCTGAAGACCTGGCATGTGCTGTGTTTTAGGACTCAAATCCACTGACAGCGATTCTAGGTTCAGTATGTATGATGGGCTGTTTTTCTTCCAGGAAGCAAATCTAACATTTTGAACGCGCATATGCAAATATGCAAATTATCTCTTCTACTAAATATTCAGATAAATGCATAAAAATGAGTGTATTCTCACTGATCTTCTGTAAAAAAAGAAATGCTGCACTGTTTGCATATATTGTCTTGACACCAAATGTGTCAGATGGCTGGGTTCAATTCAGCTTGAGTAGATTTAGGAGGTGTATTACAGGGTTGCTTGGAACATTTTGTATTCTATTGCTTCTAAAAACTTGGATTACTTTTTACCTATATTATTTCTTTTTTTCATATATTTATGTATATTTTTGTGTCTTTAACACATGGAACAGAAGGATTGGTGTAAGTCAACCAAAAACATTGCCTTGTCCTTTTGTGTAGGGTAATTGCATGTTATACTGTTTTCCTTTTTGTTATGAAATTTATCCAGTATCCTTCTTTGGGAATATAAATGTGGTATTAAGTGAAGAGCTGTACTTGAAACATAAAACAAGTTGTTGCTAAACAATTAGGAAGCATTATGTGATCACCAGTTCCCTAGAGGATTCTATCCAGCACACTGGCAGGGTTTCCATGGAAACAAGAACCCTATTAAAACCAAAAAGTCCTGTCTCTCTCCAGTTTCTCCCCCTGCCTCTTTTTTAGCTAGTTTGTGTTGTGCATAAGCATTTCATTTCAAATGGTGCAATAAATGGGAGGATCTAATCCCCTCATTAAATGGAATGTATTCCTTTCCATAATAAGTTCTGAAATTCTGCGAACCTTGTGCTGCTGTCCTAATTTTAGGCAGTTTTACATTAAGGGGATGTGATTATTTGCTTACTGAGAGTAAAGGAGGACATGTGATCAAGACTCCTATTTTTCTGTCATGCTTACTTTTTCTAGTAGCTTTAAGAAAAAAGAAAAAAATTGTAAGATGGATGTGGCATGTGACTTACATCAGCTTACTAACTTGTTTACTCCATATCTGAATTTCTGTAGTTCTTAAAGAATACTAACACTCAGAATGTGGTTTTTTTTCTTGGACTGAAATATTTGCATTTAAACATTTCTGCTGGGCTCTGAACTATGTGTATGCATTTGAGATGTTTGATGACAACTGCAGGGAAATCATACTTGCAAAAAAACATCATTTAGCCAAGAAAACATTTTAATGAAAGATTCGTTCAACAGGACAGCAGTAAATACGTTGTTAAATCTGTCTTTGTAATGGAAATGAAACTGTATTATCTTAATAATAGAAGCCTCATATTCTGTTCTGGGATTTATGAAAAATAAAGAGTTTAAGTGAAACTGTTTTTTTTTTTTCCATTTCTCATATGTCCCTTTCTTCTCATGATAATTCATTTTCGTATTATGTGACTAATTCACATTAACACCATGTAACAGTTTTAATTCATTTGATGACACTTCTCAAAATTTTTAGAAGTTAGGAATGCTGATAGATGAACAAAAGAGTTATAAAATTTCCTTTAAGATCAACTTAAGTGAACTTACAAATCAGAGGCATATTTCACTGGATTTGGAACAGGTAGTATGTGAAGTATTCCTCCAACCATCTTCAGTATAGAAGTCCAGGTAAGGACAGGAATTTAGAATTACTGTCACTGGCAAAGCAAACTCAACTTGGGGAAATTAGTTTATTACAAATCAAATCTGAGTAGGATAATAAGAAATAAAATCAAATATTTAGACACCTTCCCATCACTCTTCCTTTCTTCCTAGTCTTAAGTTTACTCGTGATTTTCTCTACCTCCTCCACTGAAATAGTGCAAGGGTGACAGGGAGTGGGAGTTGAGGTCATTTCATCACATGTTGTCTCTGCCACTCCTCCTCATAAGGAGGACTCCTCACACTCTTCTGCTCCAGCGTGAGGTCCCTCCCATGGGAGACAGTCCTCCACAAGCTTCTCCAGACCGAGTCATTCACATGGGCTACAGTTCTTCACAAACTGTTCCACCATGGGTCTCTTCCATGGGGGTTAGTCCTTCAGGAACAGGCTGCTCCAGTGTGGGTCCCTCACAAGGTTACAAGTCCTGCCAGCAAATCTGCTCCAGTGTGGGCTCCTCTCTCCAAAGAGCCACAGGTCCCACCAGGAATCAGAGTCTCCTTCAGATGCATCCACTTGCTCCATCCAGCATGAGGTCTTCCAGGGGCTGCAGGTGGTTGTCTGCTCCATCATGGACTTCCATGGGCTGCAGGAAGACAGCCTGCCTCACCATAGTCTTCACCAGAGATTAGAGGGAAATCTCTACTATGGTGTGTGGAACACATTTTACCCCTCCTTCTTCACTGATCTTGGTGTCTGCAGAGCTGTTTTTCTTGTGTTCTCACTCCTCTCTCTGGTTAAAATTGCAATTTTTATCCCTTTCTTAAATATGTTATCCCAGTGGCACTGCCACCGTCACTGATGGGCTTATCCTTGGCCAGCAGTGGGTCCATCCTGGAGCCAACTGGCATTGGCTCTGTTGAACGTGAGGGAAACTTCCAGAAACTTCTCACAGAAGCCATCCTTGTGTCCGCCCCTCCCCCCCCAAAACCATACCACTTCACACCCATACTAGACTTCTAATATGGTGTACCATGAAAGTGTCTATTTCTCATAAATTATTATGAAAAGAGCCTAAGGTGACTAGCTCAAATATAGAAGTCTACTGTGTATGTATATGAAAAGTGAGATGAGATTTCCAGTTCCATATGTTAAGTGGATCCTGCAAATGCAAAGTGGAAGAAATTGCTGGAAAAAACCTATCTCAAAGTACCAGACTATGAGTAAGAAGAAACATGAGAGAAGACAAGATATAGCAGGCAAGAAGATTCTGAGAAATGGAACAGGCAATTTTGACATTGTTAAATCTTCACAATTCAAGAATGGGACATAAAATAAAATAATACGTAAGAAAAATACAGTGATTATAGAGTGTTGTTAAAAGACCAAATAAGAAGGTCAAAGCTGGGGAAATGGAAAAGGTGCATGTAAGGATATAAATATATACAACTGGAAACAAAATTTTCCAGGGCAACAGCTAGTTATATGTTTCCTTCCATGTGTATGAATCTGATTGGAAAAAAAAACAACAAACCCAAACAACTTTTGAATATTAACACTGTATAGTCTATATTTTCTTTTCTTTTTTCTTTCCTTGTCAAATAACATATTTAGAGGCTACTGCATTTCATTTACTGATAACCATTGTAGTGTGTTCTACCAAAACAGTTTTTCACTCTGTCAAGAGGAGAAACATGAAAATTTCCTTGTTTACAAGTTAACAGAACAAAAGGCAAGTAATCTAATTGCATCAGGGGCACGTAAAGATTTGTTCATTGTAGCATAGCATTTTCTCAAAAAAAAGCAAAAAAAATCTGAGAAGATAACCTTCATAAATGTACTGGATTTTCAATATTATGTATTTGCTAAAAACATCTAACAATAGTCTTATACATTTTTCATCTGTGTGCTTCATATAATAATATGAATACTGAGTATATTATTTATACATATTATATAAATATATATAATTATTATCTACATTCGATACCATACTGATGGAAGCCTGTTCAACCTAAGGCAACTGAAGGCTCACACTAAGACCTTAAACCATCTTGTCTGGGAGCTGCTTTATGCTGATGACGCCGCCCTTGTTGCTCACACAGAAACAGCTCTGCAGCGTTTAACATCCTGCTTTGCAGATGCTGCTGAGCTCTTTGGGCTGGAAGTCAGCTTGAAGAAGACAGAAGTTCTCCATCAACCTGCACCTCAGGAAGTCTTCCATCATCCCTGTATCACCATTGCCCAATCAGAGCTCAAATCAGTCCAGCAGTTTAATTACCTAGGTAGCCTCATCTCCTCGGACAGTAAGATTGACGGAGAGATAGACAACAGGTTAGCAAAGGTATATAGAGCTTTCAGAACTATAAGCTTTATAAAAGAGTGGCAAAATAAACACATGAAGAAAAGTACAAAGATCAGTGTTTACAGAACCATAGTGCTGTCTACTCTCTTGTACGAGTCTGAATCATGGGTCATCTACCGCCACCACCTGCGACTCCTAGAATGCTTCCATCAATGCTGCCTCCGTAGAATCCTAAACATCCACTGGTTCTGACCAGTGACTAATATGTCTGTTCTAGAACAAGCAGCAATCACAAGTATTGAGGCCATGTTGCTGAGAACACAGCTGCGTTGGACAGGACACGTCTCCAGGATGAAGGACCACTGCCTCCCTAAGATCTTGCTTTATGGTGAACTTGCCACCAGCTACCACAAGAGAGGAGCCCTGAAGAGAAGATACAAGGACTCCCTGAAACAACATCTCAGCCTTGGCCATATTGATCACCATAACTGGTCTACTCTGGCCTCCAATCGGGAGGTCTGGAGGCACACCATCTATAACACTTCTGATGCTTTTGAGAAAGCATGCAGGATCACTCTTGAGGAGAAAAGACAATGCAGAAAGAATCGTGTCTTGCAGAATTTACCATCTAAGGAGTCCTGCTGTGCCTTATGCAGCTGGACGTGCCTATCTCGTATTGGCCTCTTTAGCCACCAGCGCGCTTGCAACAAACGTGGGTAGAGCCCTCCCCAAATCTTTGTTTGTGAAGCCTAGCCATGATGATGAAAGTATATAAACATATGTTTATATAAATGCTATAGTGAAGTGACCTACTATCTACAGTTTTGTGATATTATTTTTCAGGTAATTTACTTCACAGATATTTTTGAGATTGTATACCACAGGCTGATAACTACACTTTTAATTTTTCACAAGTTCTAATATTTCAAAAGCATAACTCTTTGACCTTAATTTTTAATAATTTCTGCAAAAGTATAGGGAATTTCAGCGTTAGAGAATAGGGTAGAAAGAAAGTAGAATATGGTTTCAAAAATAGTAGCAATAGTTGTAGGCCCTCAGAACCTTAAGCAAACCTACAGTAGAGAGTTTGGACAAGGGTGTATAGTGATAGGACAAGGGGGTCAGCATGACTCTGAAGAAGGGTAAATTTAAATTAGATATTAGGAAGAAATTCTTTCCTGAGAGGGTGGTGAGGCACTGGAACAGTTTATCCAGAGAGATTGGGGGTACCCCATCCCTGGAGGTGTTCAAGACCAGTCTGGATAACCTGCTGTCATGGTTTGAGATAGCCCCAAAATCCAATTTCCTTAGCTCCATCCCCCCTCCTACATCTCAACCTAATGTGAGATGGGTTTTTCCAGACAAAACAGAACCAGACTCAGAATGGGGGAAAGGGAATATATTACAATGACTGTACAAATAAATACTATAACACATTATACACACGATCACAACTATCTCTACCATGACATATAGTATTTACAATGGATCAGATCTCCTCTCCCCTCCAAATAAAAGTCCAGGAGGGAAAGAAGGACAGATCCTTTCCAGTCTCTCAGGGCGGCAACTTCTTCTAAGGCAGCAGGTTCTCCTCATCTCATGCATGCAGCAGCTGATACCTGGATCTCTGCCAGCACTCACGAGGGGGGTATCCCCCTCGGCCCCTTGACGCAGGCAAAGGGGTCTTCCGTGGGCTTCGTAACCCCAGACAAAGGTCGTTTCACCACGTCATATCACGAAGACGCAGGGGGTCTTCGTGACGGTCTGGTATCTCCAGGAGATTCAAGCTCCTTGCAGGGCCTCTGTGCCCTGTCTCAGGCTGCGAGCTTCTTTGTAACTTGCAGCAAGGGAGGGCCCCCAAGGCCAACCTCCCACACCGTCCTGGCTCAGTTCTCAGGACGACTGAGCTTTTCAGCTCCTCTCTGCAGTGCATGTTGCACTTCAAGGTTCTTTCAAGTAAGAGTCCATCATCTTCCTCCTCTCCAGGAGGTCTCAAAGGAGTTTGGGGGGTCTGGTATCAGTTCCTACCCCCAGAACTCCATAGTTCTGCTGCTACCTTCTGCTGCTTCCTCCGGTTCAGTTCTTATCTGTCCTGGCTCTTATCCAGAGTCTCTGGACACTGCCGCCGCTTCTGCTCTGTCTCTGTAGCCCCCAACTGGGGCTGGGGGGCCCCAGAGGCCCCGAGGGGCTCCGGACCCCTTTCCTCGTGGCTCTACCACAACATGGCTACTTCTTCTACCAAACCAAACAAAAAACTCTTCTCTTCTGGTGCTTGTGATATGTTTACATTTCTGCAGGAGCGCTCATTGGGCAGAACTTCAAAACTTCCAGGGGTTTCTACCCCTGGGGGTTACCACATTTCAACCTCTGGGGGAAAACAAGGTTCAAACCACTACCCCTGCTCTAATGAAAGGTGTCCCTGTCCACGGCAGGGGGGTTGGAGCTAGATTATCTATAAGATCCCTTCAAACTCCAACCATTCTACGATTCTGGAATTCTCAAAGAACCTTATTTAGCTGAAGTTATCGTAGAGGGAGAGAAATATATTCACTTACAGAAACAATTTCAGTTTAGAATACATGACAAAAGCAATTAATGCAGTCACAAGTATCAATGTTTTTCTCAGCATTTGAAATATAAAGTAAGAAATTTGCTGAGTTATATTCAGCCTCTGATCTAGTCCTTCAAAAACAAGCAAAGAAAAAAGACAAGGTGAAAATCTTTTTTTTCTGTGGTGCTAGTTGGATGTAACACAAATATTGGCTTTCTGGTGCTGTCCCGTCTCTGAATTTTCATTGCCTAATGGTATGATTGAATTCACTCTCTGGTGTGTGAATTCTGCAATGGAAGAAGTAATTTATCCAGTTGCTTATTTTCATGAAAATTTTTGCAGTGTTTTTAAAAATGTGTCACTACTGCAAAATTTGCTAAAAGCTCAGCTATAGATTCAAGAGGTGCTGTAGAAGGACGAAGCCAAACTGTAATTCTTAGTGATTGTATAGTTAATTCAGTATCAAGTTTCAACAATGCAGTCTGGGACTTCTCTTGCATTTTACTATACAAGGAATCATATACACTATGTTCTCCTAAGTACAATGTTTAATTTATATGACAATAATTTATGCTGTTGTTGAATTATTTAACTTTCAGGAGTCTGTGTTGTAATGTAAGAAATGTGGTTTTCTTTGATTCTAACTTTTACACTGACATCATGATGAAAATAGCATGTTATGCATTTTATTACCACATTATTACATTGTGTATGTTGAGAATTGTCACTTAATGTAAATACTTCAGCAGCCAATTAATACGACTTTCCTCAGCCAATTTGTTTTTTCTTGTTGATTTTTCTTGCTGTTCCTTGTACCTTTGCTGAAGGTACCTAGACACGTAAATGGAATTCACAGTGTCAGCATGATATTAAAGCCTAGTTTGTTTTAGAATTAATCTTTTAAAATTCTTTTGATATCAATTTAGCCTGCTGACCTTGGATTTTTTCCTCACTTACCTCTAAGTACTTTTATTGAGTAAAAATATTGCTTTAGTAAATCCTATGTAATGCCAGACAGAATTGCAAATCCACCCATCAGTACACATCCCATCCCATCCCGTCATCTTCATAAACAGTGTGATGTATCAAGTCTTGGATGAGAAATGTTACAACTGAATATATAAATACGTCCACATGTATATATCAGGGTGCTGGAGTCTTGAAAACATATCCTTGACAGTCAGACTCACGTAATGGTCAAGACAGTACTTTGTAGTTACTTGTGTTTATCTTACATTGCAACTTTTTTATGTGGATGCCTCCTATGCACATCTAAAAACATCTTTGTTCCTTTGGTGATCACATGACTCACATACTTCTCAAAAAAACTTGTGTATTGTGTCTCACTATGGCATCACAACATCACAAAAATGCTTGTGTATTACTGGTTATGCTGTTACATTGGTTACACTGTTTCAGCGTACTTATATTGGGATTCAAGGTAAACAAATATTAATTATATCCTGATTCACACACTTTAATTTTTGAATAATAGATCTCTACTCTGGCTACAGGAGTCAGAGTGTGAAGTTGGGTATATTGAGCTAAATGTCCATATTCATTCCCTTTTGATATTTATTTCATCCAGGCACTTCAATAGCATTGTAATCTGATATTTCATTTTCAACATGATTCAAATAAATAGTGATGACTTATCACACATGTTAGCAGGATACTGTAAATCCTAATTTTAATTACCTTTATCAGGACAGCACTTTTGACAGCAACAATATGTATTCAGTTTTTTTGATACCCTGAAAAAGTTTTAAATTTAATAAGATTTATAAATTATTAATAATAATTAATAATTAATAAGGATTTATAAAAGAAAATAGTTCAGCGTCTTCTATTCTGAAGATATCCTTGCCTGTGTCAGGGGGTTGCAACTAGATGATTTTTAAGGTCCTTTCCAACCCAAACCATTCTTTCATTCTATATCCTGCTGGAGGATGAATAGGGGGTAAAAGAGTGAATATGACAATAAAGATAAGCTTTTTCAGAATTCAGAATTCCTTTCTGTGTTCTTTCACGAAGGTGGTCTACTATGAGGTCTGTCATCAGGGACCTCAGAGCTTTAATTCTGAAGTTGATGCCTCTCTAGATACTTGCTCTTCAACTCAGCTCTATTTCAGTCTGGGATGTGCCTCTAATAACTGTAGTCAGTCATAGAGAGTGCTGTGACTCTTAACATCAATAAATGTATTGCAACACCCTTATTTGAAAATAGCACTGGAAAGGTGTTTGTTATTTTTTTTTTTTTTTATGATTAGCTCAGTTCTGCTATTATTGTTTTTTTCAAAAGGTCATTATTCCATGTTTTGGCATGTGTTTAAGTCTTGGCAATTGAATTTTTGAAATTTTCAGTAACTGATAACAAACTACTGAAAATAAAAGGTAAACATTTGGACCAAGATCTATTAACTTTCTAAGTTTGAAGTAGTGAAATGGGCACCGAACTGGGATTTTAGGTTGACTGCTACACATTGTAATTTTCCAGGAAAAAAATGTCTGATTTTTGGCACATATCTTTAATGCTTTGGATCTCTATCATGAACCAGAATGGCTCTGAAGATACCATTACTACCTGATGAGTGAATGATGTGGGAAATAAGAAGGATGTGTGTTGTAGGCCTCCATGGCTCTAAAGACAAGCCTCTTATAAAGAACCATTATGTAAAACGTTTTTCATTATGTTGAAGGGAAAAAATGCACAAATATAAAGATAGAAAGAACAGGTGTGTCCATGTGTGTGTATTCACTTTGCAATTTGTCAGGGTGAGGAAAGGAATACTGAGAAATGTGCTTGCCGGAGCTCAGTCTTTTAAGTATAAAATCAGAGGGATAGATGTGTCAGGTTAAAGCTTTTACCTTACTCTCACTGAGCTACACTGTGATCACCACTCCAGAGTGGATATCAGTTGTGTCCAGGGAAGGCAATGCTCATTGCAGCCATTCTCAGTGCTGGTGCACATGCAGTGGCTTGGCTTCAACACACAACAGTTCCACTGTGAGCACTTTGCTTCTGTGTGATTTTGTATGGCCGTATTAAAATACTTCCATCAGATCTCTACAGATAAGCATATTTGTAGAGAATCAGATCAGTCCACAATGACCTAGACTCTCCACCTTTACACCATTTTCTAGTATTGTTGTCCAGACAACTATTGATCTGTGGCCAATGCCAAAGCTTGTTACACTTAATTCTTGTTCACAGTATCCTGGTTTCCATGGCTCTCCACAGTCTGTAATGCACTCAGCTATTGACCTAGGTGAGGGCTTAATATTCCCATGTCACAGAATCACAGAAACAGACAGTAGCTGAGGCTGGAAGGCACCTCTGAATATAATCTAGTCCAAGTCCCCCTGCTAAAAACAAGACTACCTGGAGTGGGGTAATCAGGGCCATGTCCAGTTGAGTTTTGATATCTGCAAGAATAGAGACCCCACAACCTCCCTGGAAAACCTGTTCCAGGTTTTAATCAACCTTACAGTGGGAAAAAATATGCTTAAATTCTACTTCTTCTATTTCAGTTTGTGCAAATTTTTCTCTTGTTATTTCACTTGATACCACTGAGAAGAGCCTGACTCCAACTTCTTTATTCCTCCATCAAGTATTTACGAGTATTGATAAGATTGAACAGTCCTAGCTCTCTCAGACTCTCCCAGTAATGTCTGGAACCCCAGTCCTTGAATTATTTGTGGCTCTTTGCTGGACTCTCTCTGTCCATATCTCTAATACCAGGGAGCCAGCACTGGACAGATGTGAGGTGATTGGCCTCTATCTCAACTTCATGCTGCTTCATGCATTTCACCACCCTTTGAGCCCAGCTGTTTCAGTCAATTTTCAATACTCTTCATCTACCCTGTATTTTATCCATTTGTCTATGAGATTTTTACAGGAGACATCCTTAAAAACTTTGCTAAAGTGTAGGAGATATATTCATCTTCTACTTGAAAAACTTCATACATCACTGAAGCAGAACACTGAAACTCTTATTTCTACATGCTTCTGTGGTGTAAAATCTTTTCTTTCAATTTCTGATTTTAGTTTTCCAAATTTGAACATGTCTGTGAACTTCTCAAATGCAGGCAGACTTAAGTTTGATAAATTTTGGCAAACAAGATAATGGAGCTGCCAAAGCAGTCGTAAATTGGCTGAGAAAATGTCTTCAGAAGAGGTTAAGTCCTGCTTCTCTCTTCTGGTGAAGTAGTAGTCACAGTTCACATTCCAGAGTGCTGAATTTTAAGGTCTCTGCATAATTAAACAACTACAGAAATCTTGACTCTGAAATCTTGAAAAATTTTATCATTCTTAGGCATTTTGTGCTTCAATAAAAGAAAAATTCTTGTAGAAACATAGCATTACAGGAGTAAAGAGATCACAAATGTGCCACAGAAACTGTGCTTTCTGTTTTGCATGATACTTAGTAATACACCCTTGTTTAGTTGTTTTATAAACACGAGCATATGGAATTGTACATTTTAGAAAGAAATTTTGATGAACATTTGCATTTTTCTTCATTGCATAAAAGTAAATTATTTTAAACTGCACATTCCTTGTAATCCAGTTGTCATTAGGCCAGAAGGTTCAAAGGACTAGACAATGAAAGTTATGACAGACTCTTGTACCTCTAAGGTCCAATACTGAATGTAATGTAGAAAATTACTATGAGTTGCTTGCATGGTGGTTTACATAAAAAGACACCCCAGGAGCCTCATTCCAACATTTTTAAAGCTAGGGTAAAAATGACTGAAGAATGACTGCAATCTTTTCTCCATTGGATGGTATAAAACTTAAAATCAATGCATGTGTTCTGAGGTAAAAAATACAACTTTGAATAAAATTAAGGGAAGTATTCTTTTTTACCCTGATTTTGCTCTTGATCTGACTTTAAAGGCAGATATGTTTTCTTGGGGTCTTGTGCAGCTCACTTTTGAAAACCTCCAAGGCTAGAAGTTCCACAACCTCTTCAGGCAAACATGAGCTCCAGGGAAACAACCTCCATCGCCATAGTCTTCTCCACTGGTCGTCCCTTCAGGCAGTGTTGGATGACACTGGGTGCTGTGGCTGGTATTCAGCCTTCCTCCTGCTACACCACCTGATTTTCATAGAACAGAAACAAATGTCTTTTATACATTAAAATATTAACAGATAAATAAAACAAGTGCCACTTTGAATACTTAGGTACTCGTTTGGAGCTAGCGGCTGCGTGGTATTTAGTTGCCAGCAGTTTTAAAACACATCTTCACATTCTGATTTTATACATTAACATAATCCTTTTTCATTTTCTCGATAACAGGTGCATTAATAACTTCTTTGTGGTTCAGAGGCAAAAATGCAAAACCGGGTGTAAAAATTGACCATTGCTAAACTTTTACTTTGACGTAGTTTTTTTACAGAGAAATAAAAAAAAAGACCCAAACCACAAGATCCCTAATAATTTCTAAAATCTCAAATATGTTATTTATCAGCTCTTGTATTCATCATACTTGGTATAAAGACAAGACAAATTTTAAAAACAAAATTACATTTTCAATCCATAGTAGAAAAAGTTTGTTCTTTGCAGTATTAAAAAAAAGTAGAAAGAGAGATAGTTAAATTTCAAATTGATGAATTGAAGTATTTACTGCTAGGTATATTTTTCCTTTTCTTTGTCAGAACAATTAACTAAAGTAATTTCTGCTCTCTTTTGTATTCCATTTTTAATACATTTACTCTCATAACCTCTGCTCTTCAGCAGCTCACATAGCAAGTATCAGCCTTGAGAACTATGAAATCTGAATTAATATCTTAACTTTGCAGAGTCGCTAAGCTTTATTGTTTTACAAAGCAATAGAAAACAGTTTGAGCAGCAAGAAATCTCTATAATTTCTTCTGTTATGCTCATGGAAGCCCTGTTCAAATATTTTCATTTAAATTACCTTAGTTTGTAAACAATAAAAGCATCAATTCCTCCCCAAAGTTCATTTTTATGTGAGAAAAATATGTATTACATTATTTTGCTCAAGTCTTAGTCTAGTAAAAAAAAAATTTTAAAAAAATCACCTATGTACATTTTTTAATCAAACAGCTTCTGATGCTTTCTAAATATATAGGTAAGAGTTCAGTAGGCTACACAATTTTTTTTTTCTTTTTGAAAAAAAACCCAACTATTGGATTTATGTGCCAAGATTTTAACAATGTTTAAATGTTGCCTTCCTTCTTTATAGATAAAATAATAAATGAGACCTCTGTGCACTGTTTACTAGAAAATATTTACTTTTCCTATCAGTAACCCTTCAGGAGAGACCAAGTCACCTAAATCACACCCACAACATGACGTTTCCTTGGGGCAAAAAACCCGCAATTCTGAGGAACTCACTGAAACTTAATTTATGGACAGATAACACAAACATTTAGCTACTGATTCAGGATTTGCAGAACAAAAGAAGACAAAAGTTTAAAAAACTTGGAGAACAGCCCTTTTTGCTCGGTCTTCTCCTGCCACAGCCTGACTCTTGCTCTCCACTCTCTCGTTCATGCCTCACCTCACCTTCAGCCCACCAGCGGCCTACGGAGGGTCTGCGAGGGGCCAGAGCCTGTTGCTTCCCTTTGACTTCCCTTTGACCCTAATCCTTCTGTGCGTCCTCATCTGCACGTGTCCTCCCGTGCTCCCCTTTGTGCCTTTCTTTGATTTATTTTTTTTCTAGTTGTCAAATCTGTATAAATTTTACAGGTATGTTCAGCACACAAGTGCAAAGTGTAAGATTTGAGGATGTGACCTGTGTCAATTTATAATCATTACTGGGTTTATCTGGAATTTAAAATCCATGAGTTGTACAAGTCGCCATTGAAAATAAGGCTTCCATTTGTCCTCAAGAAGTGTTTTATGTCCCTCTCCTCAAAAGTTGGATGAACTTTATGTAAGTCATTGATGACAAATCTTCTGCAAAGCTGTCCTTAAAGATTTTCAGTTGATGGATGTTTTACAATCTTTATATTTCAATTTCTGGAAGCTGTAAGGTTATTCTTATGAATAAATTATGAGGAGAGGCTGACATTTTTTATTACTTCAGGTTTGTAGAAAAAGTCAATATATAAAATGTTTCTCAGATACTATCTATATCTATATCTTTTGTAATATTTAGACTTCTTAGAATGTATCAGAATATTAAATGAAAATAAATATAATATGCATTATACTACATATGCTGTTCTCTATACTGTACAGACCCATTCTTTTATTTGTTGACTCTGAACATTATTGAGACTAAGTTGGAGAGCTAGTTTTTATTTAGTAGGAAAAGATCTTGCTAACCTAGTGAGAAGTCATTGGACTGGGGGTTTTGTGGTTGGTGACCAAAGCTTGCAGGTTAATCAAGGAACAGGATCGGGCAGATTATGCACAGGACAGAGTGATGAGGGATTTTCTTCCACTCTTTTTGAGGAAGAGAGGTGACCAGAGACAGCTCTCCAGTACCTGTACACAAACCCGTGTAGCATGGGAAGCACATGAATTGTAAGTTCATATTCAGTTGCAGATCAATGATATTTTTAATATCACAGAGCCACAGCAAAGCAGTTGGCGCTGCTGGAGTCCTGCAGTAGACATATACAGACTGTCCGAGAGAGATGGGCAGGAAACAAAAGGAGTAAGTGTTGTTCATGCAAAGGTGAGAGCTGAGGGAACTGACATTGCCTCTGGAACTTCTGAAAGATATTTTTGTGACTATGCAATCTAGAACTGTGTTCGTTTGCAATTTTCATAATCAGACTATTATGTTACAGACTTTAAAATTAAATTTTACTTTTTAAGGGGCTTTCCACTTCAGGCTATATGATTTCCATTCTACTGCTTGTTTGTAGCATAGCCAATGAAGAAACTTAATAAGAAACAAAATCTAAACTGTTTTTTATGAAAGCAGTATAGGATGTGCAGAAAATTGCATAGCTGGAGCGTATTGGATTAAACACTGACCAAGTGTGACATTGGAAATTTGTGAAAGTTGCTGATGGATAAAGCAGCAAATTCAGACTTGTGGAAAATTAAGCTGAAAAAGTGTTATGAAGCTGCTTCTCAAATGCTGTGCTCTGTAAAAAAAAATCTGAGTGTATAAACATACAGAGCATTATTAAGCATAAAACGCTTCTGTAGTAATAATATTTAAGTCAATTCTGAGCTTCGTCCAAAAAAATAATAAAAAAAAAACCAACAAAAAACAATAAACCAACCCAGTAATTATTTCTATATAATTGTTATAGGTATATTTGAAAACATTCATAAGGAGTACATATTGAAAACATAAAAGCCCTTCCCTAAACAGTCTTCAGTGGGGTTGCTATTTGGATTAGATTTAATACTTGTTGTTTAGACCTAACCTCTGGCAAACTTTCTAAAGTAACAAAAAAAGACAAGGTTCTTGGAAAAGAAACTACCTTCTGGTTCATAAATGTTTTTATAAATTGTGTTATAGATAAGATAGTGTGCAGTCTTTTTAACTGAGAATGTTTGCTTTATTATGCTAAGCTACTGCTTGGAGAAGATAAACTGATTTTCTTTACCCTTTATTTCGAGAATGATGGTAATTTTTTAAAAATCTTATTTAGAAAACACTGGTAGAATTTTATTGCAATTTTTTTTTTCCTGTCAGAATTGAGATTACAGGGTTATAGTTTTGGAAAAAACATCAAGGATTTTTGTCTCAAAACTAATTTCAGTTTCCCTTCTCCTTTATTGCATCAAATATTCACGAGCTTTTTCAGTAAGATATAAAAACCAATATCTTCCATTTAGAAACATCTAAAAATATTTAGCATTACATTTCACTTTCCACATAATTATTTTATGCATTTAAGTGGTTAATTTATTTTTAGTATATTAGAAAAACAGGGTGATGGAGTAGAGAATGACATTTCTAGGGTCTCTGTTTTCTTCAGTTGTCCATCAGAAATCCTAAAATTTAGATACCAATATTTAAGGCAGCAGTTGAACCACAAATAAAAATCTATAGATAGAGTTTGTGCAGACACACACACATGTGTGTTTGTTGTGTAGAAACAGGTAAAGTTGTTTTTCTCCATAGTAATGGAATCAGTAAATTGCGTTGTGTGTTTGCCTATATAACATTCTTTGTAAGAGCACTCGAGTTTCTCAAAGAACGGATTGTTTTCATGATCCATATATGAAAGGTAGTTATTAATGTGTATATTTAAGAGTAATAATTAAAAGGACTGTAAAATGCTTAAAAAGAAGTGTTAGGTTGCCGATTACTTTAAATTGCTCAGATAATTTGTCTGAAATAAAAATGTCTAAAATTTGAAAGAGCAGACAACAGTATGTCTGGGATTGTACCTGAACTACAATGTGAAGAGTGTACCAAGAATTTCACAGAGCTTGTGTGGCTGAGATCAAGGTGTAGAGAATTACTGCAATTCATCTCAGCTTTCTGTTGACTATATTAAAGATCATTGTTTAAACTTAGAAAGTTGCTGTACTCTTTTTTCTCGCAGTATTTTCAAGAATAGATATCAGATGTCTATTACTCTGTGATGAGTTAAGCACTTAAGTTTAACTGTTCTGTTCACTATAAATATCTAGATAGATAAGATGATACCATATATTGTGTGCCAAATTGAAGCTTGATCTACCATGCAATCTCATTGAATTCTTACTGGAAGCCATGAATTTGCATGGCCTACAAATCCCTGATAACATTGCCTGTCTTTGATCATCTATCTTACTGAAATTTACAATTTGGTATTTATGTAACATTATTGTGAATATCAATGAAACCTACAAGAAAAAGCAGAAAATTAAATAAGACTTAAGTAAAGAAATGTATTTTCAAAAATTGTTCTGAAAAATGATAAGTGAACAGTAAATCAGGAAGAAAATAAAATATAAAATGTTATTAAATTCATTTTCAACAGAAATTGTTTGAACATCTAAACATTTCACATTATTTCTTTTAATTGGCATTTGGCCATAACATTGTGTAAAAAAAAAAAAAGAAGATAAAAGCTGTAGGTATCTATGTACATAAATAAAAACAATCTATGCCCACAGAAAGAAAAAACAAAAATCAACGCCAAAACATTACTCTCATAATCACCACTCAATATATCAGTGATACTCCCTCTACATAAAAGTCCTTATGCATATTCAAACATAGATCTTCATTTGAATTCATAATATCTTGCAAAACTTTTCTACGCCAAGTCCCCACTTGCATATCACTCTGAAAAATCTTCCCCTTTCAGCATATGGTTAAGATCAGAGAAGTATGTTGGGAAAAGTGACATCTTGGCAGTATGTGTATTTTTTGAATTTATGCCTCCATATCGCATTTGTAGGACTGTTGTTGGATGAAATTTCCCAGTACATGACAAAATACATTTAATTTGAAAATATAGTGTATGAATTTTAAAAGTAGATTTTTAAAAAAAATATCATCAGTATTAGTTGTGTATTTGTAATTGAAGCAAAAATGTTGGATTC
The DNA here is from genome assembly GCF_003945725.1 of Corapipo altera. Taxonomy (NCBI): domain Eukaryota; kingdom Metazoa; phylum Chordata; class Aves; order Passeriformes; family Pipridae; genus Corapipo; species Corapipo altera. The sequence goes on from NW_020884892.1 coordinate 12,491,987, forward strand.
TATCAAGTCAACTGAAGTGTTGTCTTCTCACCATTCCTGTGAATGTTTTACTTTGATAACTGGAAGTTAAAAGGACAGGGACACACATAATTCTTTCAAAGCATTTATGTACTTAACTGCTGGTTACATACTACATTTTATTGCAGTGATTTTAGTGTGTATTAGGTCTGAGAACAAAAAAACACATACACATACAACGTATATTACAGCCTTAAAGGATCCTTATACCCAACATACAGATTAATAAGTTTTCATTAACTAGTGTCCCCTGTCCTTTCACATATGGATATTATTTTCCCATTTCATGGTCTTCTTCCACCCCTCCAGATGTTCAAAACCAGGCCATGATTTGGGCTCCATTTTGTCAGGATGGGTGATCAGGACAAGAGAAGCAGCACACTCTATCGTTGGGCACAAACACCAGCCCAGCGGATGTCACTGTTGCACTCTCCTTGCTCCTCACAAAATTCACTCTCCATCGGTTCTTGTATTCCTGATACTTCACTTCCTGCAAAATACAATTTACACCATAAATTATTTTCCCCCAATATTAATACCCCAAGATTTTTCCCCCCAAGGTTAAATCTTCTTGAGGCACACACCGGGTCTCCCCATCCTCCTGCATTACCCATCAAGTACACCCAGGTCCTTGGGCAAAGACAGTCCCACAAATGGGTTTGCCTGTCCCTTTGGGAAAAGGGGGTTAGACACTTAAGTATCTTTGAGGATTCCTACCTTGGTGGTTTGACAGAGTCAATTCAGAAAGTTATGGAAAGGCAGGGAAAGCAATTCTCAGGGCTCTGTACCAAAATCACTGCAAAGATTATCTTTCCTCTCTTTCTTCCTTGTTTGCCTATCCTTATTGGGCTTGTTGCACATTGATGGAGATCAGCCACTCTTTCTCTTCCTAAATGTTCCCTCACCAGTTTGTTTTTTGTTTGTAAAATTTCATAGCTGGCATCTAAGTATATATGCTATTTCAACATGATAGAAATACAGGTGCTCCTTCTGTGCGGATTCCACAGAAACAATTACTACATTTTCTTTTATTTGTCAACGTCTTGTGCACTATGCATTAAGTCAGTGGTAGAATTGCTATTGACAGTGTGACAATTTAGCTGAAGAGCAAATCTTTTTTTACAATGTCTTCACAATTTAAGATACCAAATAGTTGCATGGGGATTAACGTTTGTAAGCCTTCTCCCAGATGGGAGTTTTTACCTATGGGAATCTGATCTGGAACCAATTAAATCACAAGCAAATGATATTCTAAGTGGAGGAAAATAGGACCACAGCACAGTAATTCTGTTGTTTATTGGTCTAGTGCTTGCATTACAGAGGCTAAGATGATATCTAGTGTGCACTTGACTGTAGTGTGCTATATAAATGTAGTTAATATTGTATTTGTAGCAGATTTTCTGCATGAATCGGAACAAAACACATGGTGATTTGTTTGGGCCATTTTGCTGCTAGTAGCAAAAATCTCAGATGTGGCAAAAATCTCAGATGTGGCTCAAAATAGCAGATTGACACGGTCATTGACATTGCTTGTGGTTAAGTTAGTGCTGCCACACTAATTTTTTAGATGGTAGAATATAGCAACATTGTTAGTAAGCAATTTTTAATATTACTAGGAACTAAGATAGATTACTCTGTAACTGAGTTTTGAAAAACAAAAGATGAGTTCTGTAGTACAGTATTTTTCAAAAGAACTTCTATTTTTGAGTCTGAGAAAGCTGTTCCAAAGTGTTTAGTCTTTCATGACACTCCTGATGTTCAGCTTTTAACTTATTACATGAGCTGAAAAGCTATTCACATGCAACTATTTGTCTTTCCAGTTTGCACAAGCTTCAAGAATTTAGCTATGAAATTTTACCTGTAAGAACTTTTTAAAATCAGTACATGATAAAACATTCCAATCAATATTTAAAAATCAATATACGGTTCCTTCAAAATCGTTGAACAAGTATGTTACCCATTCTTTTAATGGACATTTTACTGCTGTTAACCGGCAATTTAAAATTATTTTTCTGAATGTCCTTAATGCACGAAAACAGTACTGTTATTGTTATTATTATTTTTATTTTTTTTTATTCCTTTCACAGTAAAGGACCAGAACCTGTGATGTGATGATGTTTATCAATTTTGTTGTATTTAGCGGATTCAAAGTGCACTGGCTAATTAGTAAGATTAAATCTAAGATATGTTTTTACTTTGCTTTTCTATCTGTCCATGGCATAATTTAGCAGATTTTTTTAGAGACAAAACCAAGTATTTTAAACTCCTAAACTGCTGCAATTAAGAGATTTCTTACAGTCAGGAATTTTTTTCTTTCTGTTAGAAGTGAACCATTATATGTGTCAGAATTCTTTAAAGTTTTTTTTCTGTGATGCTATACTTCTTAAAGGGTTTTTTCTATCTTTATCATTAATTTTTCATCAGTATTGACTGGGTTTTCAGACTCTAGGGCAAGTTTTATTCATGTTAGCACTCTAATTAAGCAGAAAAAGAACTACTTTTCAAGTATGCTTCAAACATTTGGCTAATAAACTGAATAAGCAATGCAATATTTCCATGTAAGTTATTTGAAAGGTATTTCCATTTTTGAAAGTAATAGCACTACAGTGCTGACCAATTTTATTAGCTCAGAGAAAAAAATTTACCATAAGATCCTCAAAAACAATTTTTGAGTTATTAGGCATACACATAATTAATAAAGAAGATACATAATATCAGTCATTTGAGAATTGTTTTCTTGCAGAATTAGTTCTATTAGAACTGATTTTATAAATTATATAAATCCAATGTTCGCCTAGCTTATTGAGTATAAGATTGTATCACAAAATATGCTGAGTTGAAAGGGACCCAAAAGTGTCATTGAGTCCAACTTCTGCCCTGCCCAGGACCATTCCCAAAAATCACATCATGTATGCTAAAAAATAGAGCATTCTTGTGTCAAGAGTCACCCTCACAAAAAAAATAATTGGTTGTGATAATTGGTAAAATAATTTTGTGATTATTCACATGCTGTGAGGAATGTATTCCTATGGTCAAATTTGAAATATTTGATTTATTAAAGCTTGTACCCATTAAAATGACTCTGATGTAAACATCTTATTTACGAAAGTGTCTTGCATCTGACATTAAGAAATCACTCATGAATGGCTTTGTTTTGAAAACTGATCAGCTGTTTGAAAACTGGAAAAAGATTATTGGAGAATACTCACTAAAATAAAATATAACAGTATAATTAGCATGAGATGGATACGATTCTCATGTTTCTTTTCTCAGTATAATGTGACTGCTGCACATTACATTTCAAACTGCATATGATAGGGATTAAACGCAACTTGCTTTGTGGAAACATTTTTGGTTAAAGAGGAAATAATGAAATTTTTGCATGCTATTGTAAAGTGAGTGAAACAATACTAATCAAGGTTTATAATCTACTACTAAGTACTAGATTATAAAAATATGTGCTGGTAAAAGTGTTATAATAATTGAATTCACTTAAATAATTGAAATATGAAGCAATTACTTCTTTAAAACCTTAAACTTGCAGCTACATTCCAAGTCAAACATGTTACAAAATCTTAAGCAATTGTTCACCTAAAAGGCAATAAAATTCTATCCTCAGCAAAAACATCAATTTTTAAGGAGTGATTTTAATGATATTTATAATTATTTGATTTTTTAACAGCTGAGGATGCTTGTGGAGGAACTATGAGAGGATCCAGTGGAATCATCTCGAGCCCCAACTTTCCTAATGAATATCATAATAATGCAGATTGCACATGGACAATTGTTGCAGAGCCTGGTGATACTATCTCACTCATATTTACAGATTTCCAAATGGAAGAAAAATATGATTATTTGGAAGTAGAAGGTTCTGAACCACCTACAATAGGGTAAGTCAAATGTTGCAATTTTAATGTAAAAAAATATGGTGAAATGTGGAAGTACAACTTTTGTTACTTTTCCTTCTGTCAATACGTAGTCTTGCTGATTAAAAAAAAAAAATGAAACAAAACAAAAAAAACCACATTAATGATTGTTACCATGGCATAATTTTTGATATTCCAATTTCAGCTGTAAAATTATTTCCAAATATAGTCCAACCATTTAGCATCAAGATGAAAGGCACTGTAGACTCATTCACCTCATTGTAGATCTAACTGTTCTAACCATTATTATATTTAAAATGTACATATTTAGAAATAGAATGGAATGGACTGTTACCCTGGTAAGGATTGGTGAAGCCTACAGAGAATTTCATAATGTCAGAAAGTGAATGGCATGGTGGCCTTTTCAGCACAGAGATGGGGGGATTTAGAACTGGCCACACCTGTGGGTCACAGATTCTTTCTGGAGGAGTTTCTGTGCAGAGAACTGTACACAGCACTAAATAATTTGCCCTGAGTGTGGTTGGTGATACACTTACCTAGAAATATCCATCCTGAACTGTGGCTGAGTAGTCACAGTACTCTTTGGGTTTGGTTTTACTCCAAATATACTACCTTTAAGGAGTATTTATAACTGTTTGTTTGTTTGTTGACTTAACAGTAATAATAAAATTTTTGTTATTCTGACTACTCCAGTTCTTGATCTTAGTGTAGATGCATTATGTAGGTAATGTAAAACAAGTCCAACAAATAAAATAGTAGATATCCAGTTTCAAGATCAAATTCACTTAAGTAGAAAAAACAAATCATACATTCTTTGGTTTTCTGGTGTGGTAGTTTTGTGGTAACACAGAACCACACTACTCAAGAAACATGTCAATATGACAAATCCTTGTGTTTGTTTTATTGGTTTAAATATGCTATTGATGCACAAAAAAGAGGATGTACACAAACCCATAAATAGCAGTTATGATCTCCAGTAGAATCTTAAGCTCTTAACTGGCTCATAAAGCATTATGGGGGTTCTGCACAACAGACAGGTGTGTGAACAACAGGTGATACAACAGGTGGTTGTCTAGACACATTAAATTCAGTAGAGTCTTGTTTTTTAAATATCGATATTAACCCTGTTTCAAACATAGCATAGACCAAATAAACAAAATTATTTTTGATTTTATCATAAGAAAATATCCCAAATTAGATAATTGCATTGTTTTGAAAGCAATCAGTCTTGGTTTCTATAAGTGATGCTTATAAGTAAAATAGTTTTTTTTACTTTAGGGTGTAGTGGAAGTCTATAGACAAATTCTAAGCTTTAGTAAACAGTGTTTTACAATTTGATTTAATTCATACTGCTACCTACATAGTTAATTACCTCTATTAGAATATTACTTAATTGCCAGTGAGTTTTTCTAGCTCATAAACTGAAATCTTTTGAACTAGCTGTCAGCTAAAATAATTCTTAAAAAATAATTTGTAATAATTAGTGAAATATCACCAATGACATTCATTCATGGTCAGGCTTCGCGAACGAAGATTTGGGGAGGACTCTACCCACGTTTGTAACAAGTGCATTGGTCCCGTCGCTACAGGGCTTTGCAAATGTGGGTAAGACCTTCGAGCCTGCGCAATGGGTTTTTTAGGTGAGACACAGTGTGCACGGAATTGACCCACCCTTTAATCCTAAAGGTTCATCTGGCAGGGCCGAGCGAGCTTGGATGGTGGCAGCGAGGTCCTCAGGATGTAGGTTTAATTAGAGTGACCTTCTCTTAGATGGATGGCCTTACAGGGCTAAGCGAGCTTCATCTGCCCAGGTTTGGAATTAGGGTTGTCCTTCTCCTAGGATGACTGCCAGAAGGCTAACGAGCTCATTCTACCCATGGATACCAATGACATACAGACATTATTAATCACTTGAATAGCTAAATAGGCATTTGATTTTTCCTGAATGTGTTTTATGTATTCAGTCACGAGCTTCATACAATGATTTCATTTCTTGTTTTGCAAAAGGCTTTGGCTATATTCAAATGATATAATAAGATTACTTTAAATATGGAAATTCCCATTATCAGTTTACAAAACATAAAAATTTACAGAGCTAATTTAATAATTGCTCATGTAGAGAAGCAGACTGGAAGCATATTCTTTTTTTAGCCTGTCATTTATATTCCCTAAATTAGATTGATATGTTCAATTATGGGAAAGTATCCCCCCCATATGTTAGGAAAAACAGATTTGGAAAGCTTAATTAACATCAATTTGTTAATTAGATTTAGAATGGTAAACTTTATATCCCCTTAGACTTTCGCTAATCTAAAACCAGGCTCTTTAATTTTGGAAAAAAAAAGTACATAATTTATAAAAATTACTAAAAACTTCTTGGTTGATCTGAATAATAAGTATTATTATAAAATAATTTCTTAGAAACTTTGGTTCTTTACGTGTCTATTACACCTATTGATTTAAAAAAAAAACCTCAATTTTTTTTTTCTTCTGCCCATCTACTGTGTAACAAAATATCCCTACTTTTTGATTCAAAGTAAAACAATGAGCCAGAATATACATCAAGTAGATAGGTTGGAGTTATCCATGAGACAAGACTTGGAATTCTTTATGAAGTGTTAATTTTCCATAGTCTTCTGGTCAGTTGTTACAATATTTCAGATATACCTAGTCTTTTCTGTAAGAAAATCTTGGTAGCCCATTTTCATTGAAGTAGTGGAAAAAAATTCTGTAGATGCCCTTCAGGGTTCTTGTCGTCTTGTTGCTTATTCTGATGTTTGGTAACTTGAGCTGAACTAAGGCATTTTTTGAACTTTGGAAGTGAAACAGAAAGAAAATTATTAGTTTGAGGAAATTATTTTCACCATTTTTTCTCAACAACAAAAATTAAATAAGATCTAGTGAAATATTCCTTTTTGCCTAAGTGAAAAGTTGGGGTTTGAGACATTAATTGGTGAAAGAAATAGCAATGTCATTATGGGATATCCAGCATATAGAAGTTCAGAGTTAAATCTTCTGAGAATATCTGAACATGTAAGAGTTTCCAATGCCTCTAGGATGCTCTGGTTGGAATGTTTCACATATTTTGCTGTTGGTCACTTTTAGTGGAATATTTACTAATCATTGAGCAGAAAACTAGATTGATTCTCTAGGCTGCTTTGACGTAGGTAACCTGGATTCGAGTATGTACTCCAGTCTGAAATATTAAGACAATTGTTAAAACACTAGTTAATTAGTATAGAAGAAGTGTTAGAACCTCCTTCCCAGAACAGTCTCTGAAAGAGGTGCTTAGAGCCCTCTCCAGATAAGAACTGGTGAGGATGGATGGTATATATATCACACTTTCCTAGACGAAGACATTACCTCTATATCTTCTGTTCCCCATTACCAGCTTAAATTAGCTCTTGCTGGAAAACAAGTTGACAATTTTCCTTTCTATATATTTGGAGAGCTTGGTTATGATAGCAAAAAAACACAAACAAACAAACAAGCCTAAAACAAAACAAAAAAACCAGCAAAGGTATTAGATTAATTGAATTTTAAATGTTAATAAGTTTTGAATTAACTAATGTATTTTTGGTGGATAGATTGGAAAGTGATAGAAAATAATGGTTGTCATTAAATATGTGCTTAGAGCCTTTACTCAGAGAACTATGGATGTAGTCTTGTGGCAGTTTGACAATCTCAACCTATGACAAGTCTGAATAAAGATCACATTTTCTTTACAAGGAACACATTATGCAAAATTTTTATTGTTTACATGTTTAATGCAAAGGTGTTTTGAGAGTGTAACAGTGTCTCAAATGTTATTGGGCAAATGTACTTAACTTGTAGCATGATAAAACAAAAAGTCCAAAGATTTCAACTCTGTTCTTTCTGGGTAAGAGTGGACTTCTAAAAAAATCTTTGTGTAGTGTTCTAATAATTGATCTACCGCTGTCAAGTTCATACAAAGTAATAGGGCATCTAAAGTACTCTGTTATCACATGTGAATTTGAAATATGATATGATTACTTTTTTTAAAGCAAAATAACTCACCTCACTTCTTTCTTACTGATACTGTATTCTTGGGTATTTAAAAGTATTTCCTGTTATATTTTCCTAAAATGTAAGGGAAACATAGAATCTTCAATAATAAATTGAAGTATTGTCTAGACTATCTATTTCTGATTTTAGCCAAATTATAATTTTTTCATATATAAATCTGCTGCAGACACCACAGCAGGGACTTCCCTGCAGCACGTGATGTAGATCATGGTGAAGCAGGCTGTCTCCCTGCAGCCCCTGAAGGTTCACGGTGGAGCAGATATCCACCTCCTGCTTGAGGAAGACCCCATGCTGGAGCAGATGTTGATGCTCAAAGGAGGCTGGGAAACCCAAAGGCTTCTGGCAGGAACTGTGACCCCACACATGACTCACACTGGAGCAGTCTGTTCCTGAAGGTCTGTGCCCTGTGGAAGGGACCCATGGTGGACCAGTTTATTACAAACTTCAGTCCATGGGAAAGACTCACTTTGGAGAAGTTGGGGAGGATCATACTGGAGCACGGGAAGAGTGTGAGGAGTCCTCCCCCTGAGGTGAAAAGAGTGGTAGATACAATGTGTGATGTACTGACATCAGTCCCCATTCCTGTCATGCTCTGCTCTGGATAAAGAAGGTGGAGAAAATCATGAGTAGAACTGGGGAGGTGTATTTAAGATTTTTTTTTCCTTCTTGTTATTCCTACTCTGATTTGACTGATTTAATTTCCCCAAGTCACATCTGTTTTGCCTATGATGGAAACTGGTGAATGATCTCTCCCTGTCCGTATCTCAATCCATGAGCCTTTTATTATGCTTGCTTTTCCCTGTCCAGCTGAGAAGAAGAATGATAGAGAAGCTTTGGTGGGCTTCTGGTGTCCAGCCTGGGTCAACCCACCACAGTGACATATCTGATGAACTTTTCAGTGGATATGATGTATTTCCATTCATTTTTTTATATTGTGGACTTAATTTGTTTACTGTTCTTTGTAGGACAGCTAAGGAAAATTTAATAAGCACACTTTATTCATTACAAATTTACATCAATCATAATTTCCCTGTAGGGGTTTTGTGAAGCTATTTCTCATTTTTTAAAAAAGTGCATAATTCATGAAGGTTGGAAGCTCAAATAAAAAACATGAGAAAACATTTAGTTTTAAATGAATACTATCAATATACTGATTGGTCAGTAGCTTTAAACACACTGTTCGTGAATGTCACAGTAGATTATCTTTTTTCATTTTGTAAGAAGATAATTATATTTTAACTTCAAGTATTGTCATAATGTTGCACTTACTGGCTTTTTTTACCAAATCCAAGCTTACAAACTCTGTTAATAAAGTTTCAAAATATTAGTAGTGTGTTTAGAAAGGGCTTAGACAAATAAATTACAGTCTTTTATAGAGAAACAGTATGTTTAAATTAATATTCATATAGGATAAACTTTAAATTATATAAACTAAAGGTAATTTACCTCTAAGTTATATAAATTTCACAGAGGAAAAAATAATTTTGTAAAGTTTTGGTGATGATGTAGTATGGTATTGGAGTAGCATGTAAAGATTATTTAGAAAAGCCATTTTGGATCAGAAAATGTTTATGTTTGGTGTTCAGTGTCTGACAGTGGCAATAACAGTTGCTCAGGAAAAGAATAGAACACACTGGGATGATGCCCCTCCCCCTTGTGTAGACATAGCTTCTGCAGGTAGTGATTTAGGAACTTCTTGAAACATTTTCCTTAAAATCATGTGTTAAATAGCTGTAAATAAATCTTTCTTTTGTTAATTAGTCATTTTTCAAGATTCATTATTCAAGACCCTCTGTAGAGTACCAAATGAGTTTAAAAAAAAATAAAATCCAAGCAACTTGTATTAATGGGTTCACCATTACCCACACAATCACGTATTCCTGAAAATAACCTGAATTGATGAGTCGGTCATATCGTTCCTCTACAGAGAATATATTATCCCTTTCCTTTCATTCATCCCTGTATATACAAATTTTCTTAATCAACTTAAAAATACTTCCTTATAAATCCTGGAAACCTGGTCATATGTGTTGTGCAAGGATCTGTTTTTCTCAAGATTTCTCTCTCCCTGAGACTGAATTAGCTGTAGGGACAATATGTCCTAGGTTCTACCTCAGTTGATGATATGAACAAGAATGTGTTGGGTTCACCCTCATTATTCATAGAGTAGTCATTTGATCCTTATTCCAGGATGGCACTATGCATTTTGAAAGCATCCCACATTTTCACGTTTGTAGCCTTTATACCTGTTGTAAATCCATCACCCTGAAGGTATACAATACACATGACAGTAGCGTGTTGCATCAAACATTTTGAGCACTAAGAACAGGCAAAATATATCTTAGAAAAATGGAGAAGGGTCATAGGAAATTTTGTCCAAGTACTACTCAACCTGGTTGTTGCCCATTCACTCTAGAGGAGCCTTAGTGTCATAGCATTCATGGTCTGATACCTTATCATTGCTTGGAACAAGTGGTTTTAGCGCTATAGAGCTCCTGTAATATCTAGAATATGAAATCTCTCGCTCTTGTGTTCCTCATGATGCTGTGTCTAAAATACATGTAGCATCTTACATGTAATTTTCTATGCTTTTGCTGTTATTTGCAATTTGATTATGGAGAAAATCATAGAATCATAGAATAATTAAGGTTAGAAAAGACATCCAAGATCATCAAGTCCGGTCTTTGACCGAACAAAGGTTATTTGGTTATTTGTCATTAATTAGCATTTCCTGACTCTTAAGCCCATTTTACTAGTGCTATGAAAGAACAAGATGACAAATAGAACCTTTAAGATATAGTATTGAAGAATATATCAACTAGTGATGATTAAAAGCAAAGAGAGGATAATCAGCCAGATAATAGTTATTATGGAAAAGGGTATTATTTGGGGTTTGGGTCTTTTGGAGAGGAAAGTGCAGTTATCCATGCGAGACATCTACATGGTAATTTTTATTGACAGTTCAGTTACAATAGAAATTAGACTTCAGGAGGCATTTAAAAATTAAGTATACTGTTGTTGACAATTAACCTACATCAGACACATGCATTACTAAAACAGGTTCTCAATCAGATCTTTTTAACAAAGTGTTTATTTGATTTATGCAGCCATCCAGTGTCTGAATAGGCTAGATTTATTTTCAGTCAATGTACTTCATTAAATAATGCTCATATCTAAGGCTACAGGAAAACCTCTGCCTGACATAAATGTGGCAGCACAGGGATAGACAATCACATCTCAATAATGCAAGTACCAATGAAAATAATAATATGTTGAAGAAAAAAAAACCCAAACAGACAAGACAAGAAGCAGAGGTGCTCATAAGAAGAGATTAAAATGGAAGGAAAAAACCCCACCTCAGGCCCAGCAATTATTTTCTTGAAAAATCACTTCAAACGAGAAAGTGAAAAGCAAAATTGTTTCTTTTTTATAAATGAAGACTGGTGACACTGCTTTATATATTAAAACTGTTTTCTCACTAATACAAACTTTCAAAATCTGTGTTTAATGCTCAGAGGGAGGACTCAGGAAAGCAATGTTTATGAGTAATATGATTCTAATAAGGATGTTAAAAGACCTAGATGATGGACAGATTGTAATCTGATATGAGTTGAATTAAAATTTAAAGAATAGTAGTAAAACTCCTATTGCTTAACACAGGAAATGCCTTCAGAAGAATGTTGTGATTGTAGCCAAATAGGTAGAAAGATTTATTCAATTAATATAGTAAACAAACTTCAGTCATAAAACCCTGCTGTAATTAGCAGAGTATTTGCTTACTGATAGTGGATAGAATTAATTTTTACTAGATTTAATTGCAGGGAAAAAAAAAAAAGTAACTGCAGCTGCCAAGTTTTGGAGTGCCTAAGTCCTTCTCCCCTCCTAAAACAGGGAACAGAAGGTAACAGAGATAATGCTTAACTGTGGAACAGGGTGAGCAGAAAATAAAGAATAGGAAGAATACTAATGCTAAAAATATTGTCTGGTTTGAGCCCTTGATAATCCATCCATTGTGTGTTATCATTTTCATCTTTTTCTGAACGACTGAGAATAAAAATGAAGTGTTTGCTTTCTTTCCACAGAAACCAAGTATTTCTGCCCTTTAGTGTTTGCTTCTGTGGTTTAATTTTTTGCTTGGTGGATCAGCATTTCACCTGTGTCATTTCCATGAGGTCATTTGAAGCCATCCAAGAAGCAAGAGTGCATTCCATAATGTGTAGGGTCAGGCACAATGGTAATGTCAGGAGGGGAATTTGTTACAGTGATTGTGGAGGTTAATGGAACATTTTTCGTTGTTCTGTTGTGTGATTCCATTTGGAAATCATCATCTGAAAAGGACTTTGAAATTGATTTTACATCTATTACTTTCAAAATTCTTACTGAAACATGAAAAAGATTTAAATCTAAGAGAGGAAAAAATACGAAATCATATGTTTAAGAGTAGAAGTGGAGGCTTCTTGGTGTCATTTTGCACTATTTGTTCTATTTCTGAAGAATCGTAGAAGCATAGAATCAGCCAGGTTGGAAAGGACCTCTGAGATCATCAAGTCCAACCCTTGATGAACACCACCATGGTTACTAGACCAAACGCACTAGGGCCACATCCAGTCTCATCTTAAAAACCTCCAGTGACGGAGAATCCACCACTTCCTTGGGCAGCCCATTCCAATGCCTGATAACCCTCTCTGTAAAGAATTTCTTCATGATATCTAACCTAAACCTCCCCTGGCAGGGCTTAAGACCATGCCCTCTTGTCTTACTGATAGCTGCCTGGGAGAAGAGACCAACCCTCACCTGGCTACAATCTCCTTTCAGGGAGTTGTAGAGAGTGATGAGGTCTCCCCTGAGCCTCATCTTCTCCAGGCTAAACAAGAAATAGAAGGCCCTTCCACAGTACCCTGTTCTTGTGGGATTTTCTGCATTAATTTCTCAAGTTGTAGTTCAAAGTGTAGTGCACAAACGTGACTCAAACTTTTCAAGCAGAATAGACACATACGAGAAATGTAGTTACTTTGTGGCATTTACACTAAATAGACTCAGTGCTTAGTAAAGGAAGATTCTGACTTTAGGAAATTGCCATATCCATGGAAATGCCAATCAACCAAAGGTGTAAATCCAGAGTTTAATCCTGGTACTCAAATTGTTATCTGTGCATCCATATAACTAGGTTGTAAGGAAATACAAGACAGAGTGATAAAACCTTATAAGCCAGATCAGCATTGAAGGGAACTCAGGAGCTGTCCTGTCTGATCTACTGCTGAAGGTAGCTCTGAGGTGAGACAAGGTTGCTCAGTGCTTTATCCAGGCTGGTGTTGTAAATCTCCAAAGATGGAGACTGAACAACCTATGTGGGCAACCTTCTTCAATGCCTGACTGTCTTCAGGGGGGGAAAAAGCTTTTATTTTTTTTTCTTTATTTAGAAATCATTGTTTTCAGTCGTAATAAGCACATAAGAATTCATTATCTCCAAACATCTGTTTGAGGTTCAAAAATCTCCTGTGGTCTCTTTTCTTCCTTGTGGATAGGCAGTGGTATGACCTTTCCTCTGAGCAGATTGACTGATCTTGCCAATCCTAGCTCATGAGTTGTAGACACATGGGATCATGTTGGAGTCCTTCCTTCCTGAGGCTGATGTTGTCCCACTCATCTTATAGGGTTATGTACATGACCAGAGACATGAATCATCCTATCTTCCTCCAGACTTCTGAAAGTTAAAGCTTATCTGGTACATGTGATTTATTACTATATAATAGAGTCAAGCCTCAGTGAGACAACTATCAGTTAAATTACTGTGTACTTACGTCAGGCAGGGAGTCAGATGCAGTCAGAGAATCACCTTGGCTCATTATGCTGAAAATGAATACTTTACATGGCCACTGTGATGCTACTTCCCATTTTTATTTCCAACTCATCCCCTACCTTATGTTGGCTCAGATGTTTACCCAGTCACAAAGAACTGCACCAGAAAGTGATACAGATAAAACCCAATTTTTTTTTCATCTTGTGTTAGTTAGCAGGTAGCACAAGAGTTGAAGAAAATGGAGAGGCACATAGGGAGTGAAAAGTGTTTCTTGAAGGAGTAGGAACACTTTATTGTCAAAATAAAGCCTGAACTGTTTTCTTCTCAGGTATTTGTAGATTAAATGACAGTATCCATGGAAGGATTTACTTTTTTTTTTTTTTTTATGTTGTGTGCAGACACTTCACAGAGTTAGTTGATTTCCTTTATGTTTTTTTTTTTACTGTATCCTTAGTTTCATGTATTCCTTTGGTGGTGTAAAATATTCCATTTTGTTTAATGTGCAAAATGTCAGGAAGATGGTACTTCATTGTAGCTGTTGCAGAAGATAGTGCATCCTGGTGGTTAAATGCACTTGTTCTGAGGAACCACTTCTGAAGCTACTCCTAATTTCTTACCTTTCCTATGTTCATGAGTACTGCAAAAGTGAACATTTGAAAGCCTTATCTGAAGTTGCATATTTTCATTATTCTGATGGTACTTTTTAATATGTATGAAGTTATACTCACCTGGAGTCAAACAGATATCCAGCAGCAGTTATGAAATGAGCAGCTATACATTGGATGGGCTTTTTACACACATTCTTCTCAACAGAGATAGGATTATATTATATTACTTCACAAAGTCTTATCAACTTTATTATTATCATCAAAGTCTTATCAAATTGTTCAGAGACAAATTGAAAAATAGTTCTCATGACTCATATGCAAGAAGAGTACTCAGGTTTTTCCACCATCCCTCTTGAACAAAGATTTACTGAATACTCTTTTTGTGCTTCTGTGGCTCACTTTAACCCTCTTTGGATGGAGTAGCCCAGAGTGCTTCCAGTGTGGGTTATTTGTAACTATTTTGTAGAAACCCAGTAAATAAAAGTCTAAACCTTGTGGATTTTACTAAGGAATACTTAAAAAGCATGATCAGTAATAAAAATGAACAAAACCAAAAAAATCTGGAGTCTCTTCACAGCAGTTTCTGGGAAAAAAAAAATAGAGATAGGAAGATGGGTTGAGGATTTAATGGAGCACTTTCACTGTGCTTACTCCAGCAGAATAGTGCACTTGTTTTCATGTGGTCATTTGCTGTAGTCTCAGGATGGCAATTGTCGGAGTAGTGAGGGAGATTGATTGCTCTTATCTTGACTGAAACACCAGTGACTGAACTTGCAAGTAAGGCTGAAACAGCCACATTTTATCCTACATGAGTTGTATGGTGGAGGAAAATGTATTGGGACAACATAAATCTCAAAACAAGGCAGGGAAAAGAAAAAACTACAGCCAACTCAAAAAACAAAGAACAACTAAACCTCAAAACATATAGTGTTTCATTTGCCATTCCAGAGTAATTAAAACTTCACACTTTCTTGTCATATGGTCTGAGTCCTTGCCATGTTTACTTTATTCAGCAAAGTAAGTGGTGTGTTGTGGGAGAACAGTAATCCCTGAAGAGATAATCCCAAATCACTCTTGTTTCTATATTCTGAATTTAAAATTTTCATATGTTTTGTACATTGGGTAAACTATATTCATTCATATTTCCAACTTTTATGTCTCAGGCAAAAGAGCCAAAAGTACAATATTTTGAATACATGAACGAAATCCTTTGCATTCATGAATAAATCCTGACAGGATAAAGCGTTGCTTATATTGGCCCTACAGACTAATTAGAACTTCAGATGCTGATGTTTCTTTTTGTGATCGTCCATCTGTTTTTCTTGTGGAAATCAGTTGAGGTGATTCATAGTGCAAATTCCCTTTTAAAATGAACCAGTGACTAAAACAAACCATTATGCATCTTTTGAAACTGCTAATGCAATTCTGTTATATTAAGGATCAACACAATGTCAAACCAGTGTCAGAGCAATTTTTTATAATTGCATGCCATCCAATATGCAGGTGCCCAGTCACAACCCCCAGGTTCCTGGTCATGACATAACAGTCAGTACAAAAAGAAAATAAGCCATTCATGTATACTTACTGTATGTTTATTTCTTTTGCATACAGTAGGTCATGAAAGTGACAAAACTCCACCAAATGAAGCAATCTAGAGCTTCAATATGAACCTTAAACAAATGAATTATTCTCACCCCACCCCAGAAATTAAAAAAGGCTACTCAAGTCATTGTGTTAATTGCAAAAATATTTTTATCCCATAAACTTTTAAACTGTTTCTAAGGTTAACAGTTTTATGTGTTTCCAATCGAAATACAAGGCCCTTTCATTATTTTGAAGCCCTGAGAGTAAAGTAATCTAAGCATATTTGAAAAAAATCAATATTTGAAATTAAAATGCAATTTTCCTCTGATCTAATTAATGAGCCATGTTAATATTTTGGTACCCTATGTTAAGATAGGTATAAGAAACATGATAAACAGTACAGAAAAGGAGAAAAAGTATGGAAAAAGATATGGAAAAGAATCTACGAAGAGGAATAAGATAGGCTAAAACTTTAAAATCTTGAAAAGAAATAAGTGGGAATGGATATGAAAGATTCCTAACATTATCAACAACATATGTCAGTTAAATAAAGAACATTCATTCTTCATTTCTTATGCTAAAATAAATAAGGATGATCAATGATTTATCAGACAGAAGATTTAAAACAAAAGGTAGAACTTTTCTGTGGTATACTTAATTCAGCTATGGAAGTAAGTTACTGGCATGTGATGTAATGGAGGGGCTTTAACGTATGTACTTTGCAGTTGGCAAAGGCACAGTTGAGAGTCTCTGGGTAAGGACTAAGGGACAAACAAATAAAGTGGATGATGTTGTGGGAGTCTTCTATAAGGAACCCAGCCAGGATGATAATACCAGTGATTTATTCTATAAGGAACTAGGGGGTACCTCTAAATCAAGCAGTCTTGTCCTTGTAGGACTTCATTTGCTAGATGTTAACCGTGAGTACCACACAGCTGGTAGAAACAGGCCCAGAAGATTCCTAAAATACCTGGTTGGTACAGGTACTAAGGGACATGCTCTCCTTGATCTGTTTGTTAACAGAGAGGGACTCATGGTGAAGTGGCGATTGATGACTGTCTTGGGCACAGCGACCATGAAGAAATCAAGTTTAAAATCTCTGTTGACAGGAGGAAAAACTCCATCAGAACTTCAACTCTGTCCATGAGGAGAGCAGACTTCAGGCTGCTCAGGAAACTAATTGATAAAGTGTCACCTACTAAGAGCACAGGAACGGGTGATTCCAAAAGGTTAAAGTCAAGCATGTGAGGCAGAAAGCCATTTTAACTGAGGAGTGATCTTCTTTAGGAGCTAAAGCAAAAAAATAAAGTGTACAGCCAGTGGAAACAAGGTCGAGTGAGATGAAAGGAATATGGACATGGTACTTGCCACTTCAGGGAGAATATTTGTGTGGCCAAAGCTCAATTAGAGTTGAAGCTGGTCAGTACTGTGGAGGACAAGAAAAAGGACTTTTAAAAAATGTGTGAATAGCAAAAGGCAGTGCAGAAATAACATTGACTCATTACTTGATGAGGATGGTCACCTCAAAAATAGGAACACAGACAAGGCAAAGATGTTTAATGCTTTCTTAGTGTTTGTTTTCAACACTGATTATGGGCTCAGGGAGTCCCAGTGCCCTGACCTGGAGGACCATGACTGTGAGAATGATCAACTTCCAGTAAGATCAGAACTTGTGTGGTATCTGCTCCTCCAGCTAGATCCCAATACATCTATGGGACCTGATAGGACTCATACAAGTGTATTCAAATAAGTGGCTGATGTCATCATGAGACCTCTGTCAGTGATTTGGGAATCTAGAGAGTTCCCAGTCAAATGGAAGCTTGCAAATGTTGTCCCAGTTTTCAATAAGAGCCCGGTGTGACCCTGGTAACTTATAGGCCTGTCAGTCTCACTTCAGTGCTTGTTAAATCACGGGAAGATTATTCTGGGATTTATTGAAAAACACCTGAAAGATAATACAGTCATTGGTTATAGTCAGCATGGGTTCATGAAGGGAAAATTCTGTTTGTCAAACTTAGTTTCCTAGTAAGGTAACCCATCTACTTGATCAAGTGAAGTGAGTTGATGTAATCTTTTTGTATTTCAGTAAAACTTTCAATACTCTCTCTCACAGGATCCTTCTTGCCAAAATGTGCAGCACACAGCTGAATAAACACATGAGATGGATGAGAAACCAGCTCATGGGTCAGGCACAAAGGGTTATAGTAATCGGGGTAACATCAGGCTGGTGATGAGTCATTAGTGGGGTTCCAAAGTGCTCTATTTTAGGCCAGTGCTCTTCAATGTCTTCATAAATTACTTACAGGTAGGACTTGAAGGTGTACTAAGTTTGCTGATGACACTAAATTGGGAGAAGCTGTTGACTCCTTTGAAGACAGGGAGTCCCTGCAGAGAGACCTTGACAAATTAGAGGACTGGGCAATCACCAACCGTATGAAGTTCAACAAAGGAAAGTGCTGGATTCTGCACCTGGGATGGGGCAACCCTGGATGTATGTACAGACTGGGAAATGAGAGACTGTAGAACAGCACTGGGAAAAGGTACTTGGAGATCCTGGTTGATGGCAAGTCAAATATGGGTCAACAATGTGCCCTGGCAGCCAAGAGGGCCAACCATATCCTGGGGTGCATCAAGCAAAGCGTCACCAACTGGTCAAAGGAGGTGACTGTCCCACTGTATTCTGCTCTGGTGTGGCCTCAGCTTGAGTACTGTGTGCAGTTTTGAATGGCGCAATATAAGAAGGAAGTAAAACTATAAAGAGTGTCAAAAGGAGGGCTAGGAAAATGGTGAAGGGCCTTGAAGTGAAGCCATACAATGAGCAGATGAGGTCACTTGGCTTGTTCAGTCTGGAGAAGAGGAGACTGAGGGGAGATCTCATAGCATTCTGCACCTTCTTCAAGAGAGGGAGTGGATAATATCTTCTCTCTGACCAGTGACAGAACCCAGAATAATGGCATGAAGCTCTGACAGGGGAGGTTTAGATTAGATATTAGGAAAAGGTTTTTCATGCAGAGGGTGATTGGGCACTGGAACATGTTCCCCAAGGAAGTGGTCACAGCACTAAACCTGCCAGAGTTCAAGAAGCATTTGGACAACACTCTCAGGCACATGGTATGATTCTTGAGATTTCCTGTGCAGGGCCAGGAGCAGAACTTGATGATCCTTGTGGGTCCCTTCCAACTCAGGATGTTTCACATTTCTATGAAGACCTACTTGAAGGAGCCTATTCAAAAAGCCTGAAGTCCATAAAACTGGAAATTGTAACGGTGTATGAAATTATGAATCTCATTATGTAGAATCACAGTTTCTGACACTCCTAGTGAATTACCTGTTACTTCTCATTGTCAGAAATAAAATATTAGTCTTATTTAGCACATCAGCACATACATTATTATATGATAGGTATTATACAGGTATTATAATTCCAATCAAGCCAATAAGAAATTTTTGCATGATTTATATAAACCTTAGAAATTATCATATCTGAGATGTATCAAGAGTTTAGGTTATGAGAAAGTTCTGCCTTCATTTAAAGCTTGTGATAAGAAAACTGAAAGCTGCCAAGCCATTATTTAAGGCATCAGCAAATATGGAATCTAATATTCCCACCTTGGACTTCTGACAGGCAGGCTTTGGCCTGTTTAGGACTTTGATTGGCAGAGTCAGTCCTGAAGGTCAAAGGAGTCCAGGAACGGTGGATGTGGTTCAGAAGGAAGTTGTTAAATATTCAGGAGCAGGCGAAATGTGTAGAAAAACCGGCCTTGTTAAACAGGGAACTTAGGCTGGAATTTAGGGAGAAAAGGAGAATCTATCGCCTCTGGAAAGAGAATCAGGTAACTTAGGAGGACTAAAAGGATGTAGGGAAAAGATTAGAAAGGCCAAAGCTCAACTAGGACTTAATTTGACTGCTACACTGAAGGAAAACAGAAAAAGTTTCTACAAATACATTGGCAGCAACAGGAGGGTCAAGGAGCATCTCCATAATTTGTTGAATGCAGAGGGTAGCACAGAAGATGAGGAAAAGGTAGAACTGCTTAATGCCTTCTTTACCTCAGTCTTCAATATTGAGACCAGTTGTCCTCAGGACACCCAGTTCCCTCAGCTGGAAGGTGGTGATGGGGAGGTGAACGAAGCCCCCATATTCCAGAAGGAGATGGTTAGTGACCTGCTAGGACAATGAGGCATCCACAGGCCTATCTGCCTTGGTGGGATCCAACCCAGAGTAATGAGAGAACTGGTGAAAGAACTTGCCAAACCACTCTAAATCATCTACCAGCAGTCCTGGTTAACTGGAAAAGTTCCAGCTTACTGGAAATGAGCAAATGTAATGCTCATTTACAAGAAGGGTCAGAAGGACAATTCCAGGAATTACAGACCTGTCAGTGTAACCTTGGTTCCAGGCAAAGTTATGGAAGAGGTCATCCTCAGTGAGATTACAGGACACATGCAGGACAAACAGGGGACCAAGTCCAGCCAACATGGATTTATGAAAGGCAGGTCCTGCTCAACAAGCCTGGTTTCCTTCTATGACAAAGTGATCCACTGAGGAGATGAGGGAAAGGCTGTGGATATAACCTATCTAGACTTCAGTAAAGCATTTGACACTATGTCCCACAAAATCCTCCTAGAAAAACTGGCTCTTGTGGTTTGGATCGGTGGACTCTTTAGTGGGTAAAAAACTGGCTGGATGGCCCAGAATGGAGATAAATCCAGTTGGTGACCAGTCTCTAGTGTTGTTCCCCAGGGCTCAGTATTGGGGCCAGTCATGTTTAATGTCTTTATTGGTGATCTGGACCTGGGGATCAAGTGCACCTTCAGTAAATTTGCACATGACACTAATTTGGGTGGGGATGTTGAACTGCTTGAGGGTAGGAAGGCTCTACAAAGAGACCCACACAGTGAGCTAAGGACAACTGCATGAGGTTCAATAAGGTGAAAGACTAGGTCCTACACTTGGGTTACAACAATCCTATGCAGTGCTAGAGACTGGGGAGGACTGGCTTGAAAGCTGTTTAGCAGAAAGGGACCTGGGAGTGCTATTTGACAGCTGGGTCAATATGAGCCAGCAGTGTACCCAGGTGACCAAGAAGGTGACATCTTGGCCTGTATCAAGAATAGTCTAGCCAGCAGGACTAACAAAGTGATCATCCCTCTGTACTTGGCATTGGTGAGGCCGCACCTCAAGTACTGTGTTCAGTTCTGGGCCCGTCACTTTAAAAAGGACATTGAGGTGCTGGAGCCTTTCCAGCAAAAGGACAACAAGGCTCATGTAAGGTCTAGAAAACATGTCTTATGAGGAGATGCTGAGGGAGCTGGGTTTGTTTAGTCTCCAGAAGAGGAGGCTCAGGGCTGACGTCATCCCTCTCTACAACTACCTGGAAGGAGGTTGTCGTGAGGTGGGGGTCAGTCTCTTCTGCTGTGCCTGCTGTGGACCAGAGGAAATGACCTTAAGCTGAAACAGGGGATTTCATATTAGATATTAGGAAAAAAACCCCAACAAACCAAGCAGGGTGGTCAGGCATTGGAATAGGTTGCCCATGGTGGTGGTAGAGGCACCATTCCTGGAGCTGCTTAAGAGTCATCTGGATCTGGTACTTGGTGATATAGCTCAGTGGTTTAGTTGTTGCAGTGGTAGTGGTGGGTTGATGGTTAAACTTGATGATCTTAAAGGTCTTTTCCAACCTTGATGACTATGTCATTTCACCTGGCATTGTGTAATGTTTAATCATAATGAATGTTTAGATGTGAACCATACTTTTAATGTCACTTTTGTTTGGTTGTTTTGTGAAGTTTTTTTCTAGCCAATTAGGAATTCTCTTCCTTCTACTGAAAAGCTTATTAATGAAGATGTATCTTGATTAAGTTAACTCCTAGTCTTCTTTCTTTGCTAAATAGACTTTTTGGATCTTTCTATAAGAGCCAATAAGTTGTTGGCATCTTCACATCTCTCAATCAGCCTTTTCTGTGTCCAAACTTGTAGAATTGGACTAGTGTCTTTGAATCAGCAGAAAAAGTACCTACTGCATAGTACATACTCTCTCATCCTTGAAGCATATAACACAGGCTCTGACATCTTTCATATGGATATATCGCTCTGCTCAGAACTTCTTTTCCCCATTATTTTTTATGTCATATGACAAACTTTTACCATCATCTGTATTTGCTGAGCATGAATATACTGTCCTGAATGTCCTAAGTGAAGTGAAGGGTAAGATGAAGGACTGTTTGAATAAGGCTTATTTTCTGTTTAGTAGCTGACACCATGTCTTTCAAGAAAAAAACCCAAACAACCCTGAACTGAAGCTTTCAGCTTTCTAGCAAAACTTACCAAATCTGTATAACTTATACAATCTGAGAGGCAATCCCAAAATTCACACATCTTTGCTTGTTTGTGTTTTGGTTATTTTTGAGGTGTGTGTTTTCCAGGAAGGTAATTATAAAAGGGGAATTCCTTAGTAAGATGGAATTAGGGAAGTGTTACAGTGTTGAATGCAGTTGAAAGTAGAGTTCAGTTCCTGTGGGAGAGAAATGAGAGATGATTATGACAGCAGCAAAGGCTAACAGTCCTTAGAGTTTAATTTTTTTCATTTAGTTTTGAATTAAAAATGAATCTGCTAGCAAGACTTTCCACTAACCCGTTAATGGATTTAAACTATCTAGCTGAAAGTTAAGTTTATACTGAAAATTTCACTAACCATGATGCTGTAGCTTTACTAAATGTGCTGGAAATTATTTTTATTACCGTATTCTATACATCGGGCATTTATAGACATACATTGGAATGTTATTGAAATATTGCCATTCCATTTGGTTTTGGGGACTTTGGACACAAGATCCTCAAAACTGTGAAGTAGAGCAGCATGCTGTACTATTCTGTTCTAGAAAGATTCAATACACAGAAATAAAGCTGAGATCCCCCAACTTGCTATTTCAAATATACTGTTTAAAAAGTAATGCAACTTGAATTACTGGGAGTAGAAAAGGTCTATGGCAGATTTTGGAATGCTTAGATTGTCCCCCCAAGTTCCTTAAAATGATCATCTTACTCAATGAGGATCAGTATGGCCAAGTCAGATATGGCAATGCACTTTCTGAGCCCTTTCTAATAAAAAATGGTGTGAAACAAGGCTGCATTCTCGCACTAACCCTATTCACAGTCTTTTTCAGTGTGATACTCCAAAGGGCCACGGCAGACCTCAATGATCAGGACGGTATCTACATTTGATACCATACTGATGGAAGCCTTTTCAACCTAAGGCAACTGAAGGCCCATACTAAGACCTTAAACCATCTTGTCTGGGAGCTGCTTTATGCTGATGACACCGCCCTTGTGGCCCACACAGAAGCAGTTCTGCAGCGTTTAACATCCTGCTTTGCAGATGCTGCTGAGCTCTTTGGGCTGGAAGTCAGCTTGAAGAAGACAGAAGTTCTCTGTCAGTCGGCACCTCAGGAAGTCTTCCATCATCCCCATATCACCATTGGCAAATCAGAGCTCAAATCAGTCCAGCAGTTTACTTACCTAGGTAGCCTCATCTCCTCGGATGGTAAGATGGACAGAGAGATAGACAACAGGTTGGCAAAGGGATATAGGGCTTTCAGAAAGCTTCATAAAAGAGTGTGGCGAAATAAACACTGTTTATTTCGTGTATATTCAGTGTTTACAGAGCCATAGTGCTGAGCACTCTCTTATATGGATCTGAACCATGGATCATCTACCGCTGCCACCTGTGACTCCTAGAACGCTTCCATCAATGCTGCCTCTGTACAATCCTAAACATCCACTGGTCAGATTATGTGACTAATACATCTGTTCTAGAACAAGCAGCAGTCACAAGTATTGAGGCCATGTTGCTGACAACACAGCTGCGCTGGGCAGGGCACGTCTCAAGGATGAAGGACCACTGCCTCTCTAAGGTCTTGCTTTATGGTGAACTTGACACCATCTGTCTCATGAGAGGAGCCCCAAAGAAGAGATACAAGGACTCCCTGAAACAACATCTCAGACTTGACCATATTGACCAACATATCTGGTCTACTCTGGCCTCCAATCAGGAGGTCTGGAGACGCACTATCTTTGACGCTGCTGATGCCTTTGAGAAAGCACGCAGGATCACTCTCAAGGAGAAAAGACAATGCAGAAGGAATCGTGTCCTGCAGAATATACCACCTAGGGAGTCTTTCTGCTGTGCCTTTTGCAGCCAGATGTACCTGTCTCGTATTGGCCTTTTTAGCCACCAGTGTGCTTGTAACAAATGTGGGTAGAGCCCTCCCCAAATCTTCGTTCACAAAACCTAGCCATGACAGTGACAACTTGAATTAAATTAAAGTTTGATTTATTTTGTATGACTACTACCCTTAACTTTTGCAAAACTTGCTACTGATGCAGGAAAAGGGTAAAAATGAACCCAGTGGTTTCAGTTGCCTAGTTAGGTTTACACAGAGGGGTCCAGATTACTTTGCAACATATCCTGTATTCCTGGTCTCTGGTTTTCACTTGACTTCACCCTGAAACATGGTACATAGACTTAAACTTTAGTGCCCAGAATTCATGGTAGGAGTATCTGTCATGGTGGTCATATTGAAAACCAGTTGATACAACCAAGTGGGTCATTCAAGAGAATATGTATACCTATTTTCCATTCAAAAAAGATCTGGAAACAAAGAGAATATGTATACATATTTTCCATTCAAAAAAGATCTGGAAACAAACACCCTTAAGTCTGCAACTAACCCTGAAAGAAATCAGAGTTCAGAGTAGGATACCATTGGAGAGAATAATATTCAGCCAGCTAAATAATTGGTATTTTTTATGGTGCTACATCAAATAGGCAAAAAAGGAAGGTACTGTATAAAATACTAGGTGTATATACATATATTTATTTTCATTGAGCTAAGCAAAAATAAAAATGGTAGATTTCTTGCAATATATGCTTTGGTATTGTATTTTAATATATGTCTGCATAAAAAAAAAAAAAAGAAAAGAAAAGACTAGTGCTCCCATTATTAAATGTTAAATTAGTAGAGAGAGGCATTATTTGTATTTTGAAAAATTATCACATACATGTGTAGGACTATTTGATGAAAAGGAGGACTTAATTTATCTGGAAATGAATTGAAACAGCAGAATGACCTACTAAGTTTTTAGAAATAGGCTCTTTTGTTCTTTCTTTTGTGCAAAACAAAAAGATTTTTTCTAAAATTATGAAGGATTAAGGTACTTTGAATGGAAATATATTATTATTTAAGGGTAAATCGATATCAGTACTAAGGAAAAAGACAATAGACATTAATAAACTCACCAAAACAAATTTAAAAAAGAGTAGGGTTAATATAATCTGCAGGAGATCTGGCAGTAAGTGGAAGTGAATATATCAAGCGCATAATAACAGACTATCCTAATTCAAGAGCAATATATAAATCATAATAAGAGACCTTTAGAGCTCCTAGTGCAGTCATAAAGATATACAGAGCAGAAAGGAATTTTGCAAAGGATGAGAAAAGAACCACACGACTCATGAATAAAGGCCTAAAATAATAAGAAGCTGTAAGAATATAGTATGAAAGGCTATTACAGTTGCTGAATTACAACTACCAAAGGATATAAAAGACAGTTATAGAGAGAGTTTGTAAATACATTACAAGTAAAAAGAAAACAAGAAAAAATACAAAGGAAATAAAAGAGGACAAAGGATAGGAACACGTGAGAAACTGTAACACAGACAGTTAGCTCTGAACCCTGGAAAAAATAATGGAGTAAGTGATGAAAAATTACTTACTGCAAAATCTAATTTTTTTTGCTAACCATTTTTTTATTAAAACCAGTGGAAAAAAGACTCAATGTTGTCTCTAAATATATGGTATACTTAATTTGGAAAAGGCACAAAAGAATAGTTACTGGTTAGTCTCTCTAAGTCAAGTGTTGCATCTTAGATGTCTTAGTTCTAGGCCTGGTAACGTTAAATATTTTTGCAATATCATGGATAGTGGAAGAAGAATTATACATAAATATCATTAGTGACGCTGAACTGTGGAGGGTTGCAGGCTCTCTAAAGAACAATAAAGAAATATGCTTCAGAATGACACTGATAAATCAAAATGAATTTGAACAATGTGAAATTTATTTCAGACAAGTACGAAATGCTGTAGACTTAGTGAAGAAGACAAAGGTGTATCAAATAATGAGTTAGTACCCGGACAGAGGACTAGTCTCCAGCAAATACATCAAGAAAGCACAAACCAGTAAATAGCTATAAGAAAAATTGTTAAACAACATGTCCTTGTTGCACAAGTTTGTGTTTGTGCAAAAATAAATTGCTATTATAGTATTCGCCCTTAATTTTTGCAGGCACACAACCTTCATAAGTTGCAGATAGGATTAATAAGGATGCTGGAAAGTGTTGAATTCTTAAGTAGCTGAACAAAATGTGCCTTGAACTTCATTTACAAATGTAAATGATATTTGATATTTACACAGCCTTTAAAACTGCGTTGGTAGTTACACGAATCTTTTCATGTTTCCTAATCAGATATTTTACAGTATATCTTAACAAAATGCCCCACCCCAACAAAAAGAAACTATTTCTTAAATCATCAGGTGGTGGTGTGGCTCAGTAGGCCTAACATTTGTCCACTACGGTGTGCTAGGATAAGTATTAAAGGTTAGGAGTAAAGTATACTGACTCAGCTGTGGAGCCCAAGCTTGCTTTCACCTGCCCACGTCTATGTGTAGTCTGTTCTGGTTATCTTTCTAGTAATTATATTTTTATAAATGCGGTATTTTAAAGTTTAATCTTAATTTATAGCAAGTGGATTAGTGACCTACTATCTTTTATCAGTTATTAGATCTGAGTATTTGCAAACTTTTCAACTCAGATATATCAGGATAATGGTCTCTCAGAGTGCTCAGATAACATTATCTCATTACCACTGATATCAGTCAAAGACATAATATAAGAATTTAATAGATAATAGGCTCTGATACAAGATATTTTCAGACTAGTGTTATTGGCTTTTTACTGCATAATTTAGATTATATCACTCTCCAGTCAAATGTCATGAACAAAGGTAAAATTCTTTTGGTGAAATACAACTTAAATTTTTGAAGTAATACTTTATTTATATGGTAAAGTAAATCAAAATCATTATTCTAAGGGATGTTTACTCACTATCTGCTCTAGTCTGGAAAATCTGCATAACGTGCTGGCTGCTCAACTGGGGCACCAGATTTTCCTTGAGTATAAGATATTTCATTCTGAAAACACAGACTGTTGGTAAATCTTCTAAACTTTGTTTTTGTTCTCTAGTAAAGCTTTTTTATATATTAGTCAATATATTAAGCAATTACATTAATTTTATTATAAATAAATACTTCAGTAAATATTTTGCATTCCTTATAAAAGCCAGCATTATTAAGCAGGACTACTTTCTTCATTTTTGGGGGAAGAAGGAGAGGCAAATAGGTGAGAATTAAGAACAAACTTTATTTGCTTATATCACAATAAAAATATTAGTTTTACATTCTAAGACACAAATATTTATTTAAAATATTTTTTATATTTTTAGCAGCTGTAAATTGAAGACTTTTGAATCCAAAGAGTTTTATAAGTAACACAGACTGATCTAGTAAAATAAATTTTAAATATTTCCAGTTATCACCTTTTGTTATTTTAAATAATGTTAATTATCTGCAGTTAAAAATAGACTAATGGATGTTATAGTATTCAGGAGAATCGGATACCTTTGTCTTCGTTCATAATTTCTTGTTTATTGGGTTTTTCGACATTTACTGCTCTTTAAATCTTCAGTATGGTGTGTGTTAACAGAGACAGCGATATGTTCTTAATTTGGACAAATTAACCTACAGATTTTCTGTTTAGAGACGTGGTTCCAAATCATGGAGAGGTTAAACTGCTGTGACATGGATCACTAGTTCACTGTCTGATTTACTGGAAACAGCATGTGGCTAGCAGTCAGACCCGTGCAGTGGTGCCCCAAAGCGTATGCTCATCTCTGATAGCAGCACTTAGTTTTAGAAAGAAAATAATGACATAAATTGTGACTTTACACACACCTGTGTATGAAGAATTGAAATAAATAAAAGAATTTTTACATGTATATATGCTTATACTTCAAATTAAGAAGAAAAAATTCCTTGTCTCATTACCCATAAGATTTGCCACAGATGTTGCTTTTTAAAATTCTTTTTATAATATCTATTTTTCTGAAAAAATGTTAAACACACTGAAAAATTGTATGTGTCTGGTTTTCTGGATATCTTAGCATATGTAAACTCAATAATCAGTAACATATCAATACTACGCGTTGGTGCATCCTTTTCAACATGATCTCTTGTAAGTAGAGGAGTTTGGCTCAGACTTTCTTTACACACACACTGTGTTCATGTATATCTACGAGTAGCTCAGTTCAGTGTCATACCAGCCTAGGTCTAGAGTTGGAAGCAGTACAGCTGCAACAATAGGAATCCTTGCTCAGAGCAATTATTTGTGCTTCTGTGTTCATGAATATCTCTGCAAGTTGTTTTACTTTGAAATACAGGAGTGTGTTAACTTCTGCCAGTTATGTGGCACAAAAGGCCTAGATATGCTAGTAATCTACAGAATATACCCAGAACTGAAGAGGACATTGATTCTCGGTAAAGAACAGAAGAGATAATTTCAGTCACTAATCTCTGGAGTCAGTAATAAAGGTATTATTTTGCATGAGAAAAGTAACTCTTCTAATATTTTAAGATTCAATATGTGTTTCATAGATACAGGGTTTAGTGCCGGCAACCACTAGTGGATAATCTAGTACCTCCTCCCATAAATGTCAGCCTCGTGCATTTCATTTGTTTTTCTGTGCTAATTTAAAAAAAAAAGCAAAACCATCTTCTCCAGTCTTCTCTTAAAAGTGCTAAGAAATAAAAAACCCAACTATCTCATTTTATTTTTTTAAATCTGTTCTAATACTCACCATGGTTTGCAAAAATAGGGTGAAAAATACACTTAGTGTGTGTTTAACATTGACTTCAGCTGCTGTTTTTTAGAGAAAGAGAACTGTGTTTTTTACATTCCTTTTCTTTTAAATTTGATACATTAGGAAAAGCTGGTACATCAATTTTGGGGTGAGGCATCTCTTGAAGCACCTGGAACACTTCCTCTCCCTCCTTCAGAGCCCTCGTGTCTGCCCAGCTGTTTCTCTCACATATTCTGACTCCTGTCTTCTGGCTGCAGTTATGCAGTAGTTTTTCCACTTTCTGAATATATTCTCCTAGAGGGGCTACCGCTGTCACTGATGGGTTCATCCTTGGCCAGCAGTGGATCCATCTTGGAGCCAGCTTGCATGTGCTTTGAAGGACATAGGGCAAGCTTCCAGCATCTTCTCACAGCAGCCAGTCCTGTCGCCACACCTCCTGTCAAAACCTTGGCACTCAAACCCAGTAGAATCCACCAAGTGCAATGGTTTCTGTTAGGAGAATCTCCTTCAGTGTGGTGCTCTCTATGGTAATAGCTGCAACACTTCCTGACCCCCCTCATTTTATGACCTCAAAGCTCACAGGATTAGTTCCTCACATACTTTTTTCCTCATTATGATTGACTGTGTAGTTTTTGCCCTTTCTTAAATACATTTTCACAGAAGTGACAGCAGCTCGGATGTGGGCTCAGCTGTATCCTGCAGTGAGTTCATTGTGGAGCTGACTGGAGCTAACTGTGCCTGGCACAGGGCAAGCCTTGGTCTCCTGCAGAGGCCACTCCTGCAGCTCTTTGTGATAAAGAAATAAAATGTTCTGAGATTTTTTTTAGGAGGTGTTAATCTACAAAAACAAGAAAAGAAAAGCAAACAAACTGCATCCCCAGAAGAAAACACAATATAGTTTACTAAACTTCATATAAACAGAAACATCATGTGTTCTTAACTTCTCACTTTGTAGGTTTTTATGACCCATCAAACTGGAAATTAGAGTCTAAAATCTCTTTGTAAAGTGTAAAAGTAATTTCTTCCAAAATGAGGTGTTTTACATGAGTGCTGATACTACTTGTCCAATCCCCTTCTCCCTTTTTAACTCTTCTAATAAGGCTAAATGTGAGCTGTCCTGTCCCTTATTACTCAGATTTTTCAAAGCTTTCATCCTTAAAGACATTCTGTTGGTTATATGTCTATGAAGTAAAAGTGATGGAGGTATATGATAGCCACATCTCAATTTTATCATAACATCTTAAAAATACTTCATGCAAAAAATAAGAAAGATTTCCCTAATTGCAGTCAGAGAACATGAATGTGTTAGAGAATATGAGTGGTACAAATACAGTAAGAGAAGTATGACCCAGTACACAGAACAAAAGCAAATTCATAGTGTTTAAATGAGATAAATTATCATAGAAAACTAGTGCAGTTCTAATGATTAGAGCAGTTTAACTTGGGAGATTTGGACTCTATTTCTGTCTAGGAGTAGCAGGAGCAAGGAGGTGGCAATAGGGAGCCAAGGATGACTCCACACAGGCCACACTTGCTATGCACTCACCGATGATATGCAGTCCTGCAGGGGCTGAACACAGGGGTCATAGCCAGGGACTTAGATAACAAAGTCAGTTGACAGCCCCCAGTGTGGCAAGTGATAAACCAGGTCCAGGGTCCCTCCAGTCACACAGAGACGATGAAGGACAGAGCTAGAGCAGTCTTAAGTTGAGCTGGGATGGGGTTCCTGGACCCAAGGGCAGAGACTTAACAGAGTCCCCAGGCAGGGCTAGTCAGGGTCAAGAGGGTGCCCTTACAGCCCAGGCAGTTTCTGATTTTGTCTTAGGTTTTCGTGGTGGAGAACAATATATTGTCTCTTTATGAGTTGGATTTTTTTTAATTATTGTTATTATTAAATAAAGAATGGTACAGCTTCTTGATATTTGTCAAGCACTTTGAAACAGAAGTTCTGTGGAATTGAGGAAGAAATATATTTGCTTACAGATATATTGCAGAAGGAGGAAAAGTCACTACAGATAAATGTGATCAATTTTAAAATGTAAATGTCTTATGCGATAAATTCAGTAGAATTAGAAGGAGCCCAGATGTTTAAGATACGAAAGTTCTTGCACAATATGTAGCTGAGCAAAAGATTAATTTACAAAAACTGTAAGGTGGAAACTAAGGTGAATGGTTCTGTGAGCAATCTGCATGGATTCCTTGACAGATTTTAGAATCTACCTTGATACATTTTTGAAGGGAGAAGATAGGAAATAGGAAGAGATGAAGATTTAGAAAAAGATCACCTGTAGTTTGATTCAAGCTTTTTAATGTTTATCCTCTTACTTTGTATTGATGAGTTGTTCTTTAAAGGCATTTCAGGTCCTTTGTCTTATTATCACACCTAAAAAGACGAAATAATATAACTGACTCAGACCTAACATGACAGCATTTTGAATTTTTATTCTAACGTTAAGGAACAACTCTTTTAAGATATATTTGCATTTCGATGTAATATCTAACTAGGAGTGACTAGAGTGGCAGATACTCAGAAAAACTAGATTCTAAAAGTATTCTTTCTAATAAGACCCCTGGGGTTCTTGATTTTGCTGCAGAGTGGGAGTAATTTAACTTATATTTTAAACTTTATCTCCATCCAGAGTTGCATGCCAGTTTCCCTTCATGCTCTGCAGCAAATATAATTAGAGTCTTTTACTGGTTTGAAGAGATTTTCATTTTAACTACTGTAGTTAGATGAAGTACTAAGGATTAGGGAGAGAAGTTAAATGAGAGTTAGCTTCATGAAGAAGTAGTCTTTGCTTCCGATTTCCAATGCCTCCATTGGAATTCTTCCAATTCTTTAGTGTGCATCTGATCATACTGAGAGCAACTGACAACTCAGTAAATATGACTTTTGCCTTATTATTGGGAAGTGGCCGCAGACCTTTTATTAATCTGGATTGATGGATTGACTCTTCTGAGGTGTCGTGGCCTGGGCTGTTTTTGGCTTGTCTTTGAGCTCTGACAATTGTCTACTGGTCAAATAGGTCAAGACTGTGTGGCTATCATGTATACACAAGGTTTGATGACCCTAGGCAGTTGCTATGTAACACATATTGGTCCTCTGTATTAAATGGGGAGGAGAAGCCTGGGAACCACTGAGAGAAACAGAAGGTTCTGTTTAGGAAACAATAAAATTACCCAAAGATTATTCAAGATTGAGGAAGGAGAGTTGTGTCATGATGATTTCAGGATACTGATCATAGAATCTTAGAATGGTTTGGGTTAAAAGGGACCTTAAAGATGATGTAGTTCCAAGCCCTCTGCTGTGAGCAGGGGTACCTTCCACTAGACTAGATTACTCAGCACCTCATCCAGCCTGGCCTTGAACATCCCAGGGATGGGGCATCTACAATTTCTCTGGGCAACATGGTGCTGTTCCTCACCATCCTCACAGTAAATAATGTCTGTCTAATATCCAATCTATACCCATTCTCTTTTAGTTTAAAGCCACTCTTCTTGTCCTGTCACTCCATGCACTTGTAAAAGTCCTTTTAAACCTTTTTTGTAGGCTCCCTTAAGGAACTACAAGGCCACAATTAAGTCACCCTGGAGTCTTCCCTTCTCCGTGCTGAACAATCCCAATTCTCTCAGCCTTTGCTCATAGGACAGGTGCTTCATCCCTCTAATCATCCTAGAGGCCCTTCTCTGTGCTTGCTCCAACGGGTCTATGTCCTTCTTGTGTTGGGCATGCCAGAGCTGGTTGCAGTACTCCAGGTGGGATCTCAAAAGAGCATAGTAAGGGTAGAATGACTCACAATAAACTTTTTTTATTTGGAAAAGAACAAAGATCTCAGAACACAGAGCAACTATGAACATTTAAGCATAACTCTGGGGAAAAGGGATACATGTTAGAAACATTTCTTTAATTAAAGAAGTTACAGGTAGTATTAATGAGACTTTCAATATTTAGACTGTTCATCTGTTATAGCATCAATTGGAGTAATAATAAGTTTTGACACCACATATGGGACTATTCTCTTCTATCCCAACATGATTTTGTGTGCAACAAGCTATATATCAGTATTGCATATATGATCTATTGACCATCACATTGGAGTACAGTCGATGTTTTTGTGGTTTTTTGGTTGGTTCATTTATTAACACTTACCAGAAAGGCTCAAGAACAAGCTTCCTTCCCCCTTTCAGGCAGTATTTGTAAGTATAACAATTTGTTATATAAAATTGAAAAGAGAACAGCTTGTTCTGAAATAGTAGGATTATGGCAACATTTTAAGAGAGGTAAACTATATAAGCCTCTCACAGATAACGGTCTCAGTTATTCAATTTGACTATTGCCCAAAGAAGAAATTGCTCACATGCAAGTTGTATTCAATTTAGTTTTATTTAGAGTAACAGTAAAAGTAGAGAGAAGAAATGTGCAAAATTCAAGGGAAAACATTCAGATAATCACATTCATCTTTATACCTGTCCAGGGTTCTCAGCCTTGGGATTCTTGAAAGAGACAGATTTGTTTTAACATGTGCAGGAAAAAAATCCTGGGACAGCTCTTGGTGTCCACAATATCCTAGCCTCTGGGCCACCAGGATGAGTGCCTTTGGGGAATGCCTCACCTGCACAGCCTGCAGTAGCTGGTGCATTCAAACTCAGCAGTGCATTCATTCTCAGTGGTGCATTCAAACTCAACCGCCCCTGATCCTTGCTGATTGCCCTGACCAGATTGATCTCATCAGTTATACCAAGGAACTGCTCAGGTTGCCACAGCTTGTGTGGTAGAAAGACTCATGCATTAACCATCATGTACAGCCTAGCTGAAGTTGATATTTATATTGTTTCTATGATCTGCTCAGGGAGTTTGAGTGATAAGTGCAAGGTCACTTTGCATATGAAGTATTTGCATCATATTTATGAATAATGACTCCTTTCATAAGACCCTGACATCTATATGAAAATCATCAGCTTATGCTGGTCCTGCAGGCAATCAGGACAGCAACACTGTCTATCAGTGTTATTTACTTTTGTCACAAAGACCAGATTACTTATATCATAGGCTAAAAATTCACAGTATATGTATTTGGAAGGTTCCTTTTGCCTTTCATCATACTTCATTATTCTACCAAGTCAAGAGCTTAACTGGAAAATTTTTGACATATGAACAACTGACTTTATAAGCTGCAATCTACTTTTGAAGTTAGAAAGTATTTCTTAATCTTGGCACTTTTCAAAATTTCATATCCATGGTACTACAAACTTTCATTAATCATCAGCTGCACCTTTATTCTGTCCTTAATAATCATACAGAGGTTTCTCATAGACTTGCTTTATATGACAGTAACTTTACTCCAAAATTGAACTATTTCCAACACTGCAAAGGCATGACAAGGCTTTCATATATTTCAACACTGACATTTTTAAAACAAAGACTTTTTTTTATCTTTCAGACATCGTAATGTACTTAACAAAAAGTCATAGGGTGAATTATTTTTATCACTCTAGATGAATAACTCTAAAATTAATCAATGGATTGTTAAAATAATTTACAGAACAGTGTTTTTTTTTAAGGTTACATAATGCAGAACTTTTTTTTCTTCTACTTCCCAGACATTGGCTTATTTAAGTTTTCCTTTGATTGTTTTACAAATCAGAAATAAGTAATTGCAGTGGAGTTTCTACTTAAACCTCTAGTTT
The DNA here is from genome assembly GCF_003945725.1 of Corapipo altera. Taxonomy (NCBI): domain Eukaryota; kingdom Metazoa; phylum Chordata; class Aves; order Passeriformes; family Pipridae; genus Corapipo; species Corapipo altera. Next base: position 12,526,594 of record NW_020884892.1, read on the forward strand.
AGTTCTAAATAGCTCATGAGGCTAAATTTGAATAATGGCAATTTACTGTTCTAAAAATAAAAAACCAGCTTTTTGTCATTCATTTGGCTGTGGTTCTGAGATGTGGAAAAAACAATCAAGGCTACATCTATCTTCAACCTTGTGAATGTCCTGATTCTCAGAAACACAGAATGCTTAGTCCCACTACAGACAATATTACAGGAACTAACAATAGGAATTAGGTCTTTTACTAACTTCTGCCTTTGTAACCACTTAAAACTTAGGCTGTATATTACCCTCAAACTGCTAGTAGAACATTATATTTTAGATTCTTTTCTTTTGAACATTTTTCCTTTACTTTTCTACTCCATATTTACCTCTGAGAAAGAACTAGTTTTAGGGAGAGAAAACTTTACCTTCTTTCCTCTTTCAAGACTGAATTAGTACTGTTTACTTTCTCCCTGGAAGAATGTGTTCTGTCATTCCTTATGACTAGACATTGAACTATGTCATTGCAGAAGATTAACTCAATTCCCTTCCTGTTTTGTTTTCTTTATTCATATGCTTTTTGTGTTTCCAAGTTAATCTTACTGTGTCATTTTTTGCTTTCATCATTTGAAGACTCAACTAGGAAACTTTACTTATTTTGATAATGTAATTACTTTTAGTCTCTTTTCTGAAGCCGGTCTGTTATTTCACTAGATGGTCAATTCCTTAATCATCTAGAGAATTAATTGCTCGAGTGTACTGGATGCACACACAAGAGCAGCCCTGATAACCATCTGCAGCTTTGGTGTCACACATACAACTAAATGAAAACTTCAACTTAAATAAAAGTTCTACAGCTTCTGTCACAGAGATGTCTCATTAAGTCTTTTTCTGTCATACAGATATACCAATGTTAGATATGTTAATACTGCATAAGTGTAAGCTGCAATTAAAATTCTAGGAAATTCACAGCTCTTAAAATACTTTTATATTACTTGAATATCTATATTAGAAATACTTTCACAGAAGCAAAATTTACAGGCAATAATCCATCTTGTTGACCTATGCTGTTACCCAAAGATAACTGAAAATGCCTATTAGGAGTTAACTTTTATTTCATATCTTCAACAGAATTAAAATCTTGAGTTCTCAGTTTAGACAGCAATAGATTTTGTAAAAGATAGAAGAGGTTGTTTTTTTTTTTTTGCTTTTTGACAATATGTGTCACAGTGTCCTTGCTCTGAAATGTTTTAATAGAATTTGGATAGAACACTTCCAGGAAAAAAAAAGGCCAGTACCCAAAGTTGTCATGCAACAGACAGTCACATCTGTAATGACTACCATTAAGACCCATTAATATAATCACTGGAACTGGAAACATAAAAAATATTGATAGGCCTAGTCATAAAAAAAAAAACCCTTACGTTTTTAGTGGTTTACCAAAGTATCGATGTTTAGGTTAGTGTCTGAAATTCAACGTAAATATCATACAAAGTGGATTGATGGAACAGGAGAGGTATGTTGACTTAGTCGTTGAATCCTTCAGGATCTTTCAAATCAAACAATGTGTTAAATATTCAGTTGTTTTCAGCTTTGCTTCTCTAGTGTGCAACTGGATGTTTCTAAACAGATCTGTATTTTTAAATAAGAGATCTGAATTTTAATCTTGTGCCCCACATTGTGGGGTGGATCCTTTTCTAAAAGATATTTATTATGAAGCTTGCTGCAAGAGTTATTTTGTGGGATCAAGACAGTCATGGGGAACAAAGAAAAAGATGCTAGAAATCTTTTCTAATGAGTATACGTTGTATACAAGTATAGGAAACACAATAAGCTGTGAGTGGTTGATACTTCAAATTTCTCTTTAATACAAGTACTGACTAATTTAAGCAAAATTTAACCAAACCAGACAGGTCATTGATTAGATGCTGCTCTATTGGGTACATCTTTCCTTTCAAGGGGCAGGTGGCTGCTGTCTTTTCTAGTGCATTATACTGTGTAAGTATTAAGCCCCACTAGCATGTACATGTACATGGACAATGCTCAATAGGCCTTATCAAAATATGTGATGCTTTGCCCTTTTTTAATCAAAGCTTTTTATATAGTAGTTTTATTTCAACAGACAAATAATTCCAATGAAAAAGAATCCGCACAGCTCTTTTGCATCAAAACAAGCACTTAGGTTTTTCTAGTGCATATATATGAGTGATGAGATCTATGTGTGCACCCAGTCATGCTATGATGAAAGTCTGTGTTAGTCTAAAGCTTTGGTAGTATTAGAATGTGTTTCAGCACTGGTTTTAGATGTGGTATCAACCTCAAATTCTTTTTTTGATTAATTCCATTTCTGTGAATCCCCTGGCACATGAGGAAATGTTGGAATCATATGCTTAATAAAAAGTTTTGTGTGAAAAACTTTGCTGTATATTTTAAAACAAACCCAAAACTTTTTTTTCTGTTAGCAATATTTTTGGACACATTGAATGCCTAAATTAAAGCTTTTATTAGCAGGTCTCGTGTGTTTGTTACTTGATAATAATCAGTGTATTGACAATTCTGACAATCAGTGACAATTTGTTTGTAAGAACTGTAGTTTTGGATGATTTTTAGTAATTAAAGCTATCTTGGTACATGAACAAGACAGGAATTTTTGAACCTCTTCTGATGATTATAGCTAGAAGACAGTGTACATTCCAAATGTCCAAGTAACTGTATAGTATTCCTCCTCTGGAAAAATGGAGGATGGGCACTGTCCTATTTAAAAAACAAAAAAATCCCCACTTTGCAACATAAGGTGGGAGTTATTTGTTAGAATTTTGAGGGCAAATAAAATACTAATTGACTTCACTGGATGGTTAGCCTAAAGAAGAGTGATTTTTTTTTTTTAATTATTAGCTAATTAGTGCATGAAGGAGTGGGATGGAGCCATGCTCTTGGAATGAAGTGCAAGAAGAATGAAATTTTGATTCTCAGAAGTGTTAGTGTCTTATTTCTCCTGTAAACTGTGATTTACCCACAAGCAAATAAAATGCATAGATAGGAACTTTACTGACACATCTACATGCACAGTCTTACACTTCTACTAATCCCTTGATTAGCAACAAAGGTGCGTTATTTCAGTAAGCACTTCTTTTTTCCAATACTTTTAAAGTAAATAACAGTAAATGCTTTTGACTATACACAGTGGTGAGATACTTTAAATCTCTAGTTTAAAATTAGGTTCTCCATTAACATATTTAAGAGTTTGTCAAAGACAGCTGCAGAAGGGAATCTTGCTCTTTGTTGACTGAAATTTGCTGTGCAGGATTCAGTGCAGCTGAGAGGGAGCTTTTGAATTATAAAAGAAGATGAAACAGCTGCATTTCCTTTATGGAAGATATGCTGTATTTACTTTGAATTTTAGGAAAATACTGTAAATACAGCATAGCTATGCGTGGAATAGTAGCTGGCACAGAAGTAGGTTGGGCTGCCAATGCATTATGGTAATGGTGAACAGCTTTATAATTTGCTGAGAAGATAAATTGACATGAGAAAAGGGGCGGTTGTATAAACAGAATAAATTTTGTCAGTATGCAAATCTACTTTATGGGAACAATCTGACAGAAATCATGAACTGCAAAAATCCAATTTTAGGAACTGTGAATTTACTTAGAAGTCAGCATGTGCTTACTTAGAATCACCTCAAATATAACTTAGAGCTGTCAATGATAGATGTATTAATAAATATTTGATTTGTTAGGTACATTTAACTAGATATTAGCTATTTTTGAAACAAAATTAGTCTTTTACCAATTTCATATCAAAATGCCTAGTGCAACATTTTCTCATGCCTTGGACAATACACTTACTTAAAATTTATTTTTCACATGTTTTTGTGATTTTTAAAGAGAAACCTCATTATAGGAAGAATATATATATGAGTCAAAATAGGTGTTAGGAACTGTGCTTTACAGCCTTATTTTTGTTCTAATTGTTCAGTAAGACCTCTTCCACTAACAAGCTTATTTTAAAATATGTAACTAGTGACAAGTTGTTGCCTCCATATCACCTAAAAATTAGTTGGAGGGTGAGAATTTAAGTAAAAGAGCTATTTTCTCTTGCCTCATTAGGTAACATTATTATACAGAGAAATAGCTGTACCAAAAAGGACACCTAATTAAAGTTCTACCTTCCAATGTCAGAAGTATACTAAAGTATACTTCTGACATTTTTAATAAGAAATTTGTAGCAACTAAAGTCACTTTATGGCTGGTAGAAAAGTGCATTTCATGATAAAATTCAGAGTGAAAATTCAGAAATATTTGATGTTTTCTAATCAATAAGTTTAGGGTTCTGCCTCTTAATGCTGAATACATGTTATTGTGCAGTTCTGACTTTAATTGGTACAAAGCAACGTGCAAATGTAATTTAATATCTAGCTGGAACCATGCATCATGTAGTAAAGCTAACCAGAAAAGGAAATGAATTGGTTTTGTTTTTTTTATTATTTTGTCATTAAATTCTGAATATTAGTATTGCATATAATTTGATGAAGTTTCTAATGGTTTGGTAGAAAAAGGTTTAATACTGACTGGAAGGCAAATCAGAAAAAGAGAACTGAAAGGTCCACTGAGCCCAGCAGCTGAATAACCAGGGAGTTTGGGGGCCCAGAGTGATCCTGGAAGCCACATAGCAAAGTACCAGCAGCTGGAAAAACGGGTTTTGTCAGAATGAATATTTCTATCAATCTTACTGACTGTAACAATTTAATATCACAAATACAAATTTAATATTAGAATTATTTGATCATAAAATGCGAAATAAAGTATTCGTTGATATAAAAACTAGTCTTTCCTTTTTTAACACAAACAAGAAGGAATACAATCAGAATCATCAAGATTGAAAAAGACCTCCAAGATCATTCAGTCCAACCTCAGAAGGGAGTTGGAGAGCTGAGGTTTCCTTTCCGTGTCTTCTGCCTACACTCTAACCTTTGCAGACCAGAACACTTTTAATTTTTCTGCTGGGTTGATGAACACATTGATTCTTTCACAGAATGGCACTTTAGTAATATGAATGGTAGATAGAAGACATAAATGAATACATATATTTGTATTAAAACTGCCTCTCTATACATGTCATGTTGTATCGAAAGTGATGAACTAAATGACATTTTTGGATCCCTTCCCCTTTGTCTGAAACAAGGATTAAACCGATATGTTCAGTTTCCTGTTGTCATGGTTTGAGATAGCCGAAAATCCAATTCCCTAGCTCCATCCCCCCTCCCACATCTCAACCCAATGTGAGATGGGTTTTTCCAGACAAAACACAACCAGACTCAAAGTGGGGGAAAGGGAATATATTACAATGACTGTACAAATAAATATCCTAATACATTATACACAAAATCACAACTATCTCTACCATGACATACAGTAAAAAAAAGTGTTGTAACTTCTTAATTTGCAATATCTGGTTTAAAAATAAATAAATAAATCAAGAGAGACTGTAAGTAGCAATTCTGACTGATTTTTGCATATTTTGCATTAGGGATGGTATTAATGGCTTGAGCCTGTCAGAGAACTACAGGGACTATCTAGATTTTTAAACCCCAAATACCAACTAATATGAAACCACTGTTCCTTGGAGTGATGTTTTTACAGGCCCATGGAGAAATGTGTGGCAATTCTGTGAGGCTGAAGTGAGGGGGTACAGCAAAAAAGAGGTACTAATATAAGAACTAATACTAATACAATACTACCTAATCCATTTATCATGTCCTGCTGCAATCTCATAGTCCTATTTTTTTCTTTCTAGGATCTAGAATTTTGAGTCAATTTCATAAGGTTAAAGAACTTAGATTCTCTATGTTCTCCGACTGAAATGCATTAGATGAGTTAATGTGTCTCCATAGTATAAAATAAATTTTTTTGCAAGCATTTGAAGGAGTTTTTATAGCCTGTGGTAACCGCCAAGCATATTGTCATTTATATTAGTGCCTGAGGGAAAGAGGGTGCTAGAAAAGTTTCAGAAATTTGGAAAGTGTTCTTAAACATATTCTGTTTTCAGATAGAGTGGTTGTGAAAAGATCAAAAGAACACTACCTCCAAACTATTATTCTTTCAAAAATCTTCCTCACAAAATAATACCTACATAGGCTTATTAGTTATTTATTTAAGGAAGGTTTGGGTTTTTTTCCCACTTAAAAAAAACACTTCAAAATTAGTTGCTTTGTTATGAATACAGTTTATCACAAAATAGAAGAGGAATCCTTTATGTCTGAACATAAAATGGTATACTTGTTGTCTAGTATTTTATTCTAACTACAGGAAAAGCTTTGTTTAGAAATAAATGGAAGGACATAGATAATCCTGAAGATGTGACTTATCTTTCTGATTTTGGTGAGAAATATATCTTGGATTACTGGCTTGATGGAAGAATTTTTTATATGTAGCTTATTCATCTTCTTTCTAACATGACATCTCATCTAAAAATAAAAGTTAAAGAAAAAAATACACAACAAAAAAAAAACAACCAACCAAACCAACAAGAACTTAAATACAAATATTCCTAATGAACAAGTCAAGATGAAAGACTACATTAATTGGAGCAATCTCCTGATGTTAAAAATAAAATAAAACAAAACAAAACAACCCAGTAAAAAGTCATGTAATTTTGTATACTGAGTCTAGTGACTCAGAGTTAATGTTCTTTGTAGAAGCCCATATGATGCTGTAGTTTGGATTTGTGACTAAATCAGAGTTGATAAAGTTTTGGCTACTGCTGAGCTGGGTTTGCACAACAATCAAGGTTTTCTTTTCCTCCTCTTCTGTCCCCATAGACCAGGCATAGGCAAGATACTGGGAAGGGTCAAAACCTAAACAACTGACACAAATTGACCAAAAGAATATTTCATACCATATAACTTCCTGGTCAGCAATAAAAGATGAGGAGAAGGGCTGAGACAAGTAGTCATTGCTTGGAGACCAGTTTGATTATCTCTTTGTGCAATATGGTGAATTATTGCCTTTGCATCACTTGTTTTTTTTTTTTTTTTTCTTTTTTCTCATCTCTTCACTTATTAAACTGTCTTTTGAAGAGTCTTTATTTTGGCCCAGGAGACTTCTTACTTTTTCTCTTCCTGTTCTCTCCGCTTTATGCTGTTGGGGGCAGAGAAGGGAGGGAGTGAGCAGCTGTGTGGTGCTTGGCTGCTAGGTGGGTTCAATCCACCACAGTTCCCTTCTCTTCTTGTACTTTTAATAACTGATTTCAAAGTCACTCAAGTGATGGAATATTTCTTTTTTCTTTATACCCTGAATGTAGAAAATTACTTACTCTTGAAAAATAGATGTCAGTATTGTAGTTTCAAAGAGTGGTCTGCATAACCTAAACTCTCTTATTCCGTATCTTGAATGTGAAAGTCACAGGGCACAATCCTTTCCCTGGTGCCAAGAACAAGGTTCTGCCTAGCCCGTGTAATGGATTGACCCTGACTGGATGCCAGGTACCCACTAACGCTGCACTCTCACTCCCCTCTACAACTGGACAGAGAAGAGAAGAGAAAAAAAAAACCAGTGAAGGATTCATGAGTTAAGAGCTGGGAGAGATTTAGTGATCACCATCACGGACAAAACAGACTGAAAGAGGGGATATTAATTGAATATATTACAAACCGGATCAGAGCAAAAGAGTGAGAAGTAAAATAATCTTAAAAACACCTTCCCCCACCTCTCCTTCCTTCAAAGTTCTACCTCCTCCCCTGCCATGGTGCAAAGAGACAGGGCATGAGGATTATGGCAGTTGTTTCTGCCACTGCTCAGGGACAGGAGTCTATCCCCTGCTCCCATGGGGTCCCTCTCACAGGAGACAGTCCTTGATGGACCTCTCCAGTGTGAGTCTGTCCCACAGGCAGCAGTTCTTCCCAAGCTGCTGGCCCGTGGGTCACTCCTCCATGGCGTGCAGTCCTTCACCAATGAGCTGTACCAGTGAGGGTCCCCCACAGAGGCCACAAATCCTACCTGGGAAAAACCTACTCCAGTATGGGCTTCCCTCTCCATGGGCTGCAGGACCCTGCTCCATCTTGGGCCTCCCACGGGGTCACAGCCTCCTTCGGATATATACCTGCTCCAGCATGGGCTCCTCCATGGGCTGCAGGTGGGTCTCTGTACCCCGATGGTCCTCCATGGGCTGCAGGGGCACAGCTGCTACACCATGATCTGCACCACAGGCTGCAGGGACACAGCTCCACCTCCTTCTGCACTGACCTCGGTGTCTACATTGTTGTTCCCATGTTCTCACTCTGCTCTTCCCTGGCTGGAATTCTTCCTGCACCACAACCTTCTGTTCTTAAATATGTTATCTCAGAGGCATCACTGTTACTCCTAATTGGCTTGGCCTTGGCCAGTGACGGGAAACCCATTCTGGAGCTGACTGGCATTGGCTGCACAGAACTGGGGAAGCTTCTAGCAGCTTCTAGCAGAAGTCACCCCTGTAGCCACCCCCGCTACGAAAACCCAGCCACAGAAAACCACTATACCCGTTATCCAACCTGGATAGACACAAATCCTTTCTAACCTGAGTGCCATTGTAGTTGCATCTTGACAGTACTGTGTCTGACCAATAACATGATTGTGTGGTTTTGTAGCACTCATTTGTATCCCATCATTTGGTCATGCATAGTGGACAGCTTTGACTATTCATGCTTGTTAAAACTCTACTAACTGATAAATAAAAAGTTCTGTAGGGGGCATGTCAGTGAATACTATTTTGAATATAAAGGTTTTCCTGATAATTTTTAAATCTTTTAATAATCATCTTTATTTGTTTGTTTTTATTCAGACTGTCTGGAATGAATATACCTCCTCCAGTTATCAGCAACAAAAACTGGCTCAGACTACATTTTGTAACAGACAGCAATCACCGATACCGTGGATTTAGTGCTCACTACCAAGGTACCTTTAAAGAAATACATTTTTTGTTGTGGCTGTTTTTGTTAGGATAAATAGTGCCTGATGTTTTAGAGGGAATGGGAAGTGCCCCTTATAAAAAATCCTCATAAAGGTATACTTTGCTGTACAACCTGCTATATCAAATTATAGTATGTTAGAGTATGGGTATTTTATTATCAGGAGATATCTGCTTTACTTTAGCCTGTGACAGTACTTAGCTTTTAAAAAAGGTCCTAATATTCTGAAAAATACTGTGTAACAAATACAGAAATCATGGGTTTATAATTAAATTATGTAATTGACTCTATAGTTGTATAAATTATGTTTGTAAAACAGTAAGTTTCTATTTACTAATGTAGTATTTAGTCACTATTATCTCTTACTGCCTATTTCTGAATGCTTTGCGCTATAAAAGGTTTAATTAACTTGTAAGATTCTACCCACTGTTTTTATGAACAAGCAGTATTTTGAGTAAGAGTGAAATCATCTGAAGCATTAATTTGAGGATATCACCATTTGGAACAAGGTCATTCTGTTGATGAAGTGCTAATGAAAACTGAACTTCATTAGTGTATGGGAATACTGTAAATAATATTTTTCAATATCCACAGTGTACCAGTGGGCCTTCAGGGGACAGCAACCCTTTTTGTGTTTTTTCCATTTATCTGATGAAAAAAAAAATCATGGCATTCTTGTCAGGATTTAGTTCAAGAATTTAATTTATTTCTTATAGAAAATTTAGCATAGGAAGAGATTAGCTACAAAAAGTGGAGTGCAGAATCTGATAAAATTAGTCAACTAATGTAAAAATTGCAATTAACAAAAGCCTATGACTGCTTTTTTCATGAAATTGATCTTTGATAATAGTAAATTTTACAACTCTGTCATTGTCTCAAATAGCCTATTTTATACAAGAACAGAAAATATTTGATTACTATTTTCAACAAATATCGTATATCTCTATTTGGACTTCCTGATTCATAGATCTTCTGAAATATGCATTCTCTGTGAGTTTACATGAAAGAAGCTTTCTTACTGAAGCTCCAGGGCTGCTACAGCTGTTTATGAAAAGCACTGACTTGTTTTTTGCATGATATCTTTCATATCAAATATGATAAATCACACTCTTTACTAGGAAATTTCTATTTTACAGGACTGTTAAAAAATAGACAGTAGGAACTTTCTCTACTAAATCTACCCCGCAACTGAGAAATTGCATGATAACTATTTTGGTGGTTTGAGTGAAGTAGTTTGGATTGTCGAGCTGTTCATTTTGAACTAGTGAGAAAAAAAAGAACAAACTATGTCTCAGATGGCACATATACATGCATTCCTGCTGAAAGTGTGAGGTAATACGTAATGAAAGAGAACAGACTTTCAAAAATGTGTTTTATGCAAGACACATAAAACCTGTGAGTTGGTAGGTGTAGGAGATTTGAATATACTGTGTGTCTTCTATTTCTCTTTACTACCTATGAATGTAGTGATTACATAAAGGGGTTTTTACTATTGTTTTGCTTTGCTCATTTAATTTTTAATGTTATATTGCTGAATGTATATTACTAAGTTGTCAAATGATTCAGAAGCCCACCATATGTAAAATTAAAGGAATGTCTTTTGCAACTCTCTAAAAAAAACATAGGCAGGAAAAATAATCAGCATGTTAAGTCATTAAGTGTGCGTACTTAAGCCTGTATGATCAATAAAAAATAACCTTAATAGTAGAAATGTAAAAATGCATGGTCAGGTAGTAGGGATGAGTAGTTTCTGGGTCAATGGTAGACTAAAGGAGAGACTGTGATGAAATTAAATAAATATCATAGAATCATAAAATGGTTTGGGTTGGAAGAGACCTTAAAGATCATCTAGTTCCAAGCCCCCTGCCATGGGCGGGGAACCTCTCACTAGACCAGGTTGCTCAAATCCTGCCATGAACACTTCTAAGGATGGGATATATTAAAAATCTTTAATACCTTTAAAAAACAAACAAAAATATATAGTACAAAGTATTTCAATTTGTTAAGAAATGAAACCTTACCTTTTTTCAGTTAGAGACAACTTTAGCCTTCTTATAAAGACCGTTTTCAAACATTAACCTCACTGCTATGCTGGCATGAGTTTTCAGAAAACCAAATACCTGATAAAAATCCAAAAGAGATTCACAAAAAGCCACATAGTACAGGTGCCTCTTTTTCTTTCTCCATCACTTTTGGGAGGGTGTCTGTTAATCCTTTCAATAGCCTGTATTGTCACTGTATTACACAGTAATAACTGTAACTTATTTCTGAGTTCCCTCCTTGAAACTTAATATTTCCTACATAGTACCATTGTAACCAGAATTACTAATTTCTTACTGTTTCCTCTACTTTAATTTTCTTTAACCTAGAACATTTTGAAGGGGCCAGGTACCAAATTCGGAACTTCAGAACAGTGCATGATTTTATTCTGTAGCTCCATGGCATTTCATACCTTTTTCACCTAATTACTCTCTTGGCTTGCTGATTTTATTTTCACAAGTAGGCATTTTGTGCTAGTATATTTGGGTCATGGTTTAATCCTGAGTAACAGTGAAGCCATCCCACTGCCACTCACTCACTCCACCCCCACAGTAGAAGAGGACAGAAAATAAGAACAAGAGTAAAAAAAGTACATGTTTGAAAGGAAGGATGTGGAAGATCAATCATCAATTACTCTCCTGGGTAAAACAGTCATATTATAAAACTGACTGGGGTTTTAGAAAACAAAAACAAATAGGAAAACAAATACAAAAAACACCCTGCCTCTCCTCTTTTGTAGGCTTAACTTCATTCCAGGCACTTCTTCCCCTTCTTCTATCTACTCCATCACAGATTGCAGTTTGTCTCTGATGGTGGGCAGTGCAGGAGGTTCAGGTCAAGGTGTAGGAGTTAATTTCTGCTACTCCTTATTTCTTACTCCTTTCTTTTTTCATTTATTTCTTCTTGATGTTCACTGACCCTGGACCACAGTCTCTTAGGGAAAGAACCTGTTCCAGTGTGGGTTATCCATGGGCTCCAGTCCCTAGAGAGTTTTACTAACTCTGGAATGGAGCACTCATGCTCTGACCTTGTTCCTTTTCTTCAGTGTTTGTTACCTTATCTTAAATACATCTTCACAGAGAAACCACAAATTCTACTGGTCGGCTCAGTTGTGTCCTGGGGTGGGTCCATTGTGGAACCAGATGTGATAAGCATGGGACAGTTCCATGCTACCTGAGGGCAGAAGGCACATGTGCAGCCCCTTCGCCCCCCTACTTCCAAACCTCTGGCGTTTATACTAATTACAGTCTTATTCCTTTCTGTTCTCTTAAGTTTATGAAAGCTGTTTTTTTAAGATTCTTTTTCATAAGGCAGCCTCATATCAGTGTAATATATGAAGCTACTGTAGCCTAGATGTTTGAAAAGGAGACTAAAAGTGACGTAATGCAAAGTCAAAATATAGTTGCCTATGAAAAAAAGAAAACAAATCCACAACAGAAAACCTAGTAAATTTTTGTAATTTTTTGTAAACACCCTTTTAGTTTAAATAATTACCATATTTTCCTAATTTTCTGTTTAAGACCTTGCAAACAGGCAAAGGCCTGTTCAGGCCTTTGAAAATTTTAAAATTGATTTATACAGAACAAATGAAACCTACTGAGATACATGAAACTGTGGGAAACTCTCAGCTTCATATAAGAATATGGTAATGAAAGTTATGTGTATTACTTTCTTTTAATAGAAATTTTATATTCATGAAAGATAATGATTTATACAATATTTAAAAGACACTGGTAAACAATAATCAAAGTCATATGTGTCAATTAGAAGAGAATCAAAATGTTTCCCTACCCAAGACACACTTATTCTTGCTTGTCTGGTCATCTGTGTTTCAGCACATCTTTCTATTCACTGAGGGTTCTTTGTCTTGATGTTTTCTCTTCTCCTTCCTTTGTTAAAACTCTCTTTGAATCAGAAACTGTTGGCTGAAGTAGAACAAAAGCTTCTTTGGATCCTCCTGAAGCAGTCGCTTCAATGTTTCTTGGCAATGGTAATCCTCTTTTGCTGTTTCTAAAATTAGTTGAGCTTTTTTACTCCATCCATTTGCAGTTTCTTTTGGTCACTGCTTTCTGTTGGCTACTTTTTGCACTCTATCTCTTATGTATGAATCCATAATATTATCTAAGTGGACAGAAGGGATTAAGTTAGCCTCACAGCATCTGCTCTTACAGACTGGCATACACAAACTTGAACCTTCTTTATATCAGGCATACCCAGATTCTGAAAGGGCTTTCAGAAAAAAGCAAAAACAAAGCAACTTCAATATCTGATAGTTAAATATTACTTTAAACATCTATAACTTTGCTATCTTTTCAGATCCCACATCCTTTTCCTCTCACTCTCTCTCTACATTCCTCCTCCTTTAAAGTTCTGGAAGGTTTCAATAATAGCCTTACCGTTGCTATTTATTTCACTTGTGAAATCCATTTCTAAACTGATTTTGCTTCCTTCTCCTGTTCATTTGCTTCTGTTTAAGCCACATGAAAACTAGTACCTCCACTATGAAGAAAATAGTATAAAATATGTAAAAAATGTAAATTGAGTGCACAACTACATTTGCCTGCCATTAGGAATTTTTGCTTATAGGAAAATACAGAAGAAGAGCTGAAATATATCCATCAGATTTTCAGAATAAAATAAAATTTAATTGTCATGCTCATGTTTAAAAGTGTGCAAATGGTTACTCTTCTTAATACTTGACAACCAGCTATATAGAGCTGAGGTTGGATAAATGCAAGAGCTTTGAATGTGGGATGCTGCAATATGGAGAAAAAATGTTGAAAAGTTTCCTCTTGCTCTGCTTGATTTTCTGTTGTTATTTTCTTTCTCTTTTAGTTATTTTGTACTTGAATAGAAATATATTTTCATTCAGAAATTATTTATGGAGTTAGACTTCTCAATTTTTTTTGTTGGTTTTGCTTTGAGAAAGAATTTGGAGCAATTGGCAATCAGGTAAAGAACAATAGCTGAGTTGCCTCAGAACATCATGTCTAGAGTTGCCAGAAGGAGAAAACTCTTTTCAGAACATTTAGCAATTTAAACATATTTTGTCATTCATTCCTCATCTCAAAAGCTATTGCAACAAGCTATTAGACACCTATAGGTATCAAGATATCCATTAAAGTTGGAGAGCTCTGAAGCACTGTGCATGAATATACATGCACTGATATATCACTGAAATCGCCTAGGGTACCCAAGATGTTTTTATAGTAGTGACAGAAGTGCAGAGGCTCTTTGGACGGGCAAACCAGGGAGTTGCAAAGAGATACATAATGAAGTTACAAAATTGTACCAAGTCAAATTAGGCATTGGTACCTGAACCTTCCCCATACCTTGCTAATCCTGCTAGTGAGGGTTGCAGAGTGATACAGCTGACCCTGCTGGCATTGGGTAGAGGTGCTCTAGAGTGAAAAATACATCTGCATAGTGTTGGCAAATTTGAATTTACAGAACATATGGTGTGGTTTAGTGTGTACCTAAACACTATGCAGCTGTTTGCTCCCAGTGAGGCAGGGGAGAGAGCTGGAAAAAAGGTAAAACTCATGGACTGAGATAAAGCCAATTTAACAGCAGAAAAACGATGGGAAAATAATAATAATGATAAAAGAATATACAAAACTAGTGATGCACAAAGCAACTCACCACCAGCTGATGAATGCCCTACCAATCTCCAAGCAGTGGCTACAACCACTCAGCCAAGTCCCCTCAGTGTTATTGTTCAGTACAATGTCACATGATATGGAATACTTCTTTGGCCAGTTGGGGCCAGCTGTCCCGCTGTGTTCCCTTTCGACTTCTTGTGCACCCCCACCCTCCTCATTGGCAGAGCAGCATGAGAAGCTGAAAACTCTTTGACTCAGTAAGTGACAGTAAGCACTGCTCAGCAACAATTAAAACATCAGTGTGTTGTTCTCATCCTAAATCCAGAACATGGCACTGTAACAGCTACTAGGAAGAAAATTCACTCTATCCCAGTAAAAATCAGGACAGCATGCCATTCTGGCACAGAAACTAGAAGATGGGAGAATAAACACTTATAGGCAACTGTTATGTCCTTAAGTACATGCTTTAAAACTAATTAAAGCACTACAATGACTAAATTTCCTTTTCTTATAATAGCTTGTATGTCTAGTGCAACTACAGACACACTGATGTAGGTATCTTAATCTCAACTTGCACCTACTACACACTTACTGAAATTTTTTTTTACTACCAGAAGATTCATGGTCTTGAGATTCCCTGAGAGAAATAAAGGTGCTGTATCACTTGAGTCACAATTGTAGAAGTCTGCTACTTGAACAGGGCTGTGCCTGCTTCTGCTCAGGCCAGTGCAAATAGGTTGCTGCTTGTATTGATAATTTATTTGACAGAAGATAGATTTTTTCTTCCTTTTTTTAGACAGATACTTAGTATCAGAATTGTAAATCTGTGACTTTTAAGACACTGAACTTCTATTGTCAAAACAGCCCAGATGTCTATGTGATTTTTCAATGGATGGAAGCAAAAGGAGTCCTCTCTTCATAGACTGAAAGGAAATTACTAGAGCTTCTCAGAAGATTTCTTTTTTTCCCTCCAGACATAACAAAAACTTAAATTGCATACGTTGTCACTTAAGTCAATTTTTGGAGTGGATTTTCATACTCGTGGGTCTTTTAGCTGCACTTCATCTTATACTGAGCTATATTTTGTAAACAGATTATTTTTCACCTTTTCACCCTTGAGGTGTCTTTTATTCACAACTATACACCCACACAATAACGGTGCAAAGAATTACATTGATTTTGCTCTAGTGAAATCATATAGGAGAAAAAGTGCTGCATTTGCTTGACCCTCCCCCATTTTAAAGAACTTATTTTTAGAATTCTGCCAATGATAAGTTTTAAAAACATCATTGTTGACAGTTAGCTCTGTATGCCCATCCAGAAAGATCTGTTTTTAAAATTTTAACTCACCTTTTTCTACTTCAAATAAGATAATGCTTCATTTAAAAAAGTTGATAGTACTAATGTTAAATACTAAAACTTGGCAGTCTGTGCGAATGTTTAAATTGTTGGATTGTAATTTACTTCTGAAATAAGCATTAAGTGGTGCAGTAAAGAGTCCTTTCCAATTTTAATGATTTAACAGATACATCTTCTTAATTTCATACTTACCATAAAGAAAAACCTCTAATATTTTAGGTGCGTTCAAACATTTTAATAGCTTTCTATTTCATTTAGTATTCTACGCACTTCTGGTTTTGTTTACAAAAGAGCAAATGATAATATTCTAGGTACTACTGACTGTAAATAATTCCATCTCCTTTTTAGAAGACAACAAAAATGTACTGAGATACTATTTATTTCAATTTAGGTAATGCTTAGAAAACATTTTCTTTGGTTAGGTCAGTTTTGTTGAAAGTTCAATAATTTATAAATTTAAATGAAAAACATAATTTCAAGCAACAATAAAAACCAAGGAAAGGATATATTGAAACTATAAAATCTGTAGGTAATATGAATAATCCTGGTTTATGGAAGGGGGAAAAGTATTTAAAGCTCAGTGTGGTTTTAGTGATCCTGTTAGTACATATATAAATATTATATACAGTGATATATAAAACTATTTTTATATAATATATAATATATATTTTATATAGAACTGCATATACTATTTATAATTATATATACATGTTTACATATAGTAATACATGTGTGTATATGTTTACATATACATATTTTATACATATATTAAAAATATTTCATCCAAGGAAATCCACTAAAATTCAAGAAAAATTAATTATTCTCTAGCAATTGAACACTTCTATTGATAGTACATAAACTGTACAGTGTATAAGACGTTCAAAATACTTAATTTTGATAAGGTCAAAACATTGATCCATTAACCCATACATCTGTATGCTTCATAGCCTCCAAACACTGTAATATATTGCACTGATGATCTGTTCGTGTCAAGAGGATAAAACAACTGAGGGAAGAACTTGGAATGAAACACTTGTTTACATTCAAAATATTTAGTGCTATTGAAATTAACTGTTGGAACATCTTGTTTCCCCTTTGAAAATTGTTGACATGCAAATGTTCTCATAATATGCTTGGGCTTTTTTTTAAGTGATTTATATTTTTCTGTAGTGAAAATCCTCTTACCGTGGTCGAACGTGGCAAGCCATTTAAGTTAATTTATTAACAGTTTTGAACATTATAAAGTTTACTGGACACTAAAGGAAGCAAACCTGAAGTGGTCGAACTTTAGAAAACAGATTTTAAATGTTGAATTAATACTCACTGACATCAGATGTATTAGAATTATTTCTGCTGGAAGATTTACTCCCATTTCCTTCCCTCCCTCCTCCCTCACCTAGAATTTTCAAGTTTTTTAAGCTCTACGAGGTATTTTTTCATTTTGGGGGGGAGTGGTCTTCTATCGTTGGGGGACACAGGCACAATGAAAGAAATAATTTTGATGAGAAAAAAACTGTCAGATGAAGAGATAATGAAGTAACTGAATATGGGATTTTTTCCCATGTATTTTCTAAACAGCCTGTATAAATTATTATGCTGAATTATCTCTTCTTTCCATCTCTTCAGCCTAAAGAGAGAATCATTTGTTATGTAGTTACAGAGTACACTTGCACTTATGACGGAAAGCATATTTTCATGTCTTTGAGGATATAAAGGTGGAGTAGTTATTTAATTTTAATCATATAAACTGGCTAGCTGTGTGTTGAGGCATAAAGTATGTCAAATATAGCATTTATACTCTTTTAAATGTTTCTTCCTCCTCTTTTATTTGTGAAAACTCTAACCACACCATATATGTGAAGACAGTAATATGCTGAATAACCTCCTACCTAAAGATAGGAAAGTTATTATTTTTCCAATAGAAAAAATAGATCCAAAATTCTGCTTTTGAATATGAATATGGAACTGAGCCATGCAACATGTTATGTCAAAAGTTATTTCTTAGTCTTAAATAAGATACTTCAGTTTTCACTCATTCCCAGTATAAGTAAGGTTGAGGACATTTGGTATTGCTCTTCCAAATTGTCTAAGATTATCTAATTTCAGAAGTAAAAGTACCTTTTGCAAAATATCCCCCAGTAAATAAGAAAGAAAATCTACTTAATGAAAAATTAATCTTTTAATGAAAGCTTCTTCAAGTAAAGAAGGAAATTTTCTGAACTAGTATTTCAATTTCCAGTTACACTTTCCCCACCTTAGTTCCTGCCAATGAATACTTTTATACTTTAAAACATTGACCCCTTTATTCATGTAATGTATCAGTAGCAGTATGAGAAAACTGAAAGAATTTGACTTTTCTTTGCCATTCACAGGCACCTGGAAATTATTAAAATATACATCTTCGTTCAACAAAGTATTTTCACTTAAACACAGCTGAAGCAATAAACCTTACATACTAGTGAATATTATTCTATGAAGTTTGTTAATCTGCAAAATCAATAACTACTACCAAAGAGATTCTCAGTTATGCAATTTCTTTAGATCTTCATTATGTGAAATTTCAGTACTGTTCATATCTGGAAGAAAACTTAGTAGAAGTCTCCTGAGAACCACGGTTGTCAAACCTTCTCTGTTTCTAAGCCTGTTTGAAAATTGCAAGAACAAATGTAGAATAGCAGTGTAAATACTAAAGTATTTGTAGCATTGGTGTTTGTTGTTTTGTTTGTTTGTTTTTAATTTACTTAATTGCTTGGTTTTATAGATGTCTATATATATTTTTTTTTGATCTGAATCCTGTAGCAATGAACATTGGTTTACCTTTTCAGAAAATGAACTTTTCTGAGTATGTAGGAGAAAGATAGAGAGCCAAGTAAAGTGGTTAGAGTGGAGAGTGAGGCATTGTGAAGGACAGATTTAGCTGACAGGATGGACAGTAATAAGGAGATGGAACTTGTAGGGAATCTGTTGAATAATTATGACTAACCGGATAAGAAAACTTCTTGTATGATACATACCCTGGCTGGAATCTAGTATGTGCCAGTTGGATTTAACAGTTAGAGAGGACAAATCTTAGAAGATACAAGATGGTGTGCGCAAGGAGAAATGTTCAAAAATGAGTTTGCCAGTATCCTCGAATTCGACTGTGAAAATTCACCTTTCCGACATGAAATACCTGAAACCTAACATAAAAGTATGGGTTAACAAGGTGTTTTTTGGACTGTATAGAGTGGATTCCATCATGAGCAGTTAAAAATAGTGTCATGCAGAGTTATGGTTTAAAGACCTTAGCTTGTGTGGCTTCTTTGTCTCTCTCTTTGCATAACAAGAACTGCAAAATTATCTTAATTTCATAGGATCATAGAATAGCTTGAATTGGAAGGGACCTTTTAAAGGTCATCTACTCCATCCCATCTGCAGTGAGCAGGTACATCTTCAACTAAATCAGGTTACTCAGAGCCTCATCTAGCCTGGCCTTGTGTGTTTCCAGGAATGGGGCATCTGCCATCTCTCAGGGTGAGCTGTTCCAGTGTTTTACAACTCTCATTGTAAAAAGTTTTCCTTATATCTAGTCAAAATTGATCCTGCTTCAGTTACAAACAATTAGCCTTTGTCCTTGCTAAAAAGTTTGTCCCCATCTTTCTTATAGGCCCCTTACAAGTACTGAAATGCCATAAGGGCTCCCCAGACCCTCTCTTCTCCAGGCTGAAAAATCTCAATTCTCTCAGCCTTTCCTGATGTGAGAGGTGCTCCATCCCTCTAGTTATCTTTGTGGCCCTCCTCTGGACCTTCTCTAACAGGTCAATGTCCTTCCTGTGCTGGGGACCTTGGAGCTGGATGTAGTATTCCAGATGGGATCTCATAAGGGTAGAGTAGAGCGACAGAATCACCTCTCTTGACCTGCTGGCCACGCTGCTTTTGATGCAGCCCAGAATATGATTGGCCTTCTGGGCTACAAGTGCACATTGCTGGGTCACATCCAACCTCTCATCCACCAGCACCCCCAAGTCATTCTCAGCAGGGCTGCTCTTGTTCTATTCAACCCCCATCCTGTATTGATACCAGGGGTTGCACCGAGCCAGGTACAGCACCTAGCACTTGATCTTGTTGAACCTTCTGAGATTCCCATGGGCCCACTTGTCCAGATCCCTCTGGATGGCATCCCATCCTCCAGGGATGTCAACTACACCACTTAGCTTGATGTAGTCTTCAAACTTGCTGAGGGTGCACTTGATCCCTCTGTCTATATCATTGATGAAGACACTGAATAACACTGGTCCCAATGTGGAACCCCGAGGGGCACCACTTGACCATAATGTCCATCAGGACACTAAACTGTTGACCACTTCCTTCTGGATACAACTGCCCAAACAATTCCTCATCCATTGAACACTTCACCCATCAAATCCATCTCTTTCCAGTTTAGAGAAATGGATGTTGTGGGTGACCTTGTCAAAGGCTTTACAGAAATCGAGAGACGGCATTCCTTTGTCCATTGTTGCAGTTGGTCCATTGTAGAAGGCCACTAGGTTGCTTAGACAGTACTTGACCTTGGTGAAGCTGTGCTGACTGTCCCAAATTACCTCCCTACTCTCCATGTGCCTTAGCATAGCTTCTAGGCACAGAGGTGAGGCTGACAGGTCATTAGTTCCCGGGGTCTGACTTTCTACCCTTTTTAAAATGGGTAAAATGTTTTTCCTTTCCCCGAATTCCCCTGGAATTTCACCTGACTGCCGTGACTTTTTAAATATCATGGAGAGTGGCTTGGCAACTACATCAGCTAATTCCCTCAGGACTCTGGGATGCAGTTCATCAGGTCCCATAGACTTATGTATGTGGAGGTTCCTCAGGGGATGAACCTGATTTTTTCTTACAGTGTAAGGGATTTTGCTCTTCCAGTCACTGTCTTACAGTCTGTCCACTCAAGAGGTGTGGGAAGAGAAGTTGCCAGTGAAGACTGAATCAGAAGAGTTTGCAAATAAAGTTATGAGATCTGTTGATCATTACTCTTTTAAGTAATATCAGCAATTTCTTATGTTCTAACATAGTCAGTATACTAGGAGCACTTCATAGTCCTCAGGTCTGTACTTAGAATGCTAAAAAAAAAGCACTCCTTAGTGCTTTTTAAACTAAATATTAGGGAAAGAGTAGAGGACAAAACAGAAAACCCACTGCTGTATAAATCAATCTGCACCTTGACTCCAGTTTGTGCTCTGGCTTCTCTGCATTTGAGAAGAATTTAGCAAAGTTGGAGAAAGTTCAGAGGAAGCAAAGATCATCAAACACATGGATAAGTTTCTGACTGAAAAGTGATTGACCTGTGTGGGACCCTTCAGCTTGGAAAATAAATAGAGCTGTGGGAAGAGGGGAGATACACAGATTAGAAAGTCATGAATCACAGGGATAGTATTTGAAATATTTATTATGTCTGTTTTGGATTCCAAAATTCAGGCACATACTTCATAGTGAGTTACCCAAAGTCACCCAGAAAGTTACCAGTGAAGTAGGACATCAAGGCTTTCGAGCCCTAATCTGAGGCAGCTGGAAACTATGTAATGCTAACCCTTCCACTTTTCACAGATCTGGCAGAATTGCTCTGGTAATGTTTATAGTTTAGTTTATAGTACTACTCTCATACAGTTTGATATATAGAAATAATTGTGAAGAGAATCCTTGACTCAAAGGACATATATTCAAATTCAATAAGGCTGACTCAAATTCAAAAGGGAAGAACAAACTGTTCTTCTCATTTAATTGGGATTAAAAGCAATACTTTTTAATTCCTAAAATATATGTCTAGTGTGTAAGTGCAACAGGTAAATAGCATAAGCAGGTTTGTAATTAGAAATATAAGAAGATATATATTTCATTTATAGACAACATGGTTTTGGGTAGTTTGTCTTTTCATGAAAGGTTCATGTTTCAATAATATTCTTCCATATATATTTCTCAAACCTATATAATTTAAGTAAATTAATGATAAAAATATAATTATGGCTTTGAAAGAAATTTCAGTTAAAATAAATTGACCTTATTCTGTTTGTTGAAGCCATTTGAGCACACTCTTTTGACACTTAGAGCAAACTGGTCAATAGTACTTAAGCTAAGAATCATTCAAGTTCCCAAGGACACTAATGGGAGTTTTTGAATGTTCACCAATGTGGAAAAAATTGATAGAATAACAAAATGGGTATCATAGAATGGTTTGAGTTCAAAGGGACATTAAAGATCATCTAATTTCAACCCCCTACCATGGTCAGGCACACTTTTTACTAGACCAGGTTGCTCAGAGCTCCATCCAACTTGGTCTTGATAAGGGTAAGGTTGAAAAGGACTCCAGTGGGCCATCAGGCCCAACCTCCCAGCTCAAGCAGGGTCTTCCTAGAGCACATTGCACAGGATCATGACCAGATCGTTCTTGAATATCATATATTCATCCTTATACCTCTTGTGGAGGCAATCACAATGTCATTTTTGAGCACAATTTTGATATTGGTCTTTGTACAGAGGCAAAATATCTCTTTTTTTAGTCAACTTTGTACTCACCTTTTCATAGAATTAGTGTAATGTAGGGGGGTTTGTTTGTTTTTGTTTGTTTGTTTGTTTTTATTTATTATTTCCTGAGGGAACAAATTTACTGCTGAAAACTCTCAGTCACTGCTATCCAATAACTTTTTCTTACATTTGAAAGAAGTTGCTTTGAAACTCTGTAGAATCATTTGGAAGCTGTTGCCTCTACAAACAAGGGCATAGTACCATTTAATTTAGTTTAAGTATCTAGCAATGACTGTAAAACTGCTGATAGTTTTGCAAAAGCCACATTCTAAGGTGCCTTTCAACCTCAGCCATCCTGTGAAAGTCTGAAATGTTCTGGTGAACAACCAGCCATCTCAAAATTTGACATTACTGAGTTCTGTGACCCAAGAAGTGTAAGAAGTATCCAAATCCAGCTGCCATTTCTGAAAAATCACAGAATCATAGAATTGTTAGGGTTGGAAGGGACTCATTTTGTCCAATCCCCCCTGCCAAGGCAGGGTCACCTGGAGCAGGTTTCAAAGGAGCATGTCCAGCTGGGTTTTGAATGTCTCCAGAGAGGGAGACTCCATGACCTCCAAGAGCAACCTGTTCTAATGCTCTGCCACCCTCAACCTAAAGTTCTTCCTCATGTTGAGGTGAAACTTCTTGTGTTTTAGTTTATGGCCATTGCACCTCTTCCTGTTGCTGGGCACCATTGAAAAGAGTCTGGCACCATCCTCTTGGCAGCCACCTTTGAGATATTTTTATGCATTAATGAGATCTCCTCTCAGTCTTCTCCTTTCTAGACTAAACAGGCCCAGCTCCCATGGTTTCTCCTCATAAGAGAGATGCTCCAGACCCCAAATGATTTTTGTGGCCTCCACTGGTCTCTTTCCAGAAGCTCCTTGTCTTTTTTGTACTGAGGAGATCAGAACTGGACACAGCACTCCAGATGTGGCCTCACTAGGGCTGAGTAAAGGGGGAGAGTCACTTCCCTCTACCTACTGGCCACACAGCCTTCAGCTGTATCAGCCACTCCCCCATTTTTATGTCATCAGCAAACTTGGTGAGGGTACATTCTCTCCCTTCATCCAGGTTATTGATAAACAAGTTGAATAAGACTGGACTCAGTATGGATCTGTGGGGGATGCCACTGACTACAGGCTTCTAACTGCTGTTCATGACCCTCGGAGGTCTACCATTCAGCCAGTTTTTGATCCACCTCACTGTCCATCCATTTAACCCACATTTCCTACGAGGATATTATGGGAGACAGTGTCAAACTACCATGTTTTTAGACATGCTAATAAATTTCTCTTTGTGAACATTTGTCTGTACAATAAAAAGATAAGGGAAAATACTTGCAGCAATGGAGGCAGCTATTCTGGATATTAGTCATTTCGTCTATTGAGTGAGAACACTTTCATTGCTATCATTGTGTTGTGGTGCAAAATTGCTTGAAATGCTCCTTAAGGTAATGCATATGTAACTCTTTTCAAAATTATTTTGAAATTTATTTTAGTGTGTAAGCATTTACTTTAGGACATCTTGAAATTGTTGGCTAATGGATTACTGGAGGCATCTCACAGGGAAGGTTTTCCTGAGGCAAAGCTCTTGTTTTGCACTGGATGCCACTTCATAGCTTAAAAGTTCACTTACTACCCACTTGGTGCTGACAGCACGTAATGTTCTGCAAGAATAGCTTTATCTCTGTAAAGTCTAAGTGGTTTTTGAATCAGTTTTTATACTGAAGGAACATTTTTTGCTTCCCAGAGAATTGTTTTCATCTCACTTAGGACCTGACCTTTCTTTAAAAGTATTATTTTTTAAACTGTCCTGACCTTTTAGATAAAATCAAAAAATCAAATATGGTACAGTTTCATTTATAAATCATTCAACTTTGCTTTTATTTATAATTCACATTTATACTGCTTAGAGATTAACTTTATTTTTTTATTTATTCTGAGTGAGGAAAAAAAGGGAAAAGTAATTCTTCTTTTTAAATGTAATGCTTTGCTTTGTTCATAGGCATTTTATTTTTCACAGTGAATAAGAGACAAGCTAGGGCCATTGGCTCCCTGAAGGCTGATGAGGTGGGGACCACAGAGAATTGGGGTTGAGGCCAGCAGTGCTGGGCTTTGCAGCTAGTGCTGGTCCCACTGCCCCCAGCCAGGGAGCAGAGCAGGCTGTGGCGGGCACCTGGAGGCAGACCCAGGCCTGGGCATCAGGCACCTCCATGGGAAGGAGGACAGACCGAGGCCAGGCAGGGACATTAGCCCCATGGTTGGGCAGGGCAGGGAAGAGGGGAGCAGAGGACCAGTACTGATGTGGCATCACTGGGGCAGGGACTGATGGCTTCACGTGTGGTCCTGGACCCATGGACCTGGGTGGGGGGAGGCCCAGGGAAGGATGGGCAGTGCTGTTTAGGCCTCTTAGAACCCTCAGAGTCCTGACAGTTATTGAGGAGTACTTCAGTGGTGTAAAATACATTGAAAGATAATGTATGTTTGGTATACAAAATTTTAGACCTAAAGTTAGTTGGATTGTAATGCACTTACATAACATAATATTAGCCATAGAACTTTGTTGTGGCTGAAGGGAACACAGTTTATATGGAATTGATAATTTATTTTTATTCAAATAAAATTTTAATGACCTGGTAGTCTAAATTATGTAATACAGAATAGCATCAATAATAATAATAATACACTTATAAAAGTTAAGAACTGCCTTCCTACTCTCCACTGTATTTCTCCACTGTATTTTCACCTTTTTTACTGTGCCCTCGGGTGGAGATTACAATTAATTGAGATCATCCAAGGGTTTCTGTTATAAGGAATTTGATGCTCCTGGAGGTGGCGGAGTGAGCTTCCTCTTCAGTCTTGGAGTTCAATTATTTCTTTTTTATATGTTTTCTTAACACAGTCTACCTCTTTCTCATTGTTGTTTATTAAAATCTGAAAGTTGCACATTAGCCTCCCTCAGCCTCTCTAAGTATAAAGGGCTGTTGCTTGCTATGCAGGGGTTATGTAGCTTTATCAGACCATTGTTGTATGCAGTATTATCAGCACAACATTTCTGAAATAAAATCAGGTCAGGAAATATTCACTTGACAACTATGAGTTACCAGAAATAATGAAAATGTCCTCGGACCAAGGTCAACCTACATGGGGTCAATATAAATCCTGTGACCTTGTATTACTAATGGTAAAACTATACTTATTAGACGGCAGTCTGTTAATTTTTCTAGACACAGGTAGGGTAAACAATGCAAAAGATGTGCTTAAATGTTAAAAAAGCTCTTAAAATAATCTTCCCTGTATTGAAGATGACTGCATTGGATAAATTTCTGGACTCTTTAATAATCTTTAGTGCTAAGTTTGTGTCAAATAGCTTCTTGATGCCTAACACTGGATTTAGAATAGAAAATTTGGGCATTTAACCTGCTTAGGGCAAATGTTAGATACCTGATGAAAATACTCAAGAGCAATGGTACTAAGATTTTTTGCTATTAAGAATAAATGAAAGATGATTATTACTGGTTTTAAGATTCATTAGTTTTCCACGTATCTGAAATTCATTGAAAATATGAAAAAAAGGAGTGTCAAACTCATATCATTATATAGTTCAAGCTTTGGCAAGTATTGTTCTATCTTGAACTGTATATTTGATTTATGGATGCCATTTTACTTGCTAATAACACTGAACAGATATTAAGCAACTAATATTAATATCTTTCTGGCAATAAAAGGAAAGTGTGGATTTAATTTTGTTGAAAAGAAATGAGAGAACTACATTGTGATGGCATGTCCATGGTGACACAGGAAACAGAATTAGAAATCAGAACCTTTAAATTTTAAACTTATCTTTTTGTTAAATGGTTTCTATATACATTGTTGTGTATAGTAATCTGTATAGTAAGAAAAAAAAAGTAGTAGTTCTCTGTTTATGTCCTTAGTTTAGTGGAGAGGAGATAAATCATGTTAGAGATGTTTGACATGCTTGTGTTATCAAAAACTAGAAGGTCGACTTTGTCTGGATTTTCAGATTTTCAAAAGTAATCAGTTTGATAACTTTAAGATGCATAAATTTACTATATTTTCAGTATCTACTTAAAAATGTAAAGTGATCTTAAGTTCACTGAGAGAAGCATTTGGAAGATCCTAGACACATGCATTTGTGTGTACTGAAGGATGACATATCTCCTGCATCACTGAAAATTTCTCGTTGATGCTTAATTGTTACTTTCAGACTTTTCCGGTATACGTCTTACTGCAGCAATTGATTTATATTTGAAATTGATATAAAATAGATAACAAAAGAAGAAAGAAATAACAATAGAGAGGTTGATAAAAAGAGAGACGGGAAAAGGAAGGATAAAAAAAAAATCAGAGAAGAATACAGTAATGCAAAGAAGTAACTTCTGGTACCAAAAGAAAACAAAAATTAAATTCTGAATCAATTCACACAGTTGTGGACAACATGAAAACAAAAGGAACACAAAGTACTTTATTAAACGTCTGGCTAGACAGCTTTTGGAGTCTTTGCTATTTGTATAAATCCAGGGATCATTGTCTCTTTGAACTAAAGTCTAGGTTTTGAACCATATTTTTTTTTCAGTCATGTATTTCTTTAAATCCACAGTTTTATTTCTTTTCCAAATAGCTGGGAACTGAAAATCAATTTGGTCAGAAGAATGTTTTATGTCAGCTATTAACACTGATTTTGTGTTCTCAAATGTATGTTTACGTATCTGATTCCTTTCTTTTCTATTACTTTCTTGTAAATCAACAGAAGGAGAACTGTAATTTGAACTTAAAAATAAGTAAAGATACTAGAAATTTCTGAAGAGTAAAAAAAGTGATTTTTTAAAAATAATAAGACTGGAATGACATATTTAAAATATGTTAAAAGAGTCAAATACACTAACTTGAACAGTCCTTTAACAGATCCAGAATATATTCTTCTAATTAGCTTTGTAACTTTATTGGAAATTTCTTGCTAGCATTCAGATATTTAGTGACAGAGAATATCAAAGAGAACAGTTAATTAAGATAGGAAAGAAAAAAACTCTTCTTAATAGGATGCACTGGTCACTCCAAAGTTAGTTAAGTATAGGAAGTTTATAAGGAGGCTAAATAAGTCTTGACTAAAAGTCCTTGAACATGTGAAAGAAGAATGAAGATAGTTATGACTAATTTTTTTAATTCTATATATAATTTTAAGCAGCTCTTTTTCTCTTTAATGAGATATACTTTTTAATTTTTGCTGAAGACAATCTAAACTTCTTTCTCAATTACCCATTGCAAAACGATAGACTGGCTTACTTGCTAATAAGATACATAGGAAAAGTCCCAGGCTGACTTCAGGTCAGACACCTCATTAGCACTTCACTATCATCTGAGTTCCATTTAGGGTCATCTGCATTAAGGACCTTTAACTTTGCTTGAGAAGTCTGTGGCTGGATCATATGTGTCACAAGGACTGATAAAGTCCTGGATCTTGAATTCATCCTGAATAAATAAGGTAGTGAATATCCCTGTTCACTTTCACATTTTGAACACAACCTGGTTTGTAGGAATTAATCAGCAAAATTAATTCTAATTAATTAGAATAGCTGTTGGACCGTAGCCTTAGATCCCATTTATTTGGTCTTATAAACAATTTACTTATTTTCATCTGTTCTTTCACCACTGCAGTTAAAAAAATTAAATTTAGAGAATAGTCATAAATGGGCCAGACTCTCTACCTAGAGTCCAGTAACAAGTGTA
Source organism: Corapipo altera (assembly GCF_003945725.1). Taxonomy (NCBI): domain Eukaryota; kingdom Metazoa; phylum Chordata; class Aves; order Passeriformes; family Pipridae; genus Corapipo; species Corapipo altera. Next base: position 12,554,790 of record NW_020884892.1, read on the forward strand.
GTACTACAGGGGTCTGTTCTAGTTCAAATTCTATTCAATGAATTTATCCATGAGCTTGGATTAAGGACAGAGTGCATTCTTATTAGATTTGCAGATGACACCAAAATGTCCGTCATTATAGCTGAGGACCAACAGTCAGTATAGTTGAGGACAGAGTTGCCGTAGGGACATAGACAATCTGGAGGAATGAGCCAAAAGGAATCCTACGAAACTCAACAAGGGCCAGTGTAAAGTCCTGCACTTGGGTAGGAAGAACACCTGGCAACAGGATTGTCTGATAGAAAGGAGCTCTGCTTAATAGACCCTGTGTGTTACAGCAGACAGCAAACTGAGCATGACCCTGCAGTGTGCCCTGGCAGCAAGGAAGGCCAACAGCATCCTGAGTTACATTAATAAGATTGTGGCCAGTAGACTAAAAGAAAGGATTATTGTCCTTTACTCAACATTCCTGTGACCATAACTGGAATAATGTGTCAAGTTTTGGGCCCCATGACAGGGAAGAGGGTTTTTCACTGAAGTAAGTTCAGTGGAGGGCCACCAAGATGATTGGAGGCTGGAATACTTACCCTGCGAGGAGAGGATGAGGAAGCTGAGCTTTTTCAACCTGGAGAAGAGGGGAAATGGAATAAGAAAACTTCCCCAAGTTATAGTCTTCTAAAAGGGAAAATAAACAGATAATTTTCAACAAGCATTTTCACTCTATTAGATATAATTTTTTGCCTTCATTTTTTTTCTGGTGAGTGCTTCTGCAGAGTGGGCAAAGGTATTTATTATCTTCCTAGTTTATTCCCTCAGGAATTGTAATAGTTAGTCCATTAAATTAATTTAAATGAGAACTTCCACTATGAGTTTATCTGGGGTAAATTTCCTTTGCTATCATGTTTACAACAGGAACCATGTGTATACTTGAAGTATATTGCATATGCAAAGTGTGTGTTTCTAGCACAGATTCATAATCTATTTTTGGAACTTTGTTTCAGGCAAATGTCAAAGGCTATTGCCTCTTTCCTTTACTAAAAATGAACCTGTAATCAAGTACTTCCACTCATATATAAATAGAAAGACTTATGGGTCTCCCATATGTTTGCATTATCCTAAGTTTTGGCAGTTACAACACATTTGAGTAGTGTTTTGTTCAGACTAGTTTTCTAAACTGAATTGCTCTGTAGATCATCAGCTTGATCTCTTTCCACTTCTACATAGTTACAAATTTTTTATGTGTAATTATTGCTTCAAATCTTTCCTTGTGTAAGCAGGCTAATTTAATGCATGAAAGCTCCTCAGTTTTACTGATTTTAATCTGTTCTCCTTCCACAGCGACTTAGAGAAGTACTTGTCCAGTCTAGTAGGTCTCAACTGGGTTGGTCAGGTTCTCTTTCTTTGTGCACACATGCCCTGAGCAACAATTACTCTTTCTCACTCCCTTGTCCTTATTGCTTCTTTGTATGGTGCAGCCTGGCAGTTCCTCAAGCCTCAAATTTTCTCAGTTGCTGATTGTGAATTCAAAGCTATGACCTACCTCTGAGATGACTTCAGCTGACTGCAAAATTGTTGCTTTAAACTTTTCCCCAAAAGTGGAGTTCAGTCTTCTGCCATTTATTATTGCTAGATTTTATTTTCTTTTTTTCTTTATTTTTTTTTTAACCGGAATATTAAAGTAAAATAATATGTGAGCATACTTTGGATCATATAGGAAAATATAATTTTTAAAGTAATCTCTTTGACAAACTGAAATGTTGGATGTGACTGCAGATGACTGAAGTGGAGAGTATGTTACAATGCCCATACAACATAGGTGTTTCAATTAGTCTAAAACTTTCCATAAAATACTAAGACATCAAAGTTCATGCTTTTACAGATTATAAATTATATTTAGAGAAAGATCAATGGATCTCTTCTGTACAGTAGCTGATATTTACAAGATTGTTTATACATAACATACATTAATTTTCTCTCAAAAATCCTCCATGTAAATTAAATCATGCTGTTTGCTGTTTGACTTTACTGATCTTCTTCATCAGTTCTTTTCCGCAGTGTAAGTGGATGTGGAAGCCTAGCGAGTTAGGTGTTCTGCTTGAAAGTTGCCTCTGTATCAAAGTAGTACTTTTCAATGTATAAGCTCTGCAACTTTAGTTAAGTTTAATTTTTCTTGTTTTTTTCTTGTGAGATGAATTTTCTTTTAAGTTGTTTTCATTTGAAGTGCTGTACCTCTGTAAATCAATTGCATAGAACACGTCATTTGACTGAGATTCTGAATCTAATTTTGCTTTGAGCTTGGTATTGGAAGCAGGTGACTGCTTGTTCTTGTACATTTTCTTGCATGATAAAGACGCGTCCACATAGATTTTACTTTAATAATAGTGGTTATGTAACATACATTAAGTTTTCTTTCTTTTAATCAACATTTTTCTGTTACAAAATATCTCTTGGCCGTGCATTTGTATTTTCTGTGTTTTAAGCTTGGTACCAGTCTGTCAAAATTTATTGTATACTGAATCATAAATAGTCTAGTCCTTTGATATTATACATTGTTGTGACAGTTTTCTTCTTTTATTCTGAAATAAAGAATAAAACATGTCTAGGTCTATTTTAGTTACTTATACCCCTGTCATCATAGGACAGTAAGCAGTTTTTGGTTTGGTCTCTGATACATAAATCTGTAGTCTTGCATTGTGCTTTTAAGGTTTTTTTTAGTTTTACAGAGGAAACCACCACTGTATGATTTAGAAGTGCTGTACTGCACAACAGATCTTGAGAAAATAAATGTAAGACAGCAAAAATAATGTACCTAAAGCAGCTTTATTACTTGTCTATATAACGCTAAAGTTTTCGATTATGGTAGTATTTTTTAATAGTATAATGAAATAAAACATTTTTAACCTAAAATTTCTTTATTAGCAAGACTGAGTATTTTCAACATGAGGATCTGTTCCATTTATTTATACAGAACATCGGAGGATTCTGATCAGAGATCTGATATGCCTTGTGCATGAAAAATGATATATATTGCTTAGTTGCTCTGGGAGTATTATTCCCATTTTTTAGTGTATAGGTGTTTCTAACAGTAGGAAAACTTCTTTTCATCCTGACATCACCCACTACACGTTAAGGGCAAGTCTCAAAGGCTGTATGATAGAACGACTCAGAAGTAAAAAGAGTGGAACATTATTGTTTGAACGACTGTTCAAGAACTCCTAATCATTATTATGGAATAAAAAAGCCATATTTTAAAGATGCTAGTATGACATAGTACAGTTCATGCCACATCAAGTTTGTTTATGCAAATTTTATGGTGAATTTTTTTGTGCATTGCCCAGTCATTTATTCATTCCAGTCAAGATGGAGTTTCTACTGTGTTAGATGTTCTAAATGCTCACAGGTGAGAGACTTGGCTTCCAAACATCTGCAGCCAAATGTGGGGAATGGGGAAGGATGAAAATGCTAATAAAATATTGAAAAATCCTACATGGGTTATATATTTTAAGTACAAAAAAGTTAGAAGTGCTAAGTTAATGTTTTCATAGACAATTTTTTAGCTTGTCCAACATTTTGTGAGTGAGGTATTTGAGTAAAATAATCTGGCCTATTACAGTAATCAGAGAGCAAAAAGAGAATTACACATGAAGCCTCTGTACAATCTTAAGTATAAATAATTATGCTGAGATGATTTGTTTAAATGTGTAATTTTTATTATCCATCTAACCTTGGCCTTGTGTCAAGTCTAAATGGGCTTTTAGAGCCCTGTCAAGCTTTGATGGAAAGAATGAACGTATTTGGCAGCCTTATTAGCAGTTGGAGTACAGTGGCTTTGCCTGCTACCTAGGTTACTATATAATGCTGCTGTTTCCCTCCTCAATAGGATGGTTGTCACTTTTCTACATATGGGGTTCCTTTTAATGATATAGCTGTATATTTTGCTCTAGCCATGCTGATTTCAGGACTGCATTTGCAGAGGTGAAAATTACGTGCTGTCATTATGCCTGGTACAAAAGTTTATAGTATAAGTTTTGAGAACATTACATAATTACATAATTACAAAATGTTCACTAGCATTAAACAATGTTCTGATTGCTTCAAATTTTTGAATAAAGCATATTGACCTTCCTCATTTTATGTCAGTTGTCTTTACTATGTTAAACAGAAGGAAATTTAATCTTTTAGATTGATCAGAAAAACACAATTCAAAAGAAAGAGTTAGCATCCAGTGCTACTATGTGTCCCACAGGTTCTTCTTTCATCAAAACTGCCTCCACTGGTGAGTTAGAGGAGCATATTGCGGCCACTACTGGTGCCATTACTGTTGCTAGCACATCTGCTGATGTTGCTGTATCCAGTGCAGTGACCACCCATAGACAACCTTCTGAAGAACAAGTGCAAGCTATGAATATAAGAAAATCAATTCTGGAGTCGGCCAGTTACAAGGAAGCACTCTCTCTTCATCCAGCAAATTTACAAAGCACAAGAAGACGACCAAGAAATGCTGAGCAGATAGAAAGAACTAAAGAACTTGCAGTTGTTACTCATAGAGGTATTGGATATTATTTTACTTGTGCCCATGTAGTTATGCAAAAATATTTTGTATAAGTTAAAAGTGAAAGTTCAGGTATCCTTTCAGGAAATGTAGTTGAACCAAATGGGAAAGGGATTAAATCTACCTAAATTTGCATTCTAATGGGGCAGCCAAATGGAAAAATGAAATTAGTAATAATATTGTCTTGGTAATTTAAATTGATTTGATTTATAAAAAGACAAAAGGGAAATATATGGAATTTTCTTTTGATGCCACTTTATAGCATATATCATTATATTTCATAATGCAGCCTAGTGTAAGTAATATCTGATGAAAGTTTAGAGAATTGAGATTAGGATATTAATCTATTCTGCATACGTGTTTAGACATAATTAACTATAGCATAATAAAATGTACTTTATAAATAGCTGCTGTTCTAAACTAGTAGGTGATGCAGTTGTACTCCTCTCCCTTCTACCTAAATTTTCAGCAAAATTTTGGCTTTTTAAAACATCTGTACATTTTCATTCCATCAAATATGAAATCAATGATCAAAGCAACATTTAGAACACTAGGAAATTCATTTGCAAGTATTAAAGTGGTAAAGCTAAGAATTTTGTATATTCCTATACTCAGATTATTTAATCCATATGCTAAAGTATCGATAATGAACAACATTTGGAGTATAAACCAAGCATTATTTGCTATGTTAAAAGGTAAAGGTTGATATCTGAAACATGAGGATGAGAAAAAGTAATGCTGGAATGTCTTAATTTAATCAACAGACATTCAAAAAAAAATTAATGTGGTGGTTTTTTATACGTACAGAAGTTCAGAGAAGGATCAGCTTAATTTTTCAGGGTATTTGTTGAATATCATTTATTATATTTTTTGAATTTTTCATGTTAATCAATTGTACATTAAGAATTTATAAACACAAATATGAAATATATGGAGGAGAAACATCTTTTATAGCAAAAGCAATTTGCAGAAATTTCATTATATGATGATATTTTGTAAAGGCTTCTTTAGATTGGAATCTATTGTCTTACTGGATAGTCATCTAGTATAAGTTTTGTAGCTTCATTTACTAACATCTTTTGAAACAGCAGAGCTGCAATTCTTCAGAATTTTAAAATATGTAATTTAAGTAAAACAACTAAAACACAAACACAGTATTTGGTTTGCATATGAAATATAAATTACTAAACAGATGTTCATATTTAATTTGTTTTAATTTCAATACAAATGTGAAGTACTTTCTGGTTATTGACTGGTATAAATTAATCAACAATTTGATTTGTACTGGTTGTATGGATATACATTCATTTCAGAACATCTTTGATCCAGTTAAAAAGAGCAGGCTTATTTTCAGTTAAGAGGGAGTATCTGAGGGCCTGTAATAATATGTTGTATTTTAAAGATGTATGAGTGTACTAATTTGGCAGTTAAATGTGATATGCAGGCAGTTTTTTCTATTTCCTGCTTGTAATCATTAGACTTCAGTGTCCTCTCCACTTTTTTCTGTGTTCCTCTCTTCTCTGACCTATTCTTTAATACAAGATATAGGTAAGGCACATATTTCTAAGTTATTTTGTCATTTTAAATGATTGTATAGACCTTATTGGAGAATAAAGCCCACACCTACTTCTGTGTGCATTTTATTCCCTCATGACATTTAAAGTATTGATTTTTTCTAACACTGTTTATAGAAAATCTTTAATTTCTTTTTTATTGTGTCATACTCACAGAACACTATATGTGTGCCTTCTATTAAAGTGGTATGCATATACTGAGGAAAAATTTACCATTTTTACTTGGCAAACACAAATATTTGATAACATAATAGTCATTAAAACATATCAAATGACCCTCAATAAATAACCAACAATTGTCTTCCATAAAATATTCTCTATTGCAAAGACAAAGACATATTTTGAAGGAATTTTTGTGAACGTGAGATCATTGTTATTTGACTTGAAAGAATTTCCATTATGGAGGGATATTCCACAGGTGTTTCTGCAGTTTCCTGTAGGTTACTGTTGAAGTATTTAACTTTCTCTTTGACAATGAAATGTACACAAAAGTCTAAAAAGTACTTGTCTTGCTCTGCATATTCAATTACTATAGAACTATATATGAGCTACTTAAGAATTTTATATAAATTGCTTTTAAAATTATTTCTCTATTTAATAGATATTAAAATTAGATTTTACTTTAGAAATACATTTTTTGCTGTGCTCTTGATTGTAATTTAAGAATTACACACACAAATTATGCAAATTAATTAATGCTTGAGAAGATAAAATTTAATATATTAAATATAATATACTAAAAATTACTATTTATATGTGCAGATATTTAAAATTGTAAAAATGTACTGTACATATAGTTTTAATTGTAGGCTTTTTTGAGAATATTGCTAGTAAGATCAGAATAGTGGAGTTTTATTAGCACTGATGCAAAATAACTACCAAAAAAGAGTAATACTGTTGCCTTCCATGGGATTTTTCTGGCAATAAGGTTTTCCAGAATGAGTAGATGATAATAGTATTGTTTTGTTTTGTAAACATATTTTTTGAAGTGTATGCATGCATGAGATGTGGAGAGAGAACTAGAGGTTAATATGTATCCAAAATTCTGCTACTACATGTGAATTATTGTACCAAACTTACTATGTCATCCTCAACAATAATTTTAATTTGTGTCAAAAGCTGTCTGAAGAATTTCTTCTCTAAGCTTATTAGCTGGAAATCACAGAAGAGGACATGACTTTGAGTTTTGATTATTTAAGAGAGGTAAAAGAAATCCTAGGTGCATTTGGTGAAATATTTTCATTAGAGGTAGGGAAGTATAAGTATCATTTTACAAGGCAGTAGTGAGATCACATGAGGAATACTATATATGATTATAGTGTCCTCATCAAGAATAATTCAGACTGAATTAGATGAATAAAAGTACTATAATGATGTTACATTTTTCTGATCATCCAACTTAGAAAATAAAATGTAAGACAGAATGAAAGGATAAATTTTCAAGAAGTGAATACTGGTATATGGAGAACCTATATAAGGACAAGTTAGTGTATAATATATACAACTATATTATATACTAAGATATACTTTTAAATGAAGATATAGTAAGGAGATGAGCAAGAGGAGTTCTTGTTATTGGAACAATGAAGTCTTCTTGTGGAAGGAGGGAGTAGATGAAGGACAAGAAGCTTTCAAGATGCACCTTTATAGTCTAATGAAAAATATAATGAGATATGATAGCTGGAAGAAAAACATAGCACCTCTTGGGTATTAGTTCTAAAGAAACCAAATGGTCAAGCTCAGGAAAATTTATCCTCTCCCCTATTCCGAAGTCGGGGGAAAAAAAGAGAACCCTAACCACTTTCATTCAATCAAATCTAGGAGCTTCAGAAGCTGAGCATTCGGTAGCAACTTTTGTAGATACTACAATCACAGTTTCTAGTATGATCTGTGTTTTTCAGATGTCCAGGAAGGAAATTAAGCATGATGTAAACATGGTATTTTCTCTTTTTTTTTTTTTTTTTTTTTTTTTTTTGTTTTTTTTTTTTTTTTTTTAGTTTTACTGTTTGTTTGAGGTTTGGGGTTTTTTTTGTTTGGGTTTTTTTGTTTGTTTGTTTTTCTTTTTTGGGGGGGTTTGTTTTGTTTGGGTTTTTTTGTTTGTTTTTTTTTTCTGTTTAAGCATTTAAGTACTGTTAGTTTCATCATAACTAAAGAAGTGGAGGATAACCTGATATTTTTGGCCTTTTTTACTATTTGTGCTCCATGCAGTGAGAGTTGAGAGTTTAACAATGCTGTTAGTTCTATTGACTTGTTCTATAATTTATATCAACTACATCTTTTACTTCTTAAGGCTTTAGATTTTTTCAGTATATGCAAACATCATGAGAGATATTTTAGCACTTTTTCTTGTGAGTGCTTTTATAGCATACTTTTACTGTCTAAAGATATACCAAGAGGCATATGTCCAAATGCTAAGAGGTCTTTGTACAGTGCCCTGAATAATGTACCTTAAATTTTGGTCAGCCCTGAAGTGGTCAGGCAGTTGAACTATTGATCAGCATAGGCCCCTCCAACTATTCTATTCTAGTTTACCCTACCCTACCCTACTGTACCTTATTCTATTCTTTCCATGTTCATTTTAATATGGAAGTACACATACATCGTAATTGTATATCCCTGAGAATAATGAGTATCTTACTTCTGGTTTCAGTGGTAATAAAGAACAAGGAATACAAGGATTAAAAAAGAAATCTCAAGATAGAAACAAAGAAACAACTAAACAAATGTGAAAGCTGGTGATGTTGATACAGCAGAGCTTTCTATTCTCTCATATAATTGAGAAGAATCTTTGATACACCAGTTTAAAACATAACCAAGCCTGATACTCACTTTTATTTATGATATTACACTTCTAGGTGTTTTAAAAGACCATAAAGTGAATTTAAATAATTTTAAAAAAGTGAGTGTAATTTTTTTTTTAAGAAACTTGATAACTCTACTGAAGGAGCATGAATACATCCAGTCAAGTCACTGGACTTCTGTTCTTGATTGTAGTGCCCCATAAATAAATAACAACTCCTATCACATAAGGCCAACTGAGTATAAACACTGTATAGTAGCCATCCTTTTTTTACTTTTTCTAGGAAGAGCCATAATGTTGGGTTAAAATCTTTTTATGCAGCAGTCATGTTCAGTAGAGGCAATTGAACAATGGTTTAATTTCTTATATTGAAAAATGATGATTTCAAGTACTGTGCTTTTTTTTCCTAATGAACTGAATATTTGCAAAGAATATTTATACTAGCAGCAGGTATGTAACTAAATACACCAAGAAAGTCACAAAGTGGAAATGATTGAAATTATTTTTGAGACTTAACTGATTTTAGTATAAAATTATGAAGTCTTACATTCTAAGACAATATCTCTTGTAAAAGAGTTTCTAAAATAAAGAAACAAATGAGTACCAGGAGCAAGCAATATAAAAAGACTTCTAATACAGTTCATAATTCATAAATTAAATTTAAAAAAATAAGAAGTCTGAAAAAGAGATACAGTGGTTGGAGGAAAAAAATTGCTTGTCAAACTCAAGCTCGAATAGTTCCAGGGAGTCTTAATGGATGACTCTGGTCATTGTCTAGTTGTTCAAAAGTGACTCAGTGTTTTTCTTAGGATCTTAAATTCTAGTTATTTTCAAGAGAACTTTGGATTCCAACAGATTTCACAACTCCAAACTTCTCTTTCTAAAGAGGAGAAATGTCACTAAGCATTTGCAAATTTTTAACTTCAGTTTCTGGATTGAATATTATTAATTTTACCGATATCTCCATTCTCTCTTTCTTTATGTTTTCAGCTTTATTTTTTATTACTTTCTTATAAAGCCTTTATAATTTTTCTATCCTTTTCCCTTTATTCTTTAAGAACACTTGTTTATCCCAACATATATTATGCTTTTTGATATCTGGCTTTATGTATGATCTTAGTAATAGGCAGGAAAAAATGAATTAGAGAGAAAAAAATTGTTCCTGCCTGTGTCTTACAGGAGAATTTATGATGGTAGCAGGCAAGAAGATTTTAAGATTTGTTACAAGAAATTAAAACAGATGCTAATGAAACTTTTGAAAAGAAAAGGATATTAAGAGACTTTAATTAATTATCTTGGGTTTTTTTCTTTTTTTGAAAGATTCCCTGTATGACAGATCACTACTTTGGGATTATTCAGTATAAGACTTTTAAAGATTTGTTAGAATATTGATACGTGTATCCTATTTTTTTAAGGATTACTTAGAAGCAGAAAGAAAAAAGGAGGAGTAGGGAAGGAGAGGTTTTCTGAAGAGCTATTAAATATTTTTAAGTCAAGTAGGTAATGAATGTGCATACATCCTCAGGTGGGTGTTGTTTAGGTTTTGGTAGGGGGGTTTTGTGGTTTTTTTGTTTGATTATTTTAGGATTTTTTGTTTGGTTTTGATTTTGGCTTTGGTTTTTTTTGCGGGATTCTTTTGTCAGTAAACACAGAACTACAGAGATGGGAGTCTGAAGAAAGTAAATGTATTTTGCAATAGGATTATTATGTTCTATATTTCTAAATATATTTGTATATAATGTTTATAATAGGGGGGTTTTTTGCAAAAATTTAAAAAATTTAAAGAAATAAGCGTAACTTAGATGCAATCTAGCACTCAAACATTTAGTGAACTATATTTGTTTAAAATTTCATAGTACATTTGTAAATACCCATTTAATATGAGTAAATACCCATTTAATATGAGTAAATACCCATTTAATATACAGATCACATATATATGTTCTATTTGGTGGATGATCTCTATGATTTGTTAATTTCAAGATTTTTATTAGATAAAACCTGATAATAATGTCCAATAGTCAAGTCTGGAGTGATAAGAAGGAAGTGAAAAAACAAATCCGTCATAGTGATTTCAAAAAATGAGTTGGTTAATGTTTTAATTGAATTATTGCCTTTTATACTTGCCTGTCAATTTTGTTTTCCGAACTTGTTTCTGCTATTTATTTTTTCTAGAAATTCCTTCAGTTCTTTAGTGTTCTTCATTATGTTATCCATGTTTACTTCTATAATTGCTATTTGGCTCCTGACATTCTGTGTCATCACTTTCCCTCAGTATTTCAGGTTTTCTTCTTTTGACCAAAATTTGTTGGTATATATTATATTCATTGTAGTTAGAATGTAAAAAAAAATTCTTATTAGTGCAATTGTAAATTAATATTAAAATATACATATAAATATTAACATATAAATATTAACATATTTGATTCCTTTTAAATAATTATTTTTTCATATTAGAGAACTTTGCGAGATAGATATATCTCTCATATCACATATAATGCAGAATATAGTAGCAAAATTGAAATTTTGATAGTTTTAAACTAGTAATCATTTTAAAATAGTAATTCAGTGTAGTAATGCAGTAGTTGCAGTAATTTGAAATATAAATATTCTAGACAATCTGCTTTGATCTGGTTGCTGTAGAGTTGAAAGGGGCAGAAGGGTGTGGGGAGGTGTGTGGAGGGGTTGGATAATAAAAGAGAAACTCAGATCAGCTCATGTAAAAAGTGAAAAATGGAATAGTATGAAAAGTGGATGGTTCACCACTTTGTAGTCTGATTGTTAATCTTCTGAATGGCTCTACATTAACCTATGCAGTTCGTTATGTACTACAAAAATTGATGAAAATTTATGTCCTCTAGTGTCCTTTCAAAGTGCAGAAGGGTTCTGGAAGACAGTGCTACATTAATGAATGTGTTGGGTTATAGTGATCACTAGGTTTAGAGATTTTTAATGTAAATTTCTGAAGCCTTAAGTGCCATCACATAAAAACTAAATAGGTTGCTATCTCTTCTCTCCCATTCCCACCCTATTTGTGCAATCCCTTGAGGTGGTTATCCCTAAGGTATCTGGATCTCTAACGTTTGTACTGATAGAGTTTGAAAATTCTGGATGATCAGTTGCATCACATGCATAACGAACATGACATGCATGCACAAAAAAAATAGAACTGACCTTTATGTGAGTAGTAAGTTCAACACATTCAGGTTGTGGATGTGCTCTGCATGTAGATCAACTTCTAGTGGAAATACAATGAATTAGACGTATGCCAAAGATGAACTGGAAGTATCATGCATAATTTTTTTGGCATATCTGCACATGAGCAGCAAATGTTGGAAGTCCAGAGTATATCACACACTTGTTTCCATCATTAGAAATAGCAGTTGCTGCAAGTAAAATCTGCCATCATGACATATTTAAGTTTTTAAATAATTAGTGAATTACTGGTTCTGCACAAGTCAAAATCAGTTCTACACAGTATTCCAAACAAATGTTTTCTGTCACTTCAGAAAGCAGTAAATGAGTTTACTCCTTATTTCTCAGATAAGTTAAGGTGAAGGTCATGTAATTCTGAATCTACAACTGCTTTTATTGTCAGCTTGTATCCCTAGCATCTGGATCCAATGCAAAGTAAAAAAAAAGGTATTGATTTCTGTTTTGCAAATAATAGCAGTGTGGTGGGAATAATTTTGAGAGGTCAAATTTATAGGAAAGATTAACTTTTCTCTCTCAGCCTTGTGAGAAAAAAGAAAAAAAGTAGCTTAAGACTACTTTTGTTTTTTTTTTTGTTTCAAATATGGTTGAAGAGAATCCTTTGCAGTGGATTTAAAAAAAATGTCATAGATGAGAAACAGAGCAATGCAAAGATTATGAGGGAGCAAAAAGATGTATATGCAAAAAAAGTTTAGGCATAGTCAAATAAAACATCTACTGCCTTTTCTTCACATGGTATTGTATTTTTGCAAATGTCAATTAAATAGGGCTTGAAACAGTGGCTTGAAATAGTGGCTTTGATATTATGATATTGTTCGCTGTCTCCACTAGCTGAGTGGTAGTGAATATAAAGTGAGAGCAGTTCTGGAGAAGGGAAAGGCTGTTTCAGTTCTTGAACTACATTGAGCTACACCAAAGGAAATAAATATATAAGGTCAGATGAGGCCCAAGTTTCCCTGTAGAGGATTAAGTTTTCCTTAATACTCTGCAGAGTTACTTATAGTAATGCAACCCAAGTACCGATTTTGCATAGAACAATGCTGTTGTATCCCTCAGCATTTTAAATATAGTTTTTACTTGATTTGAAAATTTACAGAATGTAGACATGACAAGATGGAAAATTCCTTTATAAAATAAAAGCAAGAATTTGTAAGTTGACGGTGTTTTAAATGAATATCCTTCACATGGCTCTATACCCCTATGTTTCTGTATTGTAGAAGAAAATTTTCCTTCCTGAAATTTATGTCTAATGTAGCCCTCATGATACAATGAAACCGGAACTGTGTCAACTGAACAATCTTTTCTTTATTCAAAAATTTTTTTTTTCCAGTGTATGAGAGTTTACTGCACTCAAGGTTGTTAGTCAAATTATACACCTATCTTTTTTTTATGATATGTATACTTGAAACTTATTTACCTGAGGTCCTTTTTTAGTGCAACATCTATCCTGAAGAGAATATGAAAATATGGTACTTGTCTGGATTAGTTGTCTCTCACAAGTGTTTGTATGTAGTATTTATGTTTATGAATATGCATAAATATACATAATTACACAACCTTTTCATAAAAAAAATAAGAACAATTTTTTTTTTTTATATGTGTCTAAAACTTTACCTGTAAGTATTTGAATCTCCCTTATCTTACATGAGAGACTATTTTGGTCAGAAATCTCAACAAAATAATTCTGAATACATTTCACTTTACATATAAATTAGCTACTTGAAAAATGTATGTGACTCTGGTTTGACTATTGACTGAATATTAACACACACATCTGTCATGCAAAACTTCTTACCTGGACTTTTTTCGTTACTGGGATTGTTCATATCCTTCCCCCCTCAATAAAGCATTCAGTTCCATTTTTCTTATTTACAGAAAACATTAGGCCTTCTTTACAGACAGAGAGTGAGTTGGGGCTGTTCAGTATGAAGTAGTGAAGGCTTCAGAGAGACCTTGGAGCACCTTCCAGTACCTGAAGGGGGCCTACAAGAGAGAGGGACTTTTTATAAGGGCATGCAGTGACAGGACAAGAGGGAATGGCTTTAAGTTGAAGGAGGGTATTTTTAGATTGGATATTAGGAAGAAGTTCTTAACTGTGAGTGTGATGAGGTACTTGAACAGGTTTCCCAGAGAAGCTGTGGATGCCCCATTGCTGGAAATGTTTAAGGTCAGGCTGGATAAGGCTTTCAGCAAACTGTTTTAGTGGAAGGTGTCCCTGCTCATGGCAGGAAGGGTTGCGATGAGCTGGTTTTTAAGGTCCCTTCCAACCCAAACCATCATATGATTCTATCGTTCTAATTTTCTATTTGTATTAAAGTGACTTAAACTGGGAAAAAAACCCAACATGAACAGTGTTGAGCAGAAGTCCCAAGGTGGATAGCTAAATTATGTTTAGATTTTCAGGGTTTTTTTGACATAATCCCTGATTTGGTGTTACACAGTAATGATGCTACTGTTTATGTTCCATCAGGTCACATAGTCAAAAATACATTCAGTATTGTCAGAGATGTATTTGGATAGGAGATGTGTACCAGTGTTCTTTCTCCTCCAAAAATAAGCAATAAAAAGAAACAAACTTGCTGTCTTTATCTATAAATTTAAAGCAAATAACCCAGCCAACCTATAAACCATATGTATTTGAAGTAGTCTTTAAAAAAAAATTTAAGCCTCTCCTTGCATTATACACTGGATAGATGGTTATGTCAGACAGGTTTTTATAAATTTATATTATTTTTAAAATATACTTTTCTGGTCTTTACAGTCACATAGTTAATGACGTGAAAGTGATACTGAAGATTTATTCTACTGCAAATAGAATTTAGCTCAGTTTGATCTCAGTATTTTTATTTTCTTGATCTAAATTTTCAGTTTTGTATTTTGAAAGCTTCTGAAAGGAAGCTTTAGGTGCACAATTAGTTTAAGTTATGAAATATTATTCCCCAAAGTATTGGAGAATGTTATCCCTATCTTCCTATTACATTAGTATACCTCCACAGGAGTATCCTACTTTTTTTGTGTAATCTATTTTCTTCTGTTCAGAAGTATGAGAATATCCTAATCTTACCATATTTAGCTATTTGCAGCATTATTACATTTCAAGTATTTATTTTGAGACAAATGGTCATATAAACTCATCTCATGTAAAAGTAGGTATCTTAAGGCCAGATGAATTGAATTCTCTAAGTGTCTGTTTCCCTTTGTGGGCTACTTAGAATGTACAACTGCTCTGTTTTCTCTTGAGCCCCTCCTCTGAGACTTCTGAAAAGTGAAATCCACACTCAGTACTTACTACCATGCGTATGATGTGCAAAATAATGCTTATTTTGCCAAGTATAAAATATTTATTGGGTAGGGGATTTTTTTTTGCAATGATGGGGTTGTTTTTATGCATGTACATGCAAATGCAGCCTAACACTGAGTTTAGTGATGGCATGTTTGGACCAAATAAATTTCTATAACTGCTCCTTCAGTTTATTCAGAAACTACTGGTCAATAAATCAACATACAGTTGATTTAACATCCAGTTAAAAGTAAAATTCTTCTCTTGTAGTATAAAGATTCTTCAGAGAACTGGAATTACTTGCTTTCCTAGTGGTATTTAGTAGCCTTGGCAAAGTGATGCAAATTATTATTAAAATCTCTGATGTGTTTAAATGTCTTCACCGAGACACTCCTGTAACTATTTTGAGTTCCACCTTATATCTTATGAACTCTTCTTGTGTACATAAACTGTGGATATGCCATTCAGGTGTTTGAGAATGAGCAGAAACAAACAAAAAAATACAAAGTAGTCTTCCTTTTTCCATTTGTTTCTATGATGATTTCTGAAAAATAGAGGAGAGAGTATTTAAACCCATCCCAGCACCTGAGATCATTCATTCAAGCCCACTCCCATTTTAATTAGGTACTGGAAGAATAATTCAGTCAATCTTCTGATTCATGAGAATTTATTTTATATTGATCCTCAAAGCCAAAAGAAGGTTACAGTTATACTCCAACATTTACACAGAAATAGCATTTTAGAAAACTAAGACAATGGTTGGAGAGCACTGTTATTCCAGCATGGCTCTGCTGTGGGAAGGTACAGTTCTAGGGCCCGTGACTTCCACTGGACTTGGAGGGGAAGGACGACTTCTACTACTAAGGATTAAAAATAATCTAGTATTTTGTGCAACAGATAAGTTCTGCTTCTGCAAGTAATGTATTTCCCAGAACCATTATCAATGTTTATAAGTTACATTGTAATAATACACAAGGAAATTTACATTTTGCCTCTTGAGATAGTAACATCTCTGTATTTATAAAAAAATACGGTCTCTTCCATCAGAAGTGTAAAAATATTTATCAGCACATCCTGTATCTATCCTATAAATTGTCTTTCTTAGTAGTATGCTGTTTCTCCCAAATCCTGTTCTGCTCTTGTGTATGGTAATGATTAATTTACTTATAAAAAGATATCAATAATATTTTTCTACTTTGGTATTTATGCCTCACATCAGGGTTCTTTGAATATCCATCAATTTTCTCTAAGAAGTTAATGGATATGAAAAATTCTTTGATGATGCACAGTCTATCTTCTTATGTTAACTTCTGCTAGACCTAGTTCCTTTAATCTATGCTGTCTTCATCTGCAGTATTTGCTTGTTGTTAATAGAAAACATCTTCTTCCGTATAGTTTTTAAATATATATATTCTATAAAGCCAATCAAGTACACTGTACCTAAATTAACCTTAAATTTTAAATTTAAAAATTTAAAATACTTTAGGAGGTTCATTTTAGTATATGGTTCATTGCTCACAGGTCAAGTGTAATAGAGATGAGATGACTGAAAATGAAAGTTTCTTGTGGTGCTTTTGCTTTATTCTTGCTTACATTGCTGATATATGATAAGTTTTGGGTTTACTCTCTTTTTAGTGGTTGTTTTCTTTCAAAGGTATATTGAGGCCACAAGGTTTGCCTGGATTAACTATCTTTATCATAAAGCCAGACAAAAATAACAACTTTTACAGAAACAGATGAGCTGTGGGCTAGGGGGAGAGGAGGGAGCCAGCTACCTTCGATATCACACTTTCAAAACAACAATTTTTAAGGTAGAAAGAAGACCAGCTGCAGAATCAACAATAGACTGTATTCTATTTTTTGTATTCAAATATCTTTTTTCTTTCTTTTTTTTTTTTAGTGGAGAAGGTAGGGGATAAGTAACTACATTTTCTCAACACAGAAGAAACTGCTGGTTTAGAGCAAACGTATTATAATTGTTTTCATTTTCCAGGTTCCATAAATGTGTGGCAATGTTTTACACAATTATATGGTCCATGGAAATAAACACTTTTGGCCATACTTTTTTTTTTTCTTATTATGGAGGAGAAAAATAAGTTACGAATCTCATTTCTTTCCTTTGTCAAGTATACAAATTGGTCTCAATATTTATTTTTGTAAATTGTTTCCCACCAAAAGTACACAATCTGAACTTGTTAGGTAGTCAGTACTCTAATTTGCGTATACTTCCATGATAAAATTTGTCAAATGAAATGAAATATTTTAGACTGTATTACCTGATACATGTTTTTGTTTTTTGTTTGTTTTTTTTTTAACTAGTGAAAAAGGCCATAGATTTTAAATCTAGAGGATTTAAATTGTTTCCAGGGAAAGACAACAGCAACAAGTTTTCTATCTGTGAGTGTACTCCTTTTTTGTTACTTTTTTCTAGTGCAAGAGTGAAGTTTGTGCTGTGTTGTTTGTGTGTTTTCAAAATTATTTATGTATTTCTAATAGAACTGGTTTCTCCAGTCTGCATGGTGAATTTTTAAATATGGTTCTACTCTAAAGGCAGTCTTTCTATAAATCTGGCATTGTAGAAGGACATGTTATTTTGTCAGTCATTTCAAACTAAATTTACAATATTTACAAGGAAACAAATATTCAGCCTACTAGGTGTCAGCTGTAAACTTAGCTCCTATGAACAGATCTGTTATTTTAATTGAACATTAGCATCAGAAGGCTGTGCAAACCAAAACCTATCCTCATTTACAAATGCACAACCACATATTTTTTCAAGAGACACATATGAGGTCACTCTTTGAATTTTTTTTTTTTTTTTTAAAAGTCATTAAGTTTGACATTTTTGACAGATTAACTAACCAAAATTTTAAAAATTCTGGAGATGCTTAGTACCTTCAATTTTAATTAGCAAAATTAAAAACTGAATCAGGTGACTTTCTAGCACAAATTAAATAGGTGTATCACTAAATACATTTAAAGGATACTGTTGTAAAAGAATGTGCCATTTTTATAGAGTTTCTTTTTGGAATAGAACCACATTTTAAATATTAGAAGTAAATAAAATGGACAATGTTAACCTATGTCTGATTATACTACATTTCATTATTCTTCACAGGAGTGAAAGAACTTGTTTATGAAGCACCTTAGGTTGGACATGTTTGCACTAATTTTTTGTTAAACACTGTCAGTGATGGATTCAGTTTCCAGAATTTAGCAGGACACATTAGCATAGGTTCTAATTTTTGGTGTTAAATTGTCAATGTATTAGATACGATTTCTTTTTTTATAGAAAGATGTCTTCAAGCAGCAAGACCCTTTAACATTTACCAAGTCAGAAAAACAAAGCAAAACACACTTCTACTCAGTTTTGTAATGTAACGTATTGCCATATTCAACTTCTCTGTAAACTGCATCACCTAAATAGTTCTGTAAAGCATTTCTGGTTTATTTAAAAAAAATTGTGTGGACATATTTTAAAAAAAATATTCTTTTTATGAGTACTGGGCGAATGGAAAGTAGAGTGATTTTACAATATGAAATAACAGTAAGATACTTACAGTAGTGTTTATAAAGTACATCACTGAGGTCTCTGTCTGGTGGCTCATCTGCGTTTTTATAGTTAAAAATTATAATAATACAATGGATGATAAAAGAGACTGTTTCTCTATGCATGTATTTTGCACTAATCCTTACATTTTCTTCTAAATAAACTTTAATAGAAATTCCATATTTATAATGAATTACGAGAAACTTTTGATATCCAAAGTTGATTATTATGAAATTAGTGATGAAATTTGTCAATATATTTTTGAAGGTCTTTATATAATTTCATAGTTATGATATTCTATGTAAAACTGAAAACTTCTTTATCTTTTTTAGTGATTATGCAGAATAGATTACTTATATGTGTCAATAATAAGTGAAGGTGAAAATCTTGGTAATTGATATCTTTAGTCATCATAACCTTGTCATAAATAGATACCTAAGATTTTATATCATAATCTAGCATTTAGTTAGCTAGTCACTTTGGTAGCTGAGGAATTGAAGAACAGTATTTCATAAGACAGTTATGTATTTGGCTGTTGACTAGACAATTTTTGCAGTGTGGTCTCAACTGAGTCTGTACTTGCATTACAATGACAGATAAGGTCCTTTAAAAAAAACAACGTACATCATTCAAATGTTAGTGGTAATAAGATAAGGATAAGTGACCTATTTTACATTATACCTTATATTAGCAATGTCTTTAGAAATTTTCATACAGCATTCTCATCTGTATGTCCTTTCATTATTTTACATCTTTTTTTTCAATGTTATATAACATTCAATACTAATGCATAGGTGATTTGCACAGAGGAAAGCCAGAATGGTGGTATTCGATATGATGATACACTTTGAAACAAGTATACATCAACCTAATTTTAGAAGTGTTGGCATTACCAAATGAATTAATTGGGGAACTAATCAACCAGGATTAGTACTCTGGAATGTCTTGCTCCCAGTTTCTTGACCATTGACACCAATGAGTACTTTCCCAAGATGCCTTTAATTTACTACAGGAAACCCTTTCTTTGCTTGCTGTCATATGAGCATCTGGGGTGTAAAACAGATATCTGTGGAATTACATGGAGCTGTAGACTGAAAAATCAAGCATTATGTCTGTAAAAGTAACATCAATACAAAAATCCTAAAATGTGCAGTTATTTTTTACTAAGTACTTAACAGAAATCAGATTGGTTTTAAAATTGTGTAAATGCATTTTAGAATTGGGATCAAATCAGAAATTTGTTTAATGACTTCTACCTATTCATTTTCTTCTGTATTTTTACTGTACTATATGTCTTCTTTTTAGAATTTAATTATTTTATTGATTTTCTTTAACATAAACCTTTATATTTTTATTTATGAATAATGACAAATCCATATCTTATAATTTAAAAATCTATTTTGTAGATTATTTCTAGGAATGAAAATTTTTACAGAAGATATAAAAAAGCAATAAGATTTTCAAACTTCCATTTTCTATAGAAGTTGAAGTGTATAATAGTGTATAATAGTGTATAATAATACCTTGAAATCCAGTAGAATATTCTTTTTTATATTAATATTTCCTCTAGCACCTGTGTATGGGGAAATATAATGTCCAAATATAAAATAT
This sequence comes from Corapipo altera, assembly GCF_003945725.1. Lineage (NCBI taxonomy): Eukaryota > Metazoa > Chordata > Aves > Passeriformes > Pipridae > Corapipo > Corapipo altera. Next base: position 12,575,349 of record NW_020884892.1, read on the forward strand.
TTATTTGAAATATGAAAACATGAATTATAATAAATAGAAATAAATCTGTTTAAATAATAGTTTTACTTTATTTTTTATAGTAAAGAATTTCTTCTGTGTGCATTGTTATATGATGCATGGCCAAATGGCAGCATTGTAATTTGTATAATATTATTATCAGGCATCATGAATAATTTCCTAACTATAGTTTTAATATATATTTAATGTCAGAAATGTCTTCTCTGTATATTCTGACTACTTATGATGATTCTGGATTTCTCATGCCTCATAATGAACCACCCAGATATTTCCAAAGATATTTAGTTAATTCTAAATGCTTATCCAACAAGATGGCCTTGTGAAATGCAGTTTTTTCAATTGTAGTTGTCCGATAGATAGATAGATAGATATAGATATATATATACTCCAATATTAGCATGAACTTGGGTTTCTGTAGCTAATATACTTTCATCACATGTACAAGTATTGGGGGAGGAGAAGACTGAAACCTGAAACCCCGAACCAGGAGGAAAAGTTGTCCTGTCCCCAAAGTCCCCTGAACATAGAGATGCAGATGAATAGAGATTGTCTTGGTTTGCTACTAGAGCAACCTTGAACAGCTTACAGGTATTTTGGGACAGAGGAGGGTGAATACTATGGATCCAGCTGATAAGGGCTGAGCTTGATAGGTTTTTTGAGCAGCGTGCTAATGTGAGATGTTTTCTTTTTAAGCCTCTACAACATTTGCATTTGGCCTTTGGCTTTCTCAGGGTTACTAAACCAATTTTTTCCTCTCTCTGTGTGTGTAAGAAAAATCTCAAGGAAGGGAAAACACCCAAGTATTCTGAATTATTTTCTTCTTCATTAAAAGCTGAAATTTAATGAACACCCTTTAGAAATATAGTTAGAATATATATTTTTCTATTCATGTGCATTCTATTTACAATGTAATGTGGTTGCCCTAATTATATGCAAACTATTTCCTTAAAGAAAAATAAAAATCTAATACTGCAAATCCATTGATCTAGTTCAGTAATAAAAATGAATAAATGTTAAGATCTTTCTGCCTAATATAAATCTCTTGGCTTCATGTAAATTTGTATTATTTTTTTTTTTAATATTCTTCTATAAGGCTATGAGTTTACCAAGTAATAGCAGACTAACTTCCTTTGCTAACTTTTTGGCTTTTTTGAACTCCGCTACTTCTGGGTTCAATGAACTTGAAAAATTAAGTGCAAAAGTTAGTAGAATTATTTTGACCTAAAATTATTTTTATAAGATATACTTTTTAAGCTGTAAAAATTACAAGAAAGTATATAATTCAAAGAAAAAAAAGTAAGTGAAGAGGTAGTTGAATATGTTGAGGGATATGCTGAGGGTTAGGTTGCTACATACGAATTTTCAGAAAAACACACAGAATGGTTCACAGGAAGTTTATATCTGAAAATCCGTTTTAGTTTATTGTAAGATAAATGTATGCAAATCAAACTGGCCTTTTGAGTTTACCTTCAGATCACCATATTTTGGGAATATATACATTTTCATTCCTGATTAAGGACAATTCTCTCAACAGGAGCTTATACATTCAAGTTTTATTAAAATTCAAGGAGAAAAGGTCAGCTCTTAGTGGAGATGACATTTATTAGTGTATATTCAGAATAAAATCTTAGATCCCTAAACCTGATGAACACTCCTTTAAATGTTAATGTTTCGAATGAAATAACAACATGTTTCTATATGGATTCAATAATATTACAAACAAAAAAATAGCTAATTATTACATCTTATTAAAAAGTGTGGGTTTTTCGGAAAAAAAATCAGAAAATACATGCTTTGCTTCTTATAGGGAGGAGAAACTTATGTATTGAAACTAGAGTTTATATTGGTGATCATATTCTGTAGAAAATCTGTTTTAAAAGACCTAGAATGGAAAGAATATACTTTTTCATGTTTGTCAATTTTAATTGCTTAACTCTGTATTTTGTAAAAACTATATTATTTTATCTCTTTTTTTGTTTATTTTATTTTGTTTTTGTTTTTGTTTTTTTTTCAGTAAATGAGGGAGGTATTAAACAGGCGTCCAATTTGTGTCCAGATCCTGGAGAACCAGAAAATGGAAAACGGATAGGCTCAGATTTTAGGTAAAATATAAATCCTACCATTGTATCATTTCTCTAATACTGAACTTGGAAAATGTATCTGCTAAAAATGTATTACTGTTGTTGAGTACTCTTTCAAAACTGACCTTCTCAGTAAAAAGTAATCTGAAGTTCTGTATAAAGTTATGTCATGCAATATAGCCTCTACTTAGTATGCAAAGAAATATAATTCCTACTTTTAAGAGAGCATATATCTCTGATAATCTGGCAAAAATTGGATTGAAGGTAAGTTGAAGTAATTTTCTCTGTAAATACTGTATTAGATTTACAAATATTGAGCATACATGTGGTACTGGAGGTTTTTGTGAAGGACAAAGCAAAACTGAATGCAATACAAATAGAAAAATAAAACCTCAGCAAAGAAATTTCAGATATTATAGAACTATTCTTTGGACTATAATAGAGAATACTGCATTTTCTACAGTATGTTTTTGAGGAACCCAGAGCTTTGATACATGTAGATGCATTTCTAGTAGTGGCTTAGCATCTTTAATGCAGACTATATTTTTCATTAATTTTTAAATATTCTTCTCTATTCTCAGCTATCTTTCAAATTCCTTATCTTGTAAGGAAAAAAGGTTTTTCATACTCTTTCAAAACATTCTACTGTCTTTTTCTCAGTGAACACATATGACTCCTAATTTCAGTATCAGCAGTGGTTGAGTAGAGAGACACATACATAATCACTTTTTGAAAATGTTTTGAATTTCAATCTCTTTTCTGAGTTTCTCACTTGCTATCCTTTCAATTGTTGAACATTTTTTTTAAAAGCGGTAACATTCATATTATTTTATATTTTATATATAGACAATTTAGACTGTATAAAAAGAATAAATCTATGTTCTAGTTTCACATCATATGCTAATTTCACATTATCATTATGTTTACAAATCTCTTTGAAACACCTAATTGAGGAAAAATAAAAGGAAAAAAATATTAAAAGGAAGATTGATAACTTTTAAATTAATTGTTTTTATTACATTTAGGTTTGTTATTACATATTTTGTATTTTACATATCACATAGAACACTTCTAAGCATTTGAAGATAATAACTGTTAGAGTAATCTGGGGAGATGTACAAAGATATAAGAAACTAGGATACTTCATTCTTTTATGCAATTTCTTGTACCTTCTTCTGTGTGTTTTTTGTTTTTTCTCCTCGTAATCAAGCAAAACATTAAATTGAAAATGACATCCAAGTAAATGTGCTAGCTAGCAGTCAATCATTATAATTTCAGTTATTATAGTCTTCCTATTTCTCTAGTTTTGAGAAAAGAAAAAGTTTAATGTGCATCAGAGAAAGCTTTATAACTGATTTTATAAAAATGTCATTTCTGATGTCAGCTGGCAAACAAATTGTCAATATTTTCAGAGAAATAAAAATAAATTCACTGTGTTTAACTACCATGCTCTCTAGAATCATTACATAGGTCGGTGTTTTATATTTTAACTTCAAAAATACTCCTTGAGAATGAAAGCCTTTGATGGAGAAGATTCCCATCCTTTTCTAGTGTTATCTCTGCATGTGGTCACTGAAAGACCTACTTGCCAAGATTATTCTATGTGAGGGGCAGTACCTTGAAGAAGATATGATGATTATTGTCCCGCTCTGCTCTGCATTGTGGCCTCATCTTGAGTAACTGTGTGGAGTTTTGGGCACCTCAGTATATAAAAGGAGGACCCCTGGTGATCTAGTGGTCAGGATGCGGCGCTCTCACCGCCGCGGCCAGGGTTCGATTCCCAGTCAGGGAACTCCTCCGGGCAGATGGACCTTGTCAGCCCTGTAAGGCCATCCATCTAAGAGAACGTCACTCTAAACAAACCTACGTCCTGAGGATATCACTGCCACTGTCCGAGCTCGCTCGGCCCCGGCAGATGAACCTTAGGATTAAAGGGTGGGCTCAGTTTAGCACACGCTGTGTCTCACCTAAAAAATCCACTGCGCAGGCTCGAAGGGTAAAGACCTTTCCCAAATCTTTGTTCACGAAGACTGGCCATGAGTATATAAAAGGCATTAGGCTATCAGAGAGCATCCAAAGGAGGGCCACAAGGATGGGGAAGGGCCTTCAGGGGAAGCCATATGAGGAGTGGCTGAGGTCACTTGGTCTGTTCAGCCTGGAGAAGAGGAGACTGAGGGGAGACCTCATTGGAGTTGCAACTTCCTCATGAGGGGAAGAGGAGGGGCAGGCACTGATCTCTTCTCTGTAGTGACCAGTGACAGGACCAGAAGGAATGGCCTAAGTTTTTTGTCAGGGGAGGCTTAGGTTGGATATCAGAAAAAGATTTTTCACTCAGAGGGTGGCTCTGCACTGGAAGAGGCTCCCAGAGAAGTGGTCACAGCACCAAACCTGCCAGATTCAGGAAGATGTATTCTGAGTGTAGCTCTCAGAAACAACCCAAAAAAGACTAGTTTCCTTTGAAAAGATTTTTATCCACTATTTTGTGGTAGCCTCTCTTTATAACAAAAAAACATTGTATTTGGAAATAGTGAGAAGAAATATACATATACATGCACAATTTCTACCCACTTTGTTGACAGGCTTTGAAAAAGGTAGCAATTACTCTTTGGGTTGTATTCCTCTTAATATGTTAGGGATAAATAAAGTGGTTTTCTATCTAAGGCTTGTTAAGTATCTTATGAATGTGAATGTTGAGATTCGTACTTGTAAAGAACAGTATTGGTGCATGTTAATAAAATATGCACATTTATTTCATGTTGAACACTTCATGCATTGGAAAAAGATCTTACGGGGAACAAGAGCAGACTAAAAATTTTCAGCACTCATTAAAATTCCTTTTTAAGTTAACATGGTTTCAATTCTTGCCACTATCATAATGGTTGCTCAATAGCTTCATAAGCTTCCAAAGTAAGAATGTTACGAATTCTTTAAAATAAATAAATAATACATTTACATTTGTTTAAAAACATCCAGTACTATAGAAAATCTTTTCCACGTTGTCTTGTATCTGACAGAGGGAAAAATAGCATGCTTTCACCTTTCCCTTCTTGAAGTCCCTCTCTCTGTAATGAAGGAAATAGTTTTACTTTAACTCATCTTTCTTCTTTTCCCTTCTGAAAGAGAAAATTCCAATTACAATACCTTCATTTTAAAACACAGTATTTTGAAGAAGGGTTTAGTTCTATCTTTATTAAGATCAATCAAAATCTAATTTTGGTACAATTTAATCTATTTTAGAGAAGATCATGTTCTTTTCACTTCTCTTTAGCTTTCTTCAAAGTGAAGGTGCAAGTTTGGAAGCATTTTATTGCAATTTCACTCCTGTTCTGATTATAAACACTACCTACTCTCAGCACATTCATTTGTTCTTACATGGTTCTTATACAGACTTAGAAAATCTGCAATGCAAGCTCTAAGACAAATATCAGCATTTCATGACATTCTCTGGGACCTGGAGCTACCTTTTGGATATTTTTTTCTAATATGAAAATTCAAATGAAAATATCTAATGTGAAAATTCCCCATTGCTACATTTTGAAGTTGTAAAGACTTTGTTTCTGATGCTAGATACCCATTTGAGCATAACAGATTTTACAGGTTGGAATAAAGTCAAAAAGACGTACTCATTTCCTGTAAAAGAAAAACATTTTACCTCAGAAAGAAAACTTCCCTTTCCTGTAAGTTTGTTAAAATTTTAGATGTACTACTAAGTATTATGCTAGAGTTTCCTAATTTACTTTACCTGTCATACAGTAAAATACACATCTTTTTCACACATGTCCAATTTTAGAACCAATGCCGCTATGGAAAATATAAGAAAGACATAATAGATAAAGAGAAAAAGTTTTCATGTGATATTGTTGCTTTTTTTAGTTTTTGAGTTTTGAAGGGTTTTTTTCTTTGCCTCATAATAAAACACCTGTGCAAACATAATTCAATCTGGATATGTTTATTCCACTAGAAGCAAACATGTTCCTCCACTGCCATCCCAAAGTTCTGTCTTTGTGAAATGAATGAATTAGCCCATCTCTATTCCTCTACCTCTGTAGTGTGATACAACTGGTATTTAAAGTTGAGATTCCGATCAAACTTGGATCACGACAAAACAGTAAATGCTCTTGGACAGCCACAAATATGCTAGTGTAGTCTTTAAAATACATAGAATCATAGAATCATAGAATCATAGAATAGATTGGGTTGGAAAAGACCTCCAAGATCATCAAGTCCAACCCCTGATCCAACTCCAATTACTATATCATGGCACTAAGGACCACATCCAATCTCTTTTTAAAAACCTCCAGGGATGGTGAATCCACCACCTCTCTGGGTAGGCCGTTCCAATGCCTGATAACCCTCTCTGTAAAGAATTTCTTCCTAACATCTAACCTAAACCTCCCCTGGCAGAGCTTGAGCCCGTGTCCCCTTGTCCCATTGTTGGTTGCCTGGGAGAAGAGACCAACTCCCACCTGGCTATAACCTCCCTTCAGGTAGTTGAAGAGAGTGATGAGGTCACCTCTAAGCCTTCTCTTCTCCAGACTAAACAACCCCAACTCCCTCAGCCTCTCCTCATAGGACTTGTGCTCAAGTCCCTTCACCAACCTTGTTGCTCTTCTCTGGACCTGCTCCAGCACCTCAATATCCTTCCTGAACTGAGGGGCCCAGAGCTGAACACAATACTCAAGGTGTGGCCTCACCAATGCAGAGTACAGGGGAAGGATCACTTCCCTGGTCCTGCTGGCCACACTGTTCTTGATGCAGGCCAGGATGCCATTGGCCTTCTTGACCACCTGGGCACACTGGCACCCCCAGGCTGGCTGCTCTCCAGCCACTCTGTGCCCAGCCTGTAGAGCTGCAGGGGGTTGTTGTGGTCATATTCTATTGAGAGAAGGAAGAATATGAAGTTTATATTAAAGACAATTTATTTTGTCGATAGCTTGACTTACAGTATAAATAATGATAATATCTTCTTTCATTTTATATTATAAATTAATTTGTAGTTATTCTTTGGAAGAATGACCTTGAAGTGAAATATTGATTGCCTAGATTGACTAGAAGTTTCACACTTAATTTTCCTTAAATATTCTCTGAATCACACACTCTTCTCTGTAGATATGCAAGGTGAGCTTCTAGACTCTGCAACTTCAAGCCAAACATACTGAAAATTTAACAATACTCTATTTACAGCATGAGATGTGCTGACATACTGATTGTTTCTTTATGCTAGCATTGAAATGTATCATAATATTAAATTAGTTATTTGATAGAGATGGACTTTGAGAGATAATGTTTAGTTATTTCTGGTTGTACTTTTTTTTTTTTAATGGCTAAAAATGATGTCTCTCAAATTTGTTCAGTTCCAGGTATGAGCAGTATAGGTAAATACAGCAGAAACATGTGAATCTTGGAGAATGTTTTTCTATACTTGAATTTATATGTGACTTTTCAGTTGATTCCACTGAAAAAATATTGGACTTCTATGTACAAATTCAGATGTATTCCCTGCATATGAGTGCAAAAATCCAAACTGCATCATCTTGTTTTTCTAGTCTGTCTCACCTACTCATCACAAAATTTACACAAGAAATGTAAGTTCAAAGTGCAGAATAATACAATTTATCACTATAGCTGAGTTTGAGGTTTTTATTCCTTGAATAATTGATTCTTGTTCAATAATAATTTAAAGAATATATCAAATAATGGAGGAAAAGAACCTAAAATGAGGTAGTTTGTTACATGAATGCCAACTGTTAAAAGAATACTATTCAGTATAAACTTCATATGAAGTTCAAAATTTTAGGCTTACTCTTTCTCATCATTCAGAGATTCTATAGTTTCATTTTAGACTCCTTCTTACTGCTTTCAGTTTGTGTTGTTTAAAGAGGGGTTGAGGCAGATGATGGAGACTTTAAAAGAGATACGAGATTAAAGTTTTTACAACTTTATATAACTTCGTTATTAATATTTACTCATACTTTTTTTTCTAACAAAAATATATCCAAAATTTGGAGGTTTTCATGAAATTCAAACCTAATGGCAATCCTCTTTTGTCCTATTAGAAAGAGAAATTTGCAGATAAAGTTACTGAGAGTCAAGCATTCAATTGTGGAGCTCTGAAATGCTTTAGCTCATTATATCATATATGCATAAGCTTTGAATGAATTCAAAATAAATTGAACAATTTAAGTGAGTCACAAAAAAATGATTAGAAGGGTCCTTCACAGGGCATCCACTCCATCCTCCTACCCAAAGCAGGACTAATCAGATCATCTGTGGCTTTGTTTAGCCAACCCTGAAAACTCCTAAGACTGAAGAGTACACAGGAGTCTGAATATGCTGTTGTAGCTCTGCCCCGCTTTACTGAAAGAAGTTCCTTCCAAAGTAAAATCTGAATCTTCTAAACTGTACCTCTTATATTATTTGCCACATTTAGAAAAGTTTGGCTTTGTAATGGTTCTGGAAGTGGTTAAGGTCTGCTATTAGATAGTACCTTAGCTTTCCCTTTGTTAGACTAATTAAGGCTAAGTGCCTCAGTTTTTTACTGTAGGTCACGTGCTCTAAGTCTCTGACTAACCTCCAAATGCTAGAGTTCTTAGCAATCTCTGTCTTGAAGTGGGAGGCCAAACATTGGGTTTAATATTCCAGACACAGCCTCACCAGCTGAGTAATAATTTCACTTGATCTGCTGCCAGCACTTGATCTGCTGCCACAACTTCTAATGTAGTTAAGTATATAGTTTATTTTATTCAGGATGAGAACACATTACTGATCAATATTGCAAAACTTTGTACCTCTACTTGTTGAGTTTCATGAGATTTCTGTTGGTCCAGTGCTGAACTTTGTCAGGTGTCTGGATTGAAGCTCTGCTATTCAGTGTGTCAGCTATTTTTCTGCTTTTGTATGATCCATAAATCCATGGATCCATAAATTCTGTCTCACTGTCAAAGTTGAGGACGTAAATATTAAACAGCATAAGACTCCGTATTGATTTCCTAATGCTCAGCTTATTACTGGCCACCAGCTGAATATGAAGGCATTGATTCCTACCCTTTGATCACAGCTGCCAGGCCAATTTTGAATATATATTTATTCAGTGTATATTTTGTCATCTCTCATAAGACACTAGTGTAAGAGGTGCTGTCAAAAGCCTTGCTGATGTTGAGCGCTGTTACACAGAGCACTAATAGCTCTACCAGTGGTCCGTGTAGCCTGTCATTTTGGCGTAGAAGACAAGCAAGTTCATCTTTTGGTAAATCTGTGTAAGTGTTCTTAATTTCCTGTTCGTGCTTTCCTAGAGTATGTGTTCTTTCTAAAGACTGATGTAAGGTTCCTAGCTTCTCCTTGCCTTTCTTAAAAGTTCATATAGTGATAACCTTTCCATAATCACTAGGAACTTCTCATCACCATAATTTTTCATAGATGATACCAACCTTGCACAGACTCAGTCAGATTTTTCAGCACTCTTTGGTGAAAGTTCTCTGGCTCCCTGCCTTTGAGTACAGACATCTTCTTTTACCTGTTGCTCCTCAGTATTGGCTGTCCCTCTTCTTCAGAAATCATGTTGGTACATAGAGATGCCTGGGAGCACATGTGCTGTAGAAATTGATGCAGAAGAGACATTTAGTATTTCTGGCTTTTCCATATTGGATTTCAGCACCACAAAGTTGCCTCATCCATTTATTAATGAACCCACATTGTATATGAACTTTCTTTTGTGACTGATATACCCACAGAAGCTCTTTTCCATACTAATGTGCCTTGTCAGTCTTAGCTCTAGCAAGGGGCTCGTCCAAAGAGTCTAATTTAGTCACCCAGGGATTACTAAATTAGTAGCTCTGGTTCAGAAAGTTCATTAATCATAAATGATTGAAATATGGTAATGATGAGAAGATGAACTATAAATGTTTGCTGTATTCTAAAGATTTTCTCTAAGCATTCACTTTTCATCACTTTTAGTGTTAGCATACTGGACTAAGTGAACCCAGTCTGGACTTTGGCTGCATCCACAGACAATTGTTTTTTTGCTGAATATCTTCTGCTTTTGAAATTTGTGAGAGATTTTTCATGCTGTTCTTTAGATTTTTTTTTTTTTGGTTTATGTATGTCTATATAAAATATAAAAATTAACAACTTCATAGCTATATTGTGCTTCAGTTCTCTTGAGATTTACACAGCAGATACAGTCACACATTTAGGAGGGTTCATCTGGTAAAGAGTTTGGGTCAAATGTAAGTCAGAAAATCAAACTGCCCTTATTTTTCCACACTATTTGTGGTCACTTGTTCCCACACTGTTTTTGAAATAGTCTACCAGTTTTCTCTAAAATAATACCGCCCCACAGTTCAGAGGCAGACTACTCAAAGCTTCCATGATCTGATTTTCTCACTCTCAAGTTTTTAGTTCTCTAAAATATAAGCAGGCTGTGATCAGGACTCTCACATGTCCTCCTGCAATACCTCTGGATATGCAATAGATATCATCAATTTTATCCTATCAAGAACCCCTCTTTGTCTTATAAAACCATCCTCAAATTACCTGGTATTCTGTCAAAGAAAAAGAAAATGAAAAACACTCCAAACTTTAATGAAGTTGCTACCTCATCAAACCCATGGCCAAGTGCTCTAGGGAAAACTAATTTGCATGTCCTTTTTGAATCTTCATCATGTTCACCTTAGGTATCTCATGCACCCTCCTAGGGAGGGAGGTGACACTATCCTCTTGTACTCAAATTATGAAACTTTTTTAAGAGAAAGATGGATTTTGAACTGAATTCTTTTATGTCACAGATTAAAGTCAGTGGAGAAAAAAAATATTGTCATCAGAAAAAAGAAGAATCTCTCCTACTAGACAATTTTGAAAGAATTACTGTTTTTCCATTTTTAAAAAAAGTGCATAGATAGATAATGACAGCAAAATATTAAAAAATGGTAATCTAGACTAGGCTTTTAAGTTACTTAACAGACACAGATTTTAATATTTCCTTAACAAGCTCTCTTATTATTGTCTTTTTTAGTTGATCTACCATGGAAATCGATCTCTGGCTCTTCTATTTTCTTTCTTAGACTGGTGTTTTATCATCTCCTTATCTAACTGCCCTTATTAGGTCTCAGACACATGGCACATATGTCACCGATTTTGTAAATTACCCAATCGCACTGTGTTTATGAGTCAAGTATACTTACATCATATACTACAAAATTTCAGTTTAATATCAAAACTGATTTGGACAAGTAAAGTGGACTTCATATTGTAAGCGTTATTTATACTTTTGGAGGTGATAAAAATAATTATCATACTTCTACGGTCTTTATAATCATTCAGACCTCTGGAATTTTTGCCAGTTACAGTTTGGTTGCTGTGAGTTCAATGTAATTCATAAATGGTGTACTTTCTGCTCAGTATTTCCTCTTTAAATCAGTCTGTGGTTAGTTAAAGAAAATATATTTCTTTTTTCTTAAGTTTTTCACTTTTATATCTTCCTCTGTTTTTTGTGGACTCTGCAGTTCTTCTTTATCCCATTCTTTCACTTGACCTCCAAATGACTGTTAAAAAGAGGTAAACCAGCTCATGCCAAAGTGAGCCCAGAAAGGGCTGAATGCTGTGCACCGTCAGGCTGATGCATAACCTTCAGCCTTTTACTACTGAGAGCAGAAATTACTGGATTATGTGTTTGTATTGTTTGTCAGGGTTGTCATATCTAAAAGAATGGAAAAAATTGACTGGTATCCATTTGTAAAAAAATGCTTCTTTTTATGTCATTATTTGATTTTAGCTTGGGAGCAACAGTGCAGTTCTCCTGTGATGAAGATTATGTGCTTCAAGGTTCCAAAAGTATCACCTGTCAGAGGATAGCTGAAGTTTTTGCTGCATGGAGTGATCATAGACCCGTGTGTAAAGGTAAAGAGGAATTCTTACCCTTACGGTGATTTTTCTATTTCACATCTGTCTATTGTTTGAAAGCCAATCCTATTAAATTAGTATTTTGTAAGTACCTGAAGTTTTAATCCCAATGTCCCCACTGTCTTAGTAAAGAAGGACACACCTATACTGTTTTGTCTGTGGATAGCTCACTGGAGATGGTTGTCAGACACAGCTAATTAACCAAGGATCCTGTCTCCCACCTTAGGTGTCTAAAGCTGTGCCATAGGAGTACCCCAGAGTTTCTCCACTGTGGAAATTAGGTCTCAAGAAAAGTGTGGACCAGTGAAAATGGGACAGAAGAAATTTTTAAAATATCAAAATTCTCTAAAATATAACAGTATAAACAAGTGTAAAAGAACTGGGTTGTTTTGATCTGAAGAATAAAGAATCCAGTGAAAGAAGAGGGAAAGTATAAGATATAATGGGCTACAATTGTGCAAAAGCAGGTTTACAGTTGGACACTAGCAAAACTTTCTGAACTAAAGAAATTTAGGTACGTGAGCAGCAGTATTCCGTAGCATATGAGATACGCGTATATCCAGGAGAGTTTAAACACACACAGACTCATATTGAGCTGTGGTAATGTACTAAATACCTCTTCAAAGTTCTTCCAATCCCTATTCTCTGTGTTTTATAAGAGAAAGAACACTTAAATTTCAAAACTGATTCACTTAAAAAAAAAAAATCATGAAGATCATATGTAGGTATGGCTGCATGATAGGATTTATATACTTACTGTATGATAACCATGAAAAAATGACAATCCAAAGATACGTGGCTTTTATATCCCACAGTAACAGTAATATAAATGGTAATTGTATCACAAATAGAATCACAGAATCGTTGAGACTGGAAAAGATCTTTAAGATAAACAAGTCCAACCGTCAACCCAAAACTAGCATTGTAACCCCTAAAACACTGAACCATATCACCCAGTGCCAGATCCAGATGCCTCTTAGACACCTCCTGGGATGGTGTCTCCAACACGTCCCTGGGCAACCTATTCCAATGCCAGTCCACCCTAGTAGTGAAAAATTTTTTTCTGATATCTGATCTGCAACTCCCCTGTCTCAGCTTAAGGCCATTTCTTCTGATCCTCTCACTGCAGGCAGAGCAGACGACACCAGTCCCCACTTCACTACAACCTCCTTTCAGGTAGTCGTAGGGACCAATGAGGTCTGCCCTGAGCCTCCTCTTCTGGAGACTACACAAACCCAGCTCCCTCAGCATCTTCTCATAAGACATGTTTTCTAGACCCTTCATGAACCTTGTTGCCCTTCCCTGGACATGGTCCAGCACCTCAGTGTCCTTTATAAAGTGAGGGGCGCAGAACTGAACACAGCACTTGAGGTGCAGCCTCACCAATGCCGAGTACAGGGGTTTGATCACCTCCCTAGTCCTGTTGGCTAAACTATTCTTGATACAGGCCAAGATGTCATTGGCCTTCTTGACTACCTGGGTACACTACTGGCTCATATTGACCCGGCTGTCAAACAACGCCCCCAAGTCTTGCTATCCTCTGCATATTATGCATTTGAGAATACAATTTAACAATCTGTCATTTAAAAGACATTTTAAAAGGAAAGCATACTGTAATTAGCAGTTAATTTATCAATAGCACACACACTGTCTGTTTTTTAAAGTATCTCTCCTAACAGACAATAAAGTGTTATCAGCAGTACTGTGTCAAGACTGAGATGTATGCACAGCTACTTGTAAGTTTTGAAAGGTAGCTTTTGGGGAATATGGCCTTCAAGATAAAGTGGTTATTAAATACATTGCTTTTCACTTCTGCGTAAGTTTTGAACTCTAAATAGCAGCAGGTATTAAAGTACTTAAATATAAAAGAGTAACCACATTCTTCAGTTCATTTTTTCTACTTTTCCTTATGATTAAGAACTAATCATTTTATAAATCATAACTTATAATTTATAATCATAATTTATAAATCATGTTAGTAAATGTGTCTAATTATAAAGTAAGCATTAATTATTGATAGGTGGTGGAAACATGTTATTCAAACCCAAAACCGCAGCGTTTCACTTCTTTACACTCACTAACTTCGTAGAACTAATTTCACCTTAGAAAGCAGACGACCAATATTAAAAAAGTTATTAGGAATTGATACAATGCCACATGTTGAAGCCAGACAGATGGTATAGATATTCTATAGTTTAGCAAATGTGAACTGCTTTAGAGTATCATTACTTGCATTAAAAATACTGATTTAAGTACCTTAGGTGTGCTATAATTTTGGTTGTTTTCATTAACAAGGTGTTTTAATTACACTCTTAGATATACTAAAGCTGGAATATAAACATTTCTTCCTGACTAGTAATGATGTCTTCTTTACACTTCATGCACAGAACACATGATAAACATTTTGAAAGAATTTTGTATAAGTAGCATAAATATCATATAGTAACATGAAGGGTCTGAAAAAATATGTTTTCATCTTTTAGTTGAACTTGCATGTCTGCGTACAAACCATTTGGGAAAACAAATTAGGCAATCATGCACAAATGTTATTTTATGCAAGAAATTATTGTTTTCTTGTAAATTGATGCAACTTTGCAGAGAACGAGGACACAGGTGGTACATTAGATACTTCTCTCTTTAGATACAACATCTTTAGAATAACATCTATCTGTTATTCTCTAAAATGTCACTTGAAGTCCTGTTTTTTGTCATGTGCTTTTTCTTATTTGAACAGTACAGCTTGCAATTGTTTTCATTCACTTATATAAATTATATTGAGGACGCACCAAAAATCCTATAGTAATGATACATTTTTCAAAAGTGGCTTGTGAATATCCATAATTAGTTGCATTGAGATACTACAATTGGCTAGGAACAGGAGCTTTTTAATTCTGTTAGATCCATTTGATTTGACATCATAAATCCTCAGGACTTGTCCTCATACAGCATATGAGTGACTGAATATAACAGCCCGCTAAAAATGAAAGATTAACTCTCTTTAGGAGTTATCATGCAATACCAGCTGGAACTGGCATAAGATCATATTCATGAAAGTGAACCTGGTATAAGTTTGAAGCATTTCTACAGGAAAAATATAGTAGGACTTTGAGAAGGAAAAGTGGTACATCACTTCCAAAACACAAGCAAACCTTGTAGATGATCAACATCTTTTAGACCTTCTTCTCTCGAGTTTTGGTTGATAAAGAAATATGGCAAAAAATCAAGGTATTTGCCCTATTTTGATTTACAGACAAGTGATATTGAAATGAAGTTAAAATTTAGGGCTATGAGGAAATAACTTTGCTGTTGGCAAACAAATAGATTAACATAAGCAGCAGCTGAAAATTAACTCTTCAATTGCTCCATTTTATTGGAATTTTAAATTTGATTCATCTTCTCAGAAATTTGTGGTTTCTTTAGCTTGACATTTTCAAGATCAATGCATCATATAAGCCTAAAATTCTGATGAGGATACTTAATTTTGTCCCAATTTAATTGGCCTCATATAAATCTTGTAACATACCACTGTTAGAGGACAGCAGAACAGACAATGTCTTCCCATCCTTCCTGAAAAAGAAAAAAAAAATGTTAAAGGGAATGACATAAGAATCTTTGCCCAGGCATTCATTACATATTGAGTTATGATTGAAATCTCTCATTTGAAAGATGAAAATTTCTTCAGTTGTTAGTTATTTTGTATCCCAAGAAATGCTTAATATATGTAGCTGTAATACCATGTCTGCTTTACATCAACTTCTCTGTGATTCAAGAGAGAAAGTTTAAACAGTTCAAGATTGAAACCCTACTTATTTGTCTGCCATGAGATTCAGTATTCCCCTACAGGGCAATGCTGTTATTACAAAGTCAGCTTGAATAAGCAGACAATTATCTACTTTATGAAACTATTTGTGAGTTGATAAATCTCTTCCTCTCATTTACGTTTCAGGAAATGAATCACGTACTTCTATTCACATTTAGTTCATCAGCCTTCTTATTTTCACGCCTGCCACTTCTGTTTTCTGCTTACTTGTTTTTTAGTCCCTGTCCTGTGAAACATTTATGAATGCTGCCTTTTGTAAGTCTTCTGGCAAGTCAGAAACAAATACAGTATTTTGGAAAAGCTCATCTAATCTGTAGAAGGAAAAATTATTTTCAAAATAATTCTTTATAACTGAGAAAACTGAGATATACGATTTGTGATCTTTATCATGATCATCCAATTAATAATCATGCTACAAAGTAATTTGGAACCTTAGTAGAAAAAGAATCAAATGATACTGTGTATGTGAATTAGGTTTGTGCAAATTTAGAACACAAGTTTTTTGCTTTGTATTGCTGTTTTGGTCAGTTCATTTCACTGACTAAAGTGATTTTCAAATAGATTGTAAACATCAGTCTGATTAAAATGTATAAGCAAGCAGAATGTACATTATGAATTTTAGATCTTGCTTTTACAAATACATTTACTTACCTATAGTGCATTTTTTAATGCAGCCGTGTATCTGGACCTTTTAAATATCTTGCTGACTAATCATGTATGTGTGTATATGCACACACACACATAGACCCAGGTAATGCATCATAGATAAATAGGGACAAAAGTGGTCCTAACTGGTCAGTTCTATTTCCTTACTGCTCCAGCTGTATTTATTCCCAGAAGGTGTTTGTCTAACATTATGTATTTCCAAGGGAAGTGCTCTTAGATCTTACTCAAGCACTCCAATGCTTCATTAACCTCGCAAGTAGAGGATTTTCTAAATCAAATGTGAACATTTGTTGCTCTACTTATACAACTCCTTTCAATAGATGTTTCTATATAAAGGGCAGGTTTTTAATTTGTCTTTTCAATGCCTTATTGTATACTTCAAGAATACCTGATCTACTTCAAACTAACCAACAGCAGTTCAGTCAGGCCTTCCTCATGAGTTGTATACATGTAGACCTCCAGCATTTATCATCATTTTCTCAATGGATCCCTGAGGAACCTTCCTCTCACCTCCATATTCTCTCCTTGTTTTCAGGCTTCTGGTGTGTCTTTGAACAGAGTTTTCACCAGAATATAACTTCTTGGAGGGGTAGAAGTGGTGCAGGTTGGGTGGCAAAAGTGACATTCTTTCTGGAGGCTAATGTGAGGGAAGGAACAAACCTTCATCCAGCAGTAGCTGAATCTTCCCCTGCTCAGTATTGATCAAATAAACATGCTTTGTGAAAGTGCAATGCAACAAGAGTAATTTCACATATCTAAGTGTGATTTTTTTTTACTCAATTAAGCAATATGGTCTTTCAGAATACAGTGGAAGCAATAATTCTTTACCTATGCAATTTCTTTGTGATATCATAATAATCACTGGACATATCACTGGGATAAAGTGAGGTTGCTCGTCAGTTCTACATCTTCATACAGGTAAAGTTAACCAGTAAAACATTCAGCAAAGACCTGAATATCAAGGAACCATCCATAAAAGTGTTACTGACTTCAGCAGACCAGGAATTTAGTACCTTAAAAGTCTCATTTGCAAGCAGAAAGGATATCCTTTGTATTATTTGTGACACAAGGTGCAACCTACAGTAAATAAGAATGTGTTTGTTTTTATTTAAGATATGCTATTGTAAATAACTATACAGACTTTGATTTATAAATAAATGTCCTCTGTAGTCTGTAGGAATAGTTAACACTGTTTTGTGTAAGTCTAACTTCTACAAGTTTCCTTTAAAGTTTTCAGTGCTTCAGCCATGGATTTATTGAGTTATACAGTGGTCACAGCAGAAAGAATGCTGACATGCAATACACCAATACATATGCACAAAAAAGCAAAGTGATAAAAGTGATCTTTTTGTTCTACTATCTAAACTAGTCTTTCAAGACTTTACTGAAGGTGAATAAGTTACTTCTTGAAGTTTTAAAAATAGGATAGTTTCTCTTAGTATAGCTATTCTTTTTACTGCAAATACATTTTTTAAAAATTATAAGCTTATACACAAGAGAAAGTCTATTTTATTCTGTCAGAATAAGTAAACATGAATGTTCAATTCTTTTGTAAGAGGTGGTTCTATTTTTGGTCAATGGTATTTTAATTCTTCACATCTTGATTAGAGTAAGTTAGAGACTGGTTTATGAATCTGCTACATATATTTTCTATGTGAATTAAAAGATAAACTTTCTTTTTGCAGTCAAAACTTGTGGATCCAATCTTCAGGGACCTGGAGGCACTTTCACATCACCTAATTTTCCATTTCAGTATGACAGTAATGCTCAATGTGTGTGGGTCATCACGGCTATCAATACCAATAAGGTAAGTTTAAAATTTTGTCTTTGCTTACAAAAAAAAAAAAAAAAAAAAAAAAGACAAGTAAAAGAACATGCAGACCATAACATTTTTGACTAATATGATTTATCTCTACAGTCCAGCTGCTGTACTAGGTGCATTTCAAATATTTTAAGGAAATGTCTGCTCTTAGATAAGTATGGACAGATGTTAAAACCTCTGTTTCCCTCAAGATTGTTTTGCTTTTTGTATGCCAAATAGATGCTATCATGTTTTTATGTGATTCTCTAAATGAATTCCCAGAAGCAACTACTCAACGGTATGAAGCAATGTCATGGGTCTACTAATATTTTGTTACAACCAGAAGAGTAGTTTTGTGTATAAAACTGTTTATATCATGTTTAGCCTTAGACTATGTAAGAAGTCACTGAAGTCAACTTTCTCTTCATGAGGGAAAGTTCTGAAGTTGTTTATTTCATTGTCTGAACCACTGTGTTAAAATCCCATATACTTTATGCCTCATTTTAAACCAAAAGTACTAGGAGTTTTGATAATGCCAGATGAGTCAAAGTAGAGCAATAAAGCTAAGTTATGACACAAGTTGTCTTTAATTTCAAGAACTAGGCACCTGGCAGCAATGGTTATATTCTATTTCCAGGTGTATCATTTTATCTGTACTGAGTGTAATGGACTTGTTTAGATGTAATAAAACATAAATTAGCTGTGCAGCTCAGAAATGTTTTATAAAGGACTATCAACATCTGTGTTTGCTGGTACAGGGATATATTCTACCTCTAATTTCTGCCTTATATTGCCATCTGCATCACAGTCCATTAACTGATCCGACAGGCCTAGAAGGCCTACCTCTTTGCACCTGAATTCGTGAGAGGACTTCGTGAAAACCTGATTACATTTAGAAACGATTTAGCTACACTGGTGTATTTCTCCCTCTAATTTTACAAAGTCCTGTGTGGAAGCCATCTTTATGTTTCACTTTGGTAGAAGATAGAAGGATATTTAAACAGTTAATTATAATTTGATAATGGAAATTATAGTCATGTTTTGGTGGGGGACGGGTGGGGAGCTATGATTGTTTGTTTAATTCTTATTCCAAGGACTGCTAATCCAATTTATCCAATTTTTAAGCCATTAAAAATGTGTCAAGAGTCTTAGAAAAATGATGCAATCTTTGTTCTACAGATGGGCAAGAAGTTCAAAAATAATAGTTAAGATCCATTTCATTCATATTTTTATTTCTTTAATGAAAAACTATTAGTAAGATGAAATCTGTGCACATCTAGAATTTCTGAAAGTTTTTTCAAATGTGACAGTAGATAGAATTTAATATCATACTGTGTGAGGAAATGAAACACAGCTATTACGCTTTAAACAAGTTTTTTAAATGGCCTGAAAACCTCTACTGAGCCGTTGACTGAAATTAAGACTCTTTTTACCATATTTTGCATAAAATGGTTTCCTTTCTTAAATGCAGCAAGAGCATATCTACATAATAAAAAAAAAAAAGATTTTAGACATTCTACCAATGATAGAGACAAAACTTTAAGCTGAAAAACAGGTATGTATTTACTGGCAAGTCACAGGTGATAGCAGATTTAAGATATTAGTGACTTGGAGATTGTTAAGGATTACACTCAGATGAAGATATTCATGTGTTAATGCTGTCTTCCTCCTCTGTCCCTGCCAGTTCACAAGATGGTTATGCAATGTTATCTTCAAAACCTCCTAATTTTGTTTTGATCAAAAATATTCTTTGCAGGAGTATTCAAAACCATTATTCCTCAGTATTATTTTCCCTACAAATGTGCAGTTTCTGCTTTTAAGAAACTTTGAATTTAAATCTGATTACAGAAAATTAATTGAACAAATGGTTCTGGTTGTTGGTGTGGTTCACAGAGCTACAGAATGATTAAGGTTGGAAGGAACCTCTGAAGATCCTGTAGTTGAACTCCCCTGCTCAAGCAGGGCCATCTACTTGTGCTTGGGAGGTGCAGTTGTTTTCCTTTCTCTCAAAACACAAGATCAAGTTTAAAAATTCCAATTCTAATGAAAACAATATAAACCCTCTCTTTGTTCATAGATTGTACCTGTAATAGGTCAAATAAAATGTATTTAAGTTTTTTTGTATTGATTTTTTCCCCTGAAACTGTAAATCCTGCAAAATAGCAAATGAGCACAGCATGAAAACTGTTCCAGAACCTGACTGATAACAATGTATATGTATACACCCAGTTTTAATATTTGGGGATGAACCAGAATTCATAGGTTGAATCTCTGCACTGGTTCAGAAAAACATTTCAATGCACTCGTGCTTCAGTTTTTACAGGGTAAGGTTTTGGTAGCAGGGATAGCTGCAGGGGTGACTTCTCTCAGAAGAGATCAGGAGTTGTCCCCATATCGGACAGGGATGGTCCTAGTCAGGTCCAAAACAGACCCACTACAGGTCAAAGCAGAGCAAATCAGGCAAGATGGTGGCACCTCTGTGGTAACTTATTTAAGAAAGTGTAAAAAATGCTGCACAACAGCAGCTAAAGGAGACAAGTAAGAACATCTGAGAGAAACAAGACCACAGACACCAAGGTCAGAGCAGAAGGAGTGCAAGGAGGTGCTCCAGACACCAGAGCAGAGATTCCCCTACAGCCTGTGGAGAGGACCATTGATGCAGGTTGTACCTACATCTCGTAGAGGTCCCTGGTGGAACAGAGATCCATCTGCAGCCTGTGCAGAACCATGTCAAAGCAGGTGGATATGCCTAAAGGAACCTGTGACCCCACGGAGACCCCTTGGGGTAGCAGGTTTCTGGCAGGACCCATGACACCATGGGGGCCCATACTAGAAGAGTTCTTGAAGAACTACAGCCTGTGCAACCTCACGTTGGAGAAGGGTGTGAAGAACTATTTCCTGTGGGAGAACTGAAACTGGAGCAGGGAAAGAGCATGAGGTGGAAGGATCAGCACAAAGTGTTACAAACTGACTGCAACTCCCATTCCCTGTTCCTCTGTGCCACTCTGGGGAAGAGTAGGAGGCAGAAGAGTCAGGAACAAAGAGTGAATTTGAACCTGGGAAGAAGGGGAGTGGAAAAATAGTGGGTTAAGTTTTGTTCTTGTTGGTCACTTTCCTACTCTATTTTTAATTGTCAGGAAATTAAATTAATTTTCCCCAGATCAAGTTTGTTTTGCCCATGACAGTAATTCGTGAGCAATCTCCCTGTCCTTATCTTGACCCATGGGCTTTTTCATTCAATTTTCTCATCCTGTCCTGCTGAGGGGTATTAATGGAGTGACTTGGTGAGTACCTGACAGACAGTCAAAGCTAAATGCATATTTATCTGTCTCCTTTGTATTTAAATATTTTGAAAGTGTTGAAGATATAGTAAAAGAGAGAAAACAATAGTTAAGAACAAGTCACTTATTTAAAATTAAATATGAACTTTTAGATAAGGCTATAATCAAGAATACCTGTTTGTTGATGGTACATTAGAGAGTTATGCCAGTAATAAGAATGCAAAGGAGTAATGTTAGGTAAAGCAAGTAGTTTTATTTCAAAGCATGAGAGTTGGACATTGTTTCTACACTTCTATGATGTACCACTGAAATTACTGGACTCTGAGAAGTGTTAGGTTCATCACGAGCGCATTATAGTGCAAGGAACTGTATCATAATTGCTTCAGCATTACACAGAAAATACTGTTCTTTGCATGGTATTAGTTGGACATAATTAAAACTCTTTAATATTGCAATGAAATGCAGATACACAGGTAATTATGGGGTTTCTAAACTAAGGAATAGATAAAACGTTTACAGTGTTATCTGGAACAACATTCAGATATGTTTATAGTTTTCAGAAAAGGTGTCTAACACTGATTAGAAGAACATAAACTTGTTGAGGTTAGAAGAAAATGAGATCTTTTACAAGTTAGATTTTTTTTTTATCATATATTGAGGAATTTGCATGTATAAAGTCTTTGCTTATATCAGTGCTTTAATGTGTTCAGTTTTTATTCATGCTAACATTACCTTACTGTTCTGAGCACAATACTGCTGCTTTGCATGACTGCTAAAAGGTATAACTTGATTTTTACCTTGAAGTCAAAAACCTCATTGATGTATAAATGAGGATTTGCCATTAAGAATTTTTTATAATGGCAACAACAAATAATATGATTGTATTCATTATAACATGACAATATTTACAATATTTTGTACCACAGCTGTGAGAACCATGAGAACTTATTGATCCTGATACTTCAGAGCTTCTACTTATTGCATCATTTGCAACAAAATAGCTCAGAAATTGAGAATCTTTTAAGGCAGAAAACAACAGATGAAAGATCCTGAAAGGATCTTTAACTCTGGTGTCAATGACCTAGTTCCAGGACTAATTCTAGCTAATTTTCTTCCCTAACTGATTTCAGAAATTAGTTTGATAACAGCACAATATAGATGAAAGAAATGTTTTCCCAAGAATTTGTCTGCTTTTTTAGCTTTGTACTGCATTATAGTTGATCTCTTGCCTCATACGTTAATCAGACATACTGTTCATGCCCAAGCCTTGTTGACAGTAGAGCCATGATTAAATATCTCAAACATGGCCAGAGATGATAGTGAGTTCACTATTGAAAAATAGAATAAAAATTACTTGTGAAAGGAAGGTCATATGGATGGGAGTCAATAGAAAAGGTGCACCAATACATCTGATGATATCAGTGAATTCAACATATGTTCATTGTTCTCGTGCATGTTTTTTTACATTCTTATTCTTATATCAGGATCCTGTTCTTTGGAGTTCATCTATTCAAGAGAAAAAAACCCTTTTTCAATAATTAATATTATAATTAAAAATAAATCTATGATACACCAAAGCTCTGAATTCAATGGAAAAAGAAATATGGGCAATCATAACTTTGTACATAACTTTGTAACAGTGAAATATCTATCATTGCCTGCATGGTATCACAGCCAATAGACTCTTTAAACCTCCTTGATAGTTTGTACCTTGCTTAGGCGATACAAGGGTGGTTGAAATTCCCTGTGATCAGTACCCTTACATGTGAGGCTTCTCCAAAAGTATATGATGGAGGAAATTCATGGACAGTTTTTCCATTTCTTGTTTGTCTCAACATGGTTTCCATCTATTTTTTTATATACACCAATCAAGTGATTGTTGTCACTGTTCTATCCATGGCTACTCTGGACTCAAATAAAGCTGTGTTGGTCAAAAATAACAAACCTGTAGTCCCAGGGATATACCTGAAAGAACATCCAGGAAAATCATTCCTTTACGTGGAACTCTGAAGATGTAACAACTTTTAAAGTTCTTTGCTTTGTTCTGAACCGTGATGCACATATTATTAAGTCCTTGGGTCCCTTGAAAAAATTCTTGTAAACAGCTGCTCAGAAATGAGAACAAGGATTTCTCAGTTTTTGACTTCATTTTGTTACATTTCTCACACCTCATAAGGGAAGTTATACCTGAACATCTCATGAGATGTATAAACTCATCAGTTAGGATCTGGACCATGCTATGTATCGCCAGTAATGTATTCTGACATTAGGTAATGGGATAATTTTATGTTAACATTTTGAGTAGTGAATCTTTGTATTTTCGGGTCTTAATTCACATCCCCTACCCATTGCATCTTTCTACAGATTTTCTCCTAAAAAATTAAAATTTGTTTTCCTTTAATTGTTTCTGTATAAGATCAGGTGCTTGAGCAGTATTTCTTGGTAAGAAACAGCTGGAAATATTGTTTATAACTGTTCTGGTATTGCATTTGGTTTATTTTATCTCAGGTATAGACTGTATGCACAAAAAGAAGAATGCAGGCTGAATTTTAAAGTTATGTGTATCTTGCTCCAGACCGCTCTTTTTCTCAGGTCCTGTTATCACAGAATCAACCAGATTGGAAAAGACCTCTGAGATCATTGAGTCCAACCCATGACCCAACACAAACCTGTTAACTAGACCCTGGCACTAAGTGCATCTTCCAGTCTGTTCCTAAATAGCTTCAGGGACGGCGACTCCAACACCTCTCTGGGTAGCCCATTTCAATGTCTGATCACTCTCTTTGTAAAGAATTTCTTTCTAATATCTAACCTAAACCTCTCGTGGCACAGCTTGAGACTGTGTTGTCTTGTCCTACTGCTGGTTGCCTGGGAGAAAAGGCCCTCTCCCACCTGGCTACAACTTCCCCTCAGGTAGTTGTAGAGAGTGATGAGAAGGCTCCCCTGAGCCTTCTCTTCTCCAGGTGAACAGCCCCAGCTCCCTCAACCACACCTCATAGGACCTGTGCTCCAGTCCCTTCACCAGCCTTATTTCTGTTCTCTGAACCTGCTCCAGCACCTCAATATCCTTCCTGGACTGAGGGGCCCAGAACTGGACACAATACTCAAGGTGTGGCCTCACCAGCGCTGAGTACAGGAGCAGAATCACTTCCCTGGACCTGTTGGCTACACTGTCCCTGATCCAGGCCAGGATGCCATTGGCCTTCTTGGTCACCTGGGCACACTGTTGGCTCCTGTTCAGCTTCCTGTCAATCCAAACTCCCAGGTCCCTTTCTGCCTGGCTGCTCTCCAGCCACTCTGTCTCCATCCTGTAGCACTACCTGGGGTTGTTGTGGCCAAAGTGCAGGATCCGGCACTTGGCCTTGTTAAACATCATACTATTGGATTCAGCCCACCTGTCCAGCCTGCCCAGGTCCCTCTGCAGAGCCCTTCTACTCTCCAGCAGATTGACACTCCCCCCCAACTTGGTGTCATCTGCAAATCTACTAATGGTACGCTCAATCCCCTCATCCAGATCATCAATAAAGATATTAAACAGAACTACGCCCAACACTGATCCCTGGGGGACGCCACTAGTGACTGGCTCCCAAGTGGATGCAGCACCGTTCACCACCACTCTCTGGGCCTGGCCATCCAGCCAGTTCCTAACCCAGCACAGAGTGCCCCTGTCCAAACCGTGGGCTGCAGCTTTGTCAGGAGTGTGCTGTGGGAGACGGTGTCAAAGGCTTTGCTGATGTCCAGGTAGACACATCCACAGCCTTCCCCTCATCCACCAGGTAGGTCACCTGGACATAAACAATCAGATTGGTCAGGCAGGACCTGCCCTTCCTAAACCTGTGCTGGCTGTTCTGATCCCTTGTCCATCCTGTAGGTGCTGTGTGATTGCACTTAGGATGATCTGCTCCATAACCTTGCCAGGCACTGAGGTCAGGCTGACTGGTCTGTAGTTTCCTGGGTCTTCCTTCCAGCCCTTCTTGTGGATGGGTGTCGTATTAGCCAGCCTCCAATCATCTGGGACCTCCCCAGTGAGCCAGGACCGTTGGTAAATGATGGAGAGCAGCTTGGGGAGATCTTCTGCCAGCTCCCTCATCGCCCATGACTTGTGAGAATCCAAGTGGCTCAGCAGATCACTAACTTATTTCTTCTGGATAACAGGGGGCCTATTTGGCTCCCCATGACTGTCTATCAGCCCAGGAAGCCAGTTGTCTTGAAGACTTATGACTTATTCTTCATTCTAACATACAGTTGGTTTATCCATGGACTAAAAGCCCTTCTTAAAAGCAGATAGCAGTTTGCATCCTCTGAAGTGGAGTAGAGAAGCCTAGAGTAGAAGAATTATTCTGTTTAGATATTTGTGTAGAAAAACCATAGGTAGAGGAAAATAATGACTTCCAGTGGGCTTAACAAAGCCCAGACTCTTGATTTTTCCCTTCTAAAGGAAAGGCTACAAAATTATCAATTTAAATTTAACTACAAGCTAAAATACTAGTGAAATCTGAATTAGGGCTAAAGTTAACCAGAGTTCAAGGCTTGTAAATTATACTTGCTGATTTTTTTCTAAGCCCCAGTGACAGAAACACTGTGGAAAATATCAGTGCTAGAATGACAGACTTTCTGACAGATCTCAGCCACATTCACACCACATATTGTTCATCACCGTGCATCCAGGAGAAAAACAAGCAAAAGGGTTCCTTTAAAAAAAAAAATAAAATCAAGCTGTTTTTCCAAAATTGTAAGGAGAAATTAAATATGTAAGCTGACTCTTAAATTTAGATGGATCTGAAAACTAGACCCGATTCTGTTAATTTTATATGGTAGAAATTTAAAAAAAAAAGAAGTTTTATATGATCATGTGTTATTTTTTGTTTGTCACCATCATATTCTAAATTTTGCATTGCATGTATTTTAGGCATAACATATTCTTACTACTTACATAAATATATTCTTTAAAATGCTTTCTTTAGAATACAAGTTTCCAAAGTTTGCCAGTGTTCACATTCTTATCTTTTTATCTATTTCATTTTGAAATAATTTTGAAATCAATAACAATTTATGCCTGACAGCTGGGAGACAGTTAAGTTTTGATATTGGTTTTAAAGAGTTTTTAAATTATTATTATTTTTGCTAGAGAGTTCTTTGGTTGGTTGGCTGGATTTTGTTTGCTTGTTTGTTTGTTTGTTTTAATGTCAATTATCTGTTAGGAATTCTGTTACCTGAATTTTGATGTAATGGCAGGGCTTACTAAAAATTTATGACATCTATTTCCAAGTGCTGTAGTTCCTTACTTTTCTGAGAAACTTTTGAAATAGTTCAAAATATCTGAGAAACTCCTCACATGCTATTTTCTACCAGTCTGAAAAATTATACTGAAGGAATAACTTGCAACTGTTAGTGAAATGATGGTTCTTATTTAATTACTCTGTATTAAAATAATCTTTTCTAATGTGTTTTTACATTTTATTCTTCACTTCCTCCTTCCTTACGTTATTAAGTTGCTGTTTTCTTCCTGAAAAAAAATTAATCTTTTAATTTCTGAGTTTTTTTACTTTTTAGGCCAAGACAAAAATGAACAAAACAAATTCAGCAAAATGCTAAGTATTTACATTTAATTTATCACAGCTGTGTTATTTTGTTAACCATGTCAAAACTGTCAGTGGAACATTTCCTAAGCTTGCTGTTAAACCTAAACCCAGTTGCCATTCATATATAATCATGTTAACAGTATAAATCTCAAGCAGGCTGGGTGCTTCAAAATGAACCTAAACACTCATTTCATTAAATTTGTTTTGGTCAGGCCTGTTGGAACAAACTGTACTGCACCTCTTTTTACAAGCAAATGTCTCAAACTTGGCTTTCCCTAAGCCTAGTGTGAAGCTGTGCCACGGGTCATCCAGACAGTGAAAGGATAAGAAAGTACTTAAACTCACTCTAAACTATATATTTTAAACATAATCCTATTTTTGATCCATGTAGATTAAAAAAGCTTGTACTGTATTTATCAATAGGAGATAATAAATTTTTATCCTATGTGAAAATAGAAAATGTAAAAATATTTCAGTTCTGATTAAAATTCTTTGTAGTGTTAGCTACACTATCCTTCCATATTGTTCATGTAGAAGTTAAAAATATCTGAGTCACATATATACTACGGTTAAAAAAAAATTCTTAGAAATATATGTGGACAGAAGTGCAATTATCTCAGCAGAATAAGAGCCCAGAGAAAATTCAGCTATTCCTATGACAGGAATTTAGCAGCTTCATCTGTGAAGGATAAATTGTTGAATGATAGCATTTGGAGTCAGGAGGAATGTGCAATTGTAGAGTGGTACAAGACTTTTCCTTCCATCCTGAAATTTTGCTATAGGCATACTTTCATTAGGAAAGGAGGACAGGTTCGTTTTCTTAAATATTGTAAATTTTGCTTGGCTAATTTTTTTTCCTGCCATTTCTGTGACTATAGGAGTGATGTTTCACACTGAAAATAGAATCTACCCATAGGGAATAGGTGAGATTGTGCCTATTGCAATAAGTTCAACAAAAGTAATTATTTCTGTTTCAGCCATCAATGATTTTAGATTCTAGCTCTTGCCTGTATTTCAGGTATTGACTCCATCTTTGGATAAAATTTTAGGTAAAATTAAATGTTGAATTTTAGTTTTAGTTCTGTTTGACTTTCTATAAGTTCTTAAAATTATATCTTCCATCCACTTTGAATGCAAACATTTTTTCTAATTTGTACTTATGAATATGCACGCCCAAGCTAGAACTTTTAAAAAGACATATGCATATGACTAAGAGACTCTGATAGGAAATTTCCAGTGCTCTTGCACTGTGAATATTTGAGATGTTTCAGTCTTTTTTACTTGATGAATTTTTGGCAGAGACTTGTCACTTTCCTCCATGGTTGAGTTCACTTGGTTGCTCTTGCGAGTGATCTTTATAGGAAGTTGTTCTACTCAATATATACCTTTTCTGTTTTCTATGATAGAACTCCTTTAAAGGTTCATGGTACCATTCTATGGTGGGCAAACCTTGGCTGCCTGATGCCCACCAGGCTGCTCTATTATACTCCCTCCTCAACAGGATGGAGAGAAAATACAATGAAAAAGATCATGGGTCAAGATAAGGACAGGGAGATCACTCGGTAGTTACTCCCATTTGCAAAACAGGCTCAACTAGGGAAAATGAATTAAATTTATTGCCAATCAAAATAGAGTAGAATAACAAACAATAAGAACAAATCTAAAAGAAGCACCTTTCCCTCACCCCTCCCTTCTTCCCAAGCTGTCTTACAACTTCTCTACATCTCCCACTGAGGGGTGCACAGGGAGGACAGGGAATGACGGTTGCAGTCAGTCAGTAACAGTGCATCTCTGTCACTCCTTCCTCCTGATGCCCTTCCTCTGTTCCAGCATGGGGTCCCGCCCGTAGGCTGCAGTTCTACAAGAACTCTTCTAGTATGGACCCCCATGGTGTCATGGGTCCTGCCAGAAACCTGCTACCCCAAGGGGTCTCCGTGGGGTCACAGGTTCCTTTAGGCATATCCACCTGCTTTGACATGGTTCTGCACAGGCTGCAGATGGATCTCTGTTCCACCAGGGACCTCTACGAGATGTAGGTACAACCTGCATCAATGGTCCTCTCCACAGGCTGTAGGGGAATCTCTGCTCTGGTGTCTGGAGCACCTCCTTGCACTCCTTCTGCTCTGACCTTGGTGTCTGTGGTCTTGTTTCTCTCAGATGTTCTTACTTGTCTCCTTTAGCTGCTGTTGTGCAGCATTTTTTACACTTTCTTAAATAAGTTACCACAGAGGTGCCACCATCTTGCCTGATTTGCTCTGCTTTGACCTGTGGCGAGTCTGTCTTGGAGCCACCTGGAACTATCCCTGTCCGATGTGGGGGCAGCTGCCAATCTCTTCCCACCAAAGCAACTCCTGCAGTCCCTCCATACTCCCAAAACTTTATGATGTAGAGCTATTACACATTTATGATGCAAACTGAAGGTGATACTTGCAAAAATGTCTGCTGAGACTTAAGTCACCAGTATGATTCCTGTGTTTCCTTCAGGATGTATAGCTGCCCATTAAGTTAGACTGACATCAGTTAGTGATCTCTCTGCTTTTATTTTTGGAACAAATGGCTTATCCTGCATGGGATTAAGAAGGGCAGACTTGTATGCTGGATTCAAGGATATCCTTTCTGAATAACTACTGGAAGGAAGAATAGAAGCAGGGGCAAGTTAATTAGAAGTCCTCAGTCCCTTCCTGTGATTGCAATCACCTTGCTATTTAAGAACAATATTTTTTTTCCTTTTTTTAGTTCTGACTGAGCTTAGTTTTATAAGGGAAGAATGATCATGAGTTTTTTCATTGTAGTTTTACAGATCAGTTGAATTTTTTCCTGCTTATTTCTGTTACTATCTGTTTATAGTGGTCCTGGCCAATCATACTTTTTTTTAGTCTATCTAGAACATCTTTGTCTTCTTGTGTGTGGAAATTAAAACAAAAAAGTTATGAGAGCAAAAGAGTACAAAAATATTTCAGTTTTTTCTTAACATATCTCCTTAGAAAGTGGCAAAATGTATTGATGATAATTCTTTATTTAATGCAGCTGAGGATACTGTTTGCTTTCTTTGCAACAATGGCACATTGCTGGCTCGTGTTCAACCTGATGTCAACCAGAACCCCCAGGTACAATTCCACAAAGCTGCTTTCCAGTTGGATGGTATATGAGGTAGTTCCTTCTCAGAGGCCCAGCTTTGTACTTCCATTTGTTGAACTTCATAAGATTATTACTGGTCCATCTCTCCAGCCTGTTGACGTTCCTCTTCATGGCAGCATGATCCTCTGGCACGTTAACTACTACTCCAATTCTGGTGTTGTGGCAGACTTGCTGAGAGTACACTCTGCCCCATCATTCAGACAACCAATAAAGATGTTAAACAGGACTTGTCCCATTGTTGACCCCTGTGATACACCACCAGTTACTGCCCTCTAACTAGATTTTGTGCCACTGATAAATATGCTCTGGGGCCAGACTTCCTGCAATTTTTCAGTCCACTTCATTGTCTCTAAAACCCACACATCAACATCTTGTCTATTAATATCTTGACAATGTCAAAGTCCTATATGAAGCCCAGGTAGAAAATATCCACTGCTCTCCCCTCATCCACCAGGTTAGTTATTTAATCACAGAAGTCTTTCAAAGTTGGTCAAACATAACTTCCCCTTGGTAAAGCCATGCTGACTACTCCTAGTGATTTTCTTGTCCAAAATATTTTCCAGAGTTAACTGCTCCATTGGTAGTATTAATGTTAAGTAAAATTATACCTAGTATAAATAATTTAAATAAAATTATAACTCAGTCGTATAATAAATGATGGGTTCAATATATTTCCCTTCTGAAACTACTCTTCTATAATCAAATATATAATAACACAATTATTTTGATGGAAGGACCTGTGATTCTGTGGAAAATTAGGGAGGGAAAGCCTATCAATCAGGCAACAGCATTTCATTAGCTTATACAATCAGATATAAATGCATATCATTTACTTACTGGGAAGTACTCAGACACTCTCATCACAAAAGCAATTAACCATCCTGAGGGTATATGAGGACACTCAGATACAAACAGAATGTATCTTCTTCTCCTTGCAAGTTTCTCTTCTACCAGTGAAGAAGGTGACCAGAAAATTCTTTTTGATTGATAAGCAAAGGTTGAGCAAGACACTATTAGCAGTCTTTAGGTGCTTTTTTTTTCCCCTAGAGTTAACAGTGCAAATTAAAGAAATTAGGTATCTTGTGGATATATTTCAGTGAGGTGGATTTCTTGCTGCTGCTAGTATGTTTGGATCATTCATATCATGGGGTTTTGCAAGATAAGGTCTGGAGAAATAGATTTCTTGGTAGATCAATAACCAGTGTTCTGGCACTAGAGAGGTGCGCAGAATTTTCAAGTTCAAGCATTTCTTCTCTTACTATCTTTTAGGTGCAAATGCCATTCCTACACCATTTTAAAGTTAGTTACTGCGGTGGGTTGACCCTGGCTGGATGCCAAGTGCCCACTAAGGCACTCCATCTCTTCTCTTCCCAGCTGGAAAATGAGATGTAAAACAAGTTCTAGGTTGAGATAAGGCAGTTTATGAGAGAAAAAGAAAAGAGAAATCAAAGAGAAAAAATAAAAAGAAAGAGAAAAAAATACATTTATTCTCTACTTCTCATCAGAAAGCACTGTTCAGCCACTTCATGGGAAGCAGGGCTTCAGCACACGGAGCAATTGCTCCAGAAGGCAAACATAGTAAACAACAAATACCTCCCCTACCTCCCCCTTTCCTTACCTTTTATATCTGAGCTGATGTCATATGGTATAGAATATCCCTTTGGCTAATTTGGGGCAGCTGGTTTACTTGTGTCCTCTCCCATGAGCTTGCGCACTACCAGCCCCTTAATGGGGGAGGAATGTTGAGAGACAGTGCTGATGCTGTGCCAGCACTGCTCAGCAGTAGCCAAAACACTGGTGTGTTATCAACACCTTTCTAGCTACCAATGCAAAGCTCGGCACTTTGAGGACTGCTGTGGACAAAATGAACTCCCATCTCAGCCAGATCTAATACAGTTACTATCTAGTAATTTCCTTCAGTGTCTAGATCAAAAATTTTATCTTCTTTTCTCATATCTTAATAAAAAGTGAAATTAACTTGATTTTATAGAAAGCCACTAGTAATTTTTAGAGGTAGAATGTAGCTCATTTAAGCTGTATCTTGGCTTAATTTTTAAGTACTCTTCTAAGGAAAAAAGATTCATAACACCTTTAGAAACTTCATCATTATTTTCCTGGTAAAATGTCATATTTTATGGAGTGAAAACTGTATTATACATCTGAAAATATTTTTAGAGTTACATTTGCATTGGAAGATTCAGGATAAGAGATGAACATATGGAAATATATGCAACTATATAATAAGGAACTAGATACACATATTGAACAATTGTCTGGAAAGCCCATTTTCTGGAACATATCCTCCAGAGCATGTACTCTCTCTGAAGAGCTCTAGGAAGTTCTTGAGGTAGTCATTAACAATTCAGTGAAACCTTTTCTCATTTTATTTCTGAGTTGGATAATGGACTCAATTTTACCCAAAGATTGGGTTCTAAAGAGTATACTCCAAGGCTCAGAAAAAAGATACATCTACTGAAATTTGTTAGTAAATGGATCTCTGCTCCCACTGATTCCATTGAAAAAGTCCTTACAAAATTATTAGAGACCAAAATGCATCATCATAATTTTCAAAAAGTTATTTTCCGAATAGGACTTTTGTTTTCTGTTGAGATTGGATAATATTATTAGTATTACTGCCTTTTTATTATTATTTATTTCTGGGTTTATAACTTAAATTTAAATCAGGCATTCAAAGTTGTTTGTTGTTCTGGGTTTATAAATAGCAAGAGCAGACTGGGATGTCGAGAGAATGTTGCCTCCTGTTTATCTACTTCTATATCTTTTTTAGGGATTAAATAGGTCAATATATTTTATTTTTAATAATTTGAGGTTTTATATAGATATGTGTATATGGAGGAAGAGGAAGTACAAGATTCCTTTATCCTCGTAGTAGTGTCTAGGGACATATTTATTTTCATCCACTGAAACAAAGTTCAAAATATTATTAGCCTGTATCAGATTAGTTTTAGTAGTCTGATATCTGCTGGATATATCACAAATGCTCCTGTAAAGGCATAAAATTTTGGGGACTACTGAACGTCTCTTTCTGAAAAAACAAGAAGATAGTACATATTATATTGCCTAATTTAAAGATATTCTTCTCAGTTCTGAAGCTGTACAGATACATATCTGATATCATTACTCGACTCATAATGTGTAAAAAGATAGATAAAGACTATGGTGATAAAATCCCTGAGATGAAATTCTGCATCTTTGAAATTTTTCTGGTGCCTGTCTTCCAGAACCTGCTTTTGATAGTATCATCCTCTTATTAAGAATCCTGTAGCTCAGGTGTATCATTGGTGAAATATTTTTGTTCATGGTATTGTTCCCTGACATTATTCCTCACCACTGAAAAACATTTTGTGGTCCCTCTGCGTTTTTAATTTATTTTTTTTCATCTTTGAATGAGATTTGGGGCAGTGAATAAATACAATAAATGCATAAATATATTATAGCACGCTTGCTGCTTATATGGATCAATAAAAACAATGGGTCTTATTTCATTTATATTAATGATGGTTTTGTCTTGCTCTGGGAAACTGGAAAAAAAGATTTTACTTGAATTTATAGATCAAGAAAGAATACTTACCCCTGTGCTTCTGATTACTATACATCTACTAACCAGATCAATAGCAGAATTTAGTAATGTTAGTCTGATTTAAAGTATGTGGTATACAGTAATAAATCATCACAGTTTTCCCTGAAGTGTTTATTCTTATGAACAACAGACTAAAATCTAGAATTACCTTAAAGTTTTTCTCTAATGTTAAACTAATTCAAGTATACCACCTACGTTTGGTTTACTGTGAACATACAGACTGTTAATTGACTGGTAAAAACAGAATTTTTGGAAATTTTATTAAAATGTTTTAAGTTATTTACTCATCTTACCTAAATTTCAGTTTTTATTTTTAAAGGCTCCAGTACACTCAGCTTTTAATACTGGTATCATCAAACACCTTTTCAGTATTCTAAAGGGAATAGTCAATACAATAAGCACAGCAAATGCGGCTGTCTTTGAACGTGATCAAACTAAATTTGACATTGTAAAACAAGGACTCTGAAAACATATCACTAAGATATCACTTATTTTCTTGTTTGTTGGCATATTTGCAAGTATTTCAAGTACATTTTGTATTGTACATTGCGTGCATACTTTGCGTGTCAAAGGTAAACAGCAAAGGATGAATTTCCAAAAAATATACAGTTTTTTTACAGTTGCAATATAAAAATATTTGCTATGTAGCAAATTGTTTTTCTGACTGTTTCATGTTGTATATTGACAGCTTTGCTCTTGCTTCGTTTGTGCAAATTCCCCTAAAAGTAAATGTCTTCAATATCAGTTGACAAGCATATTTGTTAAATAAATGGCAAGTTTACTTTACCAAACTCCAAAGTTTGTGCTATAAATCATCTCAGGTTTGGTATGTGAAACCTCAGTTGAATTGGGTTATGTATTAACTCTTACATACACCTTGCTTACCTTTTAATTACCTGGAATTATAAAGTACTTCATTCATACTATAGAGTAGCTATTAGTATTGATACTACATAGTAGCTATAGAGTAGCTATTAGTTGTTGGTTTTAATCCTCTTCTGTCAGGGGTATGCCTGGTAAACAAAATTATTTACTGTCTCAAGGAACAATGTTTTATTTTTTACTATGCATAAAATATGGTCCTATTTGGTGATTGCTGTTTCTGGTTCTGATTTATCACTCTCAGTTTTGCACAAAGTTACTGCATTCTCTAATTTTCAGTTGACTTAGAAACTTTTAAGAAGAAATCATGGTAATAGAACTACAAGAATAAGATTATCACATGTTAATATTCCAGATTTATAATCAGTTGCTATAGCATATTTTGTTTTTTAATATATTCTTAAATTGTTGACGTTATTAACAACATCATTGCTACTTCTTTCTCAAAAATGTGACTGTTTCACAGAATGTGATATGAGACAGATATAGACTAATCTATGCATGTGTGGCTTTATGGAACTACACTTTTCAATGTCATACCTATCCCATTATCACAGTTTTAGGTGAGTTACAAAGAGAGTGAGCTGGAAACCTTGTAACAAAACATAATTTTACTGAAAAATATTAATCAAGAAAAACCAAATAATAAACTTTTTCTTTTTCATGTACATTTATTTTAATAAAAAATAAAAAAAATCTTTGTTATCTCAGAAAATAATTTCAGAGTGCAGAAAAATGAAAGATTATATAAGAGAAGCCAGATCACAGCAGAATCATCAATAATTTGAGAATTCACTTGAGAGTAGTGGAAAAATTGAAGCTGAAGCTTATGATTTAAACACAAAAATGAAATTTAGTTATTTTTTTCATGTTTCACAGTATTCCCTAATGAGTCAGATATTTTCATGGAGTTCTGTTACTTTTTTATTTTTGAGCATCGCTAAAAAAGAATGAAAAAGGTCGTCTTACATTTCTCCAGTGAAATGAAAAATTTTTTTTGTCGATCCGAATCAAAAATAAAAGGTGTCTTGAAACTGACATTTTCCTTAACCTCTATCTTCTCCTTTCTGATGAAATACATGTAGTATGGGTTGTAAAGACAAGTACTACTTATAAAGTAGCTTATAAAGACAAGTACTTCAACTACAAAAAGACAGATGCTTTGTATCAATTTGGTGGTACTCAAGTAAAATAAAATATCGAAAAGGATATTAATTAAAAAAAAAATACTGTTCCACTTACCAAGAAATATCTGATAATGAGATTAGATTTTTTTGTGTGTTTAGTGGAAAACATGAGAAGATTTCAGAGGATTAATTAATTATGCAATTTTTTAACATCTTGATTTTCTTACTATTATGCATAAGTATTGATGTTTTTGCTGCAGTGTTATTGCAAAATGTATTTTACTGTTAATAAGTGCAATATAATTTCAAGTTGAATTCAATACTACTAGCATTATTTGCCTCTGTATTATTGTGGAGTCTTTGTTCTGTTCTGATGTAACTGCACATCTAATTACACATAATTTTAAAGTGGACCAAAAGTAAGACACTTTTTTTTTTTAAATTGTAAATGAATATGTGTCAACCTTAAATCTAGATGCGGATTTCTGTTTAAATTCTTATGTTTAGGCTTACAAATTTTGTGACTAGAACAGCACAAACTATCAAAAATATTTTTTTAAACTAAGATTAAGAAGATTTACAAGTGGTTTTCTCTGCTTTACTCAATTAAAGCAAATCAGCTTCTTCCCTACACAATTTCCCGTACCCTGTCTGTCTGTGTCCTCTTGACTCTCTGTACTTGACTGCAGCTCCTGGGCTATGATGCACACATATACGTGGACACACACATTTATATATGTGAATATGCCAAACTGGCTGTTCCTCAGTGTACTTATATTCCTATTTACACCTCTAAAGGAAAGTGTTTCTCTTCCCTTTGGACCAAGTTACAATCCTCATAACATACATCAGTTTTCCAACTTTCCTATTGTGGTTTTTGTTCATAGAAATATGTCCTTCTTTAATTACCAGAACCCCAGTGTAACAAAGTATTATGACAAAGTAACAAAGTGTAACAAAGTATTATGAGCTTTCTGATATTAATCCGTCAGAATGGCATCCACGTCTTTAACCACAAACACTCTCAATTCTCAATTATAGCTGTCAATAAAGACAATTTATTAAAGCATTAAAGATTCTTGCATATAATTATTCTGTCATTTTTATCTATATGAAAGTTTGAGAAACTTCTAGTATTTTACATAGAGACAGAGTAACCATGATTACTGCTTGGGTAGCAACAATGTGCTTTATTTTCTTTTCAAATTATATGGCTCAATTTTGCTCTAAGTGAAAAATTCATTGTTCTCTTAAAATGCAGCTGAATTTTTTATCCTTCAGCATAAATATGCATACAGTGATTTAACTTACAGGATATTAAAAATGACCATGTTTCTGATACTTTTATTTTACTAAGAAAATTACTTTTACTTTTGATGCCTCTCTATCCTACTTGAGCCAGATTACAGATGTCAGGAGTAAATTATATTCTTCACCTTTGCTGCATTTACTCAGTGAGGTACAATTATTTAGTTGGTATTTGAAGACAGTTGTATTGCACAAAGTGCAATTAGTTATATTGCCCTTTGAGTATATATTAATCAAAATCTAATGCAATTATCCAGGACTGTAATAAACGTGTAACAACTACATAAATAAGTAAAATTATGGGTCTTTAAGGAAGTCAGCAGAGTGATGATACCTGTAAATTATTATGAACCAAACCCTTTGGGTTAATTACAATAATTTATTGTAAAATATGCTAAAGTTGCATGCAATTATTAATTAGAAGATATATTTTATTTACACTGATGAAAATCTTATTTACAGACTCATCTCTCAACTACAATTATTTATTTCTAAAATATATTTATTTATTTTATTTCCTAGGTTATTCAGATAAATTTTGAAGAATTTGATCTGGAGATTGGTTATGACACACTGACAATTGGTGACGGAGGAGAAGTGGGTGATCCTAAAACTGTGCTTCAAGTGTAAGTCTTTTGCATTTACAATTTGTATGCATTGAAGAATGTAATTAGTGTGTTTTTTGTGAGACTAAATAATTATTAGGATCAGGTAAATAACAAAAACTAATCTTACTGAGCTTCTAAAATTACTGAAGGTGACAGTTTAAATACATTGTTACATAATTACTACTCTAAATTCAGAAAGAGATGAGCTGGACATCACAAAAGAAAAAGATAAGCTAAAATTAGAAGATTTTAAGATGCATAGTCTGGACATTCATGTGTAGACGTAAATTTTAGGTACTACTGTGCCACCTTTATAAGCGTGTTCTCAAATAGAAAATGTGTAAGAACATAATTGAAAATAGATAAATGGACAACTTATACACAAACTTTTACAATCTCCTAGCAAGGTTAACATGACAAAAGATATGCTATAGAATGTTGACCTTTAAGTGTTTATTGACTATCACAGATTACTCAAAAAAGCAAGTTAATATAGTCATGAAAATTACTACAGGGAAAGGCTGAATAGGATATTACCTAAACCACATATTTCAAATAAGCACTGAATATTGAATAAGATTTTTATCATCCATTGACATTCTCACATAGAATATGTGAACTCAGATATATAGACATACAATATACTTAACAATCACCGATTAACTTCAGAATCCATATTTCTCAAATACTTAACTTGTGGCACTAATTTTCGTTCATTCCACAGTCACTTGAAAATATGCAGAACACTGTAATTGGTATTGTTGTCTGTCATTTTATGTAGCTCCAGTTCTGTTCTGAGTAAATAATTCAGTATTTTCTAGGAGAAATGAATGCCTCTTAAATTACATTTTATTTATTTTTTTTCAAATGAGAATCAATTTTATGAAAAAAAAAATCCAAACTGAAAGTGTGATTTATTGCTTAGAAACCATATTTTGCTTGTAAGGGATTGTCTAATATTTAGAAAATAATTTTTTTAGAGGCTAAATATTATTTACTCGTTATTTTTAAATAAACTGACCTCCAGGAAGTACCTCATGTTATCATTAGTTCAAATGAGTTAGAAATTAAAACAGAGATAAGAACAGAAGGTAATGTTATAAAAGTTTAGTACAAAATATATTTAATCATAAAAAAAACGAATAGCAAAATTAGGATTCCTTAGAATTATATTCGCTATGGTATATTTAATGGAAATGTATTAAAACAACTTTGTGTATTGCAGTTTTCCATTATTCACCACTAGAATGATATCAAGAATTAGTTTACTTGAGTACCCTGAAACCAAGGTTTACCTCTTTCTCTGTCCTAATTTCACCTCATTAATATTAGTAGTTTTACAGCTTTGAACAGAACATACAGCTTTTTCAGGATTTGCAGATTTTTATCATGAATTCCCCCTCAGATTTGTCATTCAGAAGACAGATTATCTGACCTTCTAGTTTTTTAATTGGTTTTATAATCGTTCTATCTTTTCTGTTCTGTTCTATTTTGTTTAATATCTTTGTCAATGGTCAGGACAAGGGTTTGAGTGCA
Source organism: Corapipo altera (assembly GCF_003945725.1). Lineage (NCBI taxonomy): Eukaryota > Metazoa > Chordata > Aves > Passeriformes > Pipridae > Corapipo > Corapipo altera. The sequence continues at coordinate 12,614,695 of NW_020884892.1, forward strand.
CCCTCAGTCAGTTTGCAGACAACACCAAGTTGGTCAGGTGTGTTGATCTGCTGGAGGTTAAACAAAGAGGTGAAGCTCACGGGTCTGTAGTTCACTGGATCTTCCTTTCTCTCCTTTTTAAAAATGGGAGTGATGTTTCCCTTTTTCCAGTAACCAGGGACTTCAGCTGACTGCCATGACTTTTTAAATATGATGGAGGGTTGCCTGGCAACAACATCCACCGGTTTCCCCAAGATCTTGGATGCATGTTTTCAGGCCCCACAGACTTTTGGCTTTTCAGTTTTGTCAAATAATCTCAAACCTGCTCCTTGCTTACAGTGGGAGTGACCTTCTCCCCCAGGTCCCACCTAGAGGGTAGGGGAAAGAAATGGGAAACCAGACTGCCAGTGAAAACTTAAGTCAAAGAACTTGTTGAGTACCTCGGCCTTCTCTATATCCATTGTCACCAGTTCTCCCTTCTCATTTATCAAGGTGGTCACACTCTCCATGGACTTTTTTTCCTGACCAATGTTAGAAGCATTCATTGGACATTGTTCCAATGTCAAATGATGGAAGAAGCTGCCCAGGGAAGTGGTGGAATCACCATCCCTGGAGGTGTTTAGAAGATGTGTAGATGTGGTGTTTAATTACATGGTTTAGTGGTAGACTTGGTAGTGTTTGGTTAACAGTCGTAATTGATGATCTTAAAGGTCTTTTCCAGCCTAAATATCTGACTCTTAGCAATGAGAAGACCGAAATTTGCACAAGTATTTCAGGTTCACTTGCTTTAGGATAATGCAAAGTCTCTTCAGCGGATTGTAGATGTGTTAATTGCTTCTAATAATAAATGTGAGAAGTGGGGAAATACTGTACTTTCTATTTTATAGGCAGTACCAATCATTAAAAATATATTTCTGATAATGCTGGAATTCAATTTCTGCTATTCTTAACATTCCTAAACTATATGGAATCTTCTCTCATGTAAAAAGAACCTTTATTAAGTACCAATTCACCAGGTCTCATTAAAATTTAACTGAAGTATTATTGCTGAATTACAGTATGCATTGAGGCACAGTAAAATAATATTTCAAATTTTGAGTAATGTGGTAAAACAGTCTGTCCAGCTTGTAATTCATTGAGCATGTTAGTATTTTATAAAAGTATTTCTGATGACAACACTTGGTTGGGGAGAAATGATGAACATACAGTATTAAACTTGTCATAAATGTAAAGGAATTCTGAAAAATTTTCTTTAATAAAAAAGTTAATTAGAATTTTCAAGTGTTAACATATGATAAGAGAATCTGTTCTGTAAATAACTAGGTAAATAATTTTAAAGAATTATTACTATAGTGATCCTGGAAAAGCAGAAAAGAGGTACCTCATTAATTAATGGAGTTTTATTATTAAGTAACATTGTATAAACAAAATGTATATAAATCACAAGTATGTTATTTTTGTTTACCAGTGGAATGATTATTCTGTGATCAGAAGTAACAATGGTGAAGTTATTAGGATTGAAATGCATAAAAAAATTACATGGAAGATGGAACATAATTGAGTACTCTAAAAAGCATGTAAATCTTTTCTCCTGTGGGCCATGCAGACTTTGTCTGAGATATGATGCATAACAAATAAATCAGCTGTTGTATCATTTAATTTTTGGATTTTAAATTTTAAAATAATTATCTTTCCTCCAGAAAATTGCTGAAGAATATTAGTTTGAATGTGTCTGGTTTACATGTTGATAATGTCAAAACATTTATCTTCCATTTTATCAGTTAATCAGGGAACCTATCCAAGTGCTTAATCCTCTAGTTTTACTGGGCACTGCTTGATAGGAAGGTTCACAACTGAAAACTGGAGTGGCATTTTAATAGAACTATGCTTCCTAAATTGATAATTACAGTCCTGATTATTCCTACTCTGTGGATGTTAATCACAGAAGTAGCTAAACTGCAAAACCTTTTCAGTACTTGTCATTAAGTTTCCCTGACTGCCTGTAGTTCTGAGCCTATGTATATGTGGACCCAAAAATGTGAGTTTGCTCCACCCTAGGGTGAGTCTGGCACACTGGTGAACTGAAAGCTATACATTTTTTTGTCTCTGTGATAAGATGACTAATATGAAGGCATGTGTTAAGCGTTATTACCAAGGGATAGAGGGGTAGAAGGAAAATAAATGGTGGATCCTCTTTCATACATCAGTCCCAGCACTTTTTTCAGGATGTTTGGAAGTTTGCTTTCAACAGGTAGTCTGACAGTTGCTGCAGTTGACTTTTAAACACAATATGCATCTGGGCACAGATTCCTGTAACACATGTTTGGAAAATCCAGTGCACAAGACAGGAAACCCATTCTTAATCTTTTCGTATGCTTTGTGTATTGGGTGTGCATGCATCCAATCTCCCATATTACAGACTGTCTTCTGCAAATGGAGAGTGTTGCAATTTTCTGAATATCCTCTAAGCCAGCCTTCAGTGTGTGTCACTAGCATGTAGGAGGGGTAGTTCTGGAGTAGTAGAGGAAGAGGTGGAAAACACCCTGCTGAGTATTGTAACTGTTAGGCTGTTTAATAAAAAGAGAGACTTCATAATCACATACTTCCATTTCTACTGCTCACAGTGTTCACTGTTCATCTTTTGAAAAGGAAGGTGTAAGAACTTGCTTCCAGGAGAGAAATCCAGGTAGTGAATCCAGGGTAGAGGAAACCACATAAATCCATGGAAAGAAAGAAAAAAAAGAAAGAATAATTCACAACTAAAGAATTGTGTTATTATCTTAAATAATTCTTAAATGCCATTTTTTCTGAATCTCATTACTCTGTGGCCCCTTCCCAACTCTCTTTTAGGGATCCTGAAGGACTTAAAAGTAGAGCAACAAGTGATTTATGTGTTTTGTTGATTTATTCTTTCTTTTTTAATGTATTTTCAAATGATTTTTTTTTCCTCATGTACTATTTAATTGGAAAGTATTGTTTGTCAAAACTATGGATTTAAAAAAATGTATTTATAATTCATTGCAGCAAATAGAAATATTAAAAAGTGTGATAAGTGTTTATCATAGAAATTATTCTGTCTAACACAACAGAGAGATAAATATTCTCAATGGCCTTAATATTCAAAAAATATACTGTCAACCACCAGTTACAATTACAAAACACTGTTAACCATTACATCAGTGTTGTTTCTGAGGAACATCCTGTTAATCTACTAGTTTGGCAAAGACTGAACTCACTGAAGACACTTTTCCTTAGTGCAGGAATGAGCAATTAATATGTTTTGGCCAGGCATTTACTTGCTCTGTTCTGGCAAGAGGCTTTGTAGTAGCTCCATCTGTGAACACAGATGTGGGAAACAGACATGAATTTCTCCCACGGTAGAGTATTTCATACAGAAACAAGCTAAAAAAGACCAGAGGGGAGAACTAAAATTAACTGCAAAATATATTTAAAATAGTCCATTTGAAGTTTCAGCTATCTTTAAAAAATGGTTACAAATGTGAAAAAAATGAACTAACAGTTTGCACTCTTATACAGTCTTGTGCTTATGATCCATTTTACAAGAATGGAAAATGTTTTCGAACTTTTCAGCGTTCTGTTTCAGATGATAAACTCTTACCAAATTTGAGACAAAGTTTTGGGAAAAAAATGTAATATGACATAAAACTGCAGCTTTCCCAACGTTTCCTTTATGCTATCATATTATTTCATTCAGCAAACAGAATGAATATTTAGGGTTGCATTAACTTGCAAATTTTTGCAAACAATATGAAAAGTGGAAAAAAATAAAAAAGAAAAATCAAGTTTAGTTCTTTCCAATTAATCACCATCCTGCAAACAACATTAGAAGGTTTTAAAGTTGTGACGTTTGTTATTTTTCTTAATGAAGAAGCAGATGTCAGACTGTTCTTCCATTGTTGTGTAGAGGTGATGAGGGGAGGAGAGAGAGTGCAGGGAACACATGGACCATCATAATAGTGTTGCTATTTAAGAATAGCAGCTTCCTTTTCAACATGCAAGGCATGTATTCCAAAGTGAGTAGCTGTATACCAGAGAAATCAAAGAATCAGTGTAATGCCTCATTATGGGCTTCTAGTGCCTTTGATATGCCTGCATGTACCCGAGTCATGCACACAGTGCTGCCAGACAAGATTCAGGATTAGGGAAGTTACATGACTTTCTGGACCAGCAACTGAAATATTTCAACACAACGTGAGTAGTAGTTACATGTGTTTATAGGCTGCAATCAAATTCACAGTCATTGGAAACTTGAGAGCTGTCTTGGCTAGCCAACCAGGAGATAACTAAATTAGTGTGAGCTGAATGTGATGAATTTATAAAACATAAAAAATGCTAAATAGTTATTTAGATTACTTACAAAAAGAGAAAAAAAATCTAGTTACTTAAATGGCTTTACAGATTTTTTTTTTCTATCTATAGGTTAACTGGGAGCTTTGTACCAGACTTAATTGTGAGCATGAGCAATCAGATGTGGTTGCACCTTCAAACGGATGAAAGTGTGGGATCAATTGGTTTCAAGGTTAACTACAAAGGTAATGATACAACACTGGTGTACCAAAAATTAAGACAATATTATGAAATGTTTTTCTTTCATATTAGTGGATGAATTCTATTTCCAGTTCTTTCAGTTTTAAAAACAGGAAAATGCAAGCCGAATTTAAAAAAAAATAGAAAAAAGTTAATTTATTCTCTTAAAGGTCTTATGTCACATGAAACTGCACAGCTTTTATTTGCTGTGTTCTTACAGCAGTTGGGTTTTGGCGTATAATTTTACCTTTATTTTATGGTATTTAATATTGAAAAATATTTAAATGAAGTAATTATTTGATTATTTAAAGCTAATTGTGTAAAAAAAATGAATACTTCCTACATTTTTTTTGAAAATTAATTATGCCTATCACAACAGAAAAAAAACAAAACAAAAACACTTCAAGTGAAGAACTCGAATTTCTGCTGAGCTTGAGCCAAGACAAAGGAAAACTTACCTAATAATGTTCTTTATGATCTTCAAGTGCATAATGCACAATATAAAACAGCTGTTGCTATTTGACATTTCTGGGAGAATAAGCAGTTTTTACAGACTATGAACAGCAAAGTCAACCAAAGACTAAAGTACAACATATACATGCATATATATGCAGTTCTATATTATTACAGAATTAGTTATGTTTATTATTCTTATACTACATTTAACAGAGCTGTATGTATTCTTGTAAGAATTTTTTTAATTGAATGGTTTCTACCTACCACCCAAACCAGATAATAGAAAGTGTGATTATTCAACAGAAAGGGAGAGGGGAAAGACAAAAGTTAAACCAGTGACTGCGTGTATTAGAAATGGAGCTGATGTTGCTGAGAATGGGAAAATGGAGTGAATAGGTGTACTGAGAGTAAACCTATACAATGTGACTTGCTGGCTTTTTTTCTGTCCATAACTTTCCTTTGGCTTTCCACGTCTATTAAGCCCCATAGTGGTATGGCATGAATGCACTTCGCTCTTAATATCTTGTAGACTAAGACAGAAAGATCTTAGTACTTTTCTGTATGGTGGCCATTAAGAACAAGGATTTCCACATTCCAGCTGTTGAAAGGGGGAAGAAAAATAAATAATATAAACAAGTTTAAGAATTTGTTAATATAGCAAAACTTGAAACATAGCTGAGTAAAAAAGGAAGTGTTTTAGATCTGAACTCCAAATAATCTGCACAGGTTAAGTTGTTGATTCTATTATTTACAGGATTCTTTTCTGGTAAAATTAATTTTGCTTGCAACAATTTTAGTTTGCAGAAGGCACAGGATTATTGTCTATTCTTATAATGTTCTACTATGTCTTGTTTTATTCATGAGTTACATTTATTCTTAGAAGCTATAGTTCTGCAAGAATAAAATTAATCGAATATGAATAGTTAGAAGGATACAGAAAGGGTGAACATTCATAACAGCATCTCTATATAATCAATTTTGTGATTGTGTACCTAGATATTGAGTCTATATTTCTTTCTTGTCTTACAATGGTAGTTTACACTAGTTCACTAAATAACACTTGAATGCATCAGGCATTCAGTGGGATAGATACTGTGTGGTGGGGCTTGTTTTGGGTTTTTTTTTGCTTTGTTTTGGTTTGGTTTTATTTTGTGGGTTCCCCCCCCCCAATCCAGAATATGAGATAATTTTTTTATATAAATTGCCTTCACTTAGATCCCTGAGAGGATGTATTCATTAGAGAAATAGTGGGCAATGTTCTTAAAACGAAATGGGAGGAGTAGCAAGGACAAGTCAGGTTTGAAGCGGTTGCTATTTCTGTTGTTTTTCCTTTGTGTTGAAGTTCTTTCTTGTAAAGATGGTAAGCTCTGAAAATGTGTAAATGGATAGTATTTTGGATGATCAGCTATTCTGAAATTTAAGTTTTGGAAATAATGAATTGGAAGATGAGAGAAAGTCCAGTGAGGTAAACTGAGCATTTATGTTAGAACAATGTATTCAGGGCTATGACAGAACTCTGAATTCTTTATAGAATCAAAGAATTGCAAAGAATTTTCTCTTTTCAAAGATTTTTAAGAATTACTTGAAAGAATGATGATTTCTAGGAGTCAGGGTCAGAAGACATTTTAATTGATTTCATGAATTATTAATTATTAATTTTGTGAATTACTCCCAATTGCTAAGTTGAGCATACAAGTACAAGTACACCCAACTTACTTGCACATCTCTTGACTAGATCAAATTCTGTTCCTTTAACTTGTCCCACCTCACAAATTTCACTATCCAATTAGACACCTAATTATGGCTGATTCTGTATCTATTTATGTCTTATATAATAAGGTCTTGCAAGTTTCTGCTTACATCAAAGGTACAATTAAATTAGTATTTTAGATTAGATTCAGCAGTTTGATTTTTGAATGGAATCTTCTTCTGATCATTCTCACTGTCCTTGTTTTAGTTTCCATCATGGAGCAATCTTGAAAGGCACAAATTACACTTGTTTGAGGTAATTCATAATATGCAATTTAATAGCATCCAACTCCTAATGGGCATTTATCAGGACCTTATAAAGCTTTTCCAAAGTAAAACCACTAAAACATAATTAAATCCTCGTAGATAGTATAGATACTGTATCTTTTATTATTTCAATTTACAGACCTGCTTATATTGGAGTTAATTAGTTGATATTGTACTTGATAACAGTACCTACTAACAGCTAAAATAATTTATCACTAAATGGTTTTGATGCCTAAATATCTGCTTTAATGCTTCTGAGACTCAGCTAACTGGAGGTAGTGGAGATGTACATGCCTCATTCCATCAAAATTCATAAGGACATTCTTCAATGTAATTGACATTTAGTTCTGAGTCTGGTAGACATTTTAAAAATATAGATTGTTCCAAATCCTACATGGAATATGATAGAAGGAAGTAAAGGTCATTACCCAGTGCCCCTCAAAATGGTATACTTGCTCAAGGTGTAAGATAGAAGGTCACCTCCTTTCTGGCTGGAATAGAATTGAATATACCCTACCATTTTTAATTATAGAAATAGACAAATAAATTTTTTAATACCTCCACATTTATCAGTTTTCAGCTGAGTAATTCCTTTAAATTTATGTTATTATAGGAAGTAATATTTTATTCACTTTTATGTATCTGACATTTGAGACAATCTAGTAAGTTTCTCTGAAATAATAAAATTATGTGTCTATTGTACATTATTATGTGTCTACTTGTACATTAAGATGTTGCGTATGGAGTTATTTTATGGTTTTAATAGCTAGATCCCATTGTAATTATTTAAATATAAAAAATAGATATAAATATTGGAGAAAGTATTTTAAAGTAAATAAGTGTTCATTGTTGTTTTGAAATTCCTTTTACAGTAACCCATAGAATAAAACTAATTAGGAAGGTAGAATAATGAATATCAGGATTGGGTAGGACAGAAATACAAGCACTGCCTTACTAGAGATGTATTTTACCTGTTATCTCACTTGTATAAGCTTTGTTTGTTTGTTTGTTTGTTTGTTTATAGGGTTCAAATATATATATCGTTTTATTAAGTAAAAGCATGGAATATTTAGAAATCTGAAATTTTAAGTTAATTATTTTCAAATCATAATTTTGGGGATTTTTTTTTTTAATTACTGTTCACAAGTTGCATGAATACTTTGGATCCTTCGGTATTTCAGAAAATGGTGCCGTATTGTCACAGTAGCACTTCTGTTCCCAAAGCCATGGTGAAGAGGAAAGAAGCACTTATCTAAAAAATAGAAGAGAGACAATGTCCAACATATTCAAACACTGGAACTGAATGGTCTTCATCTATAATTGAATAAAAAAGAGCTGCAAAAAATACAAGACAAACAAATAAAACCATGGCATAGCCTTCAAACACTAGAAACCCAATTTTGTGAAGTAAGATTTTGGAGAATTGTGAGTATATTTAAATTCACAAAAACCCTTGAGAATCTAGCGATGGAATCTTACAGTTCTTGGAAAACTATACATGAGAACTTTAAATGCAATAGCTTTCATATACACAAGCTTCCTTTTGTAACTTTGGACATATGTGCAAGATTAAATTCAAAATATTCCTTATACAGTTTTTCAAAAAAACCTGTATGACAGAATTTGTGGAATTAAAATATAATGTAAATAATGATGATGTAAATTAATAGAAAAAAAGGTATTTTAAGAAATGAAATCAGTAATGTAAACACAGTGCAAAACTATTCTGTATTAGGACCATGTGGGAAAGCTGAACTTCTGTTTAGGTCAGATTTGAGTTCTCTGAAACAGAAGAAAATATCCTCAGGGCAGTCTGATTCTGTTGGGTCCTCTGTTTCTGAGCTGTGGCCAAATCTGAGGGAATTTTTTTTTTTTTTGTGTGGTGTCTTGGTTTTTTTTTTCCCTAAATAACTGGCTACATGCTCTTTAAGACCTCTTAAATCAGTAGGTTCTTCTGATAGTTCTACCTCCTATCAGGACAAAATCTGTACAATAATACATCAGATATACTCTAATCTAATTGTTTAAGAAAATAAAGTTAAAGAAGGTTACGTTGACTGGAGAGTAATGATAAGTTGTAGAAGAGGATTGTTTAATATGCCAAGTTAGGTGGGAGTGTAGGTAAAAAATGAATTTAAAGCAAAGTAGACTTGCTTATTCAATTTTCTGCATCGATGATCTAATTTTAGGATATGGGATTTACACTCTGACACCCAGTATTTCAAAAGATTTCTTTTTGCTTAAAGCATGACTTTCATGTTGCTTCAACCACTGTGGCAGCCTGGGGTAGCCTTCTGGAGTTCGTGATCCGCATTTTCATCCTATTTTCCTAGCAGTAAGCACTGAGTTGCAGACACATCTGAGGTTTTTTGTCCCAGATGGCACAGAGATATTTTTCCATGACTAACTGCTCAACAGCCTTTGCTTTTTTACTCGTGACAGAATACTGAATGATCTGAATTATGCATAGTTTAATCCATTGTTAGTCCTCTAACTAAGTCTGGAAACATGAATTTCAGACATATATGTGAAATAAGATACGTTTGCCATAACATGGGCTTCAGTAAGGTCTCACAAGTTGTGAGTAACTTATCTATGAAACATATGTCTTTGTGTTCATTCTACCAAGAAAAATATAACTTTAATTCTTGCTGTTAATATTACAGTCTAACTTTAAAAAAAAAATTCTCAGTGAGATTGTGGACAGTTTCATTATGTAGTTTTTGTTTTGGGGTTTCACAGGACATTTGATGTGGTTTTCTTAGTTAAATACTACATAGTGCTCCTTTTGTGAGAAAGGGGGAAGTGAAGCTTTTGTCCTTTCTGCACATCAAAATCAGGAATTAAATCTATGACAAATTTCTCATTTCTGAACTGTTCAGTTTATCAATTTCAGTATGTATTCTCTTGTGGTATTTTCACTGTTGTGATGATTTCTGTTGCCTTTGTACCCACACTCCTCATGTGTTTGTTCTCTTTGTGTGTGCTTTGTGGTGCAGTAACTAGACAGGATCATATAAATGATTTATGTAATTGGATTCTAATACCCCCAATTCTATTTCTTGTGCATCCTAACTTCATTTTGCAGAAAGAATGACAAGCAGAGATTCATAGTAATGGTAAAAATCCCTGCAAATTATTTTAACCCATGTAAGCCTCATGATTAGTACAAATTTTAAAAGATTTAAACACTTCTTTTTTGCAACCGCACTAAGCAACAGTTTACTAATACAGAACAGCTTTCTTTGTACTGATTCAATTTCTGCTGAAAGTGTGTTATTGACAAGTTTTGTAATTCAAGATTGTTAACTTTCTGCTAAGATGATAATTGGTGCTGTATTTTACTCTTGTGTTTTCCTGCTTTGTTGGCCAGAATTCACTGCTACCTTTTTCTGACCCTACTCAGTCAGTATTATCGAAATATGTTAATAATACTTTTATCTAATTCTCAACCAATATATTCAGCACAAAATTTCCTTTTTTATAATCCCTAGATTATAATAATATGAGAACAGCTGTACAGAGTCATGATAAAGATTCATTTAACTGAGTATGACATAAGGAAAAGAGAGCAAGCCATGATATAGTGATATTTCTTCAAAATGTTTTTTTACTCCCTAACAGTTTGTGGCACAGAGACTTCCTAAATCCAGTGTATTTATAGTAGTAAAACTTGATGGATCTTTTTTCATCCATGACTTTTTCTATTTTTCCTCTCAAGTCTACATACATTTTTAGTATCTTGAATATTTTATGTCATGGACATTTCAATGAAGTATCTCCTTTTGTTCACTATAGTTCTACTACTTTCATCTGATACCTTTTTATTGTTTTCCTAGAAAATACCATATATTTAATCTCCCATTTTACTTCTTGCTCAGTTTTTCAGGACCTTTATTTCTTCACGGGTGATTGTCATCGTTGTTTCGTCTAATCTAGTACGATCAGCAAGCTTTGTCATTTCACTTCTTGCCTTGTATTCTATCATATCTACCAATATATTGTCCAACAATAACTTTAACTACCCTGACATCTACTGGAAAAGCAACACAGTAAATCATAAAGAGTCCAGGAGGTTCCTGGAAAGTATTGATGACAATATTCTGACATGGATACTGGAGGACCCCTCAAAGAATGGTGTAGTGCTTGACCTCATACTAACAAATAGGGAAGGTCTTGTTGGAGATGTGAAGGTTGGGGTCAGCCTTGGCTGTAGTGACCATGAGATTGTGGAGTTCAGTGTTGGTCGAGAAGGAAGCAGGGCAGCAAGTAAGATTCTAACCATAGAAAGTCAGGAGAGCTGATGAAAGCCTCTTCAGAGGTCTTGGAAAAATCACAGGGGAATAGGCACTGCAGGGAAAAGGGGTTCAAAAAAGTTAGTTGATATCCAAGGATCACTTCCAACCATCCTTGAGAATGATGCATTCCAAAAAGCAAGAAATTGGGCAAAGGGGACAAGAAATCTGCATGGAGGAATAAAGAACTCCTGTCATTACTCAAGGATAAGCAGGAAATACAGACGAGATAGAAGAGGGTCAGGCCACTTGGAGGGAATATAGAGAGTTGTCAGAGTAAGTACAAATGAGACAAGGCAGGCCAAGGCCCATCTGGCATTAAGTCTGACCAACAGTATCAAGGACAAGAAGGGCTTCTTCACATACACCAATAACAGGAGGAAAACAAAGGATAGCATGAACCCATTTGTAAATGGAGGGGGGAACCTGGTAACAGAGGACACAGCAAAGGCAGTAATTAAATGCCTTGTTTCCAGTGGTCTTTTCTGACAAGACCAGTCCTCAGGGATCTATAACCCAGGAGACTAGGGTAAAGGGATCTTGGAAGGAAAACTTTCCCTTGATTAAGGAGGGTGGGGTTAGAGAACACCTGAGCAAACTTGACATGCACTTGACATGGGCACTGATGGAATGCTGAGAGAGTTGGCAGATGCCATAACAAGGCCACTCACAGCTGACTTTGAAAGGTTTTGGTGATCAGGAAGGTGCCTGAAGACTGGAAGAAAGCAAATGTCACCTTAGTCTTCAAAAAGGGAAAGAGGGAGGACCAGGGAACTACTGACCAGTCAGCCTCACCTCAATCCCTGGAAAGGTGATGGAGTGCCTCATTCTGGAAGACGTCTATCCACATTGATGACAAGAAGGTGATCAGAAATAGTCAGCATAGATTCACTAAAAGTAGATCAGGTTTGACCAACCTGATGACCTTTTATCATGAAACAACTACCTGGATCAATGAGGAGAGAGCAGTGGGTATTATCTACTTCAACTTCAGTAAGATTTTCAACACCATCTTTCACAAAATCCTCATTGATAAACTCAGGAAGTTCGGACTTGAGGAGTGGGCAGTGAGGTGGATTGACAACTGTCTGAACAACAGATCCCAGAGGGTTTTAATCCAGGTCTAGTTGGAGGCCTGTCACTGGTGGTGTCCCCCAAGGTTCAATACTGGGCCTAATATTGTTTTACTTATTCATTAATGCCTTGGATGGTAGAGCAGATGCCTCCTCAGCAAGTTTGCTGATGACACAAAGCTGGGAGGAGTGGCTGATACCCCAGGGGGCTGTGCAGCCCTTCAGAGGGACCTCAACAGGCTGGAGAGATGGACAGAGAAGAACTGTCTGAAGCTCAACAAAGGCAAGTGCAGGGTCCTGCACCTGGGGTAGAATAACCCCATGAAGTACAGGCTGGGGGCTGACCTGCTGGAAAGTAGCTCTGTGGTGATAGACCTGGTGGTCCTGATGGAAAATAAACTGTCCACAAGCTAGGAGTGTGTCTTTGTAGCCAAGAAGGCCAGTGGTATCCTGGGGTGCATTAGGAAGAGCACTGCCAGCAGATCAAGGGAAGTGATTCTGCCCCTCTAATCAGCCCTAGTGAGGCACATCTAGAATACTGTGTCCAGTTCTGGGCTCCTCAATGAAAGAGAGACATGAAGATCCTGGAGTGGGTCAACGTAGGGCTGCAAAGGTGATTAAGGGACTGGAGCATCTCTCTTATGAGGACAGGCCGAGCAAGCTGGGCTTCTTTAGCCTGGAGAAGAGACAACTGAGAGAGGACTTCATGAATGTTGATAAGTATATGAAGGGAGAGTGTCAAGAGTATGGAAAAAGGCTCTTCTTGGTGGTGTCAAGCACTAGGAAAAGAGGCAGTGGGCAGAAACTGGTGCACACTATCTCACCTCAACATGAGATAGTCTTCCTTACTCTGCAGTAACCACACACTGGAACAGATAACCCAGAGAGGTTGTGGAGTCTCCCTCGCTGGGGATATTTGAAAACTGTCTGGGTGCAGTTCTGTACAATGTGCTCTGGGATGACCCTGCTTGAGTAGGGATGTTGGACCAGATGACCCACTGTAGTCCTTTCTAACTTTGCCCATTCTGTAATTCTGTGAAACAGATTAGATAGTGAAGAAGTCTATTAGTGAGTTCTCTTCTCTGGTAGAACTGACCATTTACTTTTACCATCAACTAACTATATTTTAAGCAAACATGTATAAAGCCCCTGTCATTTTATGACAGAGATCCTAATATTTGTAAGAACTTTCCATTTGCACTTCCTCAAATGTCCTTTTAGAACTACAAATAGTTCTAAATACCCATCATGGTTTAAGTAGGTTTTGTATTTTATTCCCTTTTCCAACATTGTTTTGGAGGAACTGTTTCCTTATAAGCAGATCCCTCCCTGAAGCCATGGCCAAGATTGAGTGTGGGTTGCGTGGAGAGGAAGATACTGCTGGGCAGAAACAGAACTCTCTCCATCCTGTTTGGAACCACGCTTTTCTTGCTGGTAGGGTGGAGAGAAAGGGAGTGAGACACACCGGCTGCTGCAGCCTCTCAGTTCAGGAAGCCTCACTACCAAGAACTCTTGGACTGGTACCAAAAAAGTGGCCACTGCCATCCCGTGTCTTGGGAGTTATGAGAAGTCGTACCTGTACCTGAATCATGTAACTGTTACCACGTTCCAGGGGGTCTGAGCCACCCCCAGCACAGTGTGAGAGAAGAAGAGAGTAAAACTAACTGTGTGACTACTGCAGCTGCTCCTCTGTGAGCTGTGTGCTTGGGAACAGCCCCTGCATCAGAACCAGTGTGGAGCTGAGCCCAAACCCCAGGGGAACTGAGCCCAGCTGAGCTGCATGGAGTTCCAGACAAGTGGAGCCAAATGGGAGCACAGGCAAGCCTCAAGGAGCCACTGGAGGTTGGACTGCACTATCTGCAGAGGTCCCTTCAAAGCCCTAACTATTCTGTGATTCTCTGCATGTTAGTGTTGTTCAATATTCTCCAAGTTGATTTAAGAATGAAGTTATTTGTATTCAAAAAGACTTAATTTAATATTCATATTTCTACTTAATGGTTTTGTTTGGTTTAAAGGAAGGTAATTATTTTCATGGCATACAACTTATGATCCATTTTCTACAACTCCCCTCTTGTCAGTGGAGAACTGGTCAGATAAGTTGTTGTTTGAAGGTGACTCCCAGGACTCTTTAATTTTGTTCAATAAAACTATAGGTCTTCTTCTTTATAACGTTTAATTAAAAGCATTTAGCAATCCAACCTTTTGTAGTCGTGTTATCCATAAAGAAGAGAGGAAGGATTTTCTCTGTTCTGACCTTAGTCTGCTGGGCAATATGAATACATTACACATGGAAAGGTCATCTTTTGCTATGTCCCTAAGAATTAACTACTGCTTAAACCAGGACTCTGGGCTAAATAGCTGTTACTCTGACGCGTCCTCTTCAGCACTTGAATGTATATTTAACTGCAATTAGTTTTGTTGTCTAATGCATTAAGTATATATGTTACATTTACCTCTGATTTAGGCGTACAAATCTACCCAGACTTGCTTGTTTATTTGTGGGAGTTAAAATTTTCATATGAGAATTTTTGAACTTCATCTCTATAACTGAAAGCAAGAACACATATATATAAATAATAAAGCAATTCATGCTTTGGGAAGATTCTCCTGGGCAAAGCATAGAATTAGAAAGCCCAATATGATAGAATAACAGTTAGGATATCTTAACCTGAAGAACTCTAAAAAGCACCATGCATATGGAGTTCTGTCGCAATATTTAATATCTTTCTTATCTCTAAGTGAATCTATCTCATTGTTTACAATAAAAATTTTTGTGTTCTCGACCAACTGGCCATGATTCCCAAGTTCAAACCTGGCTCTTTACTCCACATATTTTACAACACTGAGAATTTGCAATGCCTGATTAATCTCCTTTTACCACCTTTGAATTTGAGTTGATGGAGGTCCCCCTCCTGGCTGCATTGCACGAACTTTCTTGCAGTGGTGAAGATCTGTGTGTGGCAGTCTCTGGAGGTGTCTGCTTTCAAAACAATAAGATGTATTTCCTGCTACATCAGCCTGTGAAAGCGTGGCAGACACAAGATTTCCATCTGTTTGTCTGCTGATGTAACATCATGACATAGTGGTTGATTAATTTCTTCATCTGTTGGCATTGCATGAAACAGAGGGTTAAAAATCTATTTTACTTGCTTGCATTAAGAGTGAAGCTTGTTGGTTTGATTTGTATATTTCAGTATGTAGGATAGCTACAAGCAGGTTGGCACTGTTTTTAAAATACAGTGAGAACTTAAATTTAAAAGGTATATATGTATGTAGGTTTTTCAAAATGCTCCAGCTAAAACACTCTAAAGAATCAGCATAACTGGTTGAGATTTTTCAATTCTCTAGCTTGGACTTCTCAGTGTTCCATATTGCCAAGCATATGCCCTGAGAATATTTTTTTTTTCCCCTTCTTTTTCCTCCAAGCCAATAATTAATTTCTGTAAGTGCTATTATGCTAGAAAACAACTACATCAGCAGTACATTTTCATCATATATTTTCATGTTCTGAGAAACTTCTATTAATTAACTATATTGTATATTAGAGTAGACTGTATCTTATATTAATTGCTGGCTTTATGTTTGAGTTTGCTGTTGGTTAGAATTTTCTGTAACATATTTCTAGAGAAAATACCATTTTAGTACACCTATTATGGATGCATTTGGAATAGAAATAAAAGCTTGCATCCTTCAATTAAAATCCATAATCATGTTATGTTATAGCTTATACTTTTGAATAGACATTGTACTCTTTTTAAGAACAACTGCCAGAAAGTTGCATATTCTTTTCTTTTTTTAGCTTTCCCTTTCTTTCAGTCCTGCATGGTGTATTTCTGTACATAAAAAATTTCATGACATATGAAAAAAATGCTACAATAACACACTGTAGATTCCCATGATGCCACAAATCTGTTATTAAAGTGAGATATGTAATGTGAGTTTGAATTCCTTAAAACTAAGGGAAAAATTCAGTGTCTAATATCGTGAGAGAGAATGCCTTTGTCTCTGTGTTGTCACATTAAAAGATAGACCATCATCTTTCTCCTTGAATTCTAAATCTTGGCCTTTTTTTTTTTTTTAATAAAAGAAGAGGGTGGTAGCTGGATAGCTGTCCTTGGCTTTAGTTTTAGCTTTCTTTTTTTTTTTTTTTTTTTTTGGGGGGGGTGTTATTTAACCACTAGCAGCATGTGCAAAATGCTAAAAGATTTAATTTTGTCAGAAAACAAATACTGCATGATGGACTGGTGAGTGTTCCAAAATGGTGTTAAGATGTCTAACCACTGAGTCTTTCCCTTGTTTTCTCTAAACAACAGATCAAAATACACAGGGTTTATTATTATTATTACTACATACTATGTTTAATATTTGGTCATATCTTCTCTTGTTTTCAACCCTCCAGATTGTCCAGATAATGGAGAAAAGTCCTTCCATGTACACAAATATATATTTTCCGGGGACTTCTGTTCTTTGTTCTTCCCCTCTCCCCTCTCCCTCTCCCTCTGTCTGTCCATCTCCCTGTTATTCTTCTCTCCTTTTCTTTTTTCCTCCCCCCTGCCTCTAGGCTGAAATATTTTGCATATTGAAACTCTTGCAAATCATATAAGAAATGAACTTCTGCTAAACTGAAGTAACACAGGATGAGAGTAGATGATCTAAAATTCCTTGTAGATTCAGGAACACTTATGAAGTCTGATTGAATACCTGAAAAAGTGAGAGGCCAAGAAACCCTGGGAAGTTCCAAGTTGATATGACTAGGCAAACGTAATGATCTCCCAGAAAATATACTGTGGAATTTAGTGCTTCTGATGTGTCTTTGGTCCCATTTACTCTTAAAATACAGTAAATATTTTATTTTCTAGAGTCTCTAAGTTCCTGTGTAAGCTTCTGGACTTGTGGATTTAGAAACTAACATTACTAGACTGAGACTGTGATAAAATCAGAATTTCATATTGCCAGATAATTTTAAAAGGTATTTTCATGTAATTATGGCACTTCCTTTAAATAGGTCCCTAGTGAGAATTAGAGAACAAATTAGTGAATTATCACTTTTTATAATTATGATAAAAATAATAATACTAAATCATTATCCTCTGATGAAAACAATTAATGAAATATACCCAAATGAATAATATAAGTCTATTTACTTATATATACAAAAGCAGCTTAAGCTTTCTCTGCCTGTGCAAAACTTGTGGATTATATGGGTTTTGAATTTTTACGTCTACAATAGAGAGGAATTCTGTGACTTTCTCTTACTCACTCAAAGTTACTCAGTGCAAGAAATGTATTGACTCAGTGAAGCAAGTCAAAGGGTCATAAAGATGATAAAAATGCTGGAACAGCTTTCATACGAGAAGAGAATGAGATCACTGGAGCTCTTAAGACAGGACAGGAGAATGCAGAGGAGCATCTTATTCATGTGTATAAGAGTCAGACTCTTCTCAGCAGTTACCAGAAGAGGCAATTGACACACATTAAAATATATGAAATTTCATCCGGATCTAAGAAAACACTTTTATTGTGAGGATGGTCAATCACTGGAACAGGTTGCCCAAAAAGATTGCAGAATCTCCATCCTTGGAGATCATTCAAAACTTGACCAGACATGGTCCTGGGCAAATTGCTCTAAGGGTCACTGTTGTGCAGGTGGATTGGACTAGACGATCTCTAGAGGCTCCTTGCAAACGGAAAGTTTCTGTGAATCTGTGATTCTATTATGAAAAAAAGAATACAAGAGGCATATTTCTTGCTTTTGTACGTGGGGAAAAAAAATATTATGGGGGGTAAAAACTTTTTCCATATACTCTCCATGATAGTTTCATTCTGTTATTCTGATTCTAACTGTAAGTATTACGAAACACCTAAAGTTTCAATAGAATTGTCAAAATTTATGAATTATATACTTTTGAAAATAATCTGGGAAATGAATGGTGTGGTGGTTTGAGACCCTCAGAAATCCAATTTCCAAGTTCAAGCACCCCTCTCACAATTTGCCCCAGTGTGAGAGGGTTTTCAGACAAAACACAACTACTCAGCATTGGGGGGAGGGGAAAATACTTACAAAGGTTTATTTACATACGTATATGTATAGGCAACAACTATCTCTTTTACGATGAAATAATATATTTATATCAGATTAAATTTCTCTTTTTCTTCAATAAGAGTTCCAGAAGAAAAGAGAAAAGTCCTTCTGTCACTCCTTAGGTCACAGTGCTTTCATTTCAGTTTCTATGGTATTAGTGTCTTTCATTTTTAAGGCAGCAGATTTAAGTATTGCAGTCAGGGTTTTCTGTTCTTACTTTGTGAAAATTCCCCTGAGCCTGAGCCTTTGGGGGACTTCCTTGGAGATTTTCATTTCTCCTGAGTTAGAACATTTAGGCTACCTTAAATGTTTGGGGTTTTAAGCAGAAATAAAGGAGGATTTTGAAATGCAAAGATACATATTTATTCTTTTTTTAATGTCATTCCTCTGTAATCTTTTCTGGTTCTAAATTGCTTGTCGTAAGTCTGGTAATAAAAACATTTTATATCAGCTCAGTGTGCCTTGAATACAGTTTTCTGTGGTTTAGTTTTGACACATTGAAAACTACCAGGAAAATACCTGTTCCTTTATGGTTTATAAGAACCAGGGTATTATATTTTCCCTTTACCAATGGAATAGAAAATTTGACTCCCTGAAGTGGGAGCACCTTTCAATATTTAAAAAAAAATGCATATACAGACATATTTTTTCCAGCTGGATAGTCTAGAAGAATCACACATATATGAAATTTAAATTGTTTGTCAGATTGACCAAAGTGTCATTTTATCCAGCTTGTAGCTAGTGAGCACCTAGGAGCTGGTTCCTGGAACTGTACCTACATGAAGGTACAACTGCATCATGAAGGTACAACTGAATGAAGTTGTTAATTCTATGGTGAAGGCTTTATCAATGCTGAGTGAGGAGTGATGGAGTCAGATAATGAAAGAAGACCACAGCTGACTTCTCAGCTAAGTTGAAGCTGGGGACACTGTTTTGAACTATTTATAACTGGGACCTACGAAAGCAGGATATGAGATTACCATGTCTTAGAAATTTAAATTGCTTCAAGAAACTTCAGTGATACAGAAAGGCAGTTAAGGTGTCTTTTTTTTTAATTTCTGCAAATTATAGTTTTCGTCTTTTTAAGTGGAAATGCAAAGGCACTAGATGATAGGGGTTTTTTTTGTTTTGTTTTGATTTTTTTTAATGATTAACAAAATTGGAAAAGATCACAGGGTAGAATATAAATTAAATCTGCATTTTAAAGTACTTGGTAAAATATAGAGATGTGAGAATGTGCCTGTAAACTAACAAATCTTCATTATTGTGTTTGTTAGTCACTTAAGACTTTTCATTCGAACTGTTTGGATTGTTACAGAACCAATTTGAGAGGAAAATGAACTTTACTAAATAGATACATAGCAAATATTTTAATTACATGGTAATTAAAGAGATATTATGACAACTTTCTCTGATTATTAATGTAAATTACTAAGCAAATACAGAAGTTAACCTGATGAAATTAATAACATCACATTAAACAAATGAGTTCACAAGTCAGCCTTAGAAGGTGATTTTAGTAAGCATTTAATAATAATGGAAATTAGAAGATCTGTTGGTGATATTATTTACAGCTCAACTGAATTCTTGGGAATAGGGATACAAAATAAGCTTATTCCAAATTTAAAGAAGGAACTTCAAAAATTTGTGCTTGTTGTAATTTTGAACACCACGTTCCTAAAATCTTCTTCAAATCCAAAAAATGGGGCCTGAAATTCTTCCTCCTTGAGGAAGCATTTTGGAGAGATGATCTAAAGAAACTAGGATGATGAGAACTGTGTCATCCAGACATAGCCAAAGGGTGGGATATAAGAGCAATTCACAACTCAGTGCAATCTGTTGGTACCTTCATTCTAGGTATGAGAAAAAGGAAATAAATATAAAAAGAAAAAGAATTTCTTCTTTGTCTAATTCACATTTTAAATCTAGCATTCAGATTGTCTAATTAACACAGAGGAACCTTATTAACAATATAGATAAGGTGGCACATAACCTTCCTCGTATCTACTCCTTTTCCCTGGAGTGATGCTCACCTTTCCAGTGTCTCTTTGGGCCTGAACATTAACATTTGCCTTCCTCTTACAGAGGGCAGTGGGGAGGAGTGTACTACAATTTATCAGCATCCTGAGGTCAGTGCTTGGAGGAGTATGGTGATCCCAGTGGGATTCCCTTCTTTTGGTCTTCTTGGGCAGTTATCCTTACATACTTCAAACAGCCAGGTTGTGTGTGGTTGGTTTTTTGGGGCTTTGTTTTGTTTTGTTTTCTTTTCTTTTCTTTTTTGATTCCCAGTTACTGTTTTGAACTTGAAGAATACATCCCTACTTATTTTCCATTAACACCAGGGGCTGTTGAATGCTACACAGTGTCTACCCCCATGAGGGATTCACGACGTGTGACTGGCACATAAGTTAATCACTGACAGGATAAGTAAAAGATCATACCTTTACCAAACAACTGCTGTTTTGGCTCAAACAAGCTAAAAGCAGCTCTGGCCAAGGCAAACCCAACCAAACACTGAATCCTGCTGTGGCAGGTCACTGCAATGCTTGTGGCTAAGTGGAGTAGAAATAATATTTACTGAACTACAGAACTTGCCTAAAATAAGACTTTAAATGTTTTCCTAGAGTCGAGATCCAGAATCCAAAATTCTCTCCAGGCTATTGCTTATGTGATGTTAATAATAGACAATGTGTAAATCTTTTTTATATATAATTTTAATATATATTTATTATATAATTTATATATATATGTGGAAAAAATTATGTTAAATTAATTCTTTCTTTAGTCTGAGGGGAAAAAGAATTAATCAATATTTCACATGTCATGAGTTAGGGATAAGGGAAAGGCCACAGAAATGGTAAAGGTCACTCTAGTAAAGAAAGAAATTGTTATTTTTATCGACCGGGTTTACAGTAAATATAGAAAATGATTGCATTAAGAATGAGGAGTTTTAAAGGGGGCAAAATTATGCTTGACTGTCTGAAAAATAGTGAATTAAAAACTAAACTAAAAAAACTTTTTAGGTAGTAGCATTGTCAGTAGTAATGAAGGAAAAAAATTAAAAGCTAGCTTTCCATTTAAAATTTTGGCTGAATTGATGAGAAAGCGAAAAGTGATGGCCTTCATTGTCAGTGACAAAGATCAAGTGAATATTTCACACTGTTGAATACAGTCATTTCTTTTTTTGTAAGTCCTAGAGGCTGTCACCAATTTATTATTTATTACGTACAACCATGCATTTTCTTTTATATAGCTATCTTGCAATTACTTAGAACAGATATAAATGTAATAGATGTGGGTTATACACATAACTGCAATAATAAATCTTATAAAAGGCTTAACTCTAAAAAGTATTAAAAAAAAAGAGTGTAACTGTTGCTTCCTATATGATTATTGTAGATGACATTTAAGTTTAAAAATATGTTCATATATGATGATAGAAACCATTAAACACTATGGCAATCTAAAGTTACTGTGTTGCAATTTGTTTACTGAAACTTACTCTTCTAATATTATTTTTTCCTCAAAAGGAGTAAGAAACAGATAAGTTAAATGGAGAATAATCCTGAAAATGTACATTGTGTTAGTGTATCTATAAAATAGGAAAATAAATCTTATACTTGGATAGTAAGATGATACTATGTATGTTGTTAACATGGCAATTACTACTTTTAACTTTTTATAGCAACCTAAAGGACACCTGTAATCTGACAGTCCGGCCGCAGGCTTCATAAAATGAAAGCACGGACACAGTGTAATCAATAACATTTGGCATAGCAGTATGGTGCATTATTTTCTACTTTAACATTACATTTAAAAAGGCTAAAAGCTGCACATGACAGAATTTAAGCCCTGGGCATAGTTTTTTATCAAAATAGAAGTGTCTCTAAAATACCATCAAGAAGAATAATCCAAAAGCTTCAAGGCACCTTTTCTACAACTCTGTAGAAACCAAATCACTTCATCTAGCGTGACATATGTACTATAATATATAGTGTGCCAAGTCAATTAAATTGCTAATTGTCTGTTTTTAAGAGAAACAGATGGTGGGTCAAATTTTATTCACTTTCAACAATTTGAGGCCTACACCTATTGGTAATATGCTCATATTACCCAGCAGGGAGTTGAAAAAAGATTGTCAATGCCTTTTTCAATCTGCTTGCTTTTCCTTCCCCCTCCCACCTCTTGTTTTTAGGAGTATTTAAAATTGTGATTTTGTTTTGTGGGTTTTTTTACAAATACTTTTTTTTTTTCTGTTTCCTTTTCCAAAATGCAGCTACAGGTTAGAAATAATCATATAAAGATGTAGAGTAGTGATTGGAAGTTTGCCAGTTTTGATCTGTTCAATCAGTTATTGAGGATTATAAAATTAATTGGCTTTAACATGGCCTTATTACTCAGATGACTGGTGCCTGGAAATCTTTTCCCCATAATTTCTATAGTTTATTTAGTTCTTTTAAGTGTCTTTTGCAATAATCTAACAATGGCTGCATTTAGGACACCTGGCTAGACATGTGAAAGATCATTAAAATAATTAAATTTTTGATGTGTAGTCAATTTTTAAGAGGTTTGTTCTCTCTATTCCTTAAGTAGTTTCTAGTTATTACCTTCCATGCCAGGACAGCATTTTCTTAGAATAGAAACATCTCTTGGAAGAGGCCTTCAAGATCATCCAATCCCTCTGTCAACTCAGCGCTGCCACTGTACCCTAAACCACTGAGCCAAATCACCCAGTGCCAAATTCAGGCAACTCTTGAGAACTCCAGGAATGGTGACTCCACCACTTCCCTGGGCAACCTACTCCAATACCTGAGTACCCTAACAGTGATTTTTTTTTTTCTAATATTTAATCTGAATCTCCACTGTCTCAGATTAAGGCTATTTCCTCTGGTCCTCTCACTGCAGACGTGGCAAAAAAGACCAGCCCCCATCTCACTACAACCTCCTTTCAGGTTGTTGTAGAGACCGATGAGTCCCCCCTGAACCTCCTCTTCTCCAGACTGAACAAACACAGCTCCCTCAGCCTTTCCTCATAGGACATGTTTTTCACACCCTTCCTGGACCCTGTTGCCTTTTGCTGGACATGCTCCAGCACCTCAATATCCTTTTTGAAGTGAGGAGCTGAAAACTAAATACAGTACTTGAGGTGCAGCCTCACCAATACTGAGTACAGTTCTTCCTGCAGATGACCTCTTTTTTCATAGGTATGTCTGCTAAAGTAGAACAATCTGTCAGGTAAATAAAGTAAATAATTTTATTTAAATATTCTAATAAAACTGGAAAGCTGAAAAGGTACATTGCATTAATGTGAAGCTTTGTGCAGGTAGTCTATGCAGAGCCAACACTAAACTAGCTAATTCCTTTTGTTTTTGTGGTTAGCAATCCAGAGCTAACCTGAACAAAGGAATCATCACTCCATAGTCTTCAGTGTCTATAAGCCTCCTATTTCCAGTGAGCTCAACAGTTCTGAAGAAACTTAACAACTCACCACACCATCTTACTTTGTATTTTCTTCAAAAGAAGTAGAAATCAAGCAGAAATATCATGAAAGCATTTTGTCCTTTTTTCTATTTCTTTTTTACCTCATAAATATTTTCCATTCTTTTCCTCATAAGAAGTATTCAAAAAATCTGGGGTTTTCTCGATTAAAATATGTTATGAAAAATGTTTTAAAATGATATCTTTATTTTAAAATATGGTGATTTAGATATATTTTTAATTCAGCAAGTGTGTGTGGGGAAACCCAGACTTAGTCAGTAACTTAAATAAAAATAAAAATAAAAATAAAAAAATAAAAATAAAAATAAAAATAAAAAAGTTGTTGTTTACACAAATTGGGCTATTTAACCCTAAGGCCTTTGGAGAGACACAATTTCATGTTACCTAAGACACTTTTGTATCAATTAAGTTCTGGTTGGATTCATGCCCATGGATGATTTGATCACAAAGTCAGTATTGCTGTCTCTAGTTTGCAATCTAATACTGTCTCTAGTTTGCAATCTAATGCAACCAAAATAGATGCATTTAAGTCTGCTCCCTCTTTGCTAAGGAATGTACATATTATCATCTATCATTTTTTTTATTAGTTATGACACTTCTGAAAAACCATGTTTAATGTAGGTTTCCTGTTATTTGCTGACACATTTAGTAGTTCTGTTTTATTAATTTATTTTTCTGGAATTAAATTATTTTTCTGGAACGTGTCAAGTGAGATCATTGCCAGACATAAATATTTCTTTTATAAAATTGTCATAATTATAGGGTATGATAGAATTGAACCCTAGACTGATTCACTGCAGGACGGTAAACAAGATTACAAAGACTTTGGTAGTGTGTTGTGACCCAAGATGATAGTGAAGATAAATCACAGAAACATAGGGTAATCTGGGCCAAGTGCAACTTCAATTTCACATTACTCTAGTCCCTCTTCGACCATATATACATATATATACCACCAATAATATACTTGACATACTTAAGAAATAAATGTGATTCAATAATAAGTGTTGTTGCCACAGAAACCTCTTTTAATGATCAGATTGCTTATTGTATTTCAAGTAGGAATTTTCTTTATATCTAAGTTTATTTTCTTCACTGAAATACATGAATAATATGAATACACAGTTTCCCTGTTGGATAAGAACTTCAGTCACTTGACTAAAAGAGAAAACGAGGTAGCTGGTTTGTTGGGTTTTTCTTAGCTTCTTTTCAACTTTTTATGGCAACTTAGAAATCTTGAGAATTTTTCTGTGAAATTAGATGTTTAGTGGCAGATATTAAGTTTTCTAGAAATTATGAACATTTGACGTAAAACCTAATTTCAAATTACTTTAATTAAAATGCTTGATAGCAAGTGAGGGTCGGTGTAGAGGAAAGTCAACTCCTCCAAAAGTAATGGAGTTGGTGTGAACAATCAAATTTAGATCATGAGTAGTTTTATAGAATTGTCATCTTCAGAAGCAGGGATGGCACCTCATCCTAAAGCACAGCCTCTCCAAATCATATTGTGGATGTGGAATGGAAGATGTTAGAGACAAGGTGAATTATCAGTCAAAGGTAGATCACAAAGCATGTTATGCAGAGAAGTGCTCCGTGTCCACCATCTTGCAGAATTGAAATATATTGGGTGTTTTAGTGAAATAATTAAGTGGCGATAACATCCCATGAGATCTCTTCTGAAAGGATTTAAGAATAAATGTCACTCTTTATTCTTCTCATTTTTCATGATTTCTAGTGTTATCTCATTTTTATTACTTTCCTACTTTTAAGCACCACTTACAACACTACTTTCAGTAGTGACGGGGACCTGATTATTGATGAAGTGAACATTTATTTTTCTTGCTAAGTGGTTCCAAACCTTGTTGGAGGTTCCATTGTCATTTGCATTTGTCAGATATTTCAAGTGAAAGTTTGGCCTTTTCTATACTGCCATCATGAGTTTGCATTTAACACTTGCATTTATGAAATTAAATAAATGTATAGGAATACATTTATGTCAGCAAGACTTGTTAAACCTGCTTCTGAGTAACTGGCATCTGCTAGAATTTATCTGACTTGCACTTTTTTTCTCATACCTATCAATCTTCAAATAGGCAAAAAAGTTTCAAGCTGTAGAACTCAAAGACTCTCAAATTTGATTCCTCTCTGCCCATAGAGGTTCCCCTGAACAAACGACATTTCTTATTCTTTTGCCAGCTTCATAAAATACTCTTCCTGTCTTGACATAGGGAGTGGAATTATGTCTAGAAAAATTTGTAAATGACATTGAAGACCAACTTACGGTCATATTATGTACTTCCTTCTGTCACTCTTTCATTTTATATTTCTTTAGTTCACGTTCAGGTTTCCATTAGATGACAGTGAACATATACATGGTATGTTCATAGTCTCTAAACCCATAATGAGCTCAATTTTCATTCAGCCTCTTGAATCAGATAATTTAATTCAATAAGACTTAGGAATCCCAGTTTAACTTCTGTATCTGGAAATTGTAGGGAGATGTCTCTAAATAAAACTCATTATAATATAATGTTATAAAGCATTACTTAAGTACAATACTCTACCTAGCACTTGCATGTTTTCTGGCTGGTTTTAAATCTGTTATTTTGGTTTAGACTTGCTATGCATGTGTTTTCAACCACTGGAAACAGTAAAAGCATTTAAAGGAATTCCAAGGAATGCAAGGGAATCTAACTTATCTGAATTTAAATATCTTTCTTGGTGGTCGTTAGGGAAGTAGTTTTGTTTAGAAGGTAAAGTGGAAGTCATGCTATTTTTTGGAATTCATTGTTTTATATGCTTTTCCCTACTTCATCATTGAGGCCATTCTCTGCTTGCACATTCCTTGCCATGACTCCATAACTGTAGTAAATGCTAGTGGTCTGACCGTGAAATTGGAAGAATGATATAATTATGTCACACGTTTTTTTTCCCCTGATCCCTACTGCAGACCCAACTGATTTTTCTGTTATGTGGTATCTCAAAAAATTAGGCACAGAATTTTGATTTAGCTTTTGTTTTGAAAAACGTATGATCCATGATTATGCAGTTCTGCTAGCAAATTAAGATTTTCAGGCTGCACAGTTTCTGGAGTACCTCACCTATCCTTCTTAAAAAGTGATCATTTAATCTACTTAGCTTCCATGGAAACATGGAAAAGTTAAAAACTGTGGTGGCTCTTTGATAGGTATTAAGTATGGTAATAGTCTTGCCTGCCTACCTTTTTGGCAAAATTGGGATGCTCTGACAAAGAATGAATAACTGGATTCTGCCTATGATTGAAAAGCAAGTTACTCTATTTTTAGTCAGTCTTCATTCAAAAGGTAACCCATAAAGGGAGATTCTATCCTGTTGTAGTAAAATTTTTATACATGACTGAAGAGACTGCATATACCACATTATGCATATCAAAAACTATAACATTCATTTAAAAAATACCAATAGCACAAGCTAAAGTTAAAATAAATATTCTGGCAGTAGCTGTGATACCTACTTTCTCTTAAGATTTAGATGCGTTTAGATTAGCTTCTGATATAAAAGTATCTCTTTCATGTTTTTTTTTTTTGAAGTATTTCTGTCTAGAAAATGAAGCTCAAGTGTAATTAATATTTTAAATTTTGACTGAGTCCATAAATACGTCTTTGAGGTATTTGAAGTAACCTTTTCAATTTAGTAAGGAGCTAATTTTTATACCCAGTACTATTTCATAAGTCAGAGTAATTTATGTAGAAAGGAAAGCATGAACCAGAAACCTGTCTAGTCTCTTAAGACTTCTATTATGATTTTGGCACCTTAATGGATGGTGTTTGAGAGATGCACCTGCACAGGTCCCAGTGGTCCTTTTCCAATGTACTGGAATCAGGATTTCTCCACACCTTGTTTAACATTAGATGAGTGGTTTAGTCTGTGCTGCAGTAGTTAATTTTCAAAAACTACTAAAGCAACATAGTATGATGGAGGTGAAAAGCTTATCTAAACAATATGTTGTTTCTTCCTTTAGCTTAATCTACCTATGGAGTGGATTGAATTCAAGAGCTGTGGAGTGGGTTTTTTTAGAAGATAGCCTTTTTGCAAAGTCTATTTTTCAAAAATTAAGAAGTGTCACAATGTAACTTACTCGTAAAAAGTAAAATTTCAGCCTCTCTGCGCATGTTCATTAACATATTCTTTAATTACACAGCCACACAATATTTCCCTTAGGCTCCCTGTCTTGTTCATCGCATTGGGTGAATGTTGAGTTGAATACGTAGCAGCCATTTAAAATTTTTAATTTCATCATCCAACTGTTGACCTTTGCCTTATTTACAGTAAGCACACTCTTTAAAATCTTCAATAAGTACACAGTGATCCTCTATCAGTGGCAAAAGTACTGTTATAATTTCTTATTGCATGATGCACAACTCAGTGTTTATTGCTGCTAACCAGACTGCAATACTTGGTGATACATTGCATCTCTCATTTACTTTCCTGATACTTTTTATTGCTCTCACTTTTTACTTTTCAGGTACCAGGATCTCAGCCTAGACTCTCCATAAATAAAATTCACATAAGAGGTGGCCAAATGTTAAAATTGTGGTTTTTCATTCTTTCCAGGCATATACATTAATTGTTGTCATCCGTTTCATGGTGTTAGGATTTATATAACATTACAGCCTTTGTAGATTCTTCTCATCACAATTTTAACTGCAACAACATGCTCTTGTCTCCAGGTAGCTCAGATGACATTTTACTAGTTACTTTCTCTTCTTTGTTGATAATATCTCAAAAATGGACATCTTACGATAATTTATATATAAACAGTCCAAATTCTGAACAAGAATAACTGACATAAATAAACTGTGTTTACCCAATAAAGTAGTATTTGAGCAACTGCTATGAATAAATTTATTCTATTAACATTTTCCTTACAATAATCCTTTCTGACTTTTTTGTTATACAGGTTTAACACCTAATTGCCAATATGTTTGTCTTCTTGCCTAGCAGTATCCCTCAGGGACAAAGTAATTCTGCTCTTTGTATTGCAGGTATCTGTTACTTTTTCTATATGCTTCTTTCTTAGCCTAAGCTTATAATTGCAGAAACAAGGAGTAATACATTGTCCGAACCTGACAGCTCCTCCCAGTTTAGTTGTCCTTCAGATACTTTTTCATGCTTTTTAATAACTCCCAGAACAGTCTTCTCCTTCGTTTTACCAGTCACCGAAGTGAGACTGACAGGCCTGTAGTTACCAGGATCATCCTTCTTGCCTTTCTTGAAAATCGGGATGCATTAACCAGTTTCTGGTCAACTGAGACCTCTCCAGATTCCCAAGATCATTCAAAAATCATTGAGAAAGGTTTTGCTATGACATTAGTCAGTTCTTTGAGTATTCTCAGATGAATCACATCAAGCCCCACAGATGTATATGGATGCAACTGGAGCAGCAGATCCCAGACAAGCTGAGGTTTTACTGGGAGTTTATCATCCTCACAGTCGTGTCCTTCCAGCACAGGGGCAGTGGGAAACCATAATCAGTGTTTAAGGCTAAGCAAAGGAATCGCTTAACATTTCTGTCTTGTCTATGTCACTGTTTGTGAGGTGACCATCCTCATTTTGTAATGGGATGATGTTATTTTTGCACTGCCTTTTGCTATGAATGCATTTTAAAAAGCTCTTTTTACTATCCCCCATAATACTGACCAGTTTCAACTCTAAATGAGCTTTGGCCACATGAATTTCCTCTCTACGATGGTGAGAAGTATCTCTGCATTCCTCCCATGTCACCCACCTTGCTTCTGCTGGTCATACACTTACTTTTTTCACCGTAAATCTAGAAGATCCCTGTTCAGCCAAGCCAGCCCTCTGCTTTGCCTACTTGACTTCCAACATTTTGGAATTGCCTGCTCCTGTGCCCTTAGGAGGTGGCATTTACAAAGTGACTGGCACTGATGAATCCCAACACCTTCAAAAACATCTGCTCTACTCATGTCCAGAGCTGTAGTTTTGCTGGTAGTTTTCCTCTGTCACCAGGCATGTTAAACCCAACTTCTTCATTGTCACTGTGGCCAAGAGAGCCACCAGTCACTACTTCTACCACAAGCTCCTTTCGGTTAACAAGCAAAAAACCAAAGAGGGCAAGTTTCCTAGTCATCTCCCTTAGTGCTTGTACCAAGAAGTTATCAACCTGGTGTTTTAGGAATCTTCTGGACCTATTTTTACCAGCTGTGTGGTATTCACAGATAGCATGTGGTAAGTTGAAGCACCCAGCTACAATTTGGTTGGAGAGATGGCCTTGATTCTGTACAAGGCCTGCTCAACAGTAGCCAAAACAGTGGTGTGTCATCAGCACGTTCTAGCTACCAATAAAAGCAAAGCCCTATGAGGCCTGCTATGGGAAAGGTGACTCCATTCTAGCCAGACCTGATGCACTTTAACTGCTTGTTGTTGGTGTAGTATGTCTGTCTTGCACTGTTTCCTCCTGAGATTTTTCCATGTCAAAACTGGGAGTAGTTTATTCTGCTGCACTAGAAAATTGCTTGTTCCCAAGTTACATTCTTAGGCAATTCTCTTTGGAGAATATGCATTAAAGTGATAACTAAGAGAAGATTTAATTCCTTCCTAGAAGAGAGAGATACAGGAAAACATTTCATTGTTCTGAAAAGCGTGAACTTGTGGGGGAAGCAAATAATTTTCTGATGCATGTCTTACAGAATAATAATAATAAAAAAAATACTGCTGCTGATTATTAATCACTGCAGGTGAAATCATGTAACTTAAATATTTTTTTCTAGAAAAAAGAGATGTAAAATGTTCTTTGCAGTTTTGTAGCACTGAGTGAACATTAGAAAGTCCCATCCTAAAACTTGCTTGACGACCTTTGGCATAAAATGTCACTGTCTTTATTTTACCTTGTGCTGTGGGCACTTGCATAAATATTTTATCCTGACATGCACAGCTTTAATTTTAGCTTAGTGTTAGCATTCTTTTACTGCTTTACCTAAGTTTGCTATGCTAGTCTTCAGCAGCCTAACTCCACTGAAACTAAGTTTTAAGTATGGAAATAAATATTATTCACCTTTATTAATAATTTGGTACATTTTAAAAATAATCTCTATCTTGAAAATATTTCTTGAATTACTGATTTTTCCTAGTGGAGGAAGAAATTCCTAGGTGCAATTTAAAAAGAAGCCTATGGCAATATAGAACGCCAAATTGCAGTGAACGTCTGTTCAAGTTGTTCCCTCTGAGTTTTTATTCATCTTCACTTTTTTCACTTCATCATCTATAGGTGAATGAAAATGGTAATAGGCAGTTTAAAGTAATCTTTATGGCCAGCAGGCTATTCACATTGCAATTTGCATGAATTCTTTTAACCTGGCTGACAAGTGACATTTGCATGATTTAAATAAAAGTTATTGCAACTTCAAGTACTTTGAGGTAATTCCTCTAAATGCAAGTATTTCATAGTATCATAGAACAGTTTGGGTTGGAAGGGACCTTGAAGATCATCTAGTGCTGACACCCCCTCCATGAGCCGGGATACCACCTACTAGATCAGGTTTCCAGGTCCCCATCCAACATGATCTTGAATGCTTCCAGAGATGGTGAATCCACAGCTTCTCTGAGTTACTTGTTCCAGTGCTTCATCACTCTCACAGTAAGGAATTTCTTCCTAATATCTGACCTAAATCACTCTTCTTTTAGCGTGAAGCCATTTCTCTTTGTCCTGTCAGTACATGCCCATGTAAAGGGTCCCTCTCCAGCTCTCTTGTATACCCCTTTTGGCACTGGAAGGCTGTTATAACATCTCCCTGGAACCTACTCTTCTCTAGACTGAACAACTCCAACTTTCATAGCCTGTATTCATAGGAGAGGTGCTCCAACTCCTCTGGACTTGCTCCAACAGGTCTATGTCATTCCCGGGCTCACGATCTCAGAGCTGGATACAGTACACCAGGATAGGTCTTACAAGAGTGGAGTAGAGGGGCAGAATCACCTCCCTTGACCTGCTGATCTCATTCCTTTTGATGCAACCCATGACACAGTTGGTTTTCTGGGTTGCGAGTGCACTTTGCTGGGTTATGTTGAGCTTTCTTTCAACCAACAGTCCCAAGTTCTCCTCAGACCTGCTCTAAATACATTCTCTGCCCATCTGTATTTGTACTTTGTGTTGCCCCCACCCAGGTGCAAGACCTTGCACTTGGCCTTGTTGAACTCCATGAGGTTCACACGGGCCCACCTCTAAAGACTAAGTCTCTCTAAATGACATCCCTTTCCCCAGCACAGTGACCACACCACACAACTTGGTGTTGTTGACAAACTCGCTGAGAGTGCCCTCATTTCCACTTTCCATGTCATAGACAAAGATGCTAAAAAATACCAGTCTCAATAACTGACCCTGAGGAACATCACTGACACCTGATAGTTAGCACTACTGTGCATCAGTAAGGCAGATGAAAAGCTATATCTAATAAGTAAAATGAAGTAGCATGTACAGGGATTTGGACCAAAGGGCAGTCAGAAATCCATTGTAACCTAAGATATTCTTTGAATCTGTGTTGTAAGTTGTATGTGATGTACTTTAATAAGCTTCATACATCTGTAAGATTCCTGAAGAATATGTCCTGAAATATATGAACTGTCTTTTTTCTTCTCATATTTAATGGAAATGCCAATAATACAGACTATGAAAAATGAGGTTGGTGCATTAAACCTAAGAGAAAGGAATGGAACTGAGTATCAATGCAAATTAAAAGGTACATGAATAATTATAAACTGCTCTTGAATATATTTCAAATTAGTCTGAATCAGTCCTCCTGTTTATTGTGATCTTAATTTCTTTTATATATCTGTTTCAATAAATAACTTATGATTTATATTCAAAGTTGTA
Organism: Corapipo altera; assembly: GCF_003945725.1. NCBI lineage: Eukaryota > Metazoa > Chordata > Aves > Passeriformes > Pipridae > Corapipo > Corapipo altera. The sequence continues at coordinate 12,647,512 of NW_020884892.1, forward strand.
TAAGCTGTCAGTAAGGTTCCATACGGCAAGGGGGTGGGACAGAACATGGGAAGGAGAAAACAACAGGAAGAACTTACGTGCCCCTATATTCTGTTATGGTGGTTATGTTCAGTGGCCTGCAGTTAATCTAGAACAAATAGTTTAAAAAGGCATTAAATAATAAGTTAAATATCTTTATAATTTAGAAGCCACACTTTTTGTTTCAGTCATTATTTCTTTTAATCTTTAAAAATTTGGTATTAAATTGAATGTACAGGCAGTTTGGAATGTTACACCTTTCTTTCATGCTCTTCAGATATTTCTAAGTCGTTTTTCTTCATGTGGAAATCTACTCTAAAAACAGATCACATGTATCTTATAGACAGATTTATTTCAATACATGAATTGGAAAATTTACTCTTTAATCACATTGACATTTTTCCAATATTTTAATATTCTTTCAAAGAACTTGGACACACAGTCACAACAGTGATCTTTCTGGCATAGTGGGAAAGTTCCTTTCTTAATTTCACTTACTCTTCCCACTCATATGCAAATAAACTCTTCTCTCTCTATTTTATGTATTTTAACAGAGAGTGATACAATAAAACATATTATTGGTGAAACTGATTCATTACTTTGAGATTGAATCATCATTTCCTAAGTAAGATAAAAATTAGTTTAATTATTCTTTACCATTTAGAAACTGTGAACTTTGACTATTTCTTAAAGGCTGAAATTATCTGTACTAAGTGGCTGTCTCATTTAAAGTGCTTATGGGCAAATTCAAACAAAACACTTAGCAGCTTTGAAGAACATCATTTCAGGAAAATGCATTTAATTGTTGCCATTAAAAAAGAAAAAAAAGGCAACCTTTTTGGTAACTTCTAACTTTCTTGCACATTGAATTGATGACCTGAAATTTGGCAAGGGGGTATCTAACCAGATTTAGTTTGTAAAATTCCAATTTGCATAGGCTTACTCACTTGTTTAAGAGGATTTATCTTACAGAAACTGAAATCCCCAAGAGCTTGGTCTGTGTTGTAGTCTTATCAGAGCTCCTAGTAATGCTTCTCTCTCTTCTTATTTTTTTGCAGGGGTAGGTAGGGTATGTGAGAGCACTCCATTTCTAACTTGGAAAAAGTCCATTCAACAACAAACTTTAGATGAAATTTATGTGCAACTCTGAGCTGGATAACCTTGGCTGACTGCCATATGTCCACCAAGCTGCTCCCACTCCCCTCCTCAGCAGGACAGGGGAAGAAAATAACATGAAAAAACTCATGTGTTGAGATGAGAATGGGAGATAACAGTTACTGGCACAGGCAGACTCAACCAAGGGAAGACTAATTTTATTTATTGCTAAATAAAAATGAAGTAGGATAGTGCAAAATGAAGACAAAACTAAAAACATCCCTCCACCTCCTCTTTGTCCCAGACTTACCTTCACTCCTTCATTCCCAGCTCTTCTAACTTTACCCAAGTGATACAGGTGGATAGGAAACAGGGAATGTAGTCAAATCATAACACTTGGTCCCTGCTACTCCTTCCTCCTTATGCTCTTCCCCTACTCCAGCATGGGGTCCTTTCCACTGTCTGCTGTTCTTTTAGACCTGCTCTAACACGTGTCCTTTCCATGGGGTGTGGTCCTTCAGGAAAGGACTTCTCCAGTGTGAGTCTCCTGTGGGCCACAGGTCCTTCCAGAAAACCTGCTCCTGAATGGGCTCCTCTTCACGGAGTCGCAGGACCTGCCAGAAGCCTACTCCTGCATGGACTCTCCACAGATTTTTTCAGGGTATATCCACTTACTGAAGTGTGGGGTCCTCCAGAGACTGCAAGTGGTAATCTGGTCCAGCATAGACCTCTAGGTGCTGCAGGGGGACAGCCTTCTTCCCTGTGGTCCTCACCACAGGCTGCAGGGGAATCTCTATTCTGATGCATGGACTTCTCTTCCTTCTCTGACCTTCATGTCTGCAGGGCTGTTTCTTTCATAATTTTATTGATCTTGTGTACAGTTGCTTTGCAGCAGTTTTGTACTTTCTTTTAAATGTGTTATCACAAAGGTACCACCAGCATTTCTGGTGTGTTCAAATTTGGCCAGCAGCAGGTCCTTCTTGGAATTGGCTCTGACATGGGAACAGCCTCTTCTCACAGAAATCACCCCTGCAGACCCATGGCTACCAAAGTCTTGCTATCCAAATCCAATACAAACGCCCTATATGACTTTTATGGGAGCAAATCCTGCTTTGTGTTTATACAGTTGATCTGGGAATTGTGTTGTGTGTGTGTGTGTGTGTTGCAGAGGATGGTATTTGTTCAGGGTTTTTGGGGTTGGGGTTTTTTCTTTGTGATTTTGGTTTTGGTGTTAGTCTGTCCTAGCTTTCTTTTGGAAAGATATGATTGCCTTGTGTCAGAAGGGAATAACTGATCTAACTAGAAAGAAGCAGGATGAAGGATCATGGGACCAAAACCCCGGGCAAGAAAACTAGTCACATAAATAAATCTAAAACCTTCTAAAGCCAAAGTTCTGTATAAAAATAGAGATTACTCTGAAACTGCAGTGGAATGGAAGAGTTTTATCACTTAGGTAAGTGAGATACATGAATTAAACCCTGTATAAAGAATATGTGATGAATACAAAATTTTGGCATGGATAGTAACAGCAATACCTCATACCGTAATATTATTTGTCATAACATAGCGTAATAGAGGCCAGAGTGATTAACATAAGTCATGGACAGGAAGATTTTGCTGGTATAGAGCCCCAATATTTGGATATTTTACAGTAGTGTGCTTACTCTCTGAGAAAATGTCTGTAGAGAATAGACATATGCAGATAAATTGAAGGTTGATATTGAGCAACAAATATCACTATAATAATTTTCAGTCTCTTGCCACATAATTCATGTTGTCAAATTCTAGTTGAGAAGGTGTTCAGGTGTTCCATCATTTCCCATAACTACTCCTTTTTTTCAGTGCTGTTTAGGTATTTATTTTTATCGTTCACTTTATTACTCCTCTATGAGTGGATAAACACACAATTTTAGCATGTTTTGTTTAATTTTTTTTAATAGGAATTTCTAACTATTTCTCTACAGATTTCCTTTTGCTCTGTTCTGTGACCTTCTGCAAAGGCAAACACAAGGTGAAACTAACAGTCTTACACATTGACTAAATGTTTAGCTCAGCAAAACTGAAAAAGTTTTAATGACAATAAAGTTGCTACCATATGAAAACGTTGGTGCTGTTCTATAGTCAAATGTATATTCAGAATATGATGCAAAGAACATTATGGAATCATTCAAGATGTCGGAGGATAGAATTTATTGATTGTCATTAAAGAAGAGTTGCAGAGCTGGTGCAGCTTGAAAACGTGTGCCTTGATATCTGTTGATGTAAGACATCAACAGATTTGAAAGGTTCTACAGATAATGTACTAGCTGCAAATAGATTCACAGTTGTCACAGAAAAACTCAGCGTGTGTCAAGTGATACATTCTTGATGATAGCTTCAACAATCTTGTCTTTGGGTTTCTATCTGCATGTATTTACCATTTAAGAAGAAAAAGAAAACACTATTCATAACAAAAGAGTCAAAATTTTCTATACGACTCTGACTCCCATAGTGCCAGAAAAAATCCCTTGAATTAGTTCATTTCTATTTATATGATCTTCAAAAGCATACTGGGAGATGGAGATGAAACTATTTAATCTATTGAAACATTCTATTTTCCTGAAGATTGTCTAAAGATGAGTGAAAGTTAAATCATCAATTACACAAAAGGGGTTCCTGTTACTGCTCACATTATTAAAATAGTGTATTGCATGTTTTTATCATAATGTAAAATATATTGTAAACATCAAAGGACCACATTCTCTGCAGCTTCAATTTCTTTATGATGATTAACAACATGCTTATACTTTTCTCATTGAAATCAAATGATTTAGCGTACTGAAAAAAAAATTCTCATTTTAAAATGAGAAAAACTCCATCCACTTAAATAAAGAGTATTCAGGCACAGTAATTATAGAATTTATGTAACTGCTGTTAAATGGATTTTAGGCTTAATGCTACCTTGAAAATTATTACAGACATTTCTGCATATGGTGACTGCACATTCACATTGTTATTTCCTTTTGGCAGGTCAAGCAGTAACTACTGGTTTAAGGGATATTCCGTGTATTTGCATTGAAACTGTTCATGTAAAGGATGCAAATTTAGATATGATTCCTTGGTATTTTTTTTCCATCTATTCTTTCTTGCTGGTGTCTAGTACCTCTAGTTCCGTAAAGAAAGCTAACAAGGTAGTTGTCTGCTATTAAAAGTTATATTAAGGGAGAGCTACTAAAATTCATAGATATTTTCTCTCTTTAACAAAAATACTTTAGTTTTCAAGGTTTAACTATGTTATATAGGACTCCAGAATGACAAATTATATTTTAACCTTTAAAATAAAATTGTTACATGAAAATTTCTTTAAATTATTCAGTGATCCAACTTTAGTCAGCTTAAGTCAGGTACATTAAGCAAAAGCCATCCTGAATTAGTTAACTACACCCAAATGCAGTTCCTCCAGGCTGAAGCAGCTGTGTTAATAAAAGCAAATGTAACATGCCTCCTTCCAACCTCTTCTCTAGATTATTGGTAGAGGGAAATTAGCTAAAGAGGAAAGGTGTTGTAGATTAAAAGCTGTAGTGGTTGGGAAGCAAAGAATAGGCAAACAGGAATGTAAAGATGTATGTACACACTGCAGTTTCAGAAGAACATAATGGGAGCATAAAATGTCTCTCCTGACATACATCGTCACATCAAAATTATACTGAGACAAAGCAAGTATTACTGCAATAAGGCTGAAGGAGGAAAGCCACACTGATAAGGTTTGGGGCAATAAAATTATGCCGGGAACAGAAACCTCTTGAGGCAATTTTAAGTGAAATTTCATCAAGTGATAGAATACCAGCTGTTTTTGCAAGCAAATCTGGAATTAATAAAATAGTGGGATTTAGCAATATTTTGACAGAAATTTGGGAAATACCGCAATGTTTGTGAACTTTTATATGAATGAGAAGTCCCATGGTACTTTTAAATTGTTTGTGTGGATAGATTTCTACATACCAGTTTATTTTCCAAACGTAAATTAAGAGAGTAACTTATTTTATTGGAGGTGCAGTTATTACGTAAAACCCCAGAGGACTCATTCATTAGCTGGGCCAGCTTATTGCTGGCTGAGTAGTAAATAACTCAACTTGAAGATACAGAACATGGTCCTGAATAGAAAGAGAAGGAAGTATGCATACCCATAAAGTCTGTAAGTACCTAAAAATATATAACAGAGTATAATTAGGAAATATTTTATGCTGATAGTAGAAAACTTTAGATGAAAAATGCAATAAAAATCATGCTGATATTATTGCTGTCCCTCTGAAAAATCTACTATAATGGAGAATGGTGTAACTGTTTTTTCTTTATACTAGGAATGTTGAGAGCCTGTGTTATACATAAAATATTACTTTTAATGGTGTCTGCTATTGTTTTCCCACGTCATTCTCAGAGGAACCTCATCTGACTTTCCTATAAGTAACCTTAGACCAATTATCCTCCCTGAATTAATTACCTTTTTTTCCTTTGTGAAATGTTCACATTCTGGCTCATCAATTTATATGATCAGGAAATAAGAAGTACCCTGACAATTGGCACAATTCAGCAAGGGTACAGCAAGGTTATCACCACCCACATGGTAGGGAAAGAACATCGTTTATAGATTTTTTTTTCTCGCCATAGAGTTTCACTATACCCTTGAATGGCTGTTCTGTATTACACATTATAGACTAAACACCTAGTGAATTCATAAAGGGATAAGACTGTATCCATAAATCCTCCTTCTCCTCTCCTTTTGTCCCTTTATGTACCTGTTTCTTCTGTAATAGAAAGGTGCTACAAAACACTGTAATGGGTGTCTCGTCTGGAGCAGTGAGGAGCAGCTGGAGGTCATGTGGAGTGCAAGTTGTCATAGTTTTGCTACAAGCATTGTTCCATCATATTTCTCTTTGAAATCAGGGCAAGATTCATTCCCTATCCTCACACTTCCTAATTGCTAGAAAAACAGCCACACCATATCTTAGAGGAGATTTTCCTTTCCTGTCTTTTAGGAAAAAAAGGGGGGGGGGGGGGGGAAGAAACAAAAATAAATATAAAACCTATAGTAGTCAGAATTGAGGCTAAAAAAAATCACACTAGTTGTTCTGGCTAAAAATAGTAGAAAGAGTGAACATTTTTTTAATATATATTTGGACTTTCCAAGACATGGAACTTAGAGATAAAAATCTGATCATTAGAATGAAACAAAGGTATTGATAACCTTAAAATATAACTGAAAATCACGTGGCACTAGACACTTGGTTCTTTTGGAAAAGAACTTCCATCCTTTGTTTGTAGAAATACTTATGCTTTAACAGTAAAGTAAGAAACAAAACTGTCTCATTTATTTGAAGATATATATAAACATTGTAGTATTTAGGAGAAGGTATTATCTGTTAGGTGATTCAAATTTCTGTTTTGTTTACTGATAATAGCAATACCTAAACCCTATTGCAAATAAATGTAACAAATCTCCAATCTATTCCCATGTAAATTCATGATAGCCTAAGATTGCTGAAATTGGTCCAAAACCGTTTGTCTGCTGTGTATCTTTAAGATCATGTTTCTTGACTATACATACTATGAAGACATACGGTATAATTTTCCAATTGTTTTCATTATTGATCATCCTGATTAATACAGAGAAATATATATGTTCTTGATTTATAAATTAACTATTTTCCTACTTCCTGCACTTTCAGTGCGTTTTCTCCTTATGATTTAAGTTCTAATTTTCAAGATAGAGGAGATGATGTGGTGGGTTGACCCTGGCTGGATGTCAGGTGCCCACCAAAGTGGCTCTCTCATTCCACGCCTCTGCAGAACAGCGGAGATTAAATACAGTAAAAAAACCTTATGAGTCAAGACAAGGGCAACTTACAGTTACCATCGAGGACAAAACAGACTTGACTTGGGGAAAGTAATTTAATTTACTGCCAGAAAAAAAGTGGTCTTCCCACAGGATCACAGCCTCCTTCAGGCGTCCAGGGGCTGCAGGTGGATCTTTGCGCTGGTGTGGACCTCCATGGATCCTCCATGGCAGCACGGGCACAGCTGCCTCACCATGATCTCCTCCACAGACTGCAGGGTATTGAGGGTATGAATCCCTGCTATGGTGTCTGAAGAACATTCTTCCCCTCCTTTTTCACAGACCTTGGTGAGGCAGACCATTTTCTCTCACATATTCTCACTTCTCTCTCCAGCTCCAGTTTGTTGAGCTTTTTTCTCCCTGTTCTTAAATAAATTATCACAGAAGTGCTACCACTGTGGCTGATGGGCTCATCCTTGGCCAGCAGTGGGTCTGTCTTGGAGGCAGCTGGCATTGGCTCTGTCAGACATGGAGGAACCTTCCTACAGCTTCTCACAGAATCCACCCTGTAGCCTCTCCACTATCAAACCCTTGCCACACAAAAACAATCCAGATGATTATACTACCAATGGTTCCTTGGCTTTGCAAGCAAAAGTTATACACATTGTTTCCCTCACTGGAGATATTCAAGAACTGTCTGGATGCAATTCTGTGCAGTGTGCTCTGGGATGACCCTGCTTGAGCATAGAGGTTGGACCAGATGACCCACTGTGATCCCTTCCAGCCTTACCCATTCTGTGATTCTGTGAAATATATAATGGCATATTTTCCTGACTTTTTGAATAAGCAAATCCTGCATTGGGTACACTGGCGATTTCACAACTAAGTTAAATATATGTATTCAGTAATGTGTGTATAAATTGTACATACCCTAGTGTTTAAAACTGGGATTATATATATTTTTCCACATTATCTTGCAAAATGTCAGTGTGTCAACATATGATGCTGAATGTCTGTAACTTTGGCATAACAAATTCAAATATTAAACAGTGAGCTTTATCCTTTCTGAATCACACACTTAAACACTGTTTCTTTTCACATTCTAGTATTAGTTAATCCTGTATTCTTAGTTTTAAGAAATAATATATAATAAATTCAAATCCAATTTTACTAATGACTAAACAAATCTAGTTGTATTTCATATATCCATTGATATGCTCAATAAAACAAATAATTGGCATTGTTCTAAAATGTTGCTAAAGTAAACAGTGATTGGTCTTTGCCTGGTGTTTCTCTGAAGGACTGTAGATGCTGAATCTCTGCTGAACTCGTAACAAGTCTTCAGTATCATACTTTTCCTCTGTGCACCAGTGATCACTTTTCTTTCAAAATTGTTTTCCTTGTAAGAATCACATTCTGATCTTTTATTTTCACTTGAGTTACAGAAGGGAAAAGATAGACAAGTTACCTCTGCAAGCTGTAATTCCAGTGTGATTCTGTCAAAGTGCATTTGTGCATTTCTTTTCCCCAAGGCCCCATTTAGTCACCTCCAAAATGGGCCTGTCCTTCACAAACACAGAGGGTAAGAGAAAAAGAGCATTCCTATCTTGCTATCCTATACTGGTGGCTACTGTAGCCTTGGGCTCTCCCTTCAGTACATCACTGGTTAGAAATATGTGAAATCTTTCAGAGCAATATACAAAAATAACATAAGGATAATTTAAAACAAAATGAGATGGTTACTTTATTTTTCTTTATATCATTATTTTATATTCTGCCTCAATTTGATATGTTTTCTAGACATTTCTTGTTGGAGAATACTTTGGTATTTATTAGCTTAATTTAGTGTTGTGCAGCCACAAACTACAAGTTTGTACACTGAGTTTCCGAAGTGAGTATCTAAAATCATCAGTGAATATGACCATGAAGTGTAAATCTCAAAAAGCAGACTAAATCATAAAAGTGAACAAAAATCAATATGTAAGACTACAAAGTAACCAAAATATAAAATACAAAAATGTGCTTAACCAATAAATTTACTTTTGACTTTTCAAGGTGTCTATTATATAACACACTTATTCTAAATGCTTATACTATGCCATATCCTGTAGAAATAGTGTTTCCACTAAAATATACTCTATAATAATTTCTGCTGTGAAGTGCAACTTTTTTTTTACAGGTGCATGATATGAAAGAAGGTATTATAATTAGTGACATTTTAGTCCAACTATAACATTAAGCAGTGGACTCTTACACACAGTTTTTTATAGGAATTCAAGTTATGTTCCAGCAAAGCGGTCCAAATGCCATTTCTCTTCACTGTTTGGTGCCACATACTGACATTTCCAATTTTATAGTTGTGGGATTTTTCTAAGTTTGCATTATGGCATAATAATTGCACTGTCTGAAAATTTACTGTTTTTTTCTGCTAATTTTAAAACAACTGTAAATTATCTCTATTTATCATAAATTAATTATTTACAGTGAGGGACTAGAATGAGTTTATCAAGAAGAGGGGCTCTGTCAGGCTCTGAACCTAACTTCTTAGGAGTTTTTGAAACAAGTATACATTGCAGGGAAGCTGAAACACAAGTGGTAGAGTTAGTAGTAAAAAACGTGAATATAATTTCCCCCTTAGTGAATTCAAACAAATATGAATTAGATCTTGTTATTTAAAATGTGATTATCTGACAAAAGCCCAGAAAGCAGAATGTTTGTTTCCTGTTTTAAAAGAAGTTTTTTGATGTTCTCTAAACAAATCCAAAAACTATTTGCACTTCAATTAAAAAAAAAACAAACAAAAACAAAACAAACAAAACAAACAACAACAACAAAACTCCAAACAAAACAAAAAAACCCAATCCTATCATTTCTACTCCTGAGGAGAGCTAAGTAATGACAAAAATATTCTGTTTCAAATTCAGAGATGAACTGATGCTAATACAAAATTTACAGAGAAGTATATAAGGATGTTGCAAGCAATGCAAGCAGGACAAATTTAAAATACTGAGGTAATATTTGCTATAAACGTAAATGGATACAAATGAGGTTTAGAGACATTTTATTTTATTTAATTCTGTTGTTCATATAACATTTTGTCCAACTTAATTTCATTTATGAAAGCAAATTCAATATAAGGCTATGGATGTAATCCCTCAAATACAGCAATCACATAGGATAAAGGAATCTTTTTTTCCAAGTAGCTCCTGTAAATAACTATAGTCTACCTAACAATTTTTGAATGTAGAAACTGTTCCTTTAAGTCCTAACAGGGATAGCTCTGCTCATATATATATATATTTTCAAATTTGACAAAACACATGGAAACTTCTGTTGTTTGGGATGAAATAATAATTAAAGAGAACCATTTGCCCAACTACATCAGATTAGTAGCCCCAAAGGAGACTAAATTTAAGTAGGTATAAATAAATTTATTGTCTAGCATGTACTGTTTGAGAAAACTATATTAAGATACTTAATGTAATCACTTGTTGGAGAACTAGTTTATAGAATGCATTTGTTTTCCTAAATGAAATATGAAGTGACTTAGACACTTAGAATAGTATTGGTCCACAAGGACAGCCTAAGAAAATTTTGTATTTCTTTGGCAGTTAAAAACCGAGTAGTTCTGTAGGTTTGACATTGGCAGTCTCACCAACACTGAAGATAGGAGGAGTGAGTTCATGTGTTCTTTGGGATATTTTACATTGTTTCTTCAGGACAGCTGTAACTTTTGTTGGAGGTCTGTGATCTCAGGAGAGTTTGAACCTGATTTTATTTTTTTAAAATAATGAATTATATTTATCTTCTCCTAGAACTGTTTTAAAAAATACAAATAAAGCAATAAGAAAAGTTAATGGGTTTTGTGCTTATTATTGACTGGTTTTGTTTTGTTGCTTTTGATTTTTATTTAACCAAACAGAAAAATAAAGCCTTTTAAAACTCTGTGAAGTCTTTTTTAAAAAAATCTTCAACATTTTTTCATTTTCTTTTTAAATGGAATGTTCTTTATTTGCTTTTTGTCACATTTTAATTGTTTTTAGAGCCTTAATAGCTGAAAGCTTTGAGAAATCAAGTGCATGCTGCTGAAAATATTACTCCAGAGAAATTGAGTTGAAATCAAAATGCTATTTGTTTGTTTTTTTCTCACAGTCAAAATATATGGAAATGTAAAAAAGTAGTAACAAGACCTTTAAAGAGAAATTTTCAAACTATGATATTGGGATATTTGTTGCTATTATTGCATGTGATAAGTTAATTTTATTTTTAAGATTTCTATCCTTTTTATAGTTATCATCTCTCATGAAAGAAGTTTGTGATAGTTGGACTAGACAAGGAAAAAACCATTTTGTTCTGAATTTCTATTACTTATGTACCATATTTTCTCTATTTGTGGATGATGAGTGCATTCCTAGGTTTATTATCTTGAGCACAATATTCTCTTTACAAGTTTCTAATACATAACAGACTGCACCCGAGGGTGCTAACAGAACTGGTGAATCTCCTTCCAAGGCCATTTCCCTATCTTTGGTGGTTTGTCAAGCTTATGAGAGATACACAAAGACTGGAAAAAAGTTTTATGACCTTTAACAAAAGCCTGACCTATGTAAATGCAGGCTGACCTTTATTCAGTTCTTGGGGAAATCATGGATCAAGTCTTCTTGGATGCCCTTTTCTGGCATGTGAAGAAAGTGATTGTGAATACCTAATTCTTTAATAAAATTAGCAAGCTCTAATATAGGTTACTTGGTCACTGGACAGGGGAACAGCAGTAGATGTTGCCTACCTTACTAGAACATTCTTCATCCTGGGAGGTTTTCTGGACCCAACTGGATAAATCCCTGAGTACCTGGTCTTAGCTCAAAGCTGGGCCTGCCTTGAGCAGGAGCCTGGACACCTCCTGAGGTCCCATCTCAGGGAGAGGATCAAGAAATCCAAGGCACAGCTGGAGCTGAACCTGACTAGGGAATGAAAAATAACAAAAACAGTTTCTTCAGGTACACAGGAGAACAAAGAAAGATGGAAGAAACTGTACCTGCAATAATGAGTGAAACAGGGGACCTGGTTAAAACAAACAAGGAGAAGGCTGAGGTACTCAAAAATCTTTCTACCTTGTACTTCACTAGCAAGTGCTCTAGGCACACCACTCACCTCACAGAATAGAGACACTGACTGGGAGAATGAAGTGTCTCCCACCACAGAAGACCACCCAGGTTAAAGACCATCTAAGAAACCTGAAGGCATATAAGTTGACGGGGCCTGATGAGATGCATCTGAGTGTCCTGAGGGAACTGACAAATGAGATTAGGCCACTAGCCACTGTCTTTGAAAAGTTGTGGCAGACTGTTGAAGTTCCCACTGAGAGGAAATGGAAAACAGAACCCCTATTTTTTAAAACTTAAAAAGGAAGACCCAGGCAACTACAGGCCAATCAGTCGCACTTCTGTGCCTGGCAGGATCATGAAGAAGGTCCTTCTGGAAACATGGAAAATAAGGAGGTGATTGGTGACAACCAGAATGGCTTCAGTACAGGCAAATCGTGCCTGACAAACTAAGTCTTCTACATTGGCACTATAGTGTTGGTGAATAAAGGAATTGCATGACCTAGCATGACCTACCTGGGCATGCGCAAAGCATTTGGTACTGTCACATACAACATCCTTGTTTCTAAAATTGAGAGACATGGATTTGACAAATATACTACAAGTGAATAAGGAACTGGCTGGATGGTGACCCTCAAAGAGTTGCAGTCAGCAGTACAATATCTGGGTGAAGACCAGTGATGAGTTGTGTCCCTCAGGGGTCCATACTGGGCCCAGTGTGATGTGTTTTAGCAACATGGACAGTGGGATTGAGTGCACCCTCTACAAGTTTTCTTATGACTCCAAGATGTTTGGTGTGGTCAACACACTGAAGGGAAGGGATACCATCCAGATAGACCTGGACAGGCTTGAGAGGTGGGCCTGTGTGAACTTCATGACGTTCAACAACACCAAGTGCAAGTTCCTGCATCTGGATCAGGGCAGTCCCAAATATGGCTATAGACTGAGTGAAGAGTGCATTGTGAGCAGACATGCAGATAATTATTTGAGGATATTGGTGGATGAAAAATTGATATGACCTTCCCATGTGTTCTTGCAGAGCAGGAACTTAATTGCACATTAGGCTGCATCAAAAGAAGCGTGGCCAGCAGGTCAAGGGAAGTGATTCTCCTCCTCTACTCTACTTTTGGGACACCCCACCTGAAGTACCACTTCCAGCTCTGGGGCTCCTGGCATAAGAAAAACATGAGCCCAATAGAGTGGGTCCAGAGGAGAGCCATGAAGAGGATCAAAGGGCTGGAACACCTCTCCTATGAAGACGTGTTAAGAGAACTGGGGTCATTTAACTTAGAGAAGACTTTGTGGAGATCTTATAGAAGCCTTCCGGCACCTAAAGAGGGCTTACAGGGAAGATGGGGAGGGACTCTTTATCACTGAGTGCAGTGCTAGGATGAGAGCTAATGTGTTTAAACTGAAAGAGGATAGACTTTGATTGAATATAAGTAAGACATTTTTCATTATGAACAGGTGTCCCAGAGAAGTTGTGGATGCCCCATAATTCAAAGTAATCAAAGTTATATTGGACAGGACTTTTAGTAACCCCATCTAATGGAAGTGTCTCTGGCTATGGCAGGAGAGTTGGAAGTAGAGGATATTTAAGGTCTCTTCCAACTCATACCTATAATTATGGCTTGAATTGCCCTGTTAACTTTTGAAAGGCATGAGTGGAAATGCTTTTAGAAGATCCCTCCATGCCTCTATCACTGAAAGTTCAGAACAGGATACAATTTGAGAGAATATAATAGCTCTAACAGTTGTAGAAATAGGACAGAATCATTCAGATTCCTTGCAGTGAAGACTACTGAGGTAAAATGTTATTTGAGTAGAGCTGTTTTTTGCATGTGTTTACATAATGTGAGTGTATATAAATTTGTTTATATACCTACTTATTTATGTCTAACCTCTTTTTGACTCTGGGTAATTCTTTTCTGTCACTACTCCCTTTCTTTGCCATTGGTTCGTCAGTCTGACCTGTATTGAAATGTGGACAGGTCTCTATTTCTACTTTTAAGAGCTCATGTACTACTGGTGATATTTTACTAAATGTTATTATTGTCTAAAATTTTACAAAATAAAATTAAATTTCAAGTAGTCTATAAACATAAACAGTTCTGATTTTTCTAAGGCCCTAGTCTTGTAATGGTTTAACCCTAGCCAACAACTAAGCACTACACAACCACTCACTCATTCCCCCTGATGGGATTCCTTACACGAAATTTCCTCCTTAAGAAGCTTGAGTATAGAATCAGACTCGGTGGTACATTTTGGCAACTGTTCTTATGTAGAAGATTTTAATTTGCTTGAAATTTTATAGATGCAGCATATACCTGGAAGAAGTTTTTTTTATTTTATAAATAAATTTCTTATTTATTTCAACAGAAATTGAAAAGGAAAGCTGTGGGGATCCTGGAACACCATTGTATGGTATCAGAGAAGGGGATGGATTTTCTAATCGTGATGTTTTAAGATTTGAGTGTCAGTTTGGATTTGAATTAATTGGAGAGAAATCTATCATTTGCCAAGAAAACAACCAGTGGTCTGCAAACATACCAATCTGTATTTGTATGTACTGAATATTTTCTTATTATTATTTTTAAGACATAACATTATGATAAGTTTTTACTTATAGGTAATAATTTGTGTGATTGATTTCAGAGTTAGCACAATACAATTAATTTTGCTGGCTGGATTAATTTATTTTGTTCAGTAGTGGGTTTACTTAATGATTATGCCCAAGACAGGTTCTAGAACTGCTAAAATACTTTTTTCTCTTATAGCAACTATTAAAGCATTTCTCTTTATGTGATTTGATACAGTGTTTTATTATTGGCTTTTTTTGGTAGGATTCTGTAGATTTTATATGTATGATACACTTTTTATATCTAGTCTTATACGCTAATATATTACCTTACATTAGAAGTTGCTGAATTGAAATCAAGGTTTTACATCATTTACATTTTTTCCATGTATTATATATGAATACCTTTTAGCACTTACATTATCATAGACATTTATAGCTCTCTTCCACTTGCATTACATTATACAGCATAAGTAAAACCAATGTTGTGATACATGTTTGTGGCAGCATCTGTCTTAAATTTTCCACTAAAATAGTATGGATCAAATAGAGTGCAATCAGCTGCTTTCATCTCTGCAACTCAATTTAGTATGGCTTAACTGAATTGATTTAATATAAAACATTATCCTGATAACAACAAAACATCTCTGTTGTCTCTTTGAGGCTTGTTAATTTCTGGTGCCACTGTGTGAACAACAAATGATAAGAGCACTATTGACTTTCTGCCCCTTTAATGTGCTCAGTGGGAAGTCTGCTCATCTAAATACTTCCCTATGAGAGAAAATAAGTGGTGCCAAGTGATTGTTATCATGGCTAAATTGTAAGGACTACCGTGGATTTCCAATGTAACAAGGATGTTCTTTATTTCTTGGGGGCTCTGCTTGAGAGGTAGTTTTATTGAGAGGAAGGGAATACGAAGATTAAAAAAAACAAACCACCTTTCTTTTAGATTCACAGATCATTACAAATAATGAATTATTCAGTTGAGGTAATCAGCAAGTTTTCTCTTACAAAAATTTAGCACTAAAATAAATCCTTATGGAAATGTGTTATTCTGTTGTCTAATCTCTCTCTCTTTTTGGCAGTTCCTTGCCTTTCCAATTTTACTGCACCAATGGGAACAGTTCTTTCACCTGATTATCCAGAGGGATATGGAAATAATTTAAACTGTATCTGGACAATAATTTCAGACCCTGGGAGCCGAATCCATCTCTCCTTTAATGACTTTGACTTGGAATCTCAGTTTGACTTCCTTGCAGTTAAAGATGGTGACTCTCCAGATTCCCCCATAATAGGAACATTTACTGGTGCTGAAGTTCCTTCCCATCTTACCAGTAATGGCCATATTTTGCGTCTGGAATTTCAAGCTGACCATTCAATGTCAGGACGTGGATTTAACATCACTTATAACAGTGAGTAATAGTATTTTTTTATTGTGCATGCATCTTTTTCAACATACAGTTTAGGAGATAGGCATAAGTGTGTAAACATGACACTATGGTAATACACCTTCAGAAAAATGCTAAATTAGGCATTTGGATTATTGTATAAATTCTGTGCTAGGGCTGAAAGTATGTATATATTTCTCATTTGTGGCTTTAGAGATAAATATGTGCAAATTTCTCATTTATGGCTTTAGAGATCATTGTTTGATGACTGTCAAACCAGGCAAGTTTCAAATTGTATAACAGGACTTTACTGAACTTGCTGATAGTGCAATTTGTGCTACATAATATCAATCGCCATCATTACATGTACAAAACAGTTATTCTTGAGAACTCATATGTTAGTTTAGCTGTGAATGTTTATATTATCCTGGAGCTAATGGTTGCAGTGTGTGGTAGCTCCTAGTCAATGCAGTTAAAGTGAGCAGCCATAGGAGCTCTTATCTAAGTTAAACCACAATAGATTTGTTTTCTTTTTCTCTCTTTTACCTTCCTTACATACATTTACTGACAGCATAATAATAATTGAAGGTTATATTGAATATCTTCTCCAGTACTAAATACTATTAGCACTTATCCACCTTAGTTTTTCCTGGCAGAACTGTTACATTTCTTCTGAAGGACATATGAAGAGCTGCCTATGTTGTGTTTCTATCAAGTTATTTGGCATTTATCTCACACCAAAACCCACGGTAGATGTGGTGAAGCAATTTGTAAAGCCACAGCATGAATAACTGGGAGCAACAGTGAAATGAGGAGGATTGAGTTCAGCCAAGTTGTTCCTTTTGGGTAGTTGGAAGGAAATTGGAAGGACCGGAAATGCCTGAAGTTCCAGTCTTAGAGCTCTGTGTAGAGGATGGTAGGGATAAGAGAGTGTCTGCTGGGGGGATCTGCATATCCTCCAGAGTTTCTCCACCTTATCCACCTCACACATTTGTATTTTATTGTTTGTTTATTTGTTTGCTTTCTTTTCTTTCTGATGGCAGAGGCTTTCCATGCCAACAGATGGACAAAATAAGCAAAATATGATGGATATTTTCATATTCCAAAAAGTCTGATGTCATGAGCAACCAGTACTATTCCTGTCTTTTTCCCTATTGTCTAAGAGTTTATATATAATTCCAGAGGCTTACTTAAGATGCAGGGGAATGTTCAACTGCATCATTGGAAGGAGAACTGTGTACCTACATCTCCCCTCCCCAGAATAATGTGTTACCTACTTGTCTATGTGGGAAAAACAATTAATTAAGATGTTTTACTTAAAAAAAAAAAAAACCAAAAAAGCCCCCAAATTAAAGCAAAAACGCCAAACAAACAAACAACCCCCCAAAACAAAAACAGACAAAAACCAAACAAACAAAAAACTCAAAACAAAACAAAAAAAAACACCAAAAAAACCCCAAAGAGGATCCATTTAACCAAAGAGGAAATGAGATTAAGTAAGGTTTGTCATTGAGAGAGCTAGAATCCACATTTTTTTTCCAAGGAAAATTAAAATTAAAATTATTTTCATAATATTTCAAGGACTAAATTCCCCTATGGATCTCTACTTTTCTTACATCATCTTTCACTGTCCATCTTTGATTTTTCTCTCTCTTTTGTTTTGTTTTATTTTAGGTTGTCAGCCTTTCAGAGAAGTATTTATTAAGACTTAGAGATGAACTGACACCAGATTATTCTGCAAACATTCTTTTTCCAATTTTGTCTCATATTTCAACTCCCAGCCCTCTATTTTATCTGGTTCATCCTCAGGTCATTTCTCACAAATGTCGAGTGCAAATATGAAGAAAATGTGGTGACTTCTTATTGGTTTCTATATATGCAAGTTATCATTGCAAACTAAACTTAGAGTGGTAGCTAAATATCTTAGTAGTTTAACTAATTATTGGAAAGTCAGTGGTTATTCAGAACTACTGAAATATAAAATCACTTATAATTAAAATGAGATATTGAATCCATATTTCTTTACAGAAGTTGTAATGTTTGCTCTATGTTTTCTTCTCTTTCATGTTCTTTTAATATATTTAAGAGTTTTTACTTCTTTTCATGATTGTATTTAAGCTTGAACAGAGGTATTCATGTGTCTATTAAACTCTGTAGCTAAAATCTACTAACAAAAGCAAAAAAATCTCAAAAAAATGTGTCTACTCTTTCTTCAGTAAGGACAGCTGCAGTCTGATAAATTACAGAAGTAATCTTTCCATAATAAATAGTTTAAGGGTAAGAGAGATGATAAAAAAAAAAAAAAGAAACTGATAGAATTTCACTCTATCTTAGCATTTATAAACCCAAAGTTAATTAAAAATATCCATTTTCTTCTAACACACCAGTTGGTATATTTCAAAGTTATCAGTCTCTTTTTGCCCCCTTCAAGAGTAGGAATAGTATGTCACAAAAACAGTACTTGATTACTTCTTTAAAAAGAATGTAGGCTAGTGCTGTAAATATCTTCATTGATGTGGAGGGGAATGGATGTTTCATTCCCATGACAAAGGAGCTGATGCAAAGGAGACTAGAAACTTATGAGGTCCTCCGTGAGTAGGCATTCCATAGGCCAACCTCCTGTTGGGCTGATGTGGATGTTTTGAGGTGGAGAGCTTCTTCTAGATTGATTCAGGCTAGCTGGTGGACTGCTTTGAGCTGTTTCTCATTGATTGGGGTATAGGTGGTGCTGGGCAAATATTTTTGTATAAGTTTAGAGCTGCTGTTTCTCTCAGTTATGCAGATATTTCTTGTTGCTCTTTTCATAACAACTATTTAATTGTGCTTTATCTAGCAAAAGCTACAACCTTAGGAGTTGCATAGGAGCCTGCTAAAGGTCAAACGATGGGCCTCTGACATCAGCCTATTTAATTCAGTGATTTCAGCTCTGTAGACCAAAGCATTGACAATCCCAGATGATGAGTTTATATTTAAAGAGTGCTTTTAGTGTGTTTCATTGCTGTGATAGGGTATGTTCATTACAGCCCATTTTTCCTGGCACTCTCTCCTGCTAGTCTTTTTCAGTGTCAGTACTTCTCAAGATAGAATTCTTCAAACTATAATGTACTAAAAAAAGTGTGAGTTTACATGTATATACTGAATAAGCTACCAGTTGTTTGCATAGCTTTAAATAATATTTCACAATAATTTTGAGTATGAAGTATCTCTTTGTTATTTGATATTCTCTTAACTTTGGTTTATTCTCTGATATTTTCCTCTGAAAGGGTTACCTTTGCTAGCTATTTCTAGACTTACCAGCTGAAACTCTTCATAGGGCAATCCACTAAAATAATTAATTATGCCACTGGACCACTCCTTGCTGGTGCTATTTCCAAAGATGTTTTAAAGCAGATTTTAGACCGGATGAGTTCTGATTAACTTCATTTCTGCCTTCCAATCCCATGAGATCTCTGAAGTTTCTCCCCTGAACTATTTTTTTTTTTAAATACAAAATTCATACTTTAACATCCTTTAGAGTTAATATCAGAATATCAGCATCACTCTGATCTACCACTATGCTTCCCGGCATTTTTCCAGATATTGCTTAGTACACCTATACAGTCATGGTAGTTGATGAGTATTCAAGTCAGGAAAACTAGTTGATAAGGAACCATGGTTTCTTGATTTGTTGTTGATGAGTAATATATAAATATAATTGAGGATGTACCTGTGTGTTCTTTTTCTTTTCAACCTAAGGCTTGTATAATAGGACAGCTCCACCATGAAGCTTTTTAGAAGCATCAGCAGACTCTGTTTTGCCCATCAAGTAATGTAACTGCAACCAGGCTAAGAAAGTGACTGCCGTTCTTGGGAAGGATTATCTTTCACTATCTTGCCTCCCAAAGCCATTCTGTATAGTACAATTAATTCCATAGGAGCAGCAGTTCCTGAGCTGAAATATAGAGCAATGAATTGATTTTACAGGTTTAATAAACTGGTGTCATACACTAAACCCGGAGTCAAAATTTATCTACATTTACAGATAACAATATTGGAAATCTATCTCTGTGTTGTCTGAAGGTAGTAAGAGAAACAGACAATCAATTCCCTTCCTAAAAGTGGTGACTGTGCATAAAGTATTGGAAAAGTTTTTGTAACCCCTATGGAAAAGTATGGGATTGCATAATTTTTAATGTCATCCTTGAATGGTAGACAACTATTCAGTGAAAGCATGATTTTCATTCCCAATATCTGTGGCATTTCCTAAGTCAAAATGTCAATAAGTAAATGCTTTCTCTTGTCTGTTGCTATGATTTTTAATACCTTTGTAATGCAACATCTGAG
The DNA here is from genome assembly GCF_003945725.1 of Corapipo altera. Lineage (NCBI taxonomy): Eukaryota > Metazoa > Chordata > Aves > Passeriformes > Pipridae > Corapipo > Corapipo altera. Next base: position 12,667,828 of record NW_020884892.1, read on the forward strand.
AAATCTTTCTGCTAAGCTAATGAAATATTACTTTTTTAAAAATTTCATGGGTATGTTTTGTCTAGTAGACACATTAGTAAAACTACAGGGAAAAAAAAAAGTGAAAAACATCTTTTTAGACTATAGTCCTTTCTGATGTCTCCATATGTAAGAATATTTCTGAAGATACAATTTGAAGTCATCATGTGTGATGAAGGTGGATATCATGCTTGTAATATTTGTCCTCACTGAAAAATCATCATTCTGAAGAATATAGGATATATGCACAGTGTTCATAAATAAAACATCAAAATACAATAGCTAACCAATACATATATTTTAATGATAGTGTTAAATATGATCTTTCTTCTCCAAGTTTAAGATGTGCTCTGTAGTAAAAGACATGGACAAGCTTTGTTATAGTATCTAGATGCATACACATAAATTAAAATTTTTCACTTTGTCCATAGATAAACGTGAAATTTTGTACCTACTAGGAATTTGTTTGACCTTAAACAAAATGTTATGTTTAAAGTTTAAAATTTTCTTTCTTTTGCCAAGAAAACCCCGTTTGTCACTGTTCATGAGCATTCAGTACAAGTAACAAAATAAAATATGGTAGTATTAGGCATACTGAGGTCAGTATGGTTCAGATGGTGTGACAGTGAATTGGATATGCAGAAGATGACTAAATTTATTATATCATAGATGCTTGCCCTGAAGGATGCTTCTGTCCCATTGTAACATTAGATAGGATGGACTCTTGGAAAGGAGAACTTAACCATCACTGAAATCTACCAGCACCTAGCTGTCCAAGATGAGATTCATGCTGGTATAACTTTATATTTTAAGCAATTTTTTGTACCGGTGTATGTTTTTTGATGTTGATCAATTTTTTTTATTTCTTATTATTTCCTTTCTTTCCTAATATAATTTTTTTGTTCTCATTTGCAGAACAAAATCCTAAAAATGTCCTGTTACTTGCAAGAGTTATCACACTATTTCCCCTTCCCCCCACCCCCTTTTTTTTTCTTCTCTTAAAAAGCATTTGGACATAATGAGTGCCCGGATCCCGGAGTTCCAATCAATGCTCGGCGTTTTGGAGACAACTTTCAACTGGGGAGCTCAATTTCTGTTATATGCGAAGAAGGATTTATTAAAACACAAGGAACTGAAACAATTACTTGTATTCTAATGGATGGAAAAGTAATGTGGAGTGGACCTATTCCTAAGTGTGGAGGTATGTGTAATATTTCTTTCTGGTTCAGGAGAACTTGATGCAATGTGTTTGTCACCAAATGAAGTTCAGATTTCTGCAGAAGTGTAGCACAAAGCTCCTGTAAAACCTAACCCTTAATAAAGGAGTCTAGTAAGGCATGAGTTTTTATTATAAACCTGTCTGCAGGAGTGAATTTTTCTTATAACAGTGATAAGGGTAGAAGAAAAACATGGAAAAAAATGGCACATACATCAGTGATGTAAACACTGCTCTATAACATCTGTAATGATGAAGGCTAATCTAAGAAACTTATAGAACTGGAATGGGAATATTTTACGCTCTTCATACTTTCAGATAACTCCTATGTGGTGCTGGAGGAACTATCATTTCCCAAAGACATTTTTTACTTGAAAGGATTACTCCTGCCTTTTTTTTTTTTTTCAGTTCTTTTTAAAGAATATATTTGTCTCATGTGAAAAAATGTTTAAAGTAAAGAGTTTCAGTGCTAGAAAAGCATAATATTAATCTCTGCAGTTTGGAATTCCAGTACAATCAGTATCATGACTGACCTAGTTAATACTTAGAAGAAAGAAATATCAGGGGAGAAGAAAATAAGAAAATCCTTCTGTTTTCCCCAAACTTTATTTTAGTATATTGAAGACTCCTTTTCTTCAGCTATGATATTTAAATCTCCTGCCAACTTGTCACTCAATGTTCTTGAGCAGAAGTCTGGGGGTTTTGTAGGGGTTTGTTGCTTTGATTTTTTTTAATTTTTTTTTCACCTGGTTTCATATAGGTTTTCTTCAATATACAGCTATTGACTTCCTGATTCAAACAGATGAACAATTTAAAATCATTTGAGTGCTCAGTGACATTTGCTGATACAATATTAGATTAGAATGAAGATGCTGATCTCTTTTGGGTCTTTGACCATGCTATTTAAAACTTCTTAAGGTGTTTTAGCTCTCTGTTGCAGTGCTTGTGTTTCTTCCATCAACAGTGACTCCTAGGCTGGGAAAGATTCCCTTAGCAACTGATCTTCTTTTTTTATAGAAATTAAATATTTCATACATCACAACATAAAAACCATAGTGGTTTGCATATTTCCTTTGACTTGTTTACACTAATAGATACCAAAATATAATTTTTACTTCATTGCCTATAGCTGAAGATCTCTTCTCCTAAAGGGGAAAAATTAATTCAGTTGCTTGTAATGTTTATATTTAATCAATAACAATATAATCTCTGATTTATGGTTTGTGAGTTTTTATTTTAAATGAAAACTCAGTTTTTGTTTTCACTATGTAACTGCCTTCCTGAAAAAATTTACATAATTTCAATACCTTAATGTGACTGCTTATAATATCCTTCACATTCAGTTTAGTTTCTGAGATAAATTATTATTGTTTCATAGATATAAGGTGGGTCAGTTTCACTAGACAAGATTAGTATAGGCTATAATGCCTCTGCTTTCATATAGGCTTCATGGAGCTGTCCAACACTGCTAATAAAATATAAAGTTGCATTTTTAATGTTACATTAAAAACTTAAATTACTGGGAATATTTTTTAGTGTCAGTCCATGCAGAAGATAATCCGATCCATAGGCACTCTGGATATTCTGGATGGAGCATATATTGGAATCCTAAAGGTTCAGACAAGGGTATATTTGTATTAGATGTTTTTATCGTATTTAGAATTAGATATACTTTTAAAATTTCAGATAAAATTGGAAGACAAATGAAAATATTTTCAAACTAATAATGTAATTTGGTCTGTTAGGGTGTTCAGAATTTTTAGTGATTGTGTGCACATTTGCCTGTACTACACGGTTATTTCATATAAGCTCTACACACACCTCGTAATTTCATTGTCGTATATATCAAGTCAAAGGCATAACCTCCACATTCTGTCCAGGAGATGCTGAATGTCACTGCTGTGCACTTTTCCTTCCACTGCAGAAATGTCAGCAATTACAATTTATACCAGAGAGCTATTTGATAATAAACGTGGTGCAGATGGACAGGGTGAGCACACTTATTTTTCAGGGCAGTCCTGACCAGCCTCTGCTGGGACTTCCTCCCAGCCCTGCCCATGGCCCAGGATCCTATTTTTGCTGAGTGTGGGGCTGCGATTCCAGCCTCAGCAATGCTGCTGTTCTCGGCTCAATGTGCTCATGTGACTTCCTGGTTTGGCCTCAGACCGAACCCATCAAATTGCATTATCTGATGGTCACTTGGTTGTTACCAGACCCTTTTCCTGTAACCAGTCCAGACTTGTTCACCTTGCTCAGGAAGAACTGGATCTGTCTGTGAAGGCTCTAACTCAGTGTATGCTTGTGTATGTGTGCACATGTGATCTTCCTTGGCTCCTGGCTTCTCTTCTCTAGTGGAGCGGTCTTGCTTTTGCTGCTCTCTGATGATTTTGAATTTGGGATTCCTGTCCTTGTACCTTTCATCCTTCCTGTGAGGGTTATATTGAGGATATTCCCATAATCTATTCTAATATTGTGCTGTTATACCTGTGCTGAAGCTCTAACCTTGGTCTTCCTGCATAACTCCTGTAATGCTTAATATCCTGTGGTTCTGTAGCATTGGTGATAAGCTCTTGGAAAAAACATGACTAAAACTATGAATCTACAAGACATTCAGTGATTAGCCTGTCATCCTCAAAGCTTTTTTCATACTCACATACAGAAATTTCCTGTCTCAACCCCTGTACATTACTATACAAAGAAATAAATACAAATGACTTTGTAAGAATTCTTAGATCAGACTAAGATTAGCTTTCAGTATTTGGCATATCCCTGTGTTTGACAAATAGATTCTGGTTGATGACAACCTCTAGTTAAGTTATATTTCTAGTGTTTTGTTTTGAACACACAGACATTGGGAATGAATCTGTCAGGCAACCATCAAATATAGCTAGAAAAAAGAATAGGGGATGAAAATCAACATAAAAAAGGTCAGGGAAACAATCTTTGTCAAGATAAGGGTTTTATTTTCTAAAAAACAAAGCTCTTTAATATGAGCCAAATACCCAGCTATTCTGGAGGCAAGGACTCCTGGGTCTAGGAAATCGGGTTGTGATGGTGGAAGTCAACTGAAAAAAATTGGTGGAATCTTACACTGCAAGCATCAGGAAGAACCATAATCAGGAGATGGGTAAGAAAGATGAAGACCTAAAACAGCAGCAAAACATTCGTTATTGTGAGACCCCAATTAGAAAGAGAAATTATTCCAAATTTAGGCTATCTTATAGTAAGAATTATTTTTAATGTACTATACATATGAGTATTTTTGCAATAGAGGTTTTTGCTGTATTCTAAATATAATCTTTAACAGTTTCATGAAAATGTAATGAGAATATGGAACTTTGTACAAGTTTAGCAGTAATGTATTCTAACTATGGTAGTATACTGGCTCAGAATAAGGCCATCTGGTATTCCTATTCTTGTTGATACACTTTGTAGTTTATAGGCTCCCTATACATTATGAATATGTGGCTATATACAATAAAATATAGGGATGATGAATGCTGGAGAGTTAACCTTCTAGTTGTTGAAGTGAATAGGAATTTAAATACTTTATTGTTTGACTGATACTGTTTGCCGGAGGTAGTATGAAAAAGAGACTTTAACACAAAAGATGAGAAAACCCATTTTAAAAACATCAGTGATGAAAACAAATCTAAATCTGCATATTTAGAAATGTTTGTAATATATTGAATTCTGAAATCTACATAACTTTTAGAAACCCTTTTTTTTCCCCCTACATATTATGGGAACCATGGGCTAATATGTCCTTAAAACCAAAAAATACCTATTTATAACAGTTCATCATTTTAATATAGAAGTTTGGTAATCTCCTGAGAAAAAATGAAGATCAGACAAATGCATAATAATTCATGGTCTTCAATTTGAAACTGTGTCAAAGAGAGCAAAATTAATCTATTTTTCTAGTGGAAAAGTACAGAATAATATAGAAAATGGTATGTACTATGCCAGTACCAGTATGGGGGGCTCTCACAAGGACAGAGCAGAGAGGAAAAATCACCTACTGCTGACCATACTTCTTTTGGCACAGTCCAGGACACATTTGGCTTTCTGACCTGCAAGTGCACACTGTTAGCTCATGTCATCTACTAATATCCACAAGTCCTTCTCTGCAGGATTGTTTTCAATCCATCATCTTCAAAAGGTTTCCTGACATATCTCATTTGCTTTGGAAGTGAGTATTGAAGTGTTTTGATAAGAGGCCAAAGTTTTTTCCCTATGTTTAAAAATTAAAGGATTAAAGCAGTTTATTAGTTCTTTTCTAAGATACTTTGTTGAACAATAAAAGAAAACCTTAGCCTACATATAGATGTCTATGATGTAAATAAATACATGTATGTTTCTAGTGAGTGAATCTGGTAAAGAAACAAAGCAAGCTCATCTTTCCCTTCACAGAATGAAATTGGGGGAAAAAGTTTCAGCTTGATTATGTCAACTGTGTATGAACTTTGATGCTTGGTGAAATCCAAAGTAATTTGGTGAATTTTTTTCAGAAAAGTGTCATAAAACTAAAAATAAGGAAATACATTAAAAAACAAACAAAAACCCAACCAACCAATGAACAAACAAAATAAACCTCTAAGATTTGCCTTTAGAAAATGATTTAGTCCCTGAGGTTTAAGATCCTGAGGACCTCACCAAATCTAATTTGGTCTGGATCAAATTCTTGATTATCAATTAAGCAAAGAATAACAATAAGCCCATGATAACAATAAACTGGTCATACCTTCACAGTTCTGTAGTCTAATGTATTTATTCTAATATTTGTGAGAACCAACAAAGTATTTAAGCACAGAATGGCTAGTGTTGGAAGGAACCTTAAAGATCATCTAGTTCCAATCCCCCTGCAGTGGGCAGGGGTACCATTCGCTAGATCATGCTGCTCAGATGTCCATTCAATCTGGCCTTGAACAATTCCAGGGATGGAGCATCCACAACTTCTCTGGGTAACCTGTTCCAGTGCTTTCTTTACTCCTCTGAGTAAAGAATTTATTCTTAAAATCTAATCTAAACCTTCCTCCTTTCATTTTAAAATCATTGCCCATTGTCCTGTCTCTAACTGTATAAAAAGTCCCTCTTCCTTCTTTTTACAAGGCCCCTTATGGTACTAGAAGGCTGCAGTGAGGTCTTCCCAAAACCTTCCTTTCTCCAAGCTAAACAACCCCAGATCTCTCAGCCTGCCTTCAGTGCACCACTCAGCTTCATGTCATCTGCAGACTTGCTGAGGGTGCACTTGATCTCATGTCTATGCCATTGACAAAGTTATTAAAGAGTACCAGTCCCAAGATAGAGCCCTGAGGGACATCACTCCCTAGCATCCTTTTAAATGAAGAAATAATGTTTTCCTAGTGTTTGTAAGTTACCATGTGGCCTACCTGATTATAATGTATGATAAAGTTCGCATGTATACATATATATATATACACTGAAGCTGACTTTTTTCTCTAGACATCTAGATATTTTAAATTGTTAGAAAAATATTATGATTTTTTACCTCTTTTAAAAATGGTAATACTTCTAGTGATTCAATTACTGCATTTCTTAGATAACTCAAGATAATTCTGTGAATTAATTTCTCTAGGGAATATCAATCTACTACTGAAAATAAATAAATAAAAACATGACAAGTACTCCTACTGTCTTTCCCTCACCTATCCATAACGCAGAGGTGATGTTGATCTCACAAAAGTGTGATGACACATGCACTTGACTTTCATAGGCATGTAGATCCATCAGATGAAACGGGTTTGCATTCATGCATGAAATTAAAAACCCACACAGAGCTTTGTAAGACTAAAACCTAAAAGATCTGTCCTTCAGCAGTATTGGTCTTATGGTTCTTACTCTACCAACCTGTAAGATTATATCATCTTTGGGATGGACTAGCACTCTCCATAGCCAAAATCAACTTCAGTCAAACCTAATCGTTACTTCTGAGAATGTCTATTCTGCCCTATGACTGTCTTAACACTGAAGAACTAATGGAAAAATCCCTCATTCTGTACCAGATTTTCTTCAGCTATTTGTTAACTCAATTGGTTAGAGCTTGGTGCTAATAATGCCAAGGTCATGGGTCCAATCTCTGTATGGACCATTCACTTAAGAGCTGGACTCAATGATCCTTGTGGGTCCCTTCCAACTCAGAATATTCTGTGATTCTGGTCTAGTGGAAGGTGTCCCTGCCCAGGGCATGGGAGGTTGGTATTGATTTAAGAATTGTTTTCAGAAATACTCTTCATCCTTGTAATTCTTACAGTTGTGAAGATTCTTACTGTAATTAATGTGCCATTAAACCACTGAAATACTTAAAATTACTCACTTGTTCCAAGAGAAAAATTACATGTTATTTCTGGTAATTCTACTTGCAGAATATTTATATATTTGTATATATTGATCTATATTTTCCAAGTGCTTAAAAAACATCAACTAATCTTGGAAGAATGGTAAGTAGGTCTTTTTCATGAATGAGGAATAAGAACTGCCAACGTGACAAGCAAAATGCATATGCTATGACAGTAGATTTATGTCAAAGTTAAATAACACTTCACTGCTTTCCAGCTTTATACTCAACTAAAACTTTTTCAAGTTTTTCAAATCTCTCTGCTCAAAATTAAAAGCAAAAATAATGATATATTGTAGAAATTATGCTTTGGTTTATGTCCTTTATTGCAGGAAAATAGATTGTACTGTAAGGATACAGTAAAAAAACCCCTGTTGTCAGAATTATTGAACAGTTTATTTTTAGTTTTTAGGGTCTTGTTTGAGTTAATCTCCATCTAATTCTGAACACCATAGAATATATCAGCTTTGAAACCTTTTTTTGAGTCTTCTTGCAACTGAATTTTTAAAATTTGTTTATTATAGTTGTCCTATATTGAAAATTGCAATTGTGAATTACATATAAGAAGTCTATGTTATTTACCTTTCTCTTTGCTTCATTTTTAACTCCATGTAGTGGGTATTTTTCATGGTAAACTAATGGAAAGTGACAATTGTGATTGAAAATTATAATTGTGAATTACATGTAATGAATCTGTGTTGTTTACCTTTCTCTTTGTTTCATTTTTAGCTCCATGTGGTGGGCATTTTTCGTCTCCCAGTGGAGTAATTCTCTCTCCAGGCTGGCCAGGGTATTATAAAGATTCCTTGAATTGTGAGTGGGTGATAGAAGCTGAACCAGGACACTCTATCAAAATTACATTTGAAAGGTCTTTGCTAATTTTTCTTATTTAATGTTTTCCAGTTTTTACCCAGAAACAGGAGTTATTAGCTTTGTCATAACATTATTTTCACTATCGCTCAAATCAAGCAATTGTATTATCAGGTAGGACTTTCCAAAACACCTTCAGAGCATAACTATTATCTTCAGTGAAATTTCTACCTGATGTGCTGAAAAGCTTTTGAAATTTCAACCCTCTTGCACATATTTAAACCTGTCTGGCCCAGTTAAAAACTTTGTCTATTTTTGAAGATTAACTTTTTTATTTGCTTGTAACCATATTACTATGATAATTACAAAGTTCTTTGTTTCTCTCAAAACCATGAAATCTTCAACTCTAAAAATCTGAATCAATTGTGAAAACTGAATTGAATGCATTCATATTTTTATCTATTCTGAATATTTAACTATCAAATCAGCTGATCTCTTTTTGTAAAAGGACTGTGTACTTTCAGGATGGAGTTCCACTTTCCCCAAATTACTTCAGTATTCCACTTTTCCTTCATTACCGTGTCTTACTAAGGTCCATTCCCAATTCTAAGGATTGAAATGTGCTGAGCACCTTACATTTCTCATGACATTTAGTTTAAGCTCTTTATTAGAAAGCAAAACAAAAAAATGCAATTAAAGAATGCTTTTCTACATATTTTCAAGGATGTTTTAAGTTATTTTTAACTGTAAATATTAATAAAATTATATGAAAATCCAGGAAAAAAGTGCCTTTGATGATCAAAGTTTTAGGGCACAAATATCATGCAAGTACTTTTCAGTTGATCTATATGCAGTATATTTTGACTACTCCTGGGCACAGGATTAAAAGAGAAGACATTTCTTTCTTTTAATACAATTCAAAAGTTGTTTTTAGCAGGATGTGAACTCCATATTCTCTTAGCAAAATTTCTCATTGTGATAAGATTGTTTAAAACTTTTTTCTAGTACTATTGCTTACACTATAATAAAGTGATCGTGGAACATTATATACAATCAAAGGACAAGTAATAAAGACATTTCAAAGTTATTTTCTATCCTTAATATAAAATGAAAGCTAGTCTTCCAAAATCACTATTGCTCTTTATGACTTAAAATAAAGACTTACCAAACTTTTTACCAATTAGAATACATAAAAAGGTGAATAACTCCCTCTTGCAAAAACTAATCAAAACTCATATTAATTCAAAATTAAGAGAAAATTATTCTTTCTTGTCTTGTAAATCAAAATGAAAACTAAAAAAATGAGCTTTCATTAACCTAAATTTTTGAAAAAAGTTATAATTTCAAATAGTTTATTTTTAATTCAGCAATTCATTTAAACAACAGATTTGGTGTGGACAGTCATTTCAAAGTGAAAAGCATTTGCCTTTATATTTGCAAAATGCTAAGCCAGCTGCATTTTCTTTTTTTACTCATGTGTTTTACTATATATGACATTTTCTTGTGTACCCTTTTTGTTTGTAATGCATTAATACTTTGTCATAAAATTACGCAAACTCTATTCATCTTGTAAGAGCAATAAGATGTGGTCTCCAGATCAGAGAGCGAGCTTCTATCCTCTTTAAGATACTTTCATTGCTGCCCATTTTTGACACTCTTGACACTTGCCATAAATTGGGCTGATATGCTTATTGCTCAGATGCAGTAACGCAGAGAGGCTCCAGTCACATATAGATGTGTGTACTCTTATGTGTCTCTGTGCAGAAGTGCATGTAAAGATACATCTTTGTATGTTTACACAGATGCATTTAGATATATAGTTACATGTTTGGATGTAAAGAAGAAATTATTTCATAAATCAAATAATGAAACAGATCTTTATAGTGTACTGAAATAAAAGATTTTGTAAGCTATGGTTATGCTTTTTACTTAGACATTTTTCACACCGTTTAAATTTACATTCTGAGTAATTTTTAAATTAGCTTTTTAAAAACTCATTCTAGTCTTGGCTATCCTTGTTCTACTCCTTCTGCTTGCTTATCTTCCACTACATTTTCTTAAGACAAAAGGATAATTTTGTTGAAATATACACTTTTAATACTATAACCAACTGGGTTACCTATACGATTAAAAAACCACAAACCCTCATATTTTGCCCAGATCTTTACATTTCAGCTTTGTCCTTAAAAACACACATACTTTTTCTTGTTTTTATCATTGCAAGTATCAAAACTTCCACAGTATGAGTAGTTATTTGGAAGATTTTTAGTTTCTCAGTCAGGGAAAAATATTTATAGTACATGTCTAGAATCTTTACATACTTTTTTGGATTTTCTAAGAGGAGGGGAACAGTTTGTACTAATACACATTTTCTACAGAGTGACAGCTTAAGGTTGCATCAGTTTCCCACTTGTAGAGTAGTTTATTTCCTTTTAATCTCACATCTTCCTGTTTTCCAGTACCTTCTCTCTTATGACAGTGGGTAGGTGCCAGGTACTGCATTCCATGACTATATGCCACAGTGTTCCTGTTCCAAGGAGCCAGAGACATACAGGAAAACAAAGAGATCTACAGACATAGGGAATAAAAATAGCTATTAATTTTTGTGCTTTAACTATGCAAAAATATTTTTTTTCATATTTTGTTTTATGATTGTGCATGTATACTTTAAAAATTTATTCCCATTCTACAGGCATAAATAAGATAGATAATCTTCTGGTATTTTGTTATAGATCAGTATCTTTTTAGGTTCAATTGAAATGACAGAAGTGATAAATGGCAGTGCCATTCTTCATTGTAATGAAGTGTTTATCATGTAGCTTAATTATGAGTATTTAAATGCAAGGGATGCTGATAGCAAACTACTGAGTGGAGTACTAGTCACGTTTGTCTAATGAGTATACACTGCGCAGCAGGATGTCCTGACATCCCATTGAATTGGTAGGGGGGCTCTTAGAAACAAAGATGCATGTTATAAATATTAAGGCAGCTTTATTTATTCAAATAAGACCTCTTCTAAAAATTGCGTGTCACCTCCCGTCTTAGAACTTGTTTCACTCCTGTCTGCTTCTGAGTCCTCCATAAGAATAGACCTCACATAACAATGATGAAAGGACATTGGAGCGGTCTTACATGAAACTTATTCCATTTCTATAAACCCCTACTGTTTTCTCACACCGGAGAAAAAAATAGGTACCATGTAAATATATGAGATAAGTTGAGCATTGAGAGGAAAAAATTATAGAAGCATCACACTTACAAATTAAATTTAAATTATCAGATTTTGAGCCAAATGACCAAGCAAAGGCATTGTACATAATACCCCCTTCAAATTTCTTTCAGTTCATCTCACTTAAAAATGGTTCTTACTTTTTTTTCTCAGGTGTTTATTCATTTTTTTCATCACTGTATTTTTCTGCTGTTTGTGGTGTATGTAGTCTTTGAACACAAAGTATTTACGAGAGGATTTCTTTTATGTCTTTGGACGTTCAACTTAATTTCAGTATGACTTGACTAACCTGATGGCTGCATTACATTTGTAAGGTCCATGCCTTTTTACACCTTCGGTCTCAAGTATGTTTTTGATAAAGGGACTAAGAAAGCAGAACAAGACTAAATGATCTGTTTCCAAGATTTCTTCTATTTTGTATGGATTACTGGGAAAAAATATTAGAAAAAGCAAGTTATTGGTTTTTAGCAATATATCACTTTGAGTTCACATGGGAACTAGCAAAACACAAAATATTCAGTTCTCCTCCTTCTAGGATTATCCCACTTCATTTCTGTAACTCCCTATTACTTTATTTCTGTGCTCTTTTAAATGTTATTTCATGTGAATGGAACACTGATAGAAGAAAATACATGTTTTGGAGGTTTAATTTGTCTTCTCATCTTTTGCCAGACTCCTTTACACCTTAAAGCTCAGACTCTTGGGACATAAATATTGAAATACTGACTTCCTCAGTGCATTGGCATTAGTCATGCAGTTCTTTGAATGCATTTCACAAAGCCGAATTAGGCATCTAAGTAAATCAGAGAGAGAATTAAGAATATCTGAAGGGTGCTTATAAGATCCTGCTGTTAATCGTTGCTTTTTGATTCTAGAAGGGTTTTTTCAATAACCCACCAAAGTTCCTTATAGAGCAGTATGATTGATCTAAGGTCTCTCATAGCAAGAAAGAGAGAAACCACTGTCAAAATACCAGACACAAGTTTGGGATTGCTGATAGCATCTAAAACAAGACAAGCAAGGAGATATCTAGCAGCACTGTCTCACTCAGCTTTTCCTTGACAAGGACAGCACACGTGCTGTCTTTAAACACTCGTCTTGTTTTCTGTTACTTTCTAAATAGGATTTTTAGTTGTGGGTTTGTTTTTTTATTTCCCCATAACTTCTGTCACCACTTTGGACCGAATCTCAGCTGGCATAAAACCACTGGAGTCTCAGTGCAGACTCAAATAATTCTATCGCTACTTATAGAGGATTTTAAGAGTAGAAATTCAAGAGTATGATTCTTTGATAATATAAAGTACCTTGATGATATTTTTACCACATAGAATAGATAAACTAAAAGAATATATCAACATATTCTCCATATAATTTACTTAATTATTCAAAAAGACCCCATAATTTTGGGTTTTAAAATATCATATGTAAATCATATTAATCTTTATTAACAAACTCTGTTTCTGGATTTTTTTTCCTGCAATACAAACCAGCTCAAGAAGTTTAAACTTATTTCTCATGTTGCTAAACCACTAACCTGAAATTTTATTGTTGTATTAATTATATAGGATAATTAATATTATTGTATTGATATTGTAGAATAGATATGTGAAGACAAATATTATCAAGGAAGGAGTATAGTTTTAAAATATGGTGTTATTGAATTTGTTGTAACTGTCTCTTTAAATTTGTGCCTCTGGGTGTTTCCTCAATTCCAGATTTCAGACTGAACTCAATTATGATGTTTTGGAAGTTCATGATGGACCAAACTTATTATCTCCACTTCTGGGATCTTACAATGGTACACAGGTCCCCCAATTTCTGTTTAGCAGTAGCAATTTTATTTATCTTCTCTTTACAACTGATAACAGTCGTTCTAACAATGGATTCAAGATTCACTATGAAAGTAAGTAATTCTGTACTGTATTATTTGATTTCACCTCCCTCTCAATGCTTATTCTTGTCATAAATATATAAAGATTTACAGATGTCATCTTTGGTAAATTCCTGTTATTTCTCAGTCTGAGAAAGATTTAGTGATGTTAAACTGCAAGAGTGATGACCAATAATTTTACTTAAAATTTAATCTCATTGATGTACTACTCTGTGCTTTAAGAATCAAAAGATGAGAATGGGAAGCAAATGCCTTTCTTCTGGATGCTGTTTTAAGGCTTGATATTCTTATATTTTATACAATACATTTTTGTGTGTGTAAAACTGCATGAGATTAGGAAGATTATGGAAGTCTAAGCAAATAACTGAATTACTGTTTTGATTGATGTATCTGCAGCTCTAACTGAAGGTAAGGCAAAATGCACTTTACACTAATGAGCTGAAAATCAAGCTATGGGATTGCTTGCTTATGGATTTTAAGGGTTGTAAAAACCTTCCTATGTGATTTTTTCTTTTGCCTTTTTTAGAGTAATACAAATGACACTGAACAAAGTATATGTAAGATTTCATACTTTATGAATTCTTAAAATTCATTTAAGTTTATATATCCTAATTCAATTTACTTTTTGCATTTCTAAATATAACTTTTGTTGAAATAGTTAATTTTTTAAGAGAAATAATATATCTATTGTAATCACTATCTGATTTGCTTAGTAAAGGTCATAAGCACATTGTTATCTGTCCATTTCTGTTTCATACACCAACTTGTTGGAGCTACCACCAAACTGTTTTCAGGTTTTTTAGCATTATACACTAGTGGAGAATAAAATTTAAAGTTAAGATGTCAGAGAACATTGAAAATATGCATTCTTACCATTTGTACACAAAATAAACAATTTTCAGTGCTTGCTTTTCTCTTTAATAGCCCCTGTTTATACACAGACATCTAATACTAATTTAATTTTTTCTTAATTCTTACTGATTTCTCATCTTCCATTATCCAGTACAACACAATTCTGATTTCCCTTTTGGGAATAATAATGACTAATGGTTCCCTCCTCATCATTTCACCCTTCATATATCATAGTGAAAGCTGAGGTCTTTTATATGTTCTTATCTTTTATGCTAATTATTTCTTTTCACACAATTTCTTTGTAAGGAAGGATATTTTATGACTACTCTGTAGGAATGAAAAGAATAAAACCCATAAAAAATTTAACACTGAATAATTCTTATAATTTTTTGCTTCAGTATTATTCCTAGAGGTTTTTTTTTTTTTCTCATGATTATTTTATAATGAACTTCTTTGTATGAACTTTATATGTGAACTTCTCACTGGGAAATAATCTAAAAGGTTTAATATTTCAGCACACATTGAAATTTCCTTTATCAAGTCAACTTCTCTTTACTCTATTTTCTGCCATTCTTTGTCTTCTTAATGTCTCATATATCAAATAGCACTAGGTATGAGAGTTATTTATGTAAATAGTTTATCTATGTAAATATTTCAAGGATCAATATCAAAAGAAATAAAAATCACTTTAGCTATGATAAAAAATTTTGATCCAGAAAAAATAAAGGCTGGAAATCAGGATTTTGAGTGATCATCAAAGCTTTTCAACATCAGCATGAGGTACAAAATCACTTAATGTTACTAATGCAAGTTGTTATCCATAGCATCTTATAATGGTAACAGAGAGAAACAGTGCAAAGATAATTCACCTTAAATGCATGATAATGATACTCTCACCCCCACTCACAGCACAATCAATTACTTAAATGAATTTTAAAAAAAATCTATAGGTTGTTTATTTAACTTTTTCTTTTTGTTTTATTTTTTTTCTTTTTTTTTTTTTTTTTTTTTTTTTATCTAGGTGTAACTGTTAACACTTACTCTTGCTTGGATCCTGGCATACCAGTGCATGGACGTCGTTATGGACATGACTTCTCTATAGGTTCCACTGTCTCATTTAGTTGTGATCCAGGTTACAGGCTGAGTCATGAGGAGCCTTTGCTATGTGAAAAAAATCACTGGTGGAGTCACCCCCTCCCAACTTGTGATGGTAAGGATGAATGGATTAAATATAGAGTACCTTAAAATATACGGATTTTACTAAACTATTAATAACTACAATGAGTTAAATCTTGGAGCTTGGAAAACCTCTGTTTTTAGGTAAAAAGGATACTTAGAGGAAATAAATGTTATATAACTCTGTGATGAGACATATAACCAATAAAGCAGAGAATGATACATAGTTATTTAGCTCTGCAGATTACTGAAGATATGTCTATCTAAAAATATATTGCTGTGAGCTGATTGCAAAGTTAATGTATATCTGCTTGTAAATCACTCATTACAAACTACAAATATTTGTGTTTGGGTACCTATCTATGGACACAGGTGTGCTGACATACAAAACATGGAATGAAGTTTATTTATACCTGACTCAAGACCAACATTTCCTCCTGTTTGATGCTGATCACTGTGTTCCTAGCTCGGTAACAAAACTTGACACCTTTTAATCACTATAGGAATTTATTAGGACCACATTATACCTGATCATTAAGCATATGATTATTAAACCAGGCAAAAGTGGGATTGAGTAACAGGTCTCCAACATATCATTAAAAATTCTGCTTGAAAAATTATATAATATTTTCAGTCATCTCTTGTAAACTGAGTTGTTCATTTTAATGTTTTCCCACGTAGGGTGATATCAATTATATGTAATATTAAGAAAGTAGATTGTAATGTTCATTACGTTGTGTTGTTTGAGATGTTTACTTCTTGAAATAATTTCCTTGCTTGGAGCATGGCACGTGTTTTTCTGATGATGAAAATTCTGTCAGGAATAATATTACCGTTTAATTCTAGGGTAGTATTTAACAAAAAAAGTCTCCTGAACTTTTATGAACTACAGAATGCACATGATAGTATATTTTTCTAAAACAGTTCTTAGTGTCTCAGGACACTCATTTAGAAAGAAAAAGATGAGTCTGAATGAAGACTGATGAAGAAGTTCACTGATCCATATGTGATTTGCTATATGGAAATCTATTAATTTTCAATGTATTTCTTTCTTTAAAAAATGGTAAGGATTTTCTTGGTCTTCAGTTTGCTTGAATAGGATATTCTTTAGTTTTTTATATTTCAGTAAGTTGAAAGTGTCAGTATATAATGATACTTAAGACTTGTGGTGGTAAAAAGGGATGTGAATAATCACTTTCCTGAAAATGACACTCTGTAGTTATGCAAACCCATTTCCTAAGAGATTCTGCGTCTCACTCAGGCTTTGAAATGAAGAATTACAGGGTTCTGCAGTTTGCAGTCAAGGGGACTATACTTTGCTGAATAGGCCATAAAATTAGGATGTGTTTTCTCATGGTGATAGGCACTAGATGGTAACAAGGTGAAAAAAAACAGTATTAACACACTCACTATGAATACTGTGCTCTGTTGTTAATAAATGTACATATTGTCATAAATTTTTTCTTAAAGATGCTGAACTAGCATGCAATTCATTAAGTAAATGAGGTGGGTTTTTTCTCCAGAGCACATTGCTAAATGGCAGTTGTCCATTCAATAAATATGCTCTGAAGGTGAGATTAAGTACATTTATTCTACCAAATTTAATCAATTAATGGTTGAAATACTTTTAACTTCATTTTCTTCTCTGGTAGAATGTTTTTTAATAGGATTCAGAGTCCTTACACCCTCAGGAAAAAAAGGACATTTGCTAAATGTTCTGTTCTTTGCATAAACTGCAAGCATGGGTTTGTATTAATCATACCATCAATAAACACATCAGTCGCTCCTACTGCTCATTCAATATGTTACTCTGATGGTTTCTGAGGAGCAGAATTCTTTTTTGATTGTTCTTTTTGATAATTGCATCTCTTTTTTATAACTGCATCACGTAGTGATATGGAGACAGACCCTGATAATTATGCAGACAGATCATGACAACTCGTGTGTGTGTTTCGGAGGAGAAGTATGTAGAAAAGAAAAAATATTAAACTTAGAACAAGTTCTTCCTCAGAGTAGAAGATGGTATTGACTGAAATTCTATTCATTAAATTCTAGTCATGATGCGTTTTGATGTTGCACAGAAAAACATCATAAAAAAAAAGGAAATAAAATATATTGTTTTGAGCTTTGCTGAGAAAATATTGCTTGTATTACATTTATACCATTCCTATCTAACTACTACATATGATACACTTTGTACCTATATATCTGGAAAGCCCTGAATTTCTTGATTGTAGTCACCTTCCGATTCTTCACTAAAAATTTTGTCTTATCATGTCCTCTCTGTATGAATATTATAAGAGAATTTTGCTTTTAAGCTTTGAATAGATATGAAAAAATCTAGTTTTCTCAATATATGAATTATTGTATTAATCTCATTAAAAATTACAGGTAAAATAATGTAAAAGTTAGATACCTAATTAAGAGTGTAAAGCGCTCTTTATTCCCTTCATCATAACATGAAATTGAATTCTAATAGATAATAATACTTATTCAATATTTGAATTAAAAATAAATATTGTCATTCCACCTGATCTTCATTTACCTAAGAAAATTAATAAATAGAATGAAAAATATTCAAGCAAGATAGAAAACATTTAATGTTTACTTTGGAAACCCCTAGATGCCCAAACAAATTAAGAAATATGACTTATGCAATACCATGAGGAACTTATTCAGGAAATATGGCAGAGAAGAGATGTTATGTAATTTCTGTTGATATGTCTAAGATAAAAATAATACTTCTATTAAAATACAGCTGTTAAAAAGCCTGCTGCAAATATTCAATGTGGTAGAGGCCAAAATTGGAAACGGATAACATATATTGGTCTATTTTAGATTTAAGTAAGAGGGTAAAAATACAAGTTTATATTGTGAGTAATCTAGGCTACACTAGTTTCTATTAAGATAATCTGTTGTGTATTATAACTCAAGTCCAAGATTTCTTTCTAGAAGCTGATTATGATAATTTGATGTCCATATTGGTAATTTACCACTACTGATCTACATCCTGTTGTAAGATTGCATTTTCTGTAATTAGGGAAGACAAATGCCAAAGTTTCTTGGTCTAGGAAGTACAGTATGCAAGATTCAAAATCTAATTCACTGTTTCAATAATTTTAAACTATGTTTTACATGTCACTTTTATTATCTAATTGCACAATAAATGAGAACCACCCTAGAATTATATTTTTAGTTGGAAGTTAGAGTTAATTAAGCAAATGAATGTAATGAGGCTTCTGTGTGTTTGTGCACATATATATTCGTATCTGGAGTTATATATACACATCACATTTACGTATAAATAGGGTTTGCTTTTTGTTTCTTTGTGGTTCTGTCCGAACTAGAATATGTTATTAGTTTTTTTCAATGATACTTGAAAACCAAAACTAATCATTATTACAAATCAATTAAAATTGTGTGTTTTCTCTTCCCATCACCTCTGAAAAACAAATAGTTTTCAGTTATTTGTACTTACAACAAGCTGAACTTACTGAAAAAAGGTGGGGTTTTCATACTTCTTATGAGTATTTTCTCTTTTCTGAGAAAATTGAGTTACATCTTTGTATGTCAGTGTCTAAGTTGTGTTTGGTAATCCATGGCTAGTCTCTTGAAAAATCTTTATATAAGAAAATGATAGTTGATATAAATTGAAAATGTGGAAAATGTTAATTTCCAATATATCTTCAATCAGACTAAAAAGAAAAAATATTATGTTTGGGGCTTTTTTACATTACTTATTAACACCATTTGTAGAAATACATGGATAAATGCATTTCTATATGTTTGTACCTATTTTTATATATATCTTTATTATTTTCACCTGTTTTACTAAAATAACTCATACATTCTCTTGATAGTTTTCTGTCCTTTTTGGATATGATGACCCCCTTCTTCTCACATCCAGGTTTCTTGAAATTTCGTATTATTGCTATATTCTACAAATTCTGAGACTGACTGGTATTTTGTAAAAAAAAATAGTTTTAAATAGATTGTAAATTGTATTCATAGATCTCAGGTGTCAGAGAACATAATTGTTGAGTTTTATTTCATGGTGTGAAAAGCAAAGTTTAAGAGGATTTTCTGTGGATAAGTTTTAAACTAACTATACAGGATGACCCCAGGAAGAGAGGATATGTGAAAGCAAAATGGAAAAAAAAACAAACAAACATCTATGAACAAAAATGTCATAATCTAATGTGAGTTGTCCCAGCAATATGTTTCTGTAATATAGCTGCCGAGACAAGACAGGCTGCTAAGAACTTGCAATTGTTAATAGTGGTCATAGAGATGGAAATTGCAAGATTGATTTCCTTTAGCAGTTTTATAGTAGCATAAAATATGGCCTGAAATGGAATTTTGCAATTTTATGAATGACACAAGTGTTTTCACTACAATTTTTCATGTATTTGAGGGATGAAGCATGGCCTACGTGTCTCCCAATGAGACATTTATGAGTAATCAGACTAAAGTTTCTGAACCTGTTTGGGCCAAAAATTATTTTCTATGTATATAGGGCCATTTTCTAAGCTAGGCTTGCTTGCTGTTACTCTTTTTTGTGATTGATCATGCTACTGAGCAAAATAATTTACAACAACAGAAAGTACAAGTAATCACGGCAACATTGTAAGAATTTATTTCAGCTGAACAACTGATGTAGTCACTGAACTCCACTATTAAATTAGAATCTTCATTCATAGTTATCCAAGACTTGCTTATTAAATTACCACATCATTTCTGATCACCAGAGTGCTGTAGAAGTACTTTTTAATGTATTTCTATGTACTTATCTGTATTTCATAGACTCTTTTATATTTTATTCTCTTTATTTTTGGGGGTTTTTTTGGGTTTGTTTGCTTGTTTGTTTTAATCATTATTATTATTTTAGGAGTTTTTTCTCCTTATTTAAAAAACATTGTAGTGGAGGCAAAAAATTAGACATATCTTAGTTCAGCTTCTCTGCTTGCATAAAAAAGAAATTATTAGTTAGTGTGTTAACAACACAATATTCCATTTTCCACATAAGAATTCCAAAATAGTGCTTCAGTTATTTGCTCAAGAATTCATTCTACTTTTGCTGTATCATCAGATAAAGTGAAAGAAAGGTTTCTTGTAGAATCTGGAAATATATATGTTTATCATATATATATTCTGTGTTTATTTTCATGTCTTTCTGTTTTCCTTTGCACTCTGAAACAGGCCGATACTAGTACTGATATTATATGCTTGGGCTGTTTGCCATCTTATCAGGGCCAGTGCACATTTTCTATTTCAGATTTGTCAACTTGGCTTTTTTTCTAAAACACCGGGTCCTTGATGCCTTTTTTTGCCATCTGCTAGCCTTCACAGAGTTACACTGAGTGTCTGATGACATGCCATGGATGTTTTATCACCATTTGCATTCCTGAAAGGTTTTCCAAACACCCACTGTAAAATATATTTTTTGTTTGGTCTATTTCCCATGTTTATAAAAACTGATTTTCTTATTTAATAGACAAAATAGATAGTTACCATCAGAAGCTCCAGTAACATGCTGTCACAGACATGATTCTGTTTTGCTAATGTCTAAATATAGCAAGATCAGGTGATAAGTGGGAAGTGTTTACCTTCAGTGTCTCTTCATCAGAAGTGAGGAGGAAAATTAATATGGTTGTAAGTTATTTTCCTGTGGCAACAATAAAGAGAGTGGGCAATTGTGGTCCTAGAATGTCCTATTTCAGCCTATGGTAGTGGATTTGTAAATTTTCAGCTTACAACTAGGCCAAAAATTCTAGAATGCTGGCAGGAGAAATAGTACGTAGAAAACAATCATGAGGCTATCCAGACAAGTAAGCATGTTTAAAACAGAAATATAGCGAGTTAGAACACCAACAAACTTAAGGCAAAATAAAGCAGTCTTCATCCTAGAATGCAGGATGAATTTCCATTTCTGATTTATAAGAAAACTGTAATTATATGTATACTTCTTTTCAATCAGTGCCCTAGGGAGAGTGATGGCATGCAGTGCCATAACCTCATTATGAAAAATTATTGATCTTTGTGAAAACATTCCACGGTGCTACTAAAATTTCTGGAAAATGCATGTATCTCATTTAGACAAATGTCTACTCAGGTACAGGGTAGACAGAAGTTACATTCTAGACATTCTCTTGATTCACTGTCTGGCTTGCCCTCAAATCAGTTTTGAATGTACAGCTACAAGCAGAAAATGATGACATGTCAACATATTCATTCTCAAATATGCAACATTAATAGCAAAGGCAAAAATGGGTATAACTTCCATCATTTACCCACCAATGTGTAGCAGAAATTGCCATAAGTAGAATAAATATCAAGATATAGCAGAAAAAACAGCATGATGTAGCAAATTACACAACACCTTTCTCCTGAAGAAATATGTAGATGTTTGAGCACATACTGAAAGGCCAAACTTCTCTCACCTTTACAATTCATACTGTTGAGTGCTGCACTAGCAGTTGATTTGATGTTACAGAAGGAGTAGGAGCAGGTTAAACCAGCTAGTGCAGGTGGGGCAGCATCTCTCAGAAAGCTCCTCCAGCCTGTACCAGGGTCCTTCTCTCATTCTCGTTGCTGTGGCAGCAGGGTGAGAAGCACAGACACGAGCAATAAATAGGTGAATGACAGTTTATACAGTTAGGAGAAAAGGGATTGATGGTTGTATCAACTGGAATTACAGAAAAGTAGCTGCCACTTGCATCTTTCTAAAACTGCCTTTCAAGAGCTTTAACATCTGCTAAAGAGAAAATCTTACTCTTAAATACAGGAGTGGTGAATACTGGCTTAGATTAAGGTGAGGGCTCAAAGAAACAATGGCTGACACCAATAAAAATTCTGAAAGGGCATCGTTTGACTACTTATGGCTGGAAAGGAAGAGATTGTGTTAAATACTTTGGAAGGACTGCTCATATGAAGAACTGCAATGAGTTTTACTAAAACAGTCTATATTATTTGACCTACTGGTGACAGTAACATAGTTCACTGTTTTTCTTTATCCTAAAACATTTCTACAGAATAATTTTGGTAATACATATAATTAGGCCAAGAAAAATAAAAGGAATAGATATTTTTAATCTTAACAAAAAAAAAATAGAACTCCTCATTTGTCTTATAATATATGCCTTTCTGAGATAATCTATATTCAGAGAACTATGATGTAATAACTTGCTTGGTACTGAATATTAATCACTGTTATTGATATATGATAATTCTAAGGTATGAGACTCTTCATTACTAAAAATTACTCATTAATTTTGTATTTCAAAAGCTCTGCAATGGAAAATCAACCGTTAAACTGTAATGGTGAATTGTGAAGTTATTTTTGCCAGTGTTGTAATGACTAATTGTTTGTATTTTACATTAATTCAAGCTGTAATTTAATTTTTGTGTTGTTCAATTACCAATTATTTTTATGAAGTTTCTACTGAAACTATGTAAAAACTTGTTCTTACATTGGCACTTGTCATTATCATTTGCATTATAGATATAAATGCATATCCAATAATTATATACAGGAAAGCATGTCACGCTTCCCTGCAAAAATATTTTAATTAAGTAATTCTTCAGTGACGAGATCCATTATATGCCATTTTAAATCTCCAACCTTGACTTCTGGCTCAAGTGATATTGTTTGGCTCTGTCTTTTCTGCTTTCATCTCTGCTGACCTTAAGTCTTTCACAGTCTCCAGAAAACATGAAAAAACAACCAAGGAAACTTCATTTCCATTTTCTTGTGTCTATTAAACACATATTATTTATTAATTGGTTACATTTCTTTTTATATTGTGTAAAAATGACCTGTAGTTCTATCTGAAATTGCTAAATCATTTGAGCCACTACTTTTAAGTCATTTTAAAATCAGAATTTTCAAAAAATTTGGGTTTTTTCCATTTTCCCTCATAAGTAACTTTTCTATTTGTCATTTATTATTATTATTGCTATTGTTATTATTGTTGTTATTATTATTATTTTCTTTTTTTTTTCTAGCTTTATGTGGTGGAGATGTTAGAGGACCTAGTGGAACAATTTTATCACCAGGTTATCCTGATCTATATCCAAATTCACTGAATTGCACATGGACTGTGGATGTTACCCATGGCAAAGGTAAATAAATCCTTTTCTCTACTTCCAACTTGTGGGGTTTTTTTAATATATAAGTCCAGTATTATGTATTATAGATGTAGACTTAGGTTAGCAGCAAAGCACTTAGAATTGCATTGCTGATTTGTAGTTTCATTTATTTTTGTTGCAGTAGCTCCTAGAATTCCATAAGTGGAGTAAGCCCTTATTCTTCCCACAAAATGGGAAGTCAATAAGAAAGATAATATACAATGACTGATCACAGAAGCTGAAGACCGGGAGGCTTTTAAGAAAGAGGTGGTTATTTGTTGAAGGTAGATTTCAGGAAAAAGATGTAATACTGGTTTTAACTCTTCTCTGAGAGCTTAGGACACTTAGGACACAAATGGAAGCTGCTATTTCCAGGTAGCAAAGTTTCCCAGAAACAATATGTCCTAGTTGCTTTCAGGTGAAAGGGTTTGGTACAAGATGAGAAGAGTTGGGTCATACTTTTAGATTTTTGTTGGTATTTTATTTTAAATATGGGAGTGACTGCATAGTTGTGCTGGTTTAAAAGTTAACCAACAGGGGAAACCAACCCAACTCAAAAGAGAGATTACAAATCAGAATAGCAATTTAATAAAATAATACAATAAGTACGACCACATGGGCAAGCAACCAGCCCTAACCCACAAAGCCCAAATGTACAACCCAGCACCCCAGGCCACAAACAAAACAGTGCTCCCTGGGCCCCCCCTGAGTCCAAAGCAAAGGGAGAGGGGAAAAAACCTGCTGGTGGGAGAGCTGCTGCAGTCTGGCCCAAGTGGTGATTGCAGTTCAGTTGAGGGTGGTGGTCTCAGTCCGGCTGAGAGCGACGAGCTGCAGTCTGGCTGAGAGCGGTGAGCTGCAGTCCTCCTCTGGATCCCACGAGAGGTGGAAAGGTTCTGAAACTCCAGGTTTATATATTCTCCAGCTCAGGCAGCAATGCTTAGTCCCTCCCTCAGAGCGGGGAATTCCATAAAAGGATGCTCAATCCTTCCCTCAGAGTGGTGATGCCTTAAGCCCCTAATGTTTTTTTTATTTTTCTAATATTTCTAAGACTTGTAAGTTTTATAAGTAGGTTTTAAAAGCAGAAACCCTCCCTTCTTTGTCCCTTGTCCCTATCCCTTTCCCTGTAGCACCCTTGTTTATACATTCCCTAACCCTCTTACCCCATTCTATCCTCCCTATATCACTCATATCCCCAAATCTAACAGAAATGTTTAGTCTTTTGTTAAGGCAAGGCCTAGACAGTTGACAGAACAGCATATCTGTGCCTAAACCACAGAATACGGTCAAGAATTAGGTAACTATGTACCCTTTGTGCTCTGATGATGGTGAAGGTGATGAAGTAGGTGGTCCCGAAATGCACCCCAGACCCATTTTAAGGGGGTGGACCCCGGGGCGGTCCAGAGCAAAGGCCACAGGGTGGACACATCTGGGATTGGATGGATGGTATTATAAAATGTAACCCTTTCTTATCTCACCCCTAATTAACTGCTCCGGAGATTTTTTTCAGCACCTAAATCCCACGGCAACAGTGGGGAATTCCATAAAAGGGTGTGAGGGTGCTCATTTAGGGAATTCCACAAAAGGGCATGAGGACAGGAGCATGGGGGAAGGGGGGGGGGGGCACCTCGCAGACCTCTACTGACAACAGTTTCTGGGAAATGGCATGGAGGGCTATAGAATACACAGTTTTGGGCTACACCCATCCAATGATGAATCGGTCCCAGCTGTTCTAACTAGGACAATAGTACTCTTGTACTATACGTGAAAAGAGCTAGAGAGGTATAAGATTTAATGTTACAGAAGGACAAAAATAAAGGTAGGCACCACAAGCGAATTCAGCACAGAATAAGCTAGTAAGAACACGAAAAGGAGAATTACATTTTAATGCTGGAAAGAATACATGGAAAAGAATGAAAGGGAGAAGAAGAAAGACAAGTTCAATCCTGAATTTCATCAGTTTTCTCTGTGGGGGCATGAAAAATGTGGCAAAGCATACTGATGATGTATTCCTCTAAGCAAGAGTTATTGATGGCATAAAAATAAGACTACTGATACAGAGAATTGTGCTGATCTGTGATCCCCTTATTCCATTTGGTACAAATAGTGTGATAGTTCATCTGGATGTTAAATCACTCTGGTTGTCCCATTTAAAACTCCTTAAAGTGTTAAAGTGGCAAAGTGTATCTCTCAAAATTATTGCTGCAGCTGTTCCATAGTCTCTCTTACTACCAAGTGATGCCATTGTGTCAGTTTGATTCTAAATATCCACAGTGAAAAAGCATCCTGAAATTACTGATCCTACATAAAATGCTGCATTTGCCCTTGTTACCTCTAGGTATGATACGTGGCTTTTAGAGTTACAGGAGTATAAGGTACTGTGGATCTTTTGTTCTTCTGGATAAGCAAGAAAGACTTATGGAAAGTGTAAAGAAACTGTTAGATCTGTAGTCATTTAGCTTGCAGCCTGCCTGAAAAACCATTGGTTAACCAGCACAAACTTTATAATCTGAGAATTGAAGACAAGTAGTACAGACGGATAAGAATTTAGCTTCATGGAGTAATTCATGCCAGAAAATTTTGTGAATTCTACAGTAAACATGAGCTCAGATTAAGCCACATTTTCCAGGATTCTTTTAAGACATTTTATTAACACTTTGATTTTTCTTAAATTATTACATTTTGTCTGCGATTAGCAGGCAATTCAATATATGGTGAAATGAAATCTGTAGAGTATCAGTGGTATGTTTTACACCATTTATTAGTAGAACAGTTAATTTACCTATCCCCCAACAGTCTGGATTGTAATATTGAGAAGTGACATTTTAGAGTGTTATGTCTTCCTGTCTTCATTTCAGATTTTAAATATTCCCCTTATAAAGAAAGGGGCATGTGAGGCAGAATAAGAAGGAATCTACCTGAGCAAATCTTTTAAAATTCTTCCCATGAGAAGACACAATCTGTCACACAGCATATATTAATGTGATTAGAATATTTTCTAAAGAAAAATAAATTGTACTGCTACTGCTGGGATATACCTTTGGGTTTTGCTTAGAAATGTCATTGCAATGTGGAAAATTGATTGAAACATTCCCTTGAGTTAAACCTTGAGTTTGGTGTTTGAACAATATTCAGTGAAGCTCAGCTGTGATTCACAGGAATTTCATTATTTTGGGTTACTACCATGAAATTTTCTTTGGCATTTCTGATTTTGTTGTGGCAGTATACTTGCATGCATAAAGGAGGCCAAAATTAACTTGGAGTGCAATACACATAACAAATATGACCTCTCATTCTGTATATATCTCAGGTTTTTTTAAGAACTCTCTTTTCATGTAGGATCAGCACTGATCCTATACAAAAATATGTTTAAAAACCCCCAGACATTTAAGAGTTTATCAATTCCAAATCTAAATTTATATACATTAGCTCAAAAGATATGCAACCTAATTTCAATTCCAAAATTCTGTGTGTGATTTTTGCCAATTTATTGTCACACAATCTGAGAGAATAAAAAGGGTGATCAAAGCAGATGAATGGCTTTGCTCATGTAATTAGTAAATTAAGAATTTTTAAAATCCAGAACAAGTTTTTTTGATAACTTTTTTTTTCCTAAGCAGAAAATACAATCCAATATGGTAATTTCTATATCAGTTCTACTAAGTAAGGATGTGTTTTTTGGGATCTGGTGGAGTATGTGATGTGTGTGGAGTTATAAGAAGAGAAGGAGATGTCTACTTCAAAAGGATGAATAGGCCTTCAATCCCTTTAAAAGGTCTCCATAGATAGGTAGAGGTCTCCAAGATCCAAGGGATTTCTCTCATTACTCCCAGCTGTATGTCCGGCTGATCACAAGACTAAGCATATATTCCAAAGATGCCAATATCTACATACGTATGGATGACTGGTCACACAGACTAACACGGATAGCGGCAAGAGTCTTATTGGCACCCACAGAAACACCAACAGCCCTGAAACGGACATGAAAACTACAGGCAACCAAATCCTGTTTCTGCGTTTGGGTCGATGGAAAAAGGAGTTTTCCAGAAGTGACACAGACTCACACACGCACAGGAATGTGTTCCTACAACCTTCCATATCCTGACCCAGGAGCTGGACCCCAGATCCCACTCCTACCAGGTGCTGCCCACTCTGTGACCAATGGCCCTTTTTCCAGCTGGCCCCAATCTCATTCTGCTCACCATGCAATCCATACTAATGTTCACTAGTGGTCACACACGTGCTCGCACTCTGGACAGAAGATACACTTTCACACTAGTCAGGAACAGAGTTTTAAAGTAATAGAGGACAGGCTACAGTGGTTAGGTACAGGGATTAGTGAGAGAGGATTAACCCTATCTCTATTTCCACACTTTTTTCTCTCTTAACTAGCATGATCCACACCGTTATCTTCCTTTGGCCCTCAATATACCACAAAAAGTTTCGCAGTCTCTGACTTTCATTTAAAAAAAATCTCATCTTCACTTTTACGTAATCTCACAAATTCCCTGTAACAGTCCACAGTATTCTAATTTTCATGAGACCAAAGTCAATATTCTTTCCCCCATTGTAATTACTTACTAAGTTCTAATTGAAGAACTTTAAGATTACAGTGATACATTTAATTTTTCATCAGTCAGAAACTGAAGAGTTCTGGTCTTTGTTAGTATCTCCACTAAATCCTACTCATTAAAGCTTACGCATGTGTGTATACCATTCATTACTTCCCTCATTTTTTGTCTTTGCTTCCTGTACTGAAAGGTCCTTGGCTATGTTTGTAAACCAAGTGTCCTTGCATTCCAGATACCCTCACAAGCTGTATTTCTTAGGTGTGATTGAGTTGCATTAATGTAAATATTTAATGCAATTCAGACAACTTCAAGGATACTGTAAAAAAAAACACTATAAGAAAATTGTACTGAGAGCTTCTAAAGCTGCATGTGAAGTCATGAGGTTTCTGTGCTTAGATAACTGAGTCAAGCACAGTATATGTAGCTTGGGTTTTGCTACCCTGTTTGGGCAGATGGGAGCTGGTGTTAGTGGGAGGAGGGTGCAGTGTTGAGGGGTTTAGGTAGGGGAAATATTGTTTGCTTTTTAATTAAATTATGTCTGATATTAAAAATCTGTTGCACATGAGAGTACCCAAAGATCTTCATCTACCATGTTAATCTGCAATCACATGAATGGATCTTGCTAAGTATAACATCATCAGATATGTTTGAGAGAACCTGAATCGTAGGTTTATAACTGTCATGATAAAACTGAAAATGATATTACACTTGAGGTCTCAGTAATCACTTAAACTAGCTAATGGATTCCTCTGTTTCTTTTTCTTGACTCTTCTGTGTATTCTACCTGGAGATCATGTTCTGATTCTCAGTTAAAAATGCAAAAGTGATTTAATCGTGTGTCTTGATCTTTAAGTCTCTTTATTGCTATTGTATTATTATGATATATCTTCCTTTCTAAATGTGTGATTTATGTCTGATAGTTGGCAAAAAATCATACTGTTGACATATGCCACATCTTATTAAGAGACTTCCCTTTTTTAGGTGAAAGTGCTGCTGCTACTGTAAGTCCCATTAGAATATAATGTAATATATTTTATAACCTTTCCTTTCACTGCTGCTGTGCAAGGATACTGATGACTGCAAGAAATAAGGTTAATCTTTCCCATTCCACCATAAACAGTTTGTAGTTTTGAGCATATATAGTACATCAATGGATTTTACACAAAATTTCAAGCATACATCTTTGAATTCTAGAAATCAAACATCTGTATTTTGCAACTAAAGGCAAAAGTGAAAGTGGTTTCAAAACAAAAAGACCTCTTGCAAAGATATTTTAACTCTAAAATCTGGAGAGATACTAATTTTTAGAAAATTTAGATTATCCTAATTTTCTGAACAATACAATAATGAAATGCATGAATTTTCACCTTAGCTTAATTACATTGATGTAATAGGGTGATATGTAAATCTAATTCTACTTTTTCTAATAGGAGTGCAGTTCACCTTCTACACCTTTCACCTGGAGGATCACCATGACTACTTACTAATAACAGAGAATGGCAGTTTCACACAACCATTAGCACGTCTGACTGGCTCAGAGCTTCCTTCACCAATCAATGCTGGTCTCTATGGAAATTTCAGGGCTCAATTGCGCTTTATTTCAGATTTTTCAATATCGTATGAAGGATTTAATATTTCTTTCTCTGGTAAGGACATACCTATAATACCTGACTCCTGAAAAAGTTGGTGGTTTGGGTTGTTTGGTTTTGGTTTTGTTTTTTTTTTTCCTGTATTTTATATAAAGAAAAAAAAGGTTAAAAATTGAAGTGATTTTGGTGAATACGTGTATTGAATAATTAAATTATATAAGCTGTTTCCTAAGCACAATAATTTCAAAGCAAGCAAACCTTTCTGTCTCTGTAGAGGCAGAGGAAACATTTCTGCTACAGGATAAATAAAATAGCAGTAAACTAATTGTAAGACACTTTATCAAGTGAGGGGAGGAAACAGAACTAGTCTAATTTCAGCTAGTGAAGTTCCAGATGATCCAAAGTGTCAGTTATTTATGGTTGTGCTGTGCCATTGTTTTAGTTTGTTTTATATACCTGAGATATTTGTGGCTCTTACAAGAGTGATAAATAATGTTGTTTTATGTATCTTAAAAACATTGTGAATGTATTAATTTGTCTTACTTTTTGATGTAATATAATTGTCCATTTAACATTCACACATTAATTTTGTTTTAAAACCTAGAGTCTGTGTTGATAGGTGGAAATATTGAGAAATTACTAGACTGCAAGATTACAAATATGACTGGTAGAACACATGTTCTCATTTGTACAAACTGACTTGCTCTCTTGTTTTCAGAGTATAATCTTGAACCTTGTGAAGATCCTGGGATCCCACAATTTGGTAACAGAATAGGATTTAATTTTGGAGTGGGAGATATTCTGACATTCTCCTGTTCTTCTGGATATCGTTTAGAAGGAGCTTCAGAGGTTATTTGTCTTGGTGGTGGACGACGAGTATGGAGTGCACCTCTTCCAAGGTGTGTGGGTACGTGGTCAGCTGCTTTCATTTGCTTGTATGTGTAGTCATTGTCCATGGACTTGCAGATTTAAAGCATGGAAAAGCATGGTAATGCACCTCTTACTTTTTGACGTACTCTCATATCCTCCATATCTCCTTAGTAAAATTTTTTTTTAAGCTTTTTGTAATATATTTAGTATTATAACTGTCAGTGGACGTCATACTCTATGTCTGAAAGCAATTCAAATTGTGGGCACCATGCTTACTCTTCTTATTTTGATTAATAGGTTAGGACCCTGGGTAAAAATTAAAATCAGCATTTACCTGTTCAAATGTCTAATAATTGATTTTTTTTTTTTGCCAATGCAAGTTTCCAAGTGATACTTGGGTTATAAAATTATGTAAATGTAGTTAGACCACTTAGACCAGACTTATTTCATACAACTAGGTCCTTGTATAGAAGTACAGTCAACCTATCCTTCCTATACAAGAACCATATCCTCAGAATATCCTTAGAACAGTTCTGGGTTTAAAGTTATAGCTAACTGAGAGGAAACACTTTCTAATGGTTCCTAGCACTCTCCACTCACTGTAGAGGTAACCTATCTATGTAGTTTTGACTAGGAGCTTAGCTTTTAATAGCTAGAGAATATTGTTTGAGCTGAATTCTTCCAAAATTATTTACTTTTCAGTTCTGTTGAGAACTGTTAAAACAAGACCTTTAAAAAGTAGGATAGTTACTTAAGCATCTGTATAAGTTTTAATTTATTTGAGTGTATATATTTTGAAATTTGTTAAAGAGTATGTGCTATATGGAAAGTTTTACAAATGAAAACATCTGTATCACTGTGCATATGAAATATTTTATTTTTTCATACTAAATTGTATGATAGTAAAACATAAGTGTCTTTCAGATGCTGATTGTATAATGTCTATGGATTTTTTCTGTACTCCTTCTTATTAATTTTTATTTACTGTGCCATAATTTTTGTGTCCAAACTATTTCTATGCTTACCTTGGTATAAGAAAAAAATATCAATTTAGCATTTATGTATGCACCTACAGAAGAGAAGGTTTAGAAGCTGAGTCAGAGCAATGGATGAATAAAAGTTATTTTTATGTTGGGGTTGATAAATTTGAACCAAAAGAATAATAATGAATGCATGCACAGTCATGAAGAGAGGCTAAATTTCAGTGATACATTTCTGGAAGTGTTAGTATACTGCAAACAAATTGGTAAATTATTAGTAAAGGGAAACTTACACAGCAGCATAAATGAAAAAAAAATGTTATTTAGGTTTCATGGCATAGAAAATAATGTTTATGTTTGCATGTTGGGTGGGGAGAAGAGAAAACCTATAATATAAGGAATAAATTATTATCTGGTTGATGTGTTTTCTGCTTACCTTTGAAAGATAGTCTCGACTGGAGTGACTTAATCAACAATTTCCCCCCCATAAGTATCAAGCCTTTGTCAATTTTGTGCTTAATTTATATGCTGTAATAATGGAATCCAAATAAGTAGAGATTAGAAATTCCTGTTGACCACTTATATTGGATTTAAAGTTTATGTATTGTTATTGTTCCTCACGCTTGGCATTTTCTGCCAAAATGATTAAGGAGCTGGAATGCTTCTGATGTCATCTACATTTTCACATGCACACAACATCAACTGGGAACCAACCACTGCTCATAGTATTTGTGTTCATCTTGTCAAAACAAGAATAAAATGCAAAAAAGACAGATAAAAGAGAAGAAGTTTGGTGGAAGGCCAGGCATCCCTTTCTGGATACAACAAGGGCCAATGTGCTGAGTCTTGAAACAGAGTAATCAATCATAATCAATTCTAAACCAAATATTTTTCCAGTGAATTAGAAACTGTCTTTCCTTTTCTTATTGAGAAGCTGGATAAATATTTTTTATTTATTAATTAATGTTATAATTATTCATTTTATGAAGTTTTTTTCAAAATATTTTGACTTAAGAAATGAAATTTTGAAATTAAAATTCAATAAATGAAAAAGTAATGTTCAAATAGCAGACAATTTTTTTTTACTGAATTTTTAAAGACGAATTGCTTAAAGGATGGCATTATCTCTATTCCATCAGGATTGATGTTGTGCTGGAACAATTTTTGTATCAAGTATTTTCTAAAAAAGCATAAAGATCTTTCATATTTCTGTCCACCATATGATGATTCAGCACATTCTGGGGTAGATGTCTGTAGTTACTCATGAGCAAGCACTTTTTGATGATAGCTGAAAACACTGGCATATTATCCATAATGTTTTGATTCATAAATCTAAAACACCCACTGTATGAGTCATGATGAATTAACTCCAACACAGTCAACAGTACAAACTGTTAATAAATGGATGTATCTAATGATTAAAGAAAAGAGTCCATAATCTTTAAATTGCTTGCTTTGAACTTCTCCATGGACAGTGAAAAAATTTCTCTTTTTGACTCTAAATGATAGATTCTTAAAAAAATACTTATAGTAAGTATGAATGCTTGTTTACTTTTGGCTTTTTATAGAAGCAAAATCTATAGTCCTAAGGAATCAAGATTTTCATCAATATGGTAGTGGTTAGACTCCATCTTGTAACACAGAGCAGAGGTCTCATCTTAAGTTTGTGAATATGGAGTTGTTTTCGTAGAGTTGTAGTGCCTCTGAAATGGTTCTGATGCATTCAGAGTTCAAGTGTCTTTGCCTAGTTATCTTTTTAATTTTTGTATACCATAGTTAGATTACGAGAAACTAGTTTGAATTTTCCCATAACTGTGTTACAGACAAGAAAAAACAAGAGAAATTGTTGTTGATTTCAAGGGAAAAATGATGAAATAGATAAAATTAAGCTTTTCTTATAATCAGTAATGGAATGGATATGATTAAGGATCTGTTTGAGTACTGTCATTCCTTTGTTTCTTGGTTTATTTTCATGCTATATTCAAATGATAACGAAAGGCAGTGTTCACACTCAGCACACACTCTGTTTTCTTGGAATTACTTCTCTTTCCAGTGAAATGTAGAAAGTGGTCTCTACTATGACAAAATTTCTTCTGTCTTCATAGCTGCCCAACTGTATCAGGCCTTTTCCTTTGTCCGTCTTTGAGCTGTACAATTTCTTTCCAGTCTAATAAACCGTAACTGGAAGACATTGACTTTAAGGCTTTTTTTTTCTTTTGCTCATATGTTACTTACACTTATATTTCTCCTTATCACATTTTCTGTCCATTTTTCTCAGTAGGTCCTAAACAGTCTCTGGTGTTCTGAACTTACAGATTTTCAAGGAACTATGACCTTGCAAATATAAAAACCAGAAAAACAAACACAGAAAATCTACAGGCAAATTAATTAATTTCTATAATGTTGGATACTTTTCAGATAATATTTTGCTGGTAAAGATTTTTGCCAAGCTGTTCAGTGATGTAGTTTCTTTGCCAAGCTCAAGTTAGGGTACTTTTCAGGGATTATCTGGGGAGGAAAAAAATATTTTAAAGGTTCTATTGTATGAGAGAAAAAATAAATTCAGTGTTGACTAAAGCACAGTTATGCAACCAATGAAGTGAAAGTTCTAAATCAGATGCATCTGTAGTAAACTCCTTAATTAGCAGGACAGCTATTAGCTACCCTCTGCACATCTTATTCCATATGCCATTAGAGACTTACTGCATAGCTCTACCCATTTCTGTGCATACAAAAAAATTTAGGCAAAGATTGCTTTTAATATATTTTGTTTGGAAAAATGTCCTTTTGCTAGTTTTGAGATTTCTTTTAGTATGAGGAGTGTCTTAGCAGCATGAAGTCTGAGTTTAAGGGCTGTGATATCCACTTATTGGATATCACAATTGATTCATCTCAGAACAAACTAATCCTAATCTTTCTTCTGTTTGTAAGAAGTAAAATTATTCCTTTAAATATTTCTCCTATCATATCCTAATATGTTGTATGTCTGTTGTATGTTTTCTCCATTTTTTTGTGGTTTGGGATAATTTTTTTTTGTGTTGGTCTTTTTTTATAAGAATGTTAGGTTATTTTAAAGAAAAATCATGCACATCGGTACTTTAAATTGTCCTAATATAGAATATGGTTTTGTTAATACAATTTACCTTGTTAATACTAACACAGAAACTTGTTTGTCGTGCTATTTCTTTATCATCCTTTGGTCAAATGCAATACAGGAGCATATTGTTTGAAGTATTTGGGACTCTTCCCCATTTCTTGTCAGCTGGAGCTATTAGATATGAAAAATAATATTATTAATGTATGTAATTCTTTATAAGAAAGGTTTATTTTGTATTTGGCCACTGGCCATTTGGCCATTGATGTAGAACCATCATCTTGCTGTAAAAATATAGATTTTAAGTACAGGATCTTCACAGATCTGGAAATACTGTCTTTCATTATAACATAAATAATGTAGTCATAAAGCAGCCAAAGAAGTATTTGCAAAGCATATTGAAAGTAAGTTTAATACACAAACAGCCACACGAATCTTTTGATGTTCAGATGAACTCTGATGTAGTACATATGCTGCAGATACATAATAAGAAATTACTGTTATTAATTTTTGTCTCTATGAAAGGAAGTCTTGTATTTTTGAACAATATGAAATAAAAGTAATCCCGCCATTCTCATTGATTGAAGAAGACAATGTTCTTTTCATTTTCTTCATCAGCATATGGTTCCTTGTACCTAATGCTGTTAATACAAAAACCATCTGGAAAACTTGTGATGGCCTTATAACTCATGCTATTCACAAAAAGAAATCTTCAGCAACAACCTAAGCCTTTCAGGATTTCTATGTTATCCTCCATTTTGCTGTCTTGTTTTGACAAGAGTCTATTTTCCAGTTTGTACCAGGCATCAGTTGAAAAGGTAGAAATTCTAAAGGCTAACAGCTTTATAAGACACAGTTTGTTGAGCACTGAATTTAGATACAGTGTCTGAAGTAACTGTTGATTTACAGTCTAATACAAAGTTTCTTAAAGATAAAATCCTTTTTAGAATACTTCCACTTACTTGTCCAGTCAAGCTGTTGTGATACAGAGTCTCCTAACCAAGAGATAACATCTTTTCAAAACACAGAGTTGCTAGATGAAGCTCTTATCTTTGGATTCCAAGGGATTGTACTGAAGAAAATTTCTCTCTGGATGAATTTCAATCTGTAGCAGCACATCATCTTTTTTTTATTGATAATTATTTATGTAGAGAATTGCAATATTCTCCTAATATTTTTTTTTTTAAAGTCATTCAATTCATTGAAGCATTGTGTCCAAATGGTTAAGTTACCCAATCAGATGCATTTCTTTCCTTGGTTACACTAACAGTGACATTTTACATGATTAGAGAATTTAAATACACTAATAAACAGCAGTTTATTACTCATCTGTGTTATTATGGAAATATACAGTGAACGCACATTCATAACTAGAAGTGTATTTATTATAAATATCTCACCATATAAGTTTTTACCTTTCATTATTTTTCTTTGAGTTTTTATCTTCCCCTCTAATACTAAAATGATTCTATATTCCTACCGAAGTTCAGAAACAGTGATTTAACTCAATCTTACTGTTACATCCTTGTACTTTATGTAAGGCTGATTAAAAGTCTTTGGGAAAACATAGCTGGATGTGATATATTTTTCCATATTCCTTTTTTTCCTATAAGAAGAGCGTGTAGCATAGGTTCTAAGTTTCAGCTGAAGCAAGTGGATTTTTTAAAAAGCCCAAAACATTGTAGTTAAAACAATACAAACTTCATCTCTGTTGAACAAGGAATGCTACTAAAATGAAATATTAAGGCAGTAATAATATATTTGTAATTTCTGGTAATAGCTCTAAGTATGTTTTAAAGGATGGTTACAGACTCTCTGCTCCTCTGTAAATTTTCCCTTACTCTGAAATAATGTTTTGTTACTTCTTTTCTCCCTTCTGTGTTTCCCTCTTTACACATTTTCCCTTAATTTTTTAATGGTTTGCCTCTCTTTTTATCTGTCACTCACTGTAATGCCTGCTAAAATTATTTTTCCAAACACTTTAAATCACGTATGTTTAATATTTGAATTTATTTTAAACTTAAGGAATTGGTTAACATTATTTTTTCCTAACACTTTTTTACTCAGCACATAATTACACGTAGAAAAGTTATGGTCTCTTTCTATTTGTGCTCTCATATTAACATCAAAGAATAGAAAGAAACTGTAGGTTACATGAAGTTCCATGTAATTTTAGAGAACCTTTTCATGTTTATAGATAGAAGTGGAGATTGGCAGATAGAACTATCAATGGTGTTGTTTGGGAGGTCTTATAATACTAATTGTGTATCTTACCAGTTTGATTCAGCACTTATTCAGAAATATACTCCTGAGGGTTTTTTGTATGTATGTGTGTGTTTGATTCTTTGTAGTTAGTTGTTTTGTTGTGGTTTTTTAAGTAATAATTTGCTCTGACAGGAGGCAAGAAGAAAAGCTGGGAACTAACTGTTGATTTTGTCAGAATTCCTCTGAGAAGTGTACGAAGGAACCACTGTTGTAGGCTGCACTGTGTGCTTCCATGGAACTGTGGTGATAGAACTGAATGCTATGGGAGAAATTCTATTATACTGTGGTTTTCAAGACTGCTGTTGCTAAACTAGCTTTCTTGTCTGCTAACACAAGGGTTGCAATCATACAAAGAGTCACAGAATAGTTTGGGTTAGAAGGGACCTTTGAATATCATGTAGTGCATCCCTTTGCCATGGGTAGGAATATTTTTCACTTGATCAGGTTGCTCAAAGCCTCATCCAGTCTGACTTTGAACACTTCCAGGGGCAGGGTATCCACGACTTGAAACACAATACTCTGTCTCTAAATTTAGAAAATTCAAATCAGATTGATAAATATTATGACATGAAAAAATTCCTTGTTTGTAACAGAAAATCTAGCATGATTCTGAAATATTAGTTAAAAATCTCCTAACAGTTAGCTCTCTACTGGGATCAGATTTTAAAAAACTGCTTTGAATTATAGTTCTGATAAAACCTAGGGTTGTTGGATCAACTTAATACCATAATTACCTTATGCCTTTTGGCTCTTATATCTCTTTGTAATTGGAAAAGATATCTCACAAACTTGAAATTACAATCATCTTACTCCTTCATGTTATAATTCAAAGTGACCTATGCATCTTCAGAGTAAGCAAATACCCATTTATTTGAGAATGAAATAAAAGGATAGATGTGATCATGTGGACTAGGAGGTTTTCCACTTCTACCTAGAGTACGTGTATCCAACTATTCTAAGAGAAAGTAATGAATTAATTGTGTACTTGTTCTGTATCGCTGAATTAAACATAGTCATCAAACATTTGTTCTGCTTTGA
Source organism: Corapipo altera (assembly GCF_003945725.1). Classification (NCBI taxonomy): domain Eukaryota; kingdom Metazoa; phylum Chordata; class Aves; order Passeriformes; family Pipridae; genus Corapipo; species Corapipo altera. The sequence goes on from NW_020884892.1 coordinate 12,705,909, forward strand.
TCTGTACCTGGTTTGGCTTTCTGCACAACGTTTGCTTTAGCAATACAGAAAGCATAGTTAATTAAGTTGGTTGTTTTGTTGGGGTTTTTTTGTCATTTTTGGTACAAAATTCATATAAAAAGATATATATTTCTATATCCTGAATGTTGCTAAAACAAGTCTGGGATGGGAATTATAATAATATTAATAAAAAATAAAAGGTTTTAGAATACACACCATCATTTGTTTAAGCATCTTTTCAAATCATTAAAAGTACCACATATTTTTGGATTAAAATAACTGAAGTTCATTCTCATAAGACTGGGTAAAATAAATGGCAAGAATATTAAAATGATTCTGAAAACAAACATAAACCCCAAAAATTTATTGTTACAGTTAAATTTAAAATTAATTTCAGTCTGTTAAAAAGAGAGGAAATATTCCTGTCCTTGCACTATATTGCCACATATCAAGACTAAATAAAAAGTGAAGGAAAGAACTGTAATAGTTTCTCAGTGCTTAATAAAATACCTGGTACAAAATGCCTGCTACTTAATTGCCAAAATCTTGAATTATAAGGTTTACTTTTTGGAATAATATCAGTATTACTTGGGAATACTTTTTTATTTTTATTTTTAAATCTTAAATCTGTTTGATTTGTTTGGGTTTTTTCCGGCAGTTATGTTTTTCTACTTCTTTATTCTTGTAATAATTTTTTTTCTATATTTGTCTGGTAGAAATAACATAGCTATTTTTCAACTGTACCATTGACTATGTTAGTTAGTTTAATAAATTACTATTAGAGACAAAAAAATCTCTTTTTTTCATTATCCTATGTGAAGATATATTTATCTGCATGTATGTATATTTATGCATGTGCATGTATATAGAAATAAATATGCATATAAATTTCTAGAATTCTTTTATTTTCATTTAATTTGCAAGTCTTTATGAATTTCTGTGTTGGATAACTTAAATATATTTCCTCCATAATAAAATTCAAGAAAGATCCTTTAAAACATTAAAATTATGAAATGTACACTGTTATGATTTTAACTTTTCATGTTTTTTAACATACATTTATTAAAGTGTTGAAATAGAAATATTCTTGCAGCCTCCAATCACCATCATGGTCATATACTTAGAACTAGATTTTAGATATTAATAAATGTTATTAATTTTGAACCAGGTCACATTAACATTACCATTATCAACATTACTAAAAATATTTATGTGTTTTATTAAAATATGGCTTAACATTTTCTTTTAATTGCAGCTGAATGTGGAGCGTCCACAACAAATAATGAAGGAATCTTATTGTCTCCCAATTATCCTCTTAACTATGAAAACAACCATGAATGTATTTATAGCATTCAGGTACAAGCAGGGAAAGGAATCAATATTTCTGCCAGAACATTTCACTTAGCCCAAGGAGATGTTCTTAAGGTATGTAATCATGTAATTTGTCTTGTAGTTCCTCATAGCACTGAAATTTATCTGTGATAGTACAGTATCAGGTAAGTTGATATTAAGCATCTCTTAGAAAATATGTTTCTCAACTGGTTCTATTTTTAAAAAGTTAGAAATTAGACAGCCTGAGATGTCTCAATAATCTGTTTCTTAAAAACTCATTTTCTGACCACAGATAATTAAAGAGATGTAAATCAGAAACCTAATGTTGTCTTAATGTGTATTTCTATTCTATTTTTAGTATTTAATATTAATCAATAACAGCTTTTGATTTGTTTACTTGTTCAGTATCTTCATAACTTCAACTGTGATCTAAACATAATAAATATAACACCCAGTACTTTAATTTAACACAGGTTCCATTTTGTACATGAGGTTTACACTTTAAATGCCTCTAATCTATAGTAATGTCCTGCGAAATGTTAAGCACAGCAATTACATGTGAATAGAATTTTCACACTAAAAAAAGAAACAACAGAGGGAAAAACATGGTACTAGAGCCTACCAGAGTTTTATAGAGTGATTTCACCTTATAAATTCAGTAGCTTTTTCAGTAGATTTGTTCATAGATTTTATAACTACACTCCAAAAGTATATTTCTAGATGCATATATTGCTTAACCAACCACACATTTAAAGATGATGTTGATCAGGGTGAGTCCCTTTTTAGCACATACCATCTGCAATAGCACACCAATGCAATAAGATATCCATAAAGCAATTAAATAATTGTCTGATTGTTCAAATATAAATCAAATGGTTAAAAAAAAAGAAGTATTATGTTCTTCTTAAAACACAAGCAAAGAAAAATAAACCTAAGGCTACTAGGTACCCAGCATGCACAGGTATGTTGATTTTATCTTGAACTCACTGCTTACTTCAGAAGCAAGTAGATACCTTTTAATTGTTACATTAATCAATATAGAAAGATTTAATTCAAAAGTTACTTAATATTTATTAATATATAGTTATATTAATACTAAAAATTATTTATTAATATTTATTTATATAGCATGGAGAAAAAAATAAAACAACCAACCAACTAACCAACTAACCAAAAAAGTTGTTCAATTTAACGTTAAAATATTCAGATGGTGTATGCAAATATGTAATTTCAAAAATTTTGGAATTTCCTAATAAAGCAGAAAAATTAGTGAAGTACTGGTAAGATCTTTAACCAAAATTAGCATCAGATTTGAAGTCAGGTCTTTCTTACATTTGAACTTGAATAATTATCCATTTAAGTCACTATCATATTTCTGTCCACATGTTTTATGCCCATCCAATAAAAGTATAGGGGTACATTTTTCTCAAGACTTTTTAGGTTGAAACCATTCAACTTTATTATATTGGTTTAAAAGTCATAGGACTGTAGGGATGTTAGCTCCAGTTATATACAGTTAGATAAATATAAGTTAATATGAATGTAAAACAATTCAACTTTTTTCTTTTTTTTTCTTTCTTAATCATTTAATGCACATACAATTTTGAAAGATCTATGACTTATGATTTTTCAAGTGCCATTAGTACCATGTGCACTGCAGATGTTAAACTAGAAAATGTTAATTCAGAGGCTTTTAAAAGCAAATTCTCCTTTAATACTACTACTCAATTAATGTGAAATTAGGAGTAATACATATCACTTATAGATAGAGGAAGGCCACTATTCAGCTATAAATGTCAGTGGTAAAAGTATTAACTGTGTTTTGCAGGTGCATTTTTTAAGTGAAACTAGTATTGTGTAATTAAAGTGTTTGTTTTTCGAGTCAGCAGCTTTGAATCATAATAAGAACCTGGAGTTCCTTCCAAACTATTAAAAGAAAAACAAACCCACCATAAAAACCAGCTACAAGAAGTAGTTCTTCTTATGAAGAACCCTTTTTCAACCTATCTGACATCATAGCAAGACAAAGGCACTTGACCTTTGATATTATGGGAAGAAATGATATCTATGGAACCCACTGTGTCTCTTTCTACCTCCTTTCTTAGATGAAACTGTCTTAATTCTGTCACACTCTTTTTTCACATGTTCATTTGATAGAGGAAAATTCTCCAGGAAATACATTAGCAGTCACACATTCCAAACTTTTCTCACAGACCCAGTTCTGAAGTTTCTATTGATCCCTATTATTATTGATTACTTCTCATCCCCAGAAACTGGAAAAGAATCAGTGGAAGATTTTGTGTGCGACTGACTTGGGAATATGCCTAACATTTATCATTAATATCTTCAAGATCAGGAAAGTAGTCTTGCTTACTCGCATATTTTTTTCCTGCATTCCCTTAGACTGATTTGTGTTAATCCCAGTGAAATGTTTTTGAAGATAAGTTTGCAGGAACTTCCTTTTATTTTTGTAGAACTGGATATGAAAATAAAAAAAAAGGAAGGAACTGCCTGATTTGCCTATTTTACTGACTGTAGAGAATAAACTCTTGACTACAGGAATAGGAAATTAGGGTTATACTTTAGTTTTAAATGAATCAATAATAGTCAAGAAATACTGTAAACCTATCTAATATGTATCACTACTTTGTAAATAGAAGGAACTTAAAAAAAAAAAAGGGAAAAATTATCATTCAATCTTACAAAAAACAGTCTTACAGAAAACAGAAAAGGGTAATACACAATTCCCCTTTAACTGTGAACTAGGGAGAGTAAGGAATTCACTGTTTTAAAATCAAAATACTTAAACCAACAACTTCCAGACAGGTCTTCCTTCCCCCAAACACAAATAAGACAACCCCATAATATTTTATAGTTAAAGCTCGGGTTTTTAGTAACAAACTTTGGTTAAGAAGTGAATGATGCATCTCTTCTCATCAGAACTGACATATGAAAATTTTGACAAATTAATCATGTACTTTGTGTTACTTTTTCTAACAGCTAAGATTTTACATTACTAAACCTATGCAGCTAAAATTCCATTCAAAGTCTGAATAGACTGAGTATTGTAATAAACTTTTGATATGTTCTTTAATGAAGTCATGAGGTCTGCTGCTTTCCACATGAATTAACTGACCATGGATCACATTTATATCTGACAAGCACTGTGGTTGAAACAATGAAACAGCAATACTAGGAACGCAGCATTAGAGGGAAACAACATATTTAACACAAATAAATCACCACCCTTACTGTTACTCCACAGGCAGAGAAGGAGGGGTTCCTTTTTATCCGTTTTGAACTGGTATAGTAAAGAGGTTTCAAAGCATATAATTTGTTTGTCATTTGCTTCACTTAGCATACAGTTCTCTTGTTCTCTTTCTAATGTAACTGCTCTGGCTACTTACATTAACGCTGTAGTTCTTGTTGGTTTTTATTTCAAACTAAAAGAAATAAATAACTCCCACTACATTTTTTGAGTAGGGGAATAACCTGCTCTTGATAGAGTCACATCTTGTTTTAATATTTGTGAAAGTTACATGAAGACATATGTAGAAGATACATGAAGAATTTAAGATCTATACGGTCATTATATGCCAATGCATTTAATGTTAATCTCAGAAACTCTGTAACAGTTGCTTCTTTCTATATAATTTTCTTGATAACTGAGTTTGTGCACTATGTTTCCAGAATCCAGAATTTTTTAATTTTAACTACATACGTGGGAGGCAAACTAAAATAAAACATGTTGTTTCCAAAGTATGAGAATATTTCTACCTGCTTTTTTTCCCTGCTTTTATCTCCATCTGCCAATTTTTCTTGTAAACTCTGTAGTCTGTCATAGCTGTAAGCAAATCCTTTAGATTTACACAGAAAGGAACGCAGTTGCTATTCTTCTTTTTGCCTGAATAGTCCATTGTTAGTGGTGAACACTTTATTTGTGTTCAGATCAGTTGAATGTAGAAAATATTCTTCTGATTCAAAGACAGTTTAATATACTTCTTTATTTTATGGGGGAAAAGGTACTTTTATTAAAATTGAAGCTTGAACAAAGCTAATATGACTGTTTTATTTCTTTTCAGTAAATTTCAATATAAATAAAAATGTACCTATGTAGGGTACTAATTAATAGGTAGTTTACTGATAATGTTTAAAAAAAGAAACCAAACCTTCACCCTAAAAATTCAACAGGCAGATTCCATTAAGTAAACATAAAATAAAAGACAGAGGAACAGAAAGTATGAAAAGGACTGAGATGGAAAAGAACATTAGATGTTTCTGCAGATCTTTTTTATCTTTTGTAGTAGATTATGTGCTTGGCCTTATGTAGAGTGAGAGTGACATACCAAGTGAGATTACATCTGTGTGGAAAAAATAGATTCAAGAATTATTTTGATACTGTAATGAAGCAATCTTTCTTTCTTCTTTTACTAGAGCACTCAGGGCAGCAACAGAAAGGTAACAGTGTGTCAGTGAAGAAAATAGAACTGGCAATCAGGATTCCCTTTTCCTGTGCTTGGCCCAACACTGTTTACTCTCCTGCCAAATATGGAGGATTCAGTTTTACTGCATTTGTTTACTGTCTCATCTGTGGGCCAGATTTGAAATGTGTGCACATGATTCAGTTTTTGAGGGGGTTTGGGCAAAGATTTTGAGGGAAGGTGATTTTTGGACCTTTTTGCTAATTTGTTTCTTAAGAATCTCCATGTTTATCATAATACTTCTAGCAATGTCATTTGGAAAACATGAGTGAGAAATAGGTAATAAATGTAGGGAACCAAAAAAACCCCCCAAAACATATGGGCCCTTTTCTGTCTTTATATTAGTGCTTCTATTTGCGTGTGATATACATTTGACAGGGCGTTGACAGCCTCAGTTCTGAGCTGCTGATTTTATGTTATTTCTTCTCTTTATGAAGGCACAGATCATCATATCCATATGTCTTTTATGTTTCAATGGAAAATCTCAAAAATAGTTTGATTAAAATGCACAAATTTAATACATTCACTTCATGCTACTCTCTCGCTAAACTTTTGTGTAGTAAAAAAAGTTAGCAGAAAAAAGGCATTAGTTTCCATTTAAAATTTGTTGATAATGGAGCCACTCAAAAGATTAACAAGGTTTATTTCCTCTCTAACTGTAAATGCAAACATAACTGCTCCTTCTCAAATTGAACATAACATCCATTAGCTCAAATCATATTTATGTAGAGTGTTCACTGTTATCATCCTTCTCTATAACATTTCAAAATATTATTGTGATATGAAGAAGTTTAACGTTATTTTCTGTGTCTTTACTCCTCTTTATAAATGTGGATAGTGCCTTCCCAAATCTTCGTTCGCGAAGCCTAGCCATGATGATGACTCCTCTTTATGAATTAATCTTTTAACAGATTGGGTCTTTAAATAACTGATAAATATGGACCTCTGTTTTCTGAATAGCTTGTTACTGCTTATTCAGGCATTATATAGTCATGAATCAATTATCTTTGCACTAATGTTACAGGATGACTTTAAGAAAAATATATCCAGCCAAAGAATATTTTCATGGTGATTATTCTTGGACTTATCTTTAGCACCAAAGTGACTTAAATCCAGGTCTGTTGGCAAGGCCTATAAAAAAGAATATTCCTATATTAAAAATAAGCTAATGGTGCTACCTTAAGTCATATATAATTCACATTGTCTCCCAGAACAAATTATGAAGCTGAATTACTAACTCATTCAAAATCTTTAGCTCCCACCTAGTTTTAAAAAACCTCCACCTAATTTAACAAGGTTAGAAAGAAAGTGCTAGTTCTGCAAATCTCAGAAGGGTCTGTTACTATTTTCTTTGCAAGCTAAACTGTATCATTCAAATTATTCTGTAAATTTCTGGTTTTTTCTATTAAATCAAATGCACAAAATGATGATGTGACATAAATTGAAAGTTGTACTACAAAACATGTGTTCATTTATTGTCCTAAGAGAGACTCACTGTCTCAAAAAAAGAGGTATGTGTCTGAAAGACATGAACCAGAAGAAAAAAATTATTTCATTTTCATGTTCAAATGAATCACAATCCTGCCTCAGCCAGACGCAGTTTTCCTACTCAGAAGAATCAGTTTCAGAAGTGTTAGGGTACTTTAAATTCTGTTCCTTCATAGAAATTATATAGGGTTAACAGCATTGTGCAGTGGGACAGCTGGTTAGCCCACGAAGTAGAATTAGTGTTAACAAGAGATGACAGTGCACTAATGCGAAAAGTTTAATATGGTAGGACATCTAACAAAACTGGCAATGAAATATGTGTGGGGAAATTCTAACATGAAGAAAATTTGTATCATGATGTAGCTTGTTGGAAGTTCTGGTGAGACATTGAGAATAGTTGGTATAACTTATTAACAGCTTCCTTTGGTTAATTATTAGTGATACACACATAACATGAAATGGATTACTCTTATAGAGTGTTTAAAAATAAAATAAATCCTGAATCCTTGGGTGTTATTAGTTATAAGTACCTTGGAGAAATTAGGAGACAGAGCATCAAATTCAAGCTGGATTTTCTCTAACTCTGTCATGATGTAAATACCTCTTTTGGATAGCTGTAATTCTCCTTAAATGGGCATTTTTCTTTCAGTTACTAAAACAAAACTAAGTACGTTTCAGATTAATTTTCACAGGGGGGAAGCTGTTGTTTGTTTTCGTTGTTTTGTTTTGGAGGTTTTTTTGCTTGTTTTGTAGGTTTTTTTAATTTTTCTGGGTTGATTACTGATCTCAGTATAGTTTTACAGAATTTTTTCAAAAACATAAGAAATCTATTTTACAACTGCTGTACGTATTTTGAAATTACTTTTTATTTGATAAGCATTAATTACATATTTTTTTCTTTTCTGTTATTTCTTACATTTACTCCATTTAAGGACACTGGTATTTAAATTGAACTTTGTTTGGAATTTATTTGCTTGTGTCAATAAAAAACAAGGAATGATACCAAGTAATTTTGTTGTGGATCTTAAACTGCTGTACAATTATTTACTCACTACAGATAGCTAGAAATCACTTATTTGTTTTATTTCAGCATATGATTAAATGTAAAGTCTTTGTTATTACTAAAGACATAAGGATTTTTGGAAAATAGGATTTCTGTGTGTGGGTCATTCTCACAAATAGGGAACAGGCATCATAATACTTCACATTCACTTTGTTGCCTTACTACTATTGCTGGTGTATTTAATTTAGTTCTGATGAATATTCCTGTTTACAAATGCAAGCTTTAATTAAATTTCTAATTAATACAATTAGAACTGCAGACAATTTCATATTTTTACTGGTTTTACAATTTTCCTACATTGCAATTTGAAAATTATTCGGAGGTCGATTTACTGATTTGTAAGTGAAATTTTTTGTAAACCCCATTTATCAAAGTTTTAGTTGTTTTAGAAGTCACTAAATAAATCCTATGGGACATAATGAATGGGTTAGTGATTATTGTGAAGTTTATAGGTTTTTAGAGGAGTTACAGGAATCCAACAACCTGTGATGCTTTAAAGCAATCAAATTTGTAGGGAAATTTATTGAGATTTATTAAAAAGATTGTTCTATATATTTAGTATCTGATGAAAGTTTCTGGTTCAAATGTGTAAAAGAACAACAGTTGAAGAAGAATAAATAATAAAAGTGCTGTATTCCAATTTACATATAGATTACATTACTCTTTCAACTTACAGAAGCAGTTGCTAAATTTATTTCCTACTCTCCTTATACTTTATAGTTGTATTTGAACCTCTCTTCATACGGAAGAAAACCACCACAGGTTTATATAAGCCAAAACTGGAGATATGGGAGCTTTTCTGTTATGCCATCTCAGTGACTTGAGGCACATACAGCTACACAAAAAAGGTGTTTGTTGATAGGCTGTGATCAACATTACATTACTGACAGTGAAAGAGAAAACACAAATTTAAAAAGACTGAGATGATATGGCACTTCTGCCCACTTCTACTGTTATGCGAAAAAGGAACTGACATATTTTAAACTCTGCAATTGAAAAATCACCAGAATTAAGTCAGTTTAAGAGAGGCAAATAATATATCCAAATAGTACTTTGGGTTGACTGGCAATAGATCTCCCTTGGCAGAGTTATCCTCCCTCTAAATGGAGATGTACAGAATTGTTTTGTAAATAAAATGGAGCTTTTTTTTTTCTTCATAACTGTAAAATTCACATTTTTTTACAGATCTATGATGGTAAAGACAACACTGCTCACCTGCTGGGAGCATATACTGGGGCATCATTAAGAGGCCTGACACTAAGTAGTACTTCAAATCATTTGTGGTTGGAATTTAACTCAGACACAGAGGGCACTGATGAAGGTTTTCAGCTTGTGTATACCAGTAAGTATTTGAGAAAACAGTAATAATAGACTTATGCTTTTAAAGGAACGAAAATCATAAGATGAAAATGCAGTTAAATGACAAATACTGAAAAAATTAACAGCAGATCACTCATCAACATAATACACTTTCATAATCATACCTCAAAAGACGCAAAACATGTAACGTACTGAAACCTTGCTTTGACAATCATTTGTATAGTCTGATACTTAAATCACTGTCCTTTTTCTAGAGGGTTGGGTTTTTTTTAAGTCATTTTCAGTGTTGGAAAGATTAAGAGAAATAGGGTAAGTTTCAGTTAATTGTGTTAGCACATAAAAATATTGAAGCATGTGAGTATTTTTAAACTGTAAACAAAACACTGTTTCATGAAAATAATTCATAACTAAAGGACATTCTCCCTTTTAAGACTAATGTTTGATACTTTGCATTTGTTTCTGAGCTTGCGTTGTTGTTTAGAATCATCCAATTTGGAACCAAAATAATAAAGAAAGGTTCCTAATAAAACCTTCTTACCTATATGTGGACTGACAAAATTAAACTCTAAACATGAGGAGAGGGAAAACCTTTTCAGGTCTCTGGTTTAGAGGGTGTATAGAAGTAGCTATACACATCTATTTTATCAAGTCTCAGCTTCTGAAGATGTATGTGATTGTTGTACGTGACTATTGACATGTATTGTATATGACTTTTTTTAGCGTCTAACTATTTCATCATCACTGAATTATTATATAAACTGAATTTTTATCAAGCAGGACAGTATTATAAGGTAACTCTGTAGCTATCAACATCCTGTTTTGTCCCTGTGCTTAAATAATTCATTTTTCACTTGTAAAACTGTTCTTTTGTTTCAAAAACTCTACATCATGTTTTTAAAACTAATTCTAATAAAAAACAACATAAGTCTTGCAAAATGAAAGGAAAATGTTTCAAAATACTGGAGAGTATGTAATTATTTTCAAGGTGAAAATTGCATAATTATACCCTTTAGTAGCATGTGATAGCATAGGACTGTAACCTATGATTAAAGATAGGCCTTTTGGTGCTGTGTTACCATATAAGTGTCAAGCCCAACACTTGAACCTTATCATTAACACTTTCTGTCTTTTGAAACAGACATTCTTATAGAATACACTTTCCTAGCCTGAATAGTTATTAGCATGAAGAGTGCTGAATCTTTTTTTTTTTGTTGGTATTGGTAGGATTGGAAGAGATAAAGTCCAGATGAGGGCCATGAAGATGATCAGAGGGTTGGAGCACCTCTCCTATGAAGACGGGCTAGGAGAGATGGGGTTGTTCAGCCTGGAAAAGGGAAGGCTCTGGGTAGATCTTATAACACCTTCCAGTATCTAAAGGGAGTCTACAAGAAAGCTGGAGAGGGATTTTTTACAAGAGCATGTGGTAATAGGACAAAGGGTAACGGTATTAAACTGAAAGAGGGTAGGGTTAGATTAGATACAAGGAATAGTTCAGTCTGAGCTCTGTCTGGGTGGATGCATCAGCCAGGGTGGATGGTGTAAACCCTTCATTCAGAGCTGCAGCCTCTGCTCTCAGATGAGTGCCCACCATTCTACATTGAGGGTCAGGTAGGATGAATGCTTTTGGCTTGTGCAGATAATCACAGAGTGGTGCCAGTTTGCTGGGTTATGTGGGCTCCAAGTCTCTCTACTGAGCCAGTGGAATGTTCACCCTTTCAAAGAAGTGTTCTCCCTGTGTGTCCTCCTGCACAAACTGCCCTACCATGCCCTGGCTGAGGCCTCACGCCCCCTTTGCCTGCGCTGGTCACGGTGCTCCTGATCATACACACTTAGGGCAGCAAAAGTGCTTCCAGTACCCACAGTTAGGAAATGCAGTTACATGTTTACCTTCAAGAGGAACTTGATCAGTTATTAAAAAGTTTACTTTGATTCTGTCGATAAGGAAGCTGTCCAGAGATGAGGAAATCTCAGGGATCAAGGCAGATTTTAACTTCTTTTCACACAGTGTGATCAGTAGTTTTCTTAGAAGACAGGAAATTCTAACTGATCAACATTATCAAAAACGATTCTTCATCTGGAACTCACTTTAGCCTCTTTCAGAGCTTCTGCAGCACACTCTATACCAGGAAACAGTAATTTAAGAATAAGAAGAGTTCAGCTCAAAGGTTGTGAAGGCTCTTCAATAAGTGAGGCATTTTCAGTCACACATTAAATGAGCTGAAGGAATAACTGTAAGGATACAGAATTTGACATACCTTTTTTTTGACCTTATGTAAGCAAACATTCTCATCCAACATGAAGCATTTTCTCTGTAAAATAAAATAAAGAACATTTTTTTAAAATCAATAATTCTCTATATCATCATTATAATTGATTCCTGCATGTAGTTCTTAAATTTACAATCTACTGAACACAAAATTAGGGTAGGTATTGATGAATATAACAGTAGTTCTTTGGTGCCACAGGTGCTATTGTGCTGCTGTTGTTACTCTGCAAAATAATGACAAACAAATCAACTGTTCAATTTTATTTATAAGCCTTTAAATGTCTATTCACAACTAAATGGGCAGTCACTTTAACTGCCACTTTATAGTTATCATATCATTTAAAACTGATTGATAATGATAATGAATTTTCTTCTCAATCTTTAATTGAACTCAGAAAAAAGGAAATTCTGAGAAGTTCTGACACACTTTGTCTTCCATGTTCTAAAAAAGGTGTATAGGCAGTTATCCTACTTAGACTGCTCAAAACCGTAGAAGTGGTTTTAACCTAAATATGTTGTTACAAGGAGTTTGGAAATTATTGATTTCCACTGTAATAGAGAAAATCTGAATTTCATTAAGTATTTATCTGTTTGATTTTGTAACTACAAATTTATTCTCCCACAGGTTTTGAGCTTTCACACTGTGAGGACCCTGGTGTGCCACAGTTTGGATATAAAATCAGTGACCAAGGCCATTTTGCTGGAAGTACTATAATTTATGGATGCAATCCAGGTTACACACTCCATGGAAGTAGCCTACTGAAATGTATGACTGGGGAAAGAAGGGCATGGGACTATCCTCTGCCATCATGTATTGGTATTAGACTCTTTTGTATTATTATCTCTTTATTTATTTAGGCTATTTTTTGAATGCAAGAAACAAAAAATTGTAAGAATCGTTAGATCTATGATCTATTTACACAGGCATTTACAGTTCTCTCTGCATATAGTTCTCATCTAAGTCTGTGTGAGTGGTGTTGCCTTTTTTAGGTTTAGAAAAGATAGTAAATATTAAACATTTTTGCATACTGAAAATCCTAATGCATGAAAATCCAGTTATACTCGGCAAATAATCAATATAAAGAACCAGCTTAATCAGAAAACCAGGAACATGTATGTTTCATAAGTATTTTTTTTTGCTAATTATATATAAATATCATTAAGCTAGAAAACTTTTCATATATTTACATAGAATACTGTAAAATAAATAGAACCAAATACATTAATATATGAAGAGATATAGAGTTGTTTTGTGGGGTTTGTAATTTCTGTTTCTTTACAATATTACTATTATAACTTTATAAGTTTTGGAAGTACCTACAGGCTCAATTACTCCCATGGGAGAGTGAAGAGAGACAAGTCTTAAATATTATAGTAGCTTTCTTTCTTTTTCATATTCTTTTAGAGGAATATGAGTGAGTGGGGGAAGCAAAAGGTGTAATGCAGTTCTTATACACTCTTACGATATTAGTCATTAATTGTGCTGTTCAACAAGAGAGTAGATGTATAAACTGATTGCTCACCTGATTAGCTGGAATACCATTACATAATGGTTTTTTTTGTTAGCTGAATGTGGAGGCCGTTTTAAAGGAGAATCATCCGGAAGAATCTTATCTCCTGGCTATCCTTTTCCCTATGACAACAACCTGCGTTGCATGTGGGTGATTGAAGTAGACCCAGGAAATATTGTCAGGTACTGAAAACAAGTCTTACAATTACAACAAATGTTTTTGACTATAATAACCAAATCTTAGCTCTAGAGTGGAGAAAAAAAGGGATTTTGAACTTAAAATTTAAGGTGCAACTCAAGGCCAGTGTTTTTGGCATTTTAGGCTTGGGTTGAAACTGTCTATCTTTCAATAAAAGTTTACTAAAGAAGATCAAGTTTAAAAACTGCTTATAATTTTCTGAAATGCTGGAGGCAACAGAACTCTTTAGTGAAAGACTACATTAAAAAAAATACCCTGCAATTTAGCAGTTCTTTTTAATTGGACATTTATTCATACTACATTGTTAATTGCATGATTTTACAGTTCTGGTTAATTGATTTTGATGGGAATTTGATACACAATATTGTCTTAGGAAAACTGAAACTCTTCTAAGAAGACTGTGTAGATTACTTATATATTATACGAATGGCTAAAGTAACACATTATTTCATAGTGGATAAATTCAAATATTGTTAGGTTGTTTTCTTTCAAATACTTTTTAGTATTGGCCTTTCATGCATTCAAAGATAAATGTGTGAAGCATTATAGAAAATCACCCTTAGAAATTAAATTTATTTGCTTTTTTCCTTTGTTTGTATGGTTTTGTTGTTAAAGTTGTATTGTTGGGTAATATGAAAGCTGACAATGAAATCATGGTGTTCTTTCAGCCTCCAATTTCTTGCTTTTGATACTGAAGCATCCCATGACATCCTACGAGTTTGGGATGGTCCACCTGAGAACGAGATGTTACTCAAAGAAATTAGTGGCTCACTGGTTCCTGAAGGCATTCACAGTACACTCAACATAGTAACTATCCAGTTTGACACAGACTTTTATATCAGTAAATCTGGATTCGCCATACAGTTTTCAAGTAAGTTGATTAATTTAATTTTAAAATTACTTTATAAGATAGTTCACTTACAGATAATTGCAGTGCTGGAAACACTTGAAATCAGTGACAACATTTTTGACTTTTTTAGGGAAAGAATTGGCACAGGCTTATAGATTTGTTTTAAAGCTATATTTTCATCTTAAAAAAAACCCAAAAAACAAAACCAAAAACAAAAATCAAAAAAAAACCCAAACCAATAAAATACCATGTTCTTTGCTAGTTTTGGCCTTGTTTCAAGAGCAACTGGGACAGTGCCAGAATGCTCATAATTATGACTAGTGTTTTTCGCAAAGGAGGTGATGTAGGCATGTTAAAAGCTCCATCCTTTTCTAATCAATAAGAGTTTCTGCTTTCAAAGACATCTGTGGGGAGTTTTCATTCCTGCTGTGCTTGTGTAGGATGAAACAGGAAAGAGCACTACAGGAACAGCAGTGCCCTTCTCCCTTTTGCCTTCTGGTGCTATATCATCTTATTACAGGCAGTATGATGACAAATCTAAACAGTTACTTAACTGTTATTAAATCCCTTTAGACATTTTATTACTGAAACAGAAGAAATCATTGAGCGAGGTCCATTTTGACCTACTTTTTCCTCTGGTCAGTGAAATTTATGTATATTTTTTCAAGAATAGCAAGCTCTATTCCAATGTTATCATTTTGTGTAGCAATAGCAATGTTTCTAACATGGGTTGACACAGAGACTCTTAATGTTAACACTGTTTACCTCGTTGTGCTTTCTGTCCTTGGTAGTTGTATTAGCCTTTGTTTTACCCTATCCTTATTCTTTCTATGTGTATGACAAATACATGTGTGTGCATACAGTAATTTGAAGGAGGAATGAATTATGTAAATGAGAGTAAAAAGTGAAAGAGTGCTACTGCTCCATCACCTGGTTTTTGAAGCCATGAATTAAGCTTTTACTCCCTTAGTTCCAAGGTATTATTACCATTTTACAGCCTTACCCCTTCCAGAACCTGTTTGGGAGAGTCTCACATATCTACTTTCCATTCTCAGACATACTCCTGTTTAATGTTGAGGTCAGAGAGAGAGTGAGAACACCATTATGCACAGAACTTATTCAGGCAGTCATTAAGGTTCAATGGAAAAATAAATTGATATAGAATAAGAATGGAATTAAGAATAAGAATGGAGTTACAACGAAAAATGGATGGTACATGGGAGTAATGCTATAAAACAGCTACTGATGCATTTGCAGTGATTTATCTTAAAAGAGGGTTGGAACTTCATCTGAACAGAGAGGCTTTTTATTTAATTCTCTGTGCTGTTACAGTCTGTTGAGATCAAATAATGACAGTTTAAAGGATCCATGAAGTTTTACTACCTCAGCATTTCTCTTACTCTTCAGTCCAGATTTTCAAAATCACTGTGATTCTTCTCAAAATACACAGGTTTGGGTGTATATTCTTAGAATAACAGAGGTTCTTTTTTTTTTTCCCCTAAGTTAAGGTTTTAAAAATAATGTGCAAATAGCTACACAACCTGAATAACACTGTTGCTGTATGGACATATTATTTCACTAAGAGGAAAAAATACATCTGAGGAGATGAGGGAAAGAGACATGTAATTCTTTACAACTTTGTTTCAAGTATTCATATACTTCCTTTGAGTGTGTAATGTTGTCTGAGTGAAACAGATGGTGTCTTCATACTTTAGCTACAGTGTAATTAACAAACAGAAAGCTCACACAGGGGAGGTATCTGCTTTTACTTTCCTCTTGCCATTTTGTGAAATTGGATAAGAGTATTTAACAGGATTATCGGCCCTTTTACCTCTAGAGGAATGTCATTCAATGACAACAGATATTTTATGTTCAAATCTTTTTCAGACTTTGATTGCATTATTTTTTCTCTATTATTTTCTTTTTCTTAAACAAAAAATGTTTCAAAAATGGATTAACCTCCTTATTAGTTCCTTACAGTTTTATTTCATTTTATCAACTGTTCTTACACAATTTTGCATCTGTAATTTATTGAAAGAGTGAAAATTTTCACCATTGATAGCATGGTATCATTTATATTTGACTATTTTATAAGCCATCCAATACATGCAGAAAAACTATTTGTATCTGGTAACACAGAGGAGAGATAGCATCCTTCACCAAATTAAAGGGGAAAAAGCGGAAGAGAAAGCCTAGAGAAGCTGAAACTTTGTATAAATAGTAGAAAGAAAATTATTATTATTTTTATAAATTACAACTGGTAATATTAGAATTCTGTCTATCTAGGGCTGCCCAAACCAATCCTTTAAAAAGCATGGAAGTTTTTATTAATTTTGTAAAATTTAGAGCATCTGAAGGAAAAAGGTTTCACTATGAGATTTTTCTTGCCAATTGTGTCAATTAGTGTATTTTGTTTCTTTCTTTTTGTTAGGGTACCTTTTTGGGGAGAAAAAAAATCAAAAGGTTATTTTTGTTACTTTTGTCTGAAATAGTAGAACTATCTTGATGATTTAAACATTCATAATCTCTGTAAGAAAATAATCATAGAATTATAGAATGATTTGGGTTAGATGGAACATTAAAGATCATCTAGTTCCAACCCTCCTGCCATGGGCAGGGGCAGCTTCCACTAGACCAGGCTGAACACCTTGAACACCAGCCTTGAATACCTCCAGGGATGGGGCAGCCACAACTTTTCTGGGCAACCTATTCCAGTGCCTCACCACCCTCACAGTAAAGAATTTCTTCCTAATACCTAATGTAAACCTACTCTTTTTCGGTTTCAAGCCATTCCCCCTTGTTTTGTCATCACATACCCTTGTCAAAAGTGTTTCTTCATATTTCCTGTAGGCTCCCTTCAGATACTGGAAGGCCACAACTGGACCTTTTGGGAGCCTTCTCTTCTCCAGGCTGAACAATCCCAATTTTCTCAACCTTTCCTCAAAGGGGAGATGTTCCAATCCTCTAATCATCTTGGTGGCCCTTCTCTGGATTTGGCCCAACAGGTTGATGTCCTTCCTGTGCTGGGGACCCCAGAACTGGATACAATACTCTAGGTGGGGTCTCACAAGAGTGTAGTAGAGGGGCAAGAGTGGAATAGAGGGGCAAGAAACTATTTTATGCTGAACTTCTAAGAAATATTGGAGACTCTTTCATGGTTGACAAGGACAGGTTTTCTTATTTAATACGATTGTGCATTACTCTGAGGGCAAGAAGGAAAAGTGATAGATTTCAGATCAAATAAGGGAACTCAACCTGTTTGTGCTTCCGTACTTTCCACCACTATCAAGTATCCAGGACTAGTGGAAGTACAACTTGGTTTACACATCTAATGTAAACAAAGAAATAAATGACTTTGCATCTCATCACTAGGCAGAGCAGCCTCGTGGTCTAATGTTGTCTTTTATGTCTTTCATTTTCTTGTTGGACATCTGCAAATGATCACTACAGAATCTCTTAATTTAAACTGTACTCTCCTTTGAGATGAAAGTGAGGTAACATGTTAGAAAACAGAGCCCACAAATCCTGAAAAACAAAGTACCAAAAGATATGTAATAAAGCAGAATATTTTAAAAACTTTGTATATATGTGTAAAAGGAAAATAAGAACCTCTGATAATTCAACAGTGGGATTGCAATGTGAGGATTTTGGAACATGTCTAAATGGCATGTATAGATTGAATAATGTAGCTGTAGAGAAAAGGTACCAGAGGTCTATCCTTAAATTGAGAGAAGAGTGAAAGGCTGACAACAGGCCAGAAGTAATATGCAAACAGGAAGTACCTGTTAGAGCATATTTTCTCTGAACTGTCAGAGACAGAGAGTGAGGAACCCAACAGACACTGGAAAAACACCAATGAAATCAGCAGTAAAATCTTTTGATCAGTAAATTCTGCACAAAATAGACCATTAAGAAAAGTGAAGGAGAAAGAGAAGGATACAATGATGTATTTGCCAGAGATATGAGTTGTTTGGATATGCCAAAATATTAGACATAATGAAACATACCTAAACAGTGTTAGGCCAAAATATTAGGCATATTGAAACTTTTTTTAGCTGACATTGCGTCATGTCAGTCAGCTGAGAAATAAGATAGAGAACTGAAAATAGTTGAGTAAGAACACTAATGTGGAAAACATTCAGTGATAATAATTCTGTATATGTTTAAAATAATCTATTTAATCCCTTTAATATATGTGAAGTGTGTAATATGAGAAGAAATTGGTGAGATTCTTTCCACAGATTGTAAGGGCCTTTGAATCTGGTGTTACAGGGAAGTTTCCTCTCTTCTAACTTTATCATTTCAGGTGCCAATTATCTTTTATTCAGAAATGATGGATATGTATTCATCTTTCATAGGTCATTATTTCAGTGCTAATAGCTGCACTACTGAGTCCCTCATCATTACAGAATACATTGGGCTCAGGTCTAGGAGTGTAGTTATGTTTCTGCCCAATTAAACAGCACAAAATATAGAGCATTTTTTGAGCATTATCAGACAGCCAGTGTAAAACTAACCTGTAAACATGTTTTGAGTGTTGGGAGGTATTTGTAAATAGATGGTCCAGCAGTATTTTATATCATGTGACAGCAATTTCTTATATAACAGGATATACCTTAAAATGCTGGGATTTACTGTCAAACTACAGCTGTCCCTCCTCATTTTAAGAGTGGGTGAATAGCCGTTTGGAATTACTTGTCACTACACACTACAGAAAAAAGCCTAGAACACCTCAGACAGATACCTACATGGATGGCTTAAGTTTGGCAATATTAATTTCCAGTCTAAAATTTAATGCATTATATTGCTTACTTTGATTACTGTAAAGATTAAATGTTTACAAGTCAGCTTTCTATATTTATGGTTAGTGATGATTTATAACCACAGTGTCTTCTAAATGTTTTGTGTTCAATTTTTTTCTGTTTTGCTTGGCTGTTTTCTTTGGTGTATTTTTTTGGTTGGTTGGTTGGTTTTTTTATTGTTTTGTTGGTTTTGCTTTTGTTTTTGTTGTTTTTTTTTATTGTTGTTGCTTTTGGTGTTTTTTTGTTTGTTTTTTTTTAAAGACAGACATATTCACCACAGCCACATTTGGGAAGATTCTTTTGACACTGAACACCCTTCTGTTTTGGTTTTCTTTTCATTTGTTTGTTTGGGGTTTTGTTTGTTTGTTTGGAGTTTTGAGTTTGTTTTGGTTTATGTTTTATTTTTGTTCTGTTGTTGTTGTTTGTTTTTTTTTTGTTTTTGTTTTTTTTTTCTTTTTTGTTTTTTTTTTTTCTTCAACTTTTGAGTAACTAAGATCTCTACATCTGGTTCTTTTAAGCTTAAGGTGATTTGCATCTGGGGTATTTAACTGTTTTCTTAGAGTGCTGTTTCCTAGTACTGATGGTATAGAGATCACTTCCTAACGTAATTTTTCACTTTTCTGAAGTCAGTAAGATAGGATTTATTCTTCCTGATGTCTATTCCATAGCAGAATGAGTTTTTAATCTGAAATGTTTTCATACTCTGGTTTACTGATTCCTTTCAACTTTGAGAGGAGTTCTTTGACTTTAGAGACTTCAGGAGGACTATTTTCCTGTCAGAAATAACTATGAATGTCCACAATTAAAAACAAAAACCAAACAAGAAAAAAAGAGAAAAAAAAAAAAAGGTTTAAAGTAAAAAGTTAACAAAAGCCAGCTAATTCATACAGATTAAACACCTTCTTACTTTATCAAGTGTCAAGAGCTCCAAATTTGGCCTATCTTTAAGAACTACCAAAATATTAATAGGGCTATGCTATTATGTAATATATATACAATTTGTGATATTGAAATACAAAATAAAAAAATTAACTTTTAAGATAGAAGCAATCTCCCCTTCTCTTCAGAGGTCTTCTATTCAAGGACAAGACTAACCAGCAGTGTCCTCTGTTGTGCAACCATAACCTTAACAATTGCAACAAAGCAGGTTGCACACTATTCTGTAAAGAATCAAATTAAATAGAGATTTTTTTTCACTCAAATCATCTTAATGATCTTTTCGGTAGAAATGGTATTAAGAACTGAATGACCATTGGTAAGATTTTTCACTGCATGAGTAGCCCTTGTGTGTGGTCCAAGATCCTCATCATTTCTTCTTTTTGAGAAGCTATTTCTATCTCACTGTATTCATATGCACACATAAAGAAGTATGCCATCTGACATAGGGATGAATCTAGTATAAAAAGCTTTAAAAACCCTATAGTTCCAAAAAAAACTCAAGCCCCAAACATGCAATCTAAATGAAATTAAGATTTTAAAAACACTTCTTTCCATCTGGAATGCATCGCCTGCATGATTACATATTGTCACTGTATCCATTTTCTGCTGAGTTCTAGAAATTATCTGAAACCATATGTCAATTAATTTACTTGGGGCTGGATTTCATACTCAGTGCCAAAACTATGAGTAGATGCTTGAGAAATAATAAATGTTCTGAACTGAAGAGATCATGTTTATGGAAAAAGATGATAACTTATGAACTGGGAATAAAATAGTTCATGAGGTTGTTCAGGAAGACACGGTAAAAGAAGTATAGTACTTTGGATGGTTTTAACAACTAGTATAAATTGACAAAAACAAAAATAATAAGAAAAAATAAAATTATTTTTTCTCATAAAAGCTGTGTTTGTTATCTGTCTAAGAACTAAAATGGATCTGGTAGTAAGATATATAACCTATCCTATCTGGTAACCTATCTATAAACCTAACCTACCTGATAGTGAAATTGGTCCCCTAAGAAAGAACTGATGTCCACTCTTCCCACTCCCAAAAAAAAAAAGATATGACACTATACGAGATTACAGTGTAAATGAGACTTTTAAAACAAGTTCAGTTGACATCTGAGACTGTACTACAGGAAACCCAGGGCTGAGCCAGGAAGGAAACCTGGTCTGACTGTGTGAGTGTGGGGTGTCTAGCTTCAAAGGGGCCTTGGTCCCAGCTCTGGTGGTGCAAGTGTGACTGGCTGAGTGGCTCCTTAGCACAAAGACCTACCCAGACAACATAGAAAACCCTGGTTGTGCAAGATGTTAAACTTTGTTTCTCCAAGGGGTACATTGTCCCAAATGAAATACAGATTCTGTACTTTATTCTTAATATTTTCCCATTTTAATCTTCAAACAATGACTGACAAACTTAGATAGAATCTATGAAGTAATGAAAAATCAACAAACAGAGTCTCTGGTTAGAATTTACTTAAGAATTATATCAACTATTCTCCTAAATCCCTGTTAGATCTACAGCAGAAATAAAAGTTAAAAATAGATAAAAAAAATTATCAGAAATGTTTCTGTCGGTAGAAGACAATGAAAACGCTGTAGATATTTTATTATTTCTTTTTCAGGAAAACTTGTATAGAAGGTTGGATTTGAGGTAGCAAATACCAAACTGACCTGATTCTCAAACAGCGTTAGAGATGCAGGGAGACTACAGTGTCCGTACGGGTAAAGGTATTACATGGATTCTGAGGCAGCTCGAATTTTGAAGGTGCAATCAGTCAGGATTGGTTCAGGCTGGTGCAAGTTTTAAAGAACAGCAATACTGGAAAGTCTTTATTTAAAGTGATAAGAATTTGGAAGAACATGTTGGTTTAAAGAAGTTAATAATAATTTTTTTAACATGCTGTGTGCTATGGAGAGCTTGAAATTTTGAAGGCTTAGAGCTTCTGGCCTGATTCTGTGTTGAGAAGAATCTTCCCTAATTCTTCAGGGCGGGGATTAGGACTCCTTACTGATATTGGACTTGGTGTGCATTAGAACATTTAATTTAGAAATCACTGTTAACAGCAAGAAATTCCAAGACATTTATTATATTGATCCCAGCATCGGTGTAGTCTATTACAACCTTGTCACACTTTTAATGCCATGTTTCAAAGTATCTTTCCTGCACGAAAGTGGAAATGTCCTTTTAGGACATTTCAGTCACATCTTAAATTGCCTGGGCTTATAAACTATCAGAAACCTTTTGACTCTGACGGTAACTTATTTTTGAGACAGGAATTATCAACTTAAAATATTTAATTATCTGATTTAGGGTTTAAATGTATTTTTGTGCCTTATTATTAAAAAGATGTGTCAAAATGTTTTTATATTCCACATAAAGGACATCTGTAGATCTGTGTTTACACCTTTTCTGGGTTTAACAACTTCAGTGGCTCTGTAGGAGCATTTGCACAGTATTGTACAGCAAGTAAAAAGATGATTTAAGATACTCCCTTCTCTCAGCTGCTCAGAACATATGTGTCTGTTCATATGAATGCTCTTAGGACAAATCCAAACAAGTTGTGGGGGGTGAGGGGAGCTGAATTTTTTGCATGGCTTGGCTGCCATGAAACTTCAAAACAAGGTTCTGCCCCACTTCCTTTGAGTCATATAGCAGGAATGGGATAAGATAAGTAACTCTCCAGAGTAAGTATTACTTCTACCTGAGCATTTTCACATGTTTTCTGTATGATTGGTGGTCTCGTATTCAAAGTCTGCATTAGAGAATGTATTATATGAATATCTGAGATATTAAGTCTCACTTGTGGGGCCTTTGGTTATTTCTCTGTTAGCAAATAACATAGACCAAGTGGAACTGATATATAGATTGAAACAGCAGGTACTGAACTACTGCTGGCGACACTGTTCACGGATAGTTCAAAGTGTTCTACTGTAGTTCAGAAATGGATCTTCCAATTTAGTTTGATGCAAATAAAAACAATTCATTGCTCCAAAACCATGCCCCGTTGTAAACTCAGACACAATCTGAAGTTATATTTCATGAACACATTCAGCTCAGAAGTGTGTAATAACTACACTGAAACACTTTCTGTCACTCTGATCATGTAGAAAGCCATACAAGCTCTGTGTGTCTAATATGTTCAATAATCTCTCACCCATTGAACAGTTTGAAAATTAGTCCCACTCATCCCTGTCATGATGCTGGAGTTTTTATCAAGAATTGTTTCTTTGAATTCCTAATCTAGCACAGAAGGTTTGGCTTATTGTAGTGTGATTATTCTAAACTAGCAGTGCCCAAAGAAAAAATAAAACGGGTTTTGGTATTTCTCTACCTTCATTAGAGGAAAAAAGCTCTCATATGATCACACACGGGTTTATGCTACACACAGAGTTACTCTTGCACTGATCGTACTGCGTATACCAGGTAATAGACAAACTTTGGTGTTTGTCTGTTTCCCATCAAAAATGTATTTTAACAGCAATGTAATTGATTACATTTACAAATCGTACCTCACTAGTTATTCAAGGTAATTTGACCGTAAGTCTTTTCCATACTCTCAGTTTCCAGTTACTGTGATAAATTATGATGTATTCTTTTTATTGATTTGATAACAAAGAACTCTACCACTTATGCTCTAGTCAAACAGATCAGCCTGTGTTTGACTTTGAATATCTCTAAGGTTGGACATAAAACAACCCCTCTGTAAAAAAAGAAAAACAACAATCAAAAATCATGATGTTTGACCACACTCACAGTGAACCAGTGTTTTGTTTTATGCAGCTGGATTTTTGCTTGTTGCAACTTCTAAATGCTGTGTTTGTGCTTTTGCTGTATACACACTCCCTAGAAGAGTTCTTGTCTTCTCTATTCCTTTTCTGTAAAGCTACTTTCTAGTAAATTGTTTCTTGGGAATGATTTGCCTCAGATGCAGGATTCTGCATTTCCTTTTTTGAATTTTATGAAGTTTCTCCAGCCTATTGAGACTTCCCTAAACAGCATTCCTGCACTAGAGCATATCAACTGATCCTCCAGTGTCTGTAAACTTGCCAAGAGTTTACTCTGTCTCATTGTCCTCATCTTTAATGAATATTGAAGTCAACATCCACCCCTGAGGGACACTGCTACTAATCAACTCCTGCTTAGGGTTTGGATTACGGACAGTCTTTGAACCTGGCAGATCAGCCTGTTTTCCATCCTTTACATACATCACATATCCAGTCCATGTTTCACCAATTTGGCTACAGAGCCAAAAGAGCAAGAAGTAGGTTGAGCAAGCATGCAAGCATGCAAGATGGCAAATAAGGGAAAGGTTATAAGCTAATTTGCATAGATATTACTAAGTGATTAAAACACCCAAGCAGATTGTATCAGAAATTCTAAATAGGTTTGTGTGCCCCCTTAGCATCTTTTTCAGCCATACACAATTTCTTTGCAGAACAACGCAATCTAGTAACAACAGTGTGATTTACAGACAATAACAAATTTTATAACAACAGCTTTATCTCTTTGTCCTTCCAAGACTGATTACAAATTCTGGGTAAGTATCAGCCCCCATTCTTCTGGGATTGATACCAGCATGTTTTAGATAAATCAGAGGAGTGTTTTGTTTGTTTATGGCAAAATTCAAGGCAGGCAGTATCTAAGTGGGCACAACACAGTTTCTTTCCAATGTGGGCTGCTCTGACTGGCCAACACCAATCAAAAAATGCAGTTTGTCTTGTGTTCTCAGCAGGGAGGGATGCAGATAAATATATGACCGGTTTTACTACTTGCTTCAGTCTAAGTGTATTTCAAGGTTTTTTTTCTTTTACTTCTGATCTGACCCTTTTCATATTTGATGACATTTTATTCCAATGTAATCTAGATCCAGTATCTTATTCTGCTAGTATAGTGCAATGAATTTAGTAATTTCATATTTCAGTAATATTTTTTCTAAATTAAAACTCAGCAGCATATTTAACCATTGCGTCTGAAGCAGAAATTTTAAAAAATTACATGACAATTTAAAAAAATCATTATCTTTCATTTATTATCCAGTAGTTAACATTTTAAAGAAATATTTCTTTAATGTTTGGGGACTAAGGAGGAAAAATTTCCCTTACTTCTGTTCATACTTGATTTTTTGTGAGGATGTTTTTGTGGGGACTTTTTCCCCCTGTAATCAGTATTTGTTATGTGGAAAAACAGCTCCATAAAAAGCCCCATGACTTTATAGATCTTATTCTTTTATGTTGTGTTAAGCATGTTCTGGAAAGAAAGGTACTTGTGTTTTTGTTTTTTTAAAGAAATAACCTATATAGACCAAGATTTACTCTTCAAAAAAATTGTAAATACATAACCCCCCCACATTTTGGAAAAATAGATTACTGTCTGCTGGTATTACCTCCCCAGAAAGAGGGCCTCTGAATTAAATCTCAGTACTGCCACTTTGTATTTATGTTGTACAGATTGTTGAGCTCAATGACACTAGTTCCACAGGCAAATCTGACATTTGGTATTTATTTATAATACATATTTCAGTTCTATAACGTAAGTAGGAAATAAAATTTACTTATATAAACATTGAAGTGCTTACCTTTTACTTAAACTTACATTTTTTGGTACATAATGTAGTAAATAATATGTTGATCAGAATATATTAAGTATGGGGATAATATCTATAAATTTCTCATATTTCCCTTGTAGTCATTGTGATTGTGTGTTGTCTTAGTAATAATCTGTATTTATGCATTATATATAGCTGTCTATTCTATCAGACTAAATCCATGTGTATTTTTTGTGTGATTTCTTTGATATTATTATAAGGGTCTAGCACTGTAGATAGGTCATGTGCAAGGGTATAGATATGAGTGATCAATGAAATTTACTTCCAAGGTCACTCCTAAATGTTACACCATACATATATTTATAACATATATATATATATGTGGAAAATTGAAGATGTATACAAACGTACGTCTTTGGAAAACCTGAAATTCTTAATCTGTGTTTTCAATTATTTTTTTTCCATTATTCATATTATAAATCACTAAGTTCAAAGTGCTACATGTCCAGGGTACTAGGAAATCTCCTACTTTCCTTTTTACATATTACAATGCTCCACAGAATTTAAACAAAAATAGTTAAAAGAAAAATTAGGCACTTCTAATACCTAAAGGAGGTAGCAAAAATTAAAAGCAGTAGATTTCTCAATTTGGAGGATTTATCAAAATTTTAGAAGTGATTAGGAAAATTTTGAATTTGCAGAACCTCCTGATTAAAAAAACATTATGGGGCAAAAATGCATTGAAAAGTTTACTTTTTGCAAAAATTTATTTTTTTTTTCTTTTGCTGGTAGGTTCTGTAGCCACTGCCTGCCGTGATCCTGGAGTCCCCATGAATGGAACTAGAAATGGGGATGGAAGAGAACCTGGAGACACTGTCATTTTTCAGTGTGACCCCGGCTATGAACTTCAAGGAGATGAGAGAATAACCTGCATTCAGGTAGAAAATCGGTACTTCTGGCAGCCCAACCCACCAGTCTGTATAGGTATGAAGAAAAAAATCAAATAATGCTTTCCTAAAAATAGAAATCCTGATGTAATGAATCACACTGCTCTAGGAACTTGCTTTGATGAACATACAAGTACTGCACATCTGAGAAATTATTTTACATAAAGCCCTGATGGACATAACCAAAACCTTTCCTCTGTAGTTGTTAGTATAATAGTTCTCATCCTTTTCCTCTCAGGACCGTATCATTTATACTTTGATGATCTGTGACAGAGAAAACAAGAAGGTGTATGTCAATGACTATTATTCCTGCTAGTCTTGGACAAACATTGCATTGAGGAACTTGCCAGAGATTGCAACTGCTAGGAGCACTGTTCAGCTTTCAAATACTCTCTTTAACAAATTTAACTTGCCCCTAGCTGTTGCAAATAAAATCTACATTCTATTTTCATATGCATGCATGCACACCGCCTCCCCTGTTGAGGCATGGATGCAGACAGGTGTTTGCAAACATATTACAGTACTGACTTGGTGTCTTGGCTATTCTATTTAATGTGTTAAAATGTTATTTTCTCTATTCTTACTCTTCTTACTATGCTTTCCTATGCAATGTGAGTGTATGGGCTTGAGGAAAGAACTATCTAGACTATTTGCTTGAAGACTTCAGTAAAGAAATATTTTATTGTTCATCTCTTATAATTCTTATATGTGAAAATATGTATGTATAATACTAACTGAACATCTGTAAGTGTCTAAGTGAAAAAGTAAAATGAATTCCAGGGCTCTAGGAAGAGGCCTTATAGTTAATATATTCTATCATACTGACCTTATTTGATATTACTGGGTTTAAAATACATTTTTCAACTGAAAAATAATTACCCTTTTATAAAGAAGTACTTGCAGTTTTAATCACTATCACTCTTGAGTTGATGATATCATTAAATACATTAAATGTAAGTGCTCACCTGACATTCTGTCCTTACCACATATGTAAATATGCATACACTTGTTTTTTAACTGCACACATCCATTTACCTAATGCTGGTAATTTCCACACTTTATACACAAACACCTACTGTGTACAGAGTAGCAAGAATGGTTATTATGATGATTTATTTGCCCAAATATCAAGCATGAAGTTATCTTCTATTGATTTCCTATAATGATACATTGTTGGGGAATATGAACTGCTAATAGACTGGAGTGTGCAAATCTTACCTTAGAGCCAAGAGATTTCAAAATTGTGTGTTGTAGTTCAGTACACCTTGAAGTTCATTGATTTTTTTCCCAAACTTGTAATGTACTCGTTAATGTTCTTTCCACGCCTGTAAATCAAAACTGTACGATACTTACTCTACACATAACTTCAATATCATCATGGTTTATCAAAGCCTTAGGAAAAAAGAAACATAATTTTGATGGAAGAATAAGAGGCAGGGATAATTCCTGAGGTGTACACTTGTACCATGTTCTAGATTTACTTTATTAGCTCTTTACACTTCAAAGTGTCTTTTCAAACCTCCTTATTATTAATGCTCAAAACTAAAATGTACTTGTTTATTATTCCTACCTGTACGAGTGTCTTGGTTGTAACACAATTTTAAGAACATCTTCATTTTAAAGGTAGTCACAATGGGAAAATTACAAAGATCTATTCATGCATTTGAATGAAAGATAATAATTAGAAACTCTTCTATACTGAAGATATTCTGAAAAACTATAAATTTGAGAGCATGTCTCTGCCAAAAGACAGTCCTTTGACTTATACCTGTGGTGCAAAAAATGGCTAGATGTCTTCCATTCCAAAGATTTTCTGGATCCAATCTTGTCTAGATACCAGAATCTTAAATGATTGTGTTTGCTTAGTTTTCTCAGTGACAATATTAAAAATAGTGGCTTGCAAAAGGTCATTTTGGGATTCAGGTTAACTATACATTTAGGGGAGGTATAGACTGTCTACCAGAAACTTCAGACAGTCTTCAGAAATTCATAGGCAATTATATTTCTTTTTTAAATTGTGGCTTGGTTTTGCTTGTTTCTGTTGTTTTTCTCAGTAAAAGACCTTGTAAACAGTTAATTCCTGTGGTGCTTTCCTAAAAATGTGATCTGTATGACACTAATATAAAGTAAAATTTCAGCAGTTATTTCATATTTCATTATGATTATTTAAATTTATCTTCAGACTAGATATATGGAAGAAAATTTTTACAGTTAGGATAGTTGAAGCACTGAAACAGGTTGCCCAGGGAGTCGTGTATTCCATCACTGGAAACATTCAAGATCAGATTGAACAGAGCTCTCAGCAACCTGATCTATTTGAAGACGTCCCTACTCATATCAATGGGTTTTGACTAGATGATGTTTAAAGTTCTTTCCAACTCAAACCTTTCTATGATTCTTTATTTAATAACTCTTATTAGAAAAAAAAAAAAAAAAAGAAAAAACCGTGTATTCTGTTTGTTTTGTTAAGAAGTAATTCAAAGAATAAATAAATAAATAAAGGACAGAAAGTTGGTGAATAATATTTTCTTGCCTTCTAGAGAAATTAAATAGATTTTAAATAAAAGGAACCCAACCTGTACTTCCTCCCATAAAACAAATGCTAAGATCAACAGAGAGGCAGGCACAGTGCTTGCTTACCACTCTGTCTACACAGAGGTTTATAAAGAGAGGTTGACATAACCTACATCTAGTTTTCACTACATAACACATAAAAATTATATTTTTCATAGTGTATTGACATTTGCCTCTCTTTCTAAAGGGGTTGTTGTATTTGTTCAGTCTTATGTCTTATGACCAATACCTGTAAAAGGTAGGTGTTCTTTATTTTCAGAACTGGTCTCTCCTCAGTTAAAAATAAGGTTATGGCACTTAATAATAGCTTTCCACACATTAAATCCAGAAAATTATGGATTCTGAAGCACACAAAAATTTAATTAAAGCACACAGAGAAAGAGAATGTCTATGAAAAACTTTGGAGAAGATGGTAAAGTGGAAAAAGAAGTATCATGTAATAACATTTTTCATTAGATGGTGTTAACATTTTCAACTTAGTATCTAATGAAATAAAAATTAAAATAACTTGAAATTGATGTATCTAAAGAAAATTCTATCTGAGAGATATTCTATAAAAATGAAGATTTTTTTTTTTGTTTGGTTGGATTTTTTTTACTACTGTTTATGGCATAACTTGAAATAAAATACGGTTTCGCTGTCTAACTTTGTTTATTCCCTGGAGAGACTTTTTGACTATCAACTAGACCTTGGGACAGTTTAAATGAAAGAATCAGTCTCACTGTAAACAGAAAATGTAACTGCTAATGTGTATAAAGAAAGAATAAGTACATTAAAAAGAAGTTACTAATATGAAAATATTCTATCAATGAACTAACAGATAACTAAACTAAATCAAGACATCAGGAAAGTACCATGAATGCCGACATTGGTAGAAAGTAGTGTGACATAGGACTAAGCAGTTTAACTTCTTTATATCATCATATATCCGTTCAAGATACCTCAAAATTATCATCAGACTCATACAGTTTAGTGGTCATTTCAGTGAAGCTTGATTACAGTGAATGACCTAAATATCCTCTTTGGTACTCTTTAAATTTTCATTCCCGAGATATGCAGACAGTGCAGCCAGAACTATTAAAGTACTTGAAGGGTTATACTGAAGAACAGTAGTTGCAGCTGATCTGCAGTTTTTACATTCCATACAACCTCACAGCTCCTCCTTTGCATGAACTTTTACTTCAACAAGAGAGAAGGTTGCAGGGACCTCTTTTACAGTTAAAGGATGCATATTGTTTCGTAATAATTTCATTTTACTTATTTCAGAATTGTGACTAAAGAATATTAAATGACAGAAGTTCCTAAACAATACCAATTTTAATTTTTTGAAGACAGAGGAATTGCAATCATAATCCTTCTTGTAAAACTGTTTCATACTAAGTGAAACTTCTCCAGTCTGTTACGTCGTAGCTAATGAAATTTTCTCTAGCAACTGAAAATATCTGAGGGATTTATTGTGATAAAAATTGTATTTGGCAGCTATTAAGAAAAACAAAACAAATTGTACTAGGCCTGGAAGATACATTTTATGCATTTACTAGTACGATTGATTCATGATATTTTTGTGTTCTTCGAGCAAGGAGTTGTTTCAGATTCTCACTGTTTTTACACAAAATGATGATTTTGGAATTCATATGTCTTTTAATAAAAAAATGTAAATGAAGATTCTAATTTTTTTTTGTTTTGAGTTAGTTTCACTATTCATTACTCCCTTTTAATATAAAAACATATGTAAAATATAGAAAGATTACACTCATATGGACTGCAACTGTGGATGCATTAATCTGCTAAAGTGTTCTACTTGCAGTACTTGAATTCATAAATGACTTGTGATTTAACTTATAGAATCATAGCATGGTTTGGCATGGACCATCTAGTTCCCACCCTCCTACCATGGGCAGGGACACCTTCCATTAGACCAGATTACTCAAAGCCCCATCCAGCTTGACCTTGAACACTTCCAGGGATGGGGCATCCACAACTTCTCCGGACAATGTGTTCCAATATTTCACCACCCTCATAGTAAAGAATCTCTTCCTAAACTCACCTTTCAATTTAAAACCCTTCTCCCTTATCCTGTCACTGAATGACCTTGTCAAAAGTCTCTGTCCAGCTCTCTTGTAGGCCCCCTGTAGACACTGGAAGGCTGCTGTAAAGTCTCCTGGAGCTTTCTCTTCTCCAGGCACAACAATTCCATCTGTCTCAGCCTGTCTTCATAGGTGAGGTATTCCAGCCCTCTGATCATCCCTTCTCTGGGCTTGCTCTGACAGGTCAATGTCTTTCTTGTACTGGGGGCCCCAGAGCTGAAGGTGGTATTTCTCATGACGTAAGGAAATATTGTGTGTATTTCCCACTAGGTTGAATAATAGCTGTACATATCATCTTGTTCTGTACACATCATCTTGAGTGCCATCACACTGCACATACAGGACAACCAGCAGCACTGGTTTATTAAAGGCAGGTCCTGAACGACTAACATGATCTCTTGTATGACAAGGACCTTGTTCAGGGAATGTTGACTACCCAGAGTATAGTAAAGACTTTGATACCATTTCCTACAGCATTCTCATGGAGAAACTGACCATGGGTTGGACAGGTGAACTCTTCACTGGGTAAACTACTGGCTGGATGGCTGGGTCCAGAGTCATGGTGAATGGATTTACATACAGTTGGTTGATAGTCACTAGAGTTGTTTCTCAGGACTCAGTACTGGGGCCAGTCCTATTTAACATCTTTATTGATGATCTGGAAGAGGGGATCAAGCACACCTTCAGTTAGTTCACAGACAACACTAAGTTGTGCAGGTGTGTTGATCTGTTGGAGGGTAGGAAGGCACTGCAGAGGGGTCTGGACAGGCTGGATCAATGGGCCATGCCAATGGTATGATATTTATTAAGATGAAGTACTGGATCCTGCACTCTGGTCTCAGAGGCTGGGGGAAGCTGGGCTGGAAAGCTGCCAGGTGGAAAAGGACCTGGGGGCATTGGTTGACAGCCAACTAAACATGAGCCTGCAGTGTGCCCAAGTGGCCAAGAAGGCCAATGGCATCCTGGTTTATATCAGAAATAGTGTGACCAGCAGTGTGAGGGCAGTGACTGTCCGCCTGCACAAGGTTGCATCTTGAATCCTGTGTTCAGTTATGGGGCCCTCACTACAAGAAAGACATTGAGGTGCTGGAGTGAGTCCAGAGAAGGGTAGCAAAGCTGGTGAAGGGTCAAGCCTCATGAAGATCAGCTGAGGAAGTTAAAGTTGTGTAGCCTAGAGAAAGGAAAGCTCAGGGAAAACCTTACTCTCTACAACTACCTGAAAGGTGATTGTAGTGAGGTGGGTGTTCATTTCTTCTCTCAAGTAACAAATGACAGGATGAGAGGAAATGGCTTCAAGTTGCACCAGGGTAAGTTTAGATGGGTAGTATAAAAAATTGCTTCACCAAAAGGGTTACTGTCATGGTTTGAGATTCCCAAAATTCAATTCCCTAGATCCAACCATTGGAACAGGCTGATAAGGGAAGTGGTTGAGTCCTCATCCCTGGAAGTATTTAAAAGATGTGTAGACGTGTCACTTAGGGACATGGTTTGGTGGTGGACTTGGCAGTGTTAGGTTTACAGTGGGACTCGATCATATGATTCTATAAATGATTTAAATAACCTTAGAGCTCACAGAATCTTGGTTACAGAAAACCTGAGTGATCAATTACTTACCTGGGAACTGCAGGTGATCACTTAGTAGAATTAAAGTTTGCAAAATGATAAGTCTTTATAAATCTTATCTAGAATTTTTTAAATAAAATTTTAAGAATTTCTTTCAAAAAAATCTTTAGAAAACATGCTCATTCTCTTGTTGACACATGAAGTCTTCCATAAGGAATGCTGAAGAACAAGATTTATTTATACTTTCATTCTTTTTACTATTTATATTTCTGGACCAAAACCCCACAACTTTTAGGAACCTCAAAATCACATAGACAAATGTGGTTGTTTTACTCTGATTGTACTTGAAAGCTATTTTATCTATCTCTGAATTTGAAGACTGTAATTATTTTAATTTTTTTTAATTTATATTATATCCATCTGGATCTGAGTTAATAGTGAGTGTTGTCTGGTGAAAAGGTAGGTAATTCCATTATCGATGTAAGTAGATCATATTTCATAGCCTTTAATAAGTAGAAAGTGGAAAGCTTATCCAGTCAAGTTTTTGAAGTCTATAGCCAGAGCATTTTTCAAGTTCACTGTATATTCAGAAAAGCCTTGACATAATATTATACAAGCAAATAAAGTGACACAGAGTTCAAAAGCAAGTGTTTCACTTAGTAGTATTACAATTGATCTAAAGCAAAATGTGAATATATGGGGTTTTTTTGTTTCTATTAAAGCTTTGTAAATCCTTCAGTTGTTTTTTATTTAACTTTTGGAGGATATTAAATGTCAGTGAACAGATTGCTGTTACTTGCTTCTTTATTTCTTACTTTCTTTTCTCAAATTCAATCTATTTTTATTCACAGCTCCCTGTGGAGGAAACCTGACTGGCTCATCAGGTTTTATACTTTCACCAAACTTCCCTCATCCTTATCCCCACAGCAGAGATTGTGACTGGACTATCACTGTAAATAATGATTACGTTATATCATTAGCATTTATCAGGTAATCTGCTACTTACTCATAACTTTTAAAGTAATGTTTATAACTTTGTTATTGGTCGTGTTCAGAGTATATGTATGCTTAATATGACTATCAAACTAATTAGTAATTGCTATCTTTGTTAACAGACACAACAAATACATAAAAGTACTCAGTACACAGACCAGTGGAGCTTGGGAACTCATTGCTCCTGTTTACTTAAAAGTACTCTGTTTGCACTGGCTAATGTTGAGGTGGATGGTGTTCAATCTATAAGATTCAATTCCTGAGAAGGCAGAATGGATGGAGTAACTCTGAACTGTCTGCGATCCAGGATGGTCTTTAATGGTGAAACCTATTGATTCACCATATTTTGTTTGAGACACCAGCTATAAAGGCAAAATTTCAAAAGCTGTCTTTAAATTTAGTTTTATTAGTCCGTATCATTTCAAGATCCTTCAACAAGATACTTCCTGATGTTCTGGTTATTAGATGGAATTTTTCTAGAGTTTTCTTTAATTACAATGCAAGATTAAATTGACCTTCATAGTTCCACAGAGGAACTTTTGTTGTATGCATTGTATGTAACACAGAATGGAAATTAATATATCTATTTTGTATGAAAACTATGCATTCCAACTGGGGAATATGTCACAGAAAAGGTAAAAATGGTACTTGTGATGTCTCATCAAATTAAAGTTCTTTTTATACTGGATGTTCTATAATAGTGTCTTTATTGTTCTGATCAGTGCTAATGTGATGACTTCTTTAGTGAGGTAGGTCATATAGTTTTCTGTTCTTGGTGCTCAGTGATATAGTATGTGTTTTAGTGAATTCATTCTAGGGAAATAACTGTTCAATTATATTTACATAAATTATTATTTAATTTTGTTGGTGATTTCAGAATATAAGTTGCTAAGGAACTTTCTATTGTGCAGTAGCGCATGTTTTATTTGGTTAAATATTGTGAGTTTAAGATATTTAAGAATATTCTACTCTTTATATTGTACATTTAGACATAAGAGAACTCCCATTTTAGAATAAAAATAATATGTTACAGTGTGACTAAATATAGTATATGAACAGTTTATAAATCTCAAATATTACTACATTAAAATATCTTAAAATCTGGTCAATTGCTATGGGTTTTGACAGAAGCTGAGAAACTTAGTCTTGGTCAAAGAAGAGTGCCTCCTTACTGAGAATTGCTTCATTTATGACACACAGACAGTTTCAGAGTGAGAAACTTTGAACACTCTACTAAGTGATGTTAAATAGGCTTTTGAGTGGAACTTACTCCAGCTAATCCTTTTAAACTCAAGACAAACTATGGCACTTTAACAATCAAAAGTGTTAACTTTTGCATTTCTTTTGTAAGGAAATATTTTTGAAATAACCCAAATATTGAAAAAGGTCTTCAATGCCTACATTTATTTCAATCAGGGGCTACTTTCGACTAGAGACAACATAGTTTAGATTTTCATTCTTTCACTAAGTATCTTTTTTTAATTTTTTTTTTTTTATACAGGGACAATCTTATAAGTAAAATTGGTTAACTCTCACCCTGAACTTAAAATTAAATTCAAACTTAACTAATTACGTTAGTTAACTAACCATAATTTCTTTCAAAAGAAAAGATGAGGTTTTAATACTACATCTTTTTATTTAAACTGATTATAGGCAAAATGCTTTCTACTCTCAGAGTTAAGGGAAGATCATCCCCTGACTGTGTGAAAGTGTTTCAGTCTGATTAGAAGCTGTGTATTCTCTACTCTGCAGCTGACTGCATTATATCATAAAGCATTACTGCAAAGAGTTCCAATAGGTCTACATTGGTTTTTTTTTCTAAAGCTTTAGAAATATACTATTAATTTTTTTTCTATTTAAAAGGGTTTGGGTTGCGGGGTGTTTTTTTCTGGTTAGCAGCAAACAATCAATTCTAAAGAGAGAAACAAAAAATATGGTATTTCTTTGGTATTTCTTTGTTTTCTACTAAAACACTTCTACAAACCTTTTTTTCTGACAGTGGAGACTTTGTTTTCCTTTCATGAAAATGGTGATAGTAAACTTCAAATTTAAGCTAATAAGAGTGAAAATCTTAAACAAAGCATATTCTATCTAACATTTCTCTTTCTTTTTTTCTTTTTCTTTTGTTCTCCAGCTTCAGTATAGAACCAAATTATGACTTTCTCTATATCTATGATGGGCCAGACAGTAATAGCCCACTAATTGGGAGCTTTCAAGATAGCAAGCTACCAGAGAGGATAGAAAGCAGTTCAAATACTATGCATCTGGCTTTTCGGAGTGATGGATCTGTTAGTTTTACTGGATTCCATCTAGAGTACAAAGGTAAGTGAAATTATTTTTCTTATCTATTTGAAAAGTTCAATGCATGAGTGCAAATTTTAGTCTGTTGGAATTTCTTGTAGTTTTCTACCTGGTAATGTTTTTGTTTTGCCTAAGACAAATGTGTGATTTCATATACCTGACACATGATAATGTTGATTGCATGATTCCTTCCAGTACATAAAGGGGGCTTACAAGAAGGCTGGGAAGGCCCTTATAGTGATAGGAAAAGGGAGAATGGCCTTAACCTGAAGGAGGGTAGGTTTAGTTTAGATATTAGGCAGAAATTCTTTACTGTGAGGGCAGTGAGGCACTGGAACAGTTTTCCCAGAGAGGCTGTGGGCTCCCCATCCCTGAAGGTGTTCAAGACTAGACTGGATGGGGGCTCTAAGTAACCTGGTCTAGCAGAAGGTTCGCTGCCCATGGCACGGGGTAATGGAACTAGATGATCTTTAAGGTCCTTTCCAACCAAAACCATTCTATGAGTCTATGATTCTATGAACAAAAATGAGGCAGTAGTTTATAGTTTACAGGTTTCAAAAATAATGATGCAGTGGCAAAACTTAACAACATATATATGTGTTTTATCCAGAATTTAAAATTTATTTTTATTTGATATAGTAGGACATGTTGACTTATGTGCATTTAGGGTCCTGCAAGATAAAATGATGTGCTAGAATGTAGGCATCCAATAATGGAAATGAAAAAATTATTTGGCTGAATCTTTGTATAATAGATCATAGTAGAGCTGTCTGCCTGTCTCAGACAAATCTGTCCAAGGTCATAACACAGTAAAAAGGAAAATACAGACTTGAAAATGTATAACCAATAGTAACTTTCATAACTGCCTCTACATGACTCAAGGAACAGAAATATTTGCTATTAACTAAATATGAAAATATTCAATAATCTGTAAAGACAACCAGAGGGAAATATGAATGTTGCTGGTATAGACCTCCTTGGTCTTATTTTCTTCTCCATTTATTCTGATAGCAATTAATAAGGAAGGGAAAGACTTGTGTATTTGCTGCCTTGGCAAACCCATGAAGTTTCCTTATACTTTCCTAAAGTCATGAAATTCTACTGATGTAAAGGAAATTTACACAGTATGAGCTAGTCCTTAAAAGGGATATTCCATATGATATGGTGTTGTCTCATGCTCAGCATGCAAACTAAAGGGAAATCTGAAAGGGACATTATTTAGGAACCAGCTGGACATAGGTTGATTGGTGGTGAGTAATTGTTTTTCATTTACATAACTTGTTTTTCTGGGGTTTTATTTCTCCCTCTCTTTTTTTTATTTTAATTTAAATTTATTATTTCTATTGTTATTTCTAATATTATTATTAGAATTTATTTCAACTATTTAACTTGTTTCATTATTCTTATTTCATCCACAAGTTATTTCAGTTTTACCTTTCTGATTCTCTTCCCTATTCTACCGTCAGGAGTGACCAAGCAGTAGTGTAGTGTTTAGTTGCCAGCTGGGGTTAAACCACAACAGACCTTTTTGGTGCTCCACATGGAGTCTGAAAGCTTGAGCTGACTGCAGGTCAACATGATGTTCATGATTAAAGATTTGTATTCCTGTTTCCTGGCAGCACTTACAAATTTGCTAATACAATCTTATTTTCTCTTTTCGTCACTGGTTCTCAGCCAGACCTGATGAATCCTTTTGCCACATTTGACATAATTTTTCTCATACTGTAGTGTAGTCTAATGACTTTTTTTTACAAGTTCACTTAGCAGCTGCTTCAGATTCACAAAAGTAATTTTAAGGTGCTAAGTATTTCAGGTTTTATTTTTCAGAATGGTTATTAAGAAACTGTATTTCAATAGTGACATTGTAACTGTTTAGTCAGCAACTTCAAGAGTCTGTCACAACTATAATTTTAGGGAAAAGAAAATTACAGGGCTGTAACTTTTGCCTAGAGATAATTTGTGCTGTGACAGATCATGTCTTTCCTCAAATTTTGATTTATGCACCAGGCATAATAAATTATTTTTTTTCTCTCTTTATCTTTTCATGTAGTACTAATTTCTACTTTATCCAAGAATTTTCTAGAATTATGAAATATTTGGAATTATTTTTTGGAATCATAAATTCAAGAATCATGATCTCACAATATCAGTTGTGAACCAATACAGATATATCAATATTAGTTCAACAAGAAGGAAAAATAATATTTTATTGATATTGTAAAAATACTAGTTATAATCCTAAATTAAATTATCTTTTTTTTTCCTTTCTTTTCTTTCTTTTTTTTTTTTTCCTAAATTTGATAATTTGGACTTGAAAGAATTTTCAATTTGCCCTAAGACCTAAAAGTGAAGCTGTGGTTGGCTTACATAATAATTATTAATGTCTGTGTGATATCTTTACAGAATTTCTAGTAGATTGCCTCTTTTAACTTTTCATTGGCCATCCAAAGTTTTGAATGAACGTAAAAAAAGTTTTAGACACCACACTACAACTAGCTAAATGAATCAATGTGAATATCTAATACCTCTCTTAAAAAGCCTTTCATGAATTTCAAGGCTCATATAATCATTTGTTAATGATACTTACCTTTAGCAGAAAGTTACGCGGTGCAAATATGCCTGGTAAATAAACACTTCTTTTGATGTATTAGAAAGTTGGTATTGATCTTATAGAAAATGAAGAAGTGTTCCCCATTGATCTTCTCCACAACACCCTTAAATATTAAAGAAAATCTGAAATATCTGTCTTCTGCTTGATAAAATATATTACTCCAGACTCTATCCTGCACAGCACAAAATCATCTGCTTCATTATAACTTCTGTCTAATATATTTACTGGTTTTTTTCCTTAATGGAAATTGCATTTTTTCAAAAATGTTTAACTTTTCTCACCTTCTGCATAACAATGTTGTTAATTAGAAGTGCCAAGTGCTTATTTTTGTACAATTTTTTATTGCACATTCATGTTATAGAAATAAGAGGGAAAAAAATATAAAAGTATGTGCATATGTTTGAATTTATTTCAATATTTTGAAAGAAATAGCTATAAAAAAATTAAAAAGTTAGAAAAATTTAAGGAGTATTTTTGTACTTTGTACTCAAGTGATGGAAAAGAACTATATGAAAATATACCATTATATCATATGTAAATAGGTATTCATTTAGAGTTTATTAATGTTGAATAAATTCTTGTTTGCATGCTTCCTATTTTATAACCAACTACTCATATTAATTTCCTCCATTTACAAGTTTTCCCACCACAGATTTTAAAACTAGGATGTGTCTTATCTACTGGAAGAATGTCCATGGATCTACCTTCATCTAACTACATACCTACATCATTGGTCACAATGAATTTTATGATAAAAACATAGTTCTGTAATGGACCACTATAGAAATTATCTGGAAAAAATAAAGACTTAGTTTTAGTCATTACATAGTAATTTGTAAAGGTTTTAAAAAGAAGGAGAGAGAACATTTGATATAGAAAGAAAGGCTTCTTAAAAAAATCAACAGGGTCTACAGGGTGCTCAAAGAAGACCTTGAGAGAACTCCAGAAAATATTTGTAACATTTTAGATTATATTCAGAATTATATTTACATTTGTTTCCTCTATAGCAAAGCTTCGTGAGTCTTGCTTTGATCCTGGAAATATAATGAATGGAACAAGACTTGGAATGGATTATAAACTGGGTTCCACTGTCACATATTACTGCGATGCAGGTTATGTTCTTCAGGGATATTCTACGCTAACATGTATCATGGGAGATGATGGAAGACCTGGATGGAACAGAGCCCTGCCCAGTTGTCATGGTAAGAACAGTTTTTAATTTATTTTAGTTGCTGTTGTTGTTACTGTTTGTTTAGTCATATGGAAAAAACAGGTGAAAAATTGGAAGAAGATTTTAATAATATTCTCTTTCAGGAAAAAACCCTTTTCAACAATATATGTAATAAAATATATATGTAATAATAGGAAAACTATTGATTCAAGTTTCTATTAATATTGGATAAGTAGTGCTATGTGTTATTATTGGGAATAGAAGGTTAGTAGTAATGTCATTCTCTGTGCCAACAGATATTCTTGAAATAATAACAGCAGAGTATAGAGATATATACCATATATATGTATTTAAATACAACATTAAATATACTTTGGATGTCATAATATATGTTGGTTTCTTTTTTGTTATTACTAGTTTTGAAACCACGTAGATGAAATATTTTGTATATACAACATTACATCATTAAGTTGTTCAATGTATGAGCTGTAGAAAAATTAAACCTTGAAATACATGAAAGATCCAATTATTCAAACTTTTATTGATATGAAGAACTCCACTCATTCCAGAAATCTCCTGACTTCAGTTAGATGACCCGTCTAAAGGATCAGTATTTTCAGATTTAAACTCTAAGAAAAGATTAAATTGATAACCACTTTAGACTTTTCACTTTGTGAAGTCACATATTCTGTAAGATTAAGCACAAAACCTCTCCCATGTATGCAGATTTTAATATCAGAAAAATGCCAAATTACAAAATTAACTTTTGCTCAATAAGTTAGAATAAAATTCAATTATCATGTTATTTTCAATTTCTTTTCATAATTTGAAGACAAAACCCCATATTGAATCCATTTCCAATTTGAATAAGTATATATTTTAAATAGAGTGCACTGTGTATTTTAAATTTCTATCGCAAATTATATGGTGGAGTACCAGCAAAGCAGAAAAAAATATAAATTCTCCAATCTAAAGAATAACCATTATTATAAACATTTGAAGAAGTTTAATATTTTCCTTGTCCACCAAAACCACCATAGTACTGAATTCCAAAATTCAGTAGCATCAAATTGGAAAACTGGCCCTAGTAAATGTTTGGAAGTGTGGACTGTGTACAGTGAAAGTCAAAAGTTTTTTCCTCAATTTAAAATGAGATGTGAAATTGTTTCCTAGAGAAGAGTTGGTGAGGAAGGTGGTTGTGTATAAGAGGGGAAAGCTTCCCTTTTTCTGGAAGTTCTTTTTCGTAGGTAATGAAAGATGAAGAATTTCTTTATCAATGCAATAATTGTATCTCTTATTGTCACTTATAATCTACTTAGCAATCTTCCAGTGTTATCTATTTTAACATTCACTAAAGGAAAATATTTTGCTTGGAAGGACTGCCATTGCAATTAAAAGAGAAAAAAAAATCTTGTCATAAAAGAAGTAGTGGATATGTCTGTCACCGGTTCTAACAGGACCATTTTCTTTCCTGGATGATAAAGGCCTTATTTCAAAGATGGCAAACCCCATACTGCTTTAAGATATGATGTCACAGAATAGGCCCTCAAAAAAAATAAACAACACCCCCAAAAAACCCCAACAGACAAACAAATCCCAAAAAAACACCAAACCCTGGGCATTAGCTTTGTAATTTTCACTTGCTTTTCTTATATTGCTTTTTCTTCCAGTTAAAAGTTGATAGAGGTTTGTAGTTATGTTGATGTGATATATTACAGTATATTTTGACCATGTAATCAATGCTATCTCAAGAAAAACAGAGTTTTTATAGACCTGTGAGAAAGATGATATCACTTGATTAGCTTTCAGTTACATGGAGCTGGCAGAAACAGTTTGAGACCTTAATTTTGCTCCTGACCACAGATCTCACTTACACAATAAAATTTGCCTAGTAGAAAACAGCTTCCTCCATTCTGCCCATTGTATTTTTTAAACTCCATTGAAACTAATAGTGTTATAAAGAAACATATTAAAAAATATCACCTCAGCATATATGGGGGCTTTATGTATTTATTTATTTATTAAAAAAAATGGGGCCTTTATACCTGTAACATTTTGATCTGATGTTTTAGGTATGGAGCAAAAATAATTTTTTTTCTTAAATTACTTATCATACTCTCTACATCTTTACATTTTTAATATCAGTTTAGAATCTAGGTTCTTTTTTTAAATTCTTTTGAGCCATATTTAAACTTACAGATTTATCAGAAAAGTGAGGCATCTGAGAATATTTAAAAGAGAAATATTACAAATGAGTATTCTGATTTTGCTCATAGTTGGAGCTAAGTAGGTCAGAGGAGTGGAAGGGAAAGCCAGGTGACTCACTCAGCTCAAGGGACATGCTTTACAACATATACAATTGGTCTTGTAAAGAGTATAAATCAAAACACATATAAAACCTTTTCCTAGTCTATGAGAATAGAATTTGATCTAAGAGAAGAAAACTTGATAATTTCCACGAAGAAAAATATTAGATAAGTAACACAGATACTCTGAGGGTGAAACTGATATAAGGGTCCATAGTCAGACTCTATCAAGTAAAAAGTCTTGTTGCAATAATGTGGATATTTTCACTGAGTTGTAGAATCTCAATAAAGGAGGATAGAGTACCATCTCTATACACCTTCTGAATAATATGGTGTTACTTAACATACTCCTGAGAGATGAGTTTGACCCACATAGAGAAAGGAGTTAAAGGTCCTACTAGTTCAGAAGTCTAGTCTTTTAGATAAAATATAGTCAAATATACATCCTTCATTCAGACTATCAAGAATAAAATGAAGGTCGTGACTCTATTAGTTTGGGAGGACAACCATTAGGGATGACTTTAAGTGTTCTCTGAAAATGGTTAGTACATCAAGCCCCATACGAAATCTTTGTTGAGGAACACTGATGTTCTGTGCCTGGCCAGGCTTCATTATAAACTGGCTGGTGAATGGCTCAGTCCATCAAAACTTGCTTTCCTGAAATGTGCAAAACTAGAATATATGAGTGTCTATAGACCCTAAAAGACAAACCTGATGATTTTAGAGTTAGATAAAAGCTGAATAGTTTTTTATGTTCTACCTTTATTCCCTAATATTTTTTATGACCTAGTCCTATGTGCATTAGGTATGACTTACATTTAGTTGAAATAATTTTTAAAAATGACCTTGAGCCTCTTTAATAAGTGTGGGAAGTGAACCAAATCATTGGCTTCATTCTTTTATGAACATATGCAAAGATTATCCAGGCTAATATGCTAAACTATTTGGTATTTCGTGGTGGATATCAAGAACAGGATGTAATTAACATATGCATATGAAATATTAGTATCATAGGCACAATGATTAATGATTTCTCTTAGCTACACCTACTATAGGTAATTTTAAATTTTTGGTAGCAAAGAACAATTATTTACAAAGTAGTAAAAAGCTCTCTAATGGGAAATCATATTTATGACTGAGTGTGAAAACATTGTTCCTACCAGAAGAAATCCTTTATTGATCACTAAAAAATATTACTACACTTCATTACAGCATGTTGTTTAATCCTTAGAAATATTTGAATCCAGGTTTCAAAATAACTCCATCTGTAAGATATATCTAACAATATCCAATATTCAGAATATTCATTCAGTTGTTTCCATCTGTATTAAGTTGTTACAGTTATTTGACATATTTCAAAGCAGGTTTATATCTGAAAACTTAAACTAGTGTTTATTATTTTGTAATATAGTAAATGTTGACAAATTTTTCATCAATTATTCAATATTGATTACTTAATCAGAGGTCACATTTTTACGTATTTTTACAGAACAAAGGTGTAATCCTAATGTGGTTACTGCATACTGGCATGGCCTTTTGAAATCATGACTTTAGTCGGCCAGTTTTTTTACATGATAAATCATAGTCAAACTTCAAACTAAAGTCAAACTTTACATTAGAATGTAGAAATTTTAATCAAAGTATTTGGAATCTTCATTAAATTTTTCTGTCCCATTCTGCATTTTTGGAGTACAAATATAGAATTTTTGAATATATTCCCAAATCCTCAACTGTCATACATAAACAATTAAAAAGAAAATTTTGAAGGGCACAAAATAGTTATTAGAAGCCCAACATTGATTAACTTCCATATATGGCATTCAACATTTTCATAATTTTAAAAAAGCAACCAAACAAAATACGTTTCTGGACAATACTGCTT
The DNA here is from genome assembly GCF_003945725.1 of Corapipo altera. Lineage (NCBI taxonomy): Eukaryota > Metazoa > Chordata > Aves > Passeriformes > Pipridae > Corapipo > Corapipo altera. The sequence continues at coordinate 12,750,142 of NW_020884892.1, forward strand.
GTTTTGAAGAGACAGAACAGGTTGAATTAATATCTAAAGTGTAACCGAGATCAGAATCAGACATTATTACAGGGATACTGTAGATGGATAGTAGTAACTATATTTTGGGTTGCTGCTTATTAATTGGGGGGGGAGGGTTGTTTTTGCTAAAAAATTCACTTATATTAACTACTTTTAATTATTTTATGAATTTAACATGCCAGGCTGATATGTGCCTTTGCAGTTCTCTGTAAAAGGCTTGTTCCTCAATGATATTAATTTTTTTTAAATAACGTACCTGTGACAGAGAATTGAGTCTGCAGTAAACACGTTGCCTTCATACTTTGGAGGTGGCAGAGGATTCAGTGAGATAGCAGAAAAGAAGCAGAGATATAGTGAAGATACAAAGCCAAGATGGCTTATAATCACTAAAGAATTCTTGCAAAATCTGAAAGTAATTCTCTGAAATTCAATGTTTATCTTTCTCGTGTTAGGAAAGGCCCTCAGATGGAAGCTCTGAGGATTGCATGAGTTTAAATGGTTGGTAGTTACGGTATAAAGAGGGGAACAAAGGCATTGAGAGACGTGATAAGACTAACTTCAGTTAGCATTCCATTAAGGTAGTAAAGATACTGAAGCCATTAAGGCACACTTAAGAGGTGGCAGAGGTGATGCTGCAACTGTAGTCAACCATTTACCTCCTCTTGATAACACTTTTGTTTAAAAGAAATTAATCATTACTAATTTCATATTTGAATTATGACTAGCTAAATGATATTGCAGACTGAAAATCATTAATTACCATGGTCATGTGAACAAATTGTGCCACCTACTCTTGGATTTTCAGTGTGAGTCACTCTTTTGACTAGATTTCTTCACTATCTACTTCAGAAACCTTTCTTAAATGATCACTCATATAAGGTATAGCTATTATTTTTCTCATATTATGCACTTTTATCATGTACCTGAATCTTGGAAATCTTTGCGTAGGTAGAGAATTCATGACATTTGCACCATAAAAGAAAAACACAAAATTTATTCTTTTACTTTAAAACTACTCAATAATTCTCTTAAATATTTATAAATAAAATCTCTAAAACCAGTAGTGGGGAAAAAAAAATTCATAGCCCTTTGAGGATGTGTTTGGAACATCTTCAACAGCGATCTTACATGCTACTGTGGTAGTAGGAGAGGACATCAATTCTTTTTTTGATCTACTGATGATAAAGAGTTGCTTATGTTTGTAGTCACCGCATGAAAGGCTGCTATTTAAATCTATTTCGAAGTTTGAATTAGGGCAATTGCAGAAACCACAGAGAATTCCTACAGCAAATAAAGCTGTATTACTGAGAAGGAGGCACTCTGGTTTTCTTTGTTTTGTGGTTTCCAAGTATGATCAGTTTAACCACTTCAACAACAGGCTTTACTTAAAATTGTCATATGTTGGCTACTTACATTGCATTTATGATTTTCTTTTTGCCCAAAATAACACACTGGCTTTATAGAATCACATGGACAATGACCTGAGTCCCTAGAATTAGAATTGAAATCAATTAGGATTGCATTTTGAATATGAAAAATGCTATTTAAATGCAAAATACTCTGAAAAGTTAGTTATTAATAACCAGACTTGAAAAGGCAATTGAAGGTCTTTTGAAGAAATTATAAAGGATTTTATTTTATTGTGATTGGAATATCTTCTGAATGCTTAATATTTTTTCCCGAGCTTCCACTGTCATTTTTCATAAATATTATGTCCATTGCTTTACCATTCTAAGTTTTCCTCACAATATAGTCAGTGGAGAGAGACAGGCTTCTTAAAAGATCACCAGAGGGGATTCAAAGAGCTTGTTAAGAAGGTGTATTTTTCCATTTGCATCTGGACTCCGTGAACATTATTTACCCTACTTGCATACTCAGCAGGGTATGACTTAGAACAACAACACAGGAAATAATAGATCTAGTGAAATATCTGAACATACCACATACAGCAAACTCCATTTTGGAGGGATGTGTGTGTCAAAATTTAGCACTGAGATTTCTTAGAAAGTAAAAGAGTAGGCATCTGGGTGTACCTTAACCTATTAACCTTACCCTACAGACCCTTTTCAATATGACCACACTTATTACTCCTCCTCCATGGACAGGAAACCATTGTACACTGAGAACTATCAAGTAAGAAAGCCAGAGAGAGAAAACTTCCAGATAGTAGATTTGGAAGTAATTGAGACTTAGTTACTAGTATATACTTCTGGGAGATAATAATCTCATTTTTCCTAGGACATGTGACTGATCGGTCGCATGGGAATAGGAAATAAAAATAAGGTCTTTCTGGATGGATATGCAGGTAGTTGGTACTTTGGTGAAAACCCCATAGTTTTTTGGAAATGTGATTGAGTTAAAATCTCAGCTTTTATTGGAGATGTTTTCTTCATATCATACAAAGTTTAAAAATTATACTGGAATTAACTATATATATTAATAATTCTAGAAAAGTTCAAAAAACCATTAAAAATGGACACAAACACTCACAAAAAGCATTACTCTGAGTGTTTGACCTTTTGCATATACATTTGGAATTCATAATATGGCATTGAATACAATGTCCATTGAATAATAGATGTTGTGTATAATTATTCTTATTTAGGACATTTAAAACTGACAATTTCTTTTTGCTTTGAATATGTAAATTTTCAAGTAAAAGATTGAAAAAAACATTTTTTTACCTCAAAAAAAATTTTCATCATGTATTTTGAGGTGAAGAGAAACCTACTTTTTACCACTAGCTTACATAGATATATGCTTGTTTCTGTATTGTAGTGTTAGCAACATACATGTATATTTTTCTTTGAAGTTTCTTTAGAACAGACAAGGTGACTGCAGGGTATTCTGTTCTCAGAAAGAAAAAAAATAACTGCCATTTATTCACAGAGAGAAGCAAATATTTATTTTCCGAAGTCTGCAAGACACTGAAGTCAGATAGGATTATGTAGCATCAGTTAGTAATCATGGTAAATCAATTAATTAATAACTGGAATTAAAGAAACTGATCCAGTCAGCTGCACTGACTATAGCTGCCAATATGCATATTTCTGACTTAACCTCAGGCAGCAGTCAGAAAGTCCTCACTTTTGTCTAGTAAGATTTCAGTAATCAACTGGAAGCAGATTTATTAGGTGAGATATGCTGCTGGTTACATGTATAAGACTCAGATTTTATTCTTTGCACAAGTTTTGTCATTTCACATTGTCTATCACAGTGGGAACTAGGGGAGGGTTCTGAGGAACAAGAAAACCTGCAATTAAGAGACTCCATTGATTTAAATTTTAGTTACATTTTCTTTTCCTTCTTGACTGAGATACATACAGCATTTAGTCAACATACTACAGGAATGGTAAACAAGCTTAAAGAGGATATCTGCCTCTTTTAGATCCCATGTTTCTTGGCATTTGACTCAGAAGCTGCTTGTGTTACAGCTTATCTCTGAAGCTACAGTCTTTTGAAGGAACAGTATCTTCTACAACAAAATTTTACTCTTAATTTTGAGGTATTCACTGGATCCTTTTCATAATGTATTTCTCTTTTAAACCTTAAAGAGTAGATGTGTGTTAGGAAGTTAAAATAATAAATCACAACACTGTGCAACACACATCTGCGTATTCCCGAAATTGTTTCATTGTTATAGATTTAAAAGATTCCAGTTTCTTCCTTGTTGAACTACACATTTTATATGTTTCTATTGTTTTGTTAATCACTTACTGATTAAGCTGGTAGTTCAAATCTTTACTTAGGTAGCATTCCAGGAAATACACTGGTTTGATTTGTGGGTGAATTTTAAATAAAACATTTTCAGACATTAAGCTAAGTAATGGAAGGCCAGAGAACATTAATTACAGTGGTGTTTTAATTATCTTCAGTTCAAATACTGGTGATTCAGTTAACATCTTTTATTTCAGCATAAGATAAAAGCATCTAATGAATAGCGAAACAGCTGGCTTAAAGCAGAGTAGATTTTCTCAATGAGAGGAAATGTGACAATAATGTGCTCAGAATGTGCCTGAATTGTCTGTAATGCATTAAAATTGGACACCCTGGGAGGAAGCGAAGAGCAACTTGTTTTGTTTTTTTTTGCTTTGCGTGGAAAAAGATATCAAAATAAGAAAGCTCATTGAAATAGATTTGAAGACGACAGCAAAAAGGTAAGTATTTACTGGTGACCTGGAATCACGTAAACTCACCATTTTAGAGAATTACCAATCAGAATCAAAACACAAGTGAATCACCAAACCTGATGATGAAACAACACAGTTAAGGAATCTAATAGAAATTAAGATATGTATTTCAGGAAAAGGAATCATGTTCAAAAAAAGGTAGTAGAAAGTGTGGCCATCAGGATTATGAGAATTAACTTCAAAACCTGATCTAACCAGTAATACTCTTTTCTAGAGATTAGAAAAGTGGGAAACTTATTAAAGTGTCAATAGCAGATCAAAGGCAAAATTGCATTCAAGGAAAATGTTATTGAAGGTAGGGGAGGGAAAGTAAATCATATGTTATCTTTGTTATATTACCTCATTGAGGTAACCAGAGAGGTTGTGCATTAGAAACTTTCCTTTGACTTGAAGGAACTGAGTCAAAATAAAGAAAATCAATAAACAGAAAAATAGCAGATTGCTAGGATGAGACAATCTTTTCTGTGTAGTTCTGAAAGAGATTTATATGAAGTGTTTGAAGTACAAATGTAGACCTTAAGGTTAAGTTAGCCTTTCTATTGAAGTAGTGTGAGGTGATGAACCTGTCAAAAATCTTCCATGATGAGTAATTGGCCAATTTCTAGTTATAAAATTGGTAGAGATTTAAAAAAAAAAAAAAAAAAAAAAAAAAAAAGAAAGAAATAGAGCTAGGAGAGCTAGGAGATGCATTGTTCAACATGCTGAAGAAAAATCAATGTAACTTTTGAAGAAGAATGTGAAATTTTTTGGGAAGTCTTGGAAATCAACAAGCATTGAATTAAATTATAAAGAGTTGATACTGTACCATTGAATTTTTATGTTTGGCAGTGTTCCATGAATAAAAGTCACCTTTTGAAGGAAAAGTAACACAATGTGTTAGGATAATACATGGTTACAAAGTAAGAATTGAAAATTGTTCATGTGATGGCATTTTTATATTACCTAGAAAAAAAAAATAAAGGAAGGTTACCCCAAAGATCCCATATATACTTTTGTTGGAAATTGTGCTATCCAATCAAACTTCACATAAAATTTAGAAGATAAAGTTCACACTATCACAAAATTATGTTATATAATCATATCTAGAGTCAAATGTACAAAGGTTCATCCTCAATATTATGTGACTTACAGAGTACAATATACATAAATTTCACTTTTACTAAGTGCAGACTAAATGTTCAAGAAGAAATAAGTATAAACCCTACATATAGGCATGTGATGATAGACAATTAGATTTTGGTTGTGAGGTATCACAGTATGAGTAAGGTTGGAAGGAACCACAATGGGTTATCTGGTCTAACCTCCCTGGTCAAGCAGAGCACATGGCACAGGACTGTGTCCAAATGGTTATGGAATATCTCCAGTGAGGGCGACTCCACAACCTCTCTGGACAATCTGTTCTGGTGCACGGTCACCAGCACAGTCCAGAAGTTCTTCCTCCTATTCAGGGGAACTTCCTGTGCATCAGTTTCTGCCCGTTGCCTCTTGTCCTATTACATGGTACCGCTGAGAAGAACCTGGCTCCATCCTCTTGTCACCCTCCCTTCAGATACCTCTAGACACTGATGAGGTCCCTTCTCAGTCATCTCTTCTTGAACCTGAACAGTCACAGCTCCCTCAACCTAACCTTGTAAGAGAGATGCTTTGGTGCAAGGTCAATCACCTCGAAGTGTGACCAGTGTGACCAGTCTTTTGCAGATCAGTAAAATTCTATCAAGATTTTATTTAAGGATTTTTTTTCTCACAGAGCATCCTTGCCCATGAGATATACTCTGATGAGTCAGTGTTAACAAAAGAACAAATAAATATAACATGAAAGGCATTTGCTTCTTGCCTTCAGATATAGGAGAGTTTGTTTCTCAGTGCTTAGAGTTCAAGGAGAAATAAAATTGAAAATTTTAAATGTAATCTTTATTACAAGGAAATAAAACAGTATTAGATTCCTAAGACATGCAATTAAGAATACTTTTAAACAGTTGAATAAAAGTTCCTTAAATCTATCTTTTTGATACTGAGAAATAGATCTGTGTGCTGTCTTCAGCTTGGTGATTTGAAATGTAGTAAATAAGATTCTCTGTGTTGCTGATCACTAGAGAATCCCAGCAATACACGTGAAGGTCTTCCAGACACAAAAGCCAGTAACCTTGCTTTGTTTTTTGTCTTATGGCATCCCTAGGGATTGAGATGTTCCTCAATTAACATAATTCAGAGGCTGTTAAAAATCTTAGCAAAAAATAGCTGCTATGATTCCTCTTGGGTTTTTTTTTGTGTATCAGTTAAATATTCGGTTTTAAGAGAATTAACAAATATAATTGTAAATAAATATTTAATTGTGGACAGTTTAACTGCCATAGACTTGTCCCAGGTATGTTCAGAAGTAAAGGTTGCTAACTAAAAATGTGCACAAACTATTATGTGGATAACATATATTTTCTTTCATTTCAATCTAGAAAGCAACTGGACTTAGAATGCTGTTGCAGTTATGCAACTAAAAAGTATAGTTGCAATTCAGTACAAAAATAAAATTACCTTTAATAACTGTTTTTCTTAAACTAGTAAAAAATACAAAATATTGGATTTTTCAAGGCACAAAGGGAAATAGTTCCTTTCTTATTTTAAAACAATTTCTAACCAGTACAATTAATTGCAAATCACATGGAAAATACTGAATTAATTCCATTAGAAATTAGAAATGTCATTGTTGTAATCTTGCTTTAAATATAATCAATCTTTCAAGAATTAACAAGAGATACATTGTAATCAAAAAGTAGTTACACATAAAAGAAGCTTTACCTCACTCAAGAAGAGCTCAAGATTTTAATGCCTCTGAAATTCTTTCCTTGATGGATGTTGATAAAAATGGTCATTCTTATTGTTATATAAAACTGTAAACTGTACTTGAAACATCTTCATATATGTTGATATTCCAGATTCAAAACCAAGTAAAGACATGACTAGTAATGTCAGAGTAGTGTAACTGGCTTTTACAGAGATAGATCACTTTCACCAGTTGTAACAAAAGTCTAAATAAGATTACTGAGTTCTGTGGGTATTTCCATTCCTTTTTTTTTTTTTTTGAATGCTTAAATATTTAAAATGCCAATTCTGTGTTATTATTTTATTTTATATTTTAAGTTGATGTTTGTGTTCATAACTGTTCATTGACCTGTTATTCTATTATTTATTTTACTATTAACAGTTCTTTCTTACCCTATTTTTCTTTCCTGTGTTTCAGGAGATGGGTACCTGTTCCTAAATTTCTGGGATTAATTAGTTATTTTTATTTGCTTCTAATCTGGCTGTGTTTGTAATTATGGATAGCATATTGTTTTAGTCTTTTTTTTCCTCCTTTCTCACTTTCTTTGCTCTAAGTTTGAAAAGCGGGAATTTCTATCTTAAAATTATTTTAAAAGTCTGTGTTGCAAACCTAAACAACAATGACGGAAAAGAAAACTGACTGAGACTGAGGAGATTATAATGACAGATTAGTTAATTTATCAGTAACTCTCAGATTTTAAATTTAAAATTACATTCATTAACTGTTACTGCAGTTTCCTTTCAAACTGCTGATGTGCATACACACTGAAAATATTGAAAATCATTTGGAAACAAAAGTGATCATTGCTTGAAAACCTTAAATTTCATTCTAGTATTGTAACAATATTTTCAGATGATTCAAGAAAAATCTTATTCTTTGTACCAACTGTGATTCAGTACTAGTGCTTAAAAACTCATTGGAGTGAGGGAACATTCTTGAGACATGCAGATAGGTAGCATACAACAACAAGGGGTTTTGAATGGGTAATACACACATTACAACTTCCCTAGCCCTAAAACAGTGAGTGTCTTATTATCAAAACAGGATTCAGGAGCTGATATTACTCATGAGCTCTCTAATAATGAGTAGATTACTTGTTCTGTGAAGTTCTAAATGAATTCATGAAGTTAGTGAGTTCTAAGAAAGCTCATGATTTTAACTTTCATCCTCAGATTTTGTAGGCTCTTTGCCTGCTTTATGAAAAGATAAATATCTTTTAGTATGTCCTTGTCCACTAAGGTTATGAAACAAAACAGATTCTCAGTGAGAACTTAACTTCATTGTCTGTCAAATGACTTAGAAGCCGTTATTATGCTCGTCATCATATGGTAGGAGTGATTCTTTCTGAAACCAAATAAGTAATGAAATTTAATTTTGGTTTGGAGAGTGCACAGCTGAACAAATAAATAAAATGTAGGCTATATGGCCTCCAAAAAAAAAAAAAAAGAAAAAGGGGAAGTTTGTCATTGGAAGGGATGATTATTTCTTGTAAGGAGATCTGTAAATCCTTGCAGATCCTCCATTTTGATTCATACTTTCTGATGCATCAATGTTTCAATTCTGGTATTGTAGCTGAAACGTGTTAGGTTTGTTAATCCCTGACTTATTTTTACTTCTACACATCTGTCATATAATGCTTCTTTCCTCTTGCTATCTAAATACACTTGAAAGGCTCTGAAACAGTCTTCTTCAGAAGACTGCCAATTTTCTTTTCTTTTTTATTCATTTGTTATGTTGACAGGTAAATTGTTTTAAAACGATTGTTCATTTTCTTTCAGAAGTTCCTTAAATATCATGTCAAGGCTTTGCTGCAGACAGTTGACTTGAAAAGCATGTTTAAACTTTTATTTAGCTATTTTTTTTTCATCTGTGTAAGCTATAACACTGGTGTGCTCTTTCAAGGGAGTGAACCTGTGCTGAAGCACAGGCTGACTACAAAGACCTATTTCACCTCCATTTGTCACTGCAAAGACATTTATTCTAGCACGAAATACGTTAGACAGCATTTTCTCTTATTTGATGGGCTCCATTCTCAGAGCCTGCTACTTTAACTCCATTTTGTTGACCAAGACAAAATAAAACATTACATAAATGAAAGTACACAACCTTATTAAGTGGGTGCTTCAGAAGTGAGACGGAGTCCTGGAAATGTACCACACAGTGTAGTGGTTTCATCATCTTGAGCCAGAGAACTCTGGTGCAATGAGAAACATGACAGAGTGGAGACACCTCACCATCCTCCAGCTTGCACTGAGACACTGAGACAGAGAGAACTCATATCCCATCCCTTGCTCTGGAGTCAAGGAACATGGAAAAAATCTTCATGAGCTGCACATGATCCCTTCAAAAATTAAGAAGAAAAATAATAATGCATTAAACATCACTTAAGAGTCTAGAAGACTATACCACACTGGAAATTAGTTTAATCTACTGCTATCTGTTGAATTATTGTTCTTACAGAAAGATTTTTTTTTTAATTATTAGTAGAAAAATGAGGAATTAAGATTAATAATTGTCTATAAGTCAGCTTTAGATTCAAATTTTAGATTCAAAATTTACTAGTGCATCTGTTAAACAAGGATTTAAAAAGTCACATAACTTAAGACTAATTTGAATCTGAGTATTTTTTATTTTTATTTAAAAGTTATTAATATATTAAACATATTTATTTGATATCTGATTATGCTTAACTATGAAATATTTTGACATCACCATGCCACAGGATTTGATAATAAATAATTCATGATGTGTAACTGTACTCTGACATTTAAAAATGGAGTCATTATATAGAATTAGATTTTGGGTTATAAAACTGGAAATCTTGACTCTTCGAATTTATTTAATATTGTTTCTAAAGCTTCAATAATTTAAATAGGAGCACAGGGTTTTGCTTTCATGGTTCTGAACTTTACTGCCCATCTAAAATGGGCATGAATTTACTGAGATTGGACAGAAAGAGAAATATGACTAATTTCCAGTTAATTGCATTTGTTTGGAAAAAATAAGGAAGTAATACTTTTGCAAATTGATATATTGGTTATTTGAATAGCAGCCAATATTATGAAGAAGCTATCAGATATGAACCCATTCTGAAGCAGAACAAAATGTAGGATTTTGACCTTCTCTCACATCTCAGTTTCTATTAGAAAATTCATTTCACACTTTCCTTACACTTGGTTAAAATGGGTAAATTTATTTAAGTAATTTTAAGCAATGCATGATTTCAGTACTTAAGAAAACTATATAGAAGTTTTTTAAAACTGTATACACCACAGTTCCTTAAGGAAAAAATTAATATAATTGAAATTTAATAATCATTAATCATTAAATTGACAGCAAACTTTCTTTCTAAAGTTAGGCATTTTCCCATGAATCTAAAAGTGTGTCTCATACTCAGCCCTATAAAATCTACATTTCATACCTTCAGAAAAACATTTAGTTTTGTTTAAAAGATTTCAAGAAACAGAAACTGAATACACAAAGTCATTTGGATCTGGTTTTCATGGTTTTAAATGAAAAGTTGATGAATGGTTCAATAAATTTACATAGAAATAATTTGATATTGTGTTTAATTGAATTTTATGTATTTATATAAAATGTATTAAATAACAAAAAAAATTATTTAAAGTGAAGAGGTACTTTCATCTTGAAATGTAATTCTTAAAATGTGTCAAATTATGTTTCTCGGCTACACAGTTTTTGAGCTCCTTGATTTTCTCCTTAAAAGGCATACTTTATTGATTATACATATTTTAGAAAACTTATATTTTTTAACAATTCCAGTTTATTATATAATCTTTTTTTTTTTTTTTAATTTTATTTTGGAAGAATTGACTTTTAGGTGTTCTCCCATTTTGTACTTCTTTATTCATAATCTTTTTTTTTTATGGATTCCTTTTCTAGAAAATATAAAATAGCCCATCACATTGTGGGATTCAGTTTGTGGGTTTAGCATTGCTAGCACAATAAACCTCTTTCTCATGGTGCGGTCAGTTAGTATGGATAGATACATAACCCATTATGGGGGTTAAGAGAAATATTGTCTCTTCTCTGCTTGGATATCCTTAACCCATTATGACAGGTATTTATATCTCTTGTTCTTCCAGGAGTCACCCAAACACTTAATAACTTCCCAAAAGTAGTTACGAGAATATCTAAAATTAATTTATTATACTAAAATTTCTGACAGTTATTTCTTGTTCTATCATTTATAGATGAAGAGAAAAATTATTTTCTCTAATCTTTATGTCAATCTACCACATCTTCAAAAAGTGACCAGTCTGCCCATGTTCACATTCTTCTATTCTGGAGATTAAACAAAACCTATTATTTCAAAACGTCCTGCTATATGATAATAGAACCTTCTTCTTCTTTTTCTTTTCTTCCTTTTTTTTTAATGCCAAAAACTTGTTGTGATATTTCTGCTGAGACCTTACTGCTCTTGAATGGAGCAGAAATATTACTCCCTCATTTTTTTAATCAATTTTGATTTTGTAATTAAACTATGTTGTGAAGACTGAAGAGATGACAGTACGGACACCTTCCATATTCTCCATTATATTTTTTTATTTGTAACTGTTTTCCAGTCTTACGATGTTGCACTGTCTCTGTCTCTGTATTTGTTAGTGTCTTTTTCTTTCTAATGTATTTCTGTATTTTCAAGTAGTAATTAAAATATATATTTCTAGACCAGATTGTCTTTCACATATTCACTGTATTGTCAAAATAGTTTTAAGCGCTCCATCACTTTCACATACCCAGACTGATATCCACAATAATTATACCTTTAATTTGGAACTTCATAATAATTTTCACTACCATTTTATATATGTTATAATTTCCTTTGCATTACTTTTTAAATTATTTTGTATCTGGAAGGCGATATATCAGTCACTATACTTACTTCATTGTTACCTATAAATTAGTGGTGACTTAACCGCTACAAGAAATCATTGCAACTGAAAATCTCATAATTGGACTGCAAAGGATAAATAGAATTACATTGTATATGAAATCAGAGTAAGAAAAAGAGAAACCAATGATTTTGGCTGGTATGGGGTGAATTTTCTTCACAGTAACTAGTATGATCTATGTTTTGAATTTGTGCTGTGTTGATAACACATTTTTGTTACTGTTGAGCAGTGTTTACAAAGAGTCATTGCTGCTCCTCCTACCATCCCACTAGCAAACAGTTTGGGGGTGCACAAGAAGTTGGGAAGTGACACAGCTGGGATAGCTGATCTCAAATGACCAAAGGGATATTCCATACCTTGTGGCATCATGTTCATCAATAATCTAGGAGGAAGATTGCCCCAGGGCTGCTGATCAGTAACTGCAAAGGTGTTGGTTGCTTGGTGGTGAGCAAGTGTTTTCATTTTCATCACTTGTCTTTCTTGGGTTATATTTCTCTCTCATTGTTATCCATTAACAAATTTGCAGATGACACTAAGTTGGGAGGGAATGTTGATCAACCGGAAGCCAGGAGGGCTCTGCAGAGGGACCTGGACAGGCTGGAGAGTTGGGCTGATTCCAACGGGATGAGGTTCAACAAGGCCAAGTGCCGGGTCCTGCACTTTGGCCACAACAACCCCGTGCAGCGCTACAGGATGGGTGGAGAGCAGCCAGGCAGAAAGGGACCGGGGAGTGCTGATTGACAGGAAGCTGAACATGAGCCAGCAGTGTGCCCAGGTGGCCAAAAGGGCCAATGGTATCCTGACCTGTTATCAGGAGCGGTGTGGCCAACAGGACCAGGGAAATGATTCTTCCCCTGTACTCAGCACTGGTGAGGCCACACCTCGAGTACTGTGTCCAGTTCTGGGCCCCTCAGTCCAGGAAGGATATTGAGGTGCTGGAGCAGGTCCAGAGAAGAACAACAAGGCTGGTGAAGGGACTGGAGCACAAGTCCTATGAGGAGAAGCTGAGGGAGCTGGGGCTGTTCAGCCTGGAGAGGAGGAGTCTCATGGGAGACCTCATCACTCTCTACAACTCCCTAAGGGAGGTTGTAGCCAGGTGGGGGTTGGTCTCTTCCCCAGGCAGTTGTCAGTAAGACAAGAGGGCATGGTCTTAAACTGTGCCAGGGGAGGTTTAGGTTAGATATTAGGAAGAGATTTTTTATAGAGAGGGTTACAGGCATTGGAATGGGTTGCCCAGGAAAGTGGTGGATTCTCCATCCCTGGAGGTTTTTAAGATGAGACTGGATATGGCACTTAGTGTCGGTGTTGGATCAAGGGTTGGACTCGATGATCTTGAAGGTCCTTTCCAATCTGACTGATTCTATGATTCTATGATTTTCCTTTTCATTATAATTATCATTTTCACCCTTCAAATTCTCTTCTTTCCCCACAGTGGGAAAGGAGCAAGCAGGACTTTGTGGCGTTTAGTTGCCGGTTGGGGTTAAAACACAACTATATATTAAATTCTATAAACATACATAATGTTGTTAACTAATTATTTTTTTTAATCTTCTCATTTAGACCAATTAAATACTAGGTATCCTAGTCTGGATTTTTATAAAGTACCCCATTAGATTAAAAATCAGTATCCCATTACCAATTCTTCAAGACATGTTTTTACTCCTTTTGCAGAGTGTATACACTGTTATTCTTAATTTTTTATTGTATTTGTAGCTGTGTAATCAAATTTATCTGCATGACATAAAGCCATATTGTGCCATTTATTTTTAAGCAGTATTCCCTGTTGATTCCATTGAGGACTGCTGCTTAAAAATGGATGGTGCAATATGGCACTTAAATCTGCAAATATAATTAAATTATATTAGATCTTAGCTGTAGGAGCTCAAAAGTAGGTGATCTGAAAGCAGCAGTAAGAATTATAAACTTCAGGTTGCAGAAAAAAATTTCATAGCAAAAATATTAGTTTCCTTCAAAGTTGAAGATATTTGAGATTGATTCTCATACTTATGTAGTCCATTCTTCACACTTCTTTTACTGAAGTTTTGCCTTGTGTGTTCTTTCGTTTGGTTAAACTGCAAAGGCACAATGGAAAACATGAGCAATAAACACATAACAGAGGCTTTTAATCCTCTATTGTTTTACTGGAGGTGCAGAAAATTTTACTTTATAGTACTAATTAAGCATAGATTATAAAGATCTGGTTTTCGACTGGGCAATTTTGCCCCTGTAGTTTTCATCTACATTACTTTTACAACTAGTGAATGGTGAAATTTGATAAAAGGTTTGACTGATGATGGTAATGCATTTTATATTGTATTCTCCATTTACTAATGCATTGCCATGAAGGGGTAGAGTTTAGTTCTTTGACAAAGGTGCATGAATACTAATGATCAAGGTAGGTAATCTTCCAGATAAAAAAACTCGCCAATTTAGATACAAAATGGGTGATACTTCGTTGTTGTTGTTGTGATAGGGCTTTTTCAAGGGTTGCAGGGGATACTGTTTTACAAGGTAAGGTACCATTAAAGTTCAGCCGACAGAGGAACTTTTTGCCATTAATGTTAATAATGTTTCAAAGAAACAGTGAGCAATGCATCAACACACTGATTCTTATCACTTCTTACCAGAGTCAAGTCCCTTTTTCCCCTACTGTTCCATTGCTGACCCTGGAAGGCAGGATAAGGACAGCAGACTGGGTAACATTTTTGTGAATAAACTGGAATAAGCTAGAGCATAAATAAATACATAAAGTGATACAGTACTTCAGTGCCTAAGCAAACATTATTAAAAAATAATGAAATATTATTGTAGAATTACATTAGAAAATATAATTTGACTCCTGAACATTTTTTTTTTTATGCTGGTTGGTTGGTTTGTTTTATTCTGCAGGATATTTTTCATTCCAAGAGAAATGGTTCTCAACAATTTTTGCTTTTTTTTGTCTGTTAGTTTGTTTTTGTATAACAGTTTATATTTGCGGATGTGATGGGTTTGCTAGGCCTTTTACTGTAGGCAGACTTTTCAATGCTAGCATAATAATTAGACAAGTTGATTTTCAGAACTTATAGTTTTTTACTTTTTTAGGAAACTAAATAAATCATTGCACTATAAAACTGAAGTGAAGGCAATGGGGTCTACTTAGTTCCAATAAGAGTAAGTGAAAGTCAATGGCTAGCATGGTGGTAGTGGAACTTTTTCATCCATCCAAACAACTACAACTTGATGCTAGGTGTTTTTCAGAGGCAAAAATATATTTTATTTTTCTATTAGGTTAAGATTTTCAATTCACCGTAGCTATGGTTTCATGTTCATCTTTGATTTCTGAGCATTAATGTTTAGTCATCGTAAGAGTAGAATCACCTCTTCTTGAAACTTCTGGATTTTAAAGTAAACATTTCCCAAAAGGTAAGAAAGGGAATATATTCAGTGAAATCTATGAGTTTACTAAAATATCAAGCAAACCTTTTCCTTCCCACAAATACTTTCAGAAATGTCTTGCAGGCCAATCTGGCTGCTACGAGAACTTAATGGTTTACCACCTAGTGATTTAAGATTAAACATTTTCTCAGCTTGCAAAGGTCAACTGGGTGCTTACATTTTGAAGCAACTTTCCTTTATACTAGTTGTTTTTGAGATCCAGGAGTGTGAATTCTTGGGAAGGTAAAGAGCCATTATAGAAGCAGTTGGAAAATAAGATGGTAAGGGAAAAAGTAAACTCAGAAGGGCCAGAGGGAAAAAGTCCAGAAAGAGAAGATCAAATAAGAAATTACTATGAAATACTTAATGCAGGTATTTTGTTCTTGCTGCAAACTAAATGTTGCATATGTCAGAGTGACAAAAAGTTCATACCTTACTCCAGACTGTACTGAACACGTTGTAGCAAAGGCTGCAGACACCTCTTGTTGAGAGTCTTTGTACCTGAAAGATCCCTGCTGGAAATCCTGCTTCCAGACTTGCACTCCATCTCTTCTCTTATGTGAATAGCTCTGTACCAGATTCACTTGTGTGAACGGATATATGCCCACTATAAATCCAGTGCAGATGTATGTTTCTTTCATGGAATTCAGTGTGTGGGGAAAACGTTTAGATGTTTGAATGTGTCATATAAACATTTTAATTTTTATCAACTGTAAAATGAAATGGTATTATCTTCACCTTTTAGAGACTCTTAAGTTATTTTTGTCAGACTTCAATATAAATGAGAACTCTCAGATTTTTAAATATGCTAGATCTTATTTTGTGGGTTATTGTTTTGGGGTTTTTTTGTTTGGTTGTTTGTTTGTTTTGTTTTGTTTTGTTTGGCTTGGGTTTTGTGGGGTTTTTAGTGTTTCTTTGTTTGGGGTTTTTTTGTTTGTTTGGTTTGGTTTGTTGTTTTTTTTTTTTTTAATTTGTGAAAATTGTTGGGTTTAATCCCTTTTAGAGATCTTTATGCATCTGTCAGTGAAATTATTTCTGTGATTTTTTCTTTATAAAAGCTGTGATAATACCACCTTTCAATAAACAGGAAATATTTTATCTAGATATATACATAGGTAAATATATTTTGCTCTGGTTTAAGCATATTAGCAGTTTTGTAAAAACCCTCTTTTACAATTAAGAAGATACCTTTATTAGTTTCATAGCTTGTAAGAATAAGAAAGAATCAGGGTTTTAAAAAATCTTTATTTTTCTTTACAGGAAGGTCTGCTGTATTTTGACAACTAAATACATAGCTATTAACTTTAAGTATTGTTTTTGTGTGACATGACTTCAAGTTTCATTAAAGGTGAAATTTGGTACCTTTTGGTTTTCATGGTCTTGACTTTAGTGGAATCATAGTTTTACCTTAAATTTACACATTATTTATATCTGTAGATTAGGAAAGTATAATAGTGATATGACTGCTGGAATGGGACAGTGTTATTGGTCTTTGTTGCAATGGCTTATTTATGCAACTCATAAACAGTAAGGAAACGGAGTTAGAGATAAGTAATAAGCTTTTCTGACAGTCTTATTTCACTTATTTTAATGCGTTTGTTGCTTATATTCTTTCATATTCTCTTCTGTTTTATCCAAAATCTGGAATAGAAAATCTTGAGTACTTAGAGGATGGTAAGCAGATCTGATTTCATCAGAACTACCTACCACACTCAAGTAGTGAAGATTTTCTACTTTGTGTTTTTCTGGTAACTCAAGGTAAATAAGTCTCTGCATATGAGGGTCAGCTAATACTCTTACTACTTTTTAGCAAAAAGTCCAATAGTTCCATTATTTAAACATGTTTTCAAAGGAAAGCATGAATTTCTGATATTTTACATGCTGGTGGACTGAGGGAAGACACTGAGATAATTCTTTTAGCCTCAGAACTATATTCTGTGTGCATGTGATAGTCTTGGTGCTCACTTGTGTTTCAGTGTGCCTATCCACTGTGTCCTGCTCTGGACCCTGACTGATTTGCTTAACTTTAATATATGTGCCACGTCTATCAAATCTGTACACACTTGTGGCAAGCAAAAGTCGAGACCCTTCTGTCGACATGTTTCAAATATCATGACTTTCACACTAACCCATTAAATCATTTCCAAATTGTGTATGCAGACCGGAGCAATAGGTGCCGTCTGCTCCTGTTTCAGGTACGGTCTGTCAAACTCTGCAGCTACACCGTACTGGAAGGAATCCATGTTAATGCAAATTGCAGAAATCCATTCTCAAAGTGATGGGACCTTAAGGCGCTACATTTTAAAGATGTGCTCTTTTCATGGTATACTCCACCAAATATTTTGTGTGAATTAAGTAGTCTTAAAACACATGATATGTAGCTACACTAAGAAATATCTTGTATTTAGTATGACAAGTAATGAGATAAAATCTTATGCAATAATAGTAAGAAAACCACCTTTTTCTTATTTAATATAATGCACAACATATTAATGTTTTGAGAAAATACTGCAAAAAAATCCCAGATGTGTTTAGCAAATGAAACATTGAGTACTACTTTATTTATAAATTCATGTCTCAACAGGAAATAAATATGTTAAATAGATAAGTTAACACTAAACTAACTAAAAATTGTTTTATATTCCAAAACAGTTAGAAAAATATTCCAAAGATATGCCACAGTCTAGACAACAAACTCCTAAATCACTATGTATGTGTGAGAAGCAGGTCATAGACATAGGAAAGCACTAACATTGAATAATCACCCAGATATCTGATGAAGAAAAAGAAGAAATAACACTGTTTCTGCTTTGACAGTTTTGAATAATGACAAATATTAAGTTTCGTTGTAAACCTTAGAAAAATACATTATTGTGGTAAATAACATCGTTATTTATCTGCCATTTTATCAAGTATTATAGCTGTTAATGGTAGAATAAACATGATGTTTGTGTGATAAAGAAAAGTGTGTGCTTATAACCTTATATATATAGTTATAAGTAATTGGGATATAAATAAGTGGTACATCATGGTCAGTCAAGAAATCCTGACTTTCCTATTTCAGTAGTTGTAGATATTATTTTGAATTATGAGTCTATTGGCATGAGTAAGAATTTACCAGTGTGCAGAAGGGCTGGATAATCTATGTTTTATTATAGTATAAAGCATCATATGAATGAATAATAGTTTTGTATGCTGTAAATAATAGCATACTGTGTATAAAGTTTATAATTTATTTATTAAGATGGTTGATAAATAGTAAAGAAAAAAAATTGATCTGGAAAACTTCAGAGTGCCATCAATTCTTTTCTGATATATGAGAAAGCTGTACATTCTCAGTATGTCACAGGATGCAAAAATTTAATCCAGTGCAGAAGTGTAATAAAATTTCCTGCAACATCATATACCAACACACAAAAAATCAATTTAAACTGATTTTTAATATATATAATATTACATTATTAAAAACTGATTTCCTTCACTTTCCAGCACCCTGTGGAAGCCGGTCAACAGGCTCTGAAGGGACTGTATTATCACCAAACTACCCCAAGAATTATAGTGTTGGTCACAACTGTGTTTACTCTATCACTGTTCCTAAGGAATTTGGTAAGTAGGTTTGGTCTCATTCCTATCTTTTTGTTGCTTGAATACATTCTGGATGATTTGTATGGTTGCTTTTACATAAAAAATATTAATGAGAAAAAACTGTTTTAAACTGATACTTCTGTTAACACTTTTATCATTTTTATAGTGCACTGTTTCCTCTAAATGCTCATATTTATCATTATCTTTTGAATTTCTCTTTACTGACAAATGAGATTAGAGCAGCATGTGTCTGCCTGGTTTTTGTAGATTACCAGATCTTCCATCAAAAGTTTACTCTCATAGTAACATTTTCTTCTGCTGACTAGACTAAATTTTAACTATGTCTTCTGTCCCACACAAAGACAGGACTTATACAGCACTGTTGTATGTCTCTGGATTTATGAATTATTTTATCTCACTTTATTATGAAACAATACTTAGGATAGCAGTTGATGGTTGTTCACTTTGGCTTCTTGGTAAGCAGTATGCCACATACTGAATATCATTTTGTTCTTATGGATAGCATAGAGGTGCATAGGCTACTACAAAATAAATAAATTTTTAAAAGTACTGTCTTCTGAGTCATGGCAATCTATCCTTATTCCTCCAGAATATTAAGGAAAAATTAAATACATTTGTACAATACTTGATTTATTTCTAGCTGTTAGAAGCACGTGCTTTTGATATAACTAATTTGTTTTAGATAAACTGGAAAGTTTATGTCCTCCCACTTCCATCAAAATATACAAGAATTCAGTGACATATTCTGAAATATGATTATGATAGACTGTCTGCCCTATCTTGGGATAGACCTTTACTCTTTTTCTTTTATTTAAATAGTGTATTTTGACAATTCAGGTACCTGTAGAATAAATAATTTTTTTCATCCACTTCTGTGCATACAGAAAACAAAAATGCCTGTGTGTTGAAGGAGAAAGGTAAAAAAAATACCTACCAGTCAAAAATGAGAATGACATGATGCGTTGAAACAAGTACCAAAAGAAATATTTCCATTTTAGATACTGTTTTTCCAGTGCTACTCCTACAGTAGTCAGAAGTAGTATTCCTTGCACCCAAACCCTCAAATTTTAAAATACAAATCTTCCTTTGAATTGTACAGTGGTGTAGGGGTTAATATTTCTTTTGATCTAGGATCTTTCTTTAATCTATCATCACTAGAATTATTCCAGTAACAACCATTGAGAAAGTCAAAGTCATTTTGGCAATTGATTTAAATGAAGTTTTTTTGCATTCAATATAATTATTTGTCTCAGTCTGAAATTTTAAAATAATTACCTATAATTCTGTTATTTTGGGTCCTGATAGAAGACATTGCATTATGAAAAGAGTTTTCACTTACAGTTCTTGATATGTAGGGATCCCTTGCTGACAAGAGGGTCACCAAAAAATGCTATGGAAAAAGACACCGCATAACATCTTCAACTCACCTACTAGTATACATCACAATGTGTAGATTTCTCAGAGATTATTCACAACAACAAAAAGACAAACCACATTTTTTGAGAATGAAGGAGTACTTCAGGAAAACTGCTGACATAAGATAAAGTAATTTTCCTAAAGCAAACAGCAAAAAATCTTCCATAATCTTCTCTATTGCTCAAACCTTGAGTGTGAAATATAGCAATCAAATATTTGCTGAATGGAAGCTCTTCAGGAACTATTTTGGCATCCAATACAGTATATGAGATCTTATAACAAAGAACAATTTGGGAAAAAGAAAAAAAAAACTAAAACCCGGTCAATATAGAAAAAACCCACAAACAATGGAATAGCATATTTAGTGTGTAGAAAGGAACTCGTTGGCCTGGATTAGTTTTTGATGGAGTGAAAAGAAAAGCTATTTCATCTGCAGCTTCCCAGGTTCTCAAGTCAAAAATTCTGTAGAAAAGTCATTTCAGAGTGGACTTTTTCTCCAGTGTTTCATTATTCTGTCATGAAGAATCACAGTTGTAATATTTCATAGCATGACAGGTTTAAGCTACAAGATAAATGACTCACAAAGGCACACAGTGTGCCACAGGAAAAATCTTTTGTAAACATGGAAGACTCATCTTCTTTGACACTCTCCCACTGATATTTTAAAGTGGTGTAATGATCATTAGTTGTTCAACAATGAAATCCAGCACTGGTTACAATTAAAATCCAGACATTGGAGATTTTTTTTCCCTGATGCACATAAACTAATTTGTATTCTCTGCTTTGCATAATGGTGTCATCTGTACTTCTATTTAGGTTAATATTTTTAACAGTAAAATAAATTTTATGTCAGCTTACTTCTTTCTGTTAGAGCAAAAAGATAGATTGAACATACACAGTAAGGTATGTAAGTGTGGCTTTGAGCTATGCTATCAGAAAATTAGGTATCAATTCTCAACTGCCTTCAAAATGTATAAAATTTAAATTAGAACTCTCTTTTCCTACCAAGAAGCTAGAAAAATTGTATACAATTGGGAAAATATCTAGTTTCCATGGAAACATTTGGTTTACATTTACAGCGAAATATAATATTAAAAAATTGCAAGAATTTTATTGCATGACATTTTGCAGCAAGATTACTTAGAAATTTGGCAATGAAGGTAGATCAGTTTGCTTACTGTAAACATGGAAATTAAAATCCACTATTCTCTTCAATTCTTGAATAACCAGCTTGTATTCACAGACACATTTCTATCACACACTTATGCTATTTCCAGCTTTTGCTTGTGTCTTTTCTTGAATTCCTGGAGATAGCCCTGAATAATTGTACACAGACAACAGAGAGAAGAAGTAAATAGAGTCAAACAGCAGAACTTTCGGATTATTATTAATAATAATATCCTTGAAAGAATAATTGTTTGCCAACACTGGAAGGTCAACATACAAATTTTATTCTGCCAGTGAAGACACACATAGAGCAAACAATGGTGTCAACATGTGTTTTCTGTTAGACAGCTCACTGCATCTAGAATTGTTAGACAACTTAACAGTCGTGTCACAGTAGAGTTATTTCAGTACTGTGATTTGATTTCAAACTCAGTTTACATTTGGAAAGAAAAAGATAGGCAAGGACAGATTGCAAGTAGCAGAATGTGCCAAATAACAACCTCACATCAAGAGGAAATTAGAAACAAATGGTACTTACGATAATACTTCACTGCATTACAGTAAAACATTTGCTTTAATAACTTGAATCCATCATCACTACTGTGCACATCTTAATTTCATTTAAGAAATGGGGCAGACGTGTATGGACTGATATTTTTTTTAAATGTGGAGGATTTAACTCTGCATCTTAAGTTAAAATGGATGGAAATGCCTGGCTCAATATCTAGCTTCAATATTTTTAAACACAAACAAAGTAATTATTGAATTAAGTAATAATTTGCTGAACGGGAGGTAGAAATGATAGAGAATGATCTAAAATATCAAAATACTACCATAGGCAGGAATCTGATTCTACTTCACACCCTCTTTTTATACAAGCAACCACTTCAAAGTGGTTCACTTCAGTGAGACTACATTGTTCAAACAATGATTACTTGTCAACAAGATGGAGTGAAACCACAAAGACTGCTCCAAATACTTGTATATCCAACTGTATAAAGATTCAAGGCACTAATTTTAGGAGAAAGAGACAACAGTGATCCAGTTTGTACCATGTATTTTATAAAAAGTAAGTCAACCCACCTTTCCAAATGACTTCAAAACAAAATGACTTCCAAAAAAAGTGACTATTTATTTCCACATTTTTATTTTATTTTAGGTAACCATAAAACTTCTTTTTAAGATAAAATCTATATTTTGTGTGTTTATTCACCAAAAGTTTGCATAAAGACAGCAAAACTGACTCTATCACAGGACACTTCTAATAAAAACTGAAAATATTTTAAAAACATGAATTGATGAAGAAATTTAATGAAATTCAACATCATGTAATACTAGGGATGCACATACAAATATTTATTATTAACAATAGAAAGAAATACCCACTGTAAAAGTAATCCCCATAGTTGATGCTAAGTTCACACCCCTTTTCCTTTTTTTTGTATTCTTTCAACTATATTGACATGTTGTTATTTCTCTTAACACCATTATGTTCTGCAAGATTTTCAAAGGATCTTGTACCAGAATGATGGTTAGTAAATTCTTAAAACTGAACTTTAAGAGCTCAACATTAAAAAATTTATGAAAGTCCTTTTCTGCAATTTTCTCCAGTCAGCTAACTAAGCTTCATTCAAAAGTACATAAACTGGAGTTTTATCTAAGGTAGACTTCAGAAATCCTGGCCAGAACTAAGACATCATTGTGAATAGAATATCAGGTAGATACAGAACTAGTTTTCATCCCAGAGACAATAAACCTAAAAAAGGTAATATTTAATTGTAATTTTTTTTAAATTATCTATTATCAGTATGGAAAGGAAACATTCACAACATTCATGTAAATGATGCTTTATGTTAATTTAACTCATTGTCAGAATATTGGTTTGATTTGAAAATTTTCTGAGTGGACTTAACTGTGGCAGGTACATGTCTTTTCATTTGACTCTTTTTTGAATTTAAATTTGAGAGTTATTGAATAACACGGAAGAGGGATAAGGACGGAGTCAGGTTGCTTTGAGCCAGAAAATATGTAGGTTGTATTCATTGTGCTAGAAACAAATAATGCACCCTCCTACCACAATAGAAATTAAATATTCTCAATGTGCATTGAATATGAATATGAATTTATTTCCCATTATTATTTTCATTAAATATGAAAAATAAACTACTTTTCTGAAATTTACAATGCATACAATTAACCATACAAAAGTAGAGTCCATTTCTCCCTTAAAGTAAGAAGATTGTATAGCTATATAACAAATACAATAAAAATGGGTGGAATCTGGTTCATTGTATTGTGTGCAATTTAGTAAGAAAAGAATGTACAGGTGGTGACCCAGAAACAGAAAACTTAGAAGCATATCATCTGCATATTAAATGGACATGAAAATCCAAATGAAAAAAAATCTTCATGCATAAGTGTGTGTTCTGGACCTTTAGAGTCAGATGCAGTGACATGATTTGTGTTTTAATCTGTATAATCCAGGTGGAGATGATCTAAATACGTGGATGTTGTCTTGAAGTGCTGCCCTTAAACACTGCTGATTTATGTGCATATAAATTTTAGGCTTGCATGCAAAGCAAATAGGTGTGTATGCATGTCACTGAGTCCTTTGCTGGAATACATTTCCTCTTGTTTTAGTAAGGCATCTAACTATGGAAAATTAGATACCTAGTCTATACCATTCAGATCCTTACTCTAATCAACAAAGAGAAATACATATTCCCATGATGTGATTCATCCCATCTAAAACATCTAGCTGCAATTTTTTGGAAGATAAATTCTTTGTAATGTAAAAGAAACAGCACAGCCTTATTTTATCATACTCATTCTGGCGGCTACCATGGGTTAAATGAATTAGAGAACATTGTTGCAAATGTAGTCTACATCCATCCTGTAATTATGTCGTATACACATAAGTTCATGATTTTATCTTGTGAATATGTGGTAAAGCTGACAATTTCAGATATGTTTCAGTGAGTGGCCATTTAGTGGCTTGAACTTGGATGATTCAAATTCAGGCTTTACTTAGGATTCCTCACTCTTAAATGTTTTAAACCCAACACTGGACATGAACAAAATCTGTGTCATGTTATTAAGTGTATATTAGACAACAATCCCTGCTTCTTTAAGTGTTGTTGGATCACCTACTTAAGAAAAATTTCACATGATGAACTGTATTACATTAGTTATTCTACAGGAACAGGAAGCCATGGCCTATAGACTGTCTACAGAATGAATTCCTAATGGATTTATGTTGCCATCTGGAAAAGGAAAATGAAAGGCAGGATTAGTTATATGCTAGAATTTTTTTTTTGTGATTTTGCAGAGGAGTTTAGTGAGTATTAAGTATTCTCTTCTCCAGAATATATAATAAATGTACCTGAAAGTGCTATTTAAAATATAGATATTTTCAGAATTTGGTGTAAAGTTAGTTATAATGCAATAGTTTAAAGTTATATATACTAGCTATGAAATTATTTTCTCCTTGATGTAAGAATTTCTTCCTTAGAAGAATATTTTGCAAGTTTTGACAAGGTTGTGCCAAATATTTTTATTTGTCATTGTATTTCAAACACAGAGCAGTAATACTGACTACGTAATTCAGTTATGAATAGGATAGTAGCAAAATATTGTATATCGAACATACCTAGTGGATAGTGAATATATTTTTTATCATACTGCTAAATACACATGAATTATTGTGCTACAGGTTTTCCAAAAACAGCTGAAGCTTACAGTCTCAGATTTTTTTTTTAAGAATAGAGGTGAGCGTTATTTGTATAACTATTAACTTCTGGTTTGTTTTTCTAGTTCAAGGCCAAGTTTGTGTCATATAGGTGCTGACTATATAATCTACAGAAGGACAAGAAGGTCATTTCACATCACTTTCCATTTAACTGTAAATCTCCTAGGTTTCTGAGAGGAAGGACTAGCAGGTTTTATATACTCCAACTCACTGGGTACTATTTCATTCATTGGTTCAGTGCTTAACATGCCTGCCAAGTGAGCAGATGCCAATAAAAAAAGTCACCGTAGGGTGACATTTAAAGAAAATCAAACTATTCAATGTATTTTTGAAATAAAATGTAAAGAAATTTACTATTTTAGTTGCTTGATATGATTTGAAATCACTTTTGCAGTGCTCTTTTTAGATTTTTGTCAATAAAAATGATTAGTTTTGGCTCAAATATTAGTGATGTGTTTGAATATAATAATAACAACCAATTTAATACAGACTGCTAAATAGCTTAAGCTATTGAGTTTTACTATAAACATATGGTACCAGTATAGCTGTCTTTTTAATCACCTAAATTCAAAGCAGAATGATAAGACCACATCTATAGTCTTCAAAGAAATTCATAGTTTTAAAATAAGTAAAATAATTTTACTATAAGAGTTTTAATAGATGAAAGATTTCTAAAGATTTTTTTTCGTTTGTTATTCTGAGAGGTGTGACTCCAGCTGCTTCAAATATTAAATTGTCAAACCTTGTTCACAGAAAAGGCTGTTACTATAATAGCTGAAATTAGTCTGGGTTCCTGATTCCAAATAACAGAGAAAAGACTACATTACAATTGTTGCTTACATGATTTTCAGTACTCCTGAGGATGAGATTGAGTGGTGGTATATTTTCTGAACAATTCTGGGGTTTTGTTATGTTCACTTCTTACAACAAGATTAAAGTACTTCAGCAGGACAGTACCAAAACCTTGAATCACCATTTTTTAAGTTGTTTTAACATAAAGTTATATTAATAATGAAGGTGTCATTTTTACCCTTAATCTCTGTATGAGTTAAAAAGCTGCTTTCTCACTCTTCAAGCCCAGTCAGCTGAGGACACCAGGCCTTTTTTTCTCTTGGGGTTTGTGGTTTTTTGGTTTTGGTGGTTTGGGGTTTTTGCCATGTTTCCCCCCCGCCCCTGCATTTTCCCGTTTTGTAGCTCCAAAAATCAATAGGAAAGTCATCCTAACAGAGCAACTGAAGTCCCTGATACATCGTTTCGCTGGTTGGCAGTAAGAGATAGAGAAACCTGGGCAGGGAATCCATGAGAAGTCATTATGACGATTGCCAAATTTCCATCTTGAAGTATTCTGATATATTTCAGGGAAGGAGCTCATAAGGATCAGACTAGGATCAAGGAACTCCAGAAAATCCTTTAAAAAATATCTTCTTATAAAATGGTTCATTATTAGGCCCTGCTCATACTGTTATAATCCATACTTCTCACTTTTCCTCTTTGTTATATTCCTTTGGATATAAGCTATTGCTCTCTCTCAAGTAAGCTTATCTATATTGACTCAATTATTGGTGTTCACTACTGAGTACACAGATATAATCTTCCAAGAGTCAGGGTTTCTCTCTGATTTATCTTTAGTTATTTTTGTTTAGAAAACAAATAAAAAGGTCTTTGCAATCCTCACTCTGCTTTGTGTTTCTTCCATTTGCACTCCTGACTGCAGAACTGGGTGATTATTCCACACACCTAAATCAGAATCTCTGAGCACTCTGTGTCACTGAAAAAAGGAGTTGTTTGGGTTTTTTTATCCATTTTCTGTTTGTATCCAATTTATATTTATAGTAATTTAAAAAGAAATTTTCTAGTTAAACTTGGGATAGAGCTAAATTGCATCTACTCTGATAAAATGAGTAAATTTCAGGAAAATAGGATTAAATTCTCTAAGGGGAAAAAACCAAACTTGGTATTTTGTGAAGTCATTAAAAGTCTGTCAAAATATGGATACTTGGTGAGAGGAAATTGCTTTGATTTGCCACTTAAGGAAGATGTTGAATTTCTGGTTTTGGGGGCCTGTGTGGAAACCAGTGAAAGGTTTCCTATTGTTTCTGATAGGTTGCACTTAGGGTTTGTCAGTCAGACAGGAGATTGGAAGGGGACCATATCATTTGATGATCACAAAGGATGAATAGCAAAAGGAGGAATGGGAAGAACAGGAAAAGTAGTGTGTATGCATACATATGGGTACATATACATATAGGTTGTGAAAGGGTAAAGCAATGCTCAGCTAAAGAAACTTGTCTAACTCTGATTATATGAGTGTTGCATGAGAAGAAAAAGGCAAACACAAACTTTGTTATTGACATGGGGTGAGACCTACCCAAGAGCACTGCTGTGATAAGGCACCTGTACAAAAACTGTCCAGATTTTATAAATATGTTTGAGATTGTGTCATTGAGTAATGTGGTTCTCTTGTTGTGACTATCACACCTGAAATTCCATTCTAACAGTGTACTTATTAAATGTACCATTGAATGGACTACTCTGCTTTTTGTTTTAATATCCAAAGTCTGCACAGACCTGTCATTTTAATATATGTGTAATGGTAAACACCCACTTGCACTGTCAATCAAAAATAAGTATCTAAAAATTCTGAGTTTTGTGAGGTTTCTCATGATTGAATCACCAGAGAAACTGTCTATACTTTCAGCAGCAACATCAAGAGAATAATAAAATCCTCAGCATATTATATATACACTGTTAAGACTTATTAAAAGTATTGAGTAAATTTTGTAAGATGACATTGGTGGTTATTTTGTATAACTGCTGTTGATCAATGTCTGGTAATGTACAGGAAACAGTTCTTTAAGAAAAAGGTCAAGTCTTCATTTTTTATGTCATGTCCAAGTAAATGTTTAATTTTAAATTTATTTTTAAGATAAGATCAAAGTTCACAGTTAAGTCCTTAAATAAGTTTAATATACCTCCAACATAAGCTAGCATATTTTTATTTACAATCTTATACTACTGGTCCATTTTTCTCTTCTTTTTCGTAGAAACACAGAATCATTTAGTTTGGAAAATACCCTCTAACAACACTGAGTCCAACCATTAACCTAACACTGCCAAATCCACCACTAGACTAAGTTCTTAAGTGCCACATCTGCACCTCTTATAAATACCTCCAGAGATGACCATTCCACCACTTCCCTGGACAGCCTGTTTCAATGCTTAACAACCCTTTCAGTGAAGAAATTATTCCTAATGTTCAATCTAAACGTCCCCTGGCACAACTTGAGGTCGTTACCTCTTGTTCTGTCAGCTGTTGACCATCACTCCCAGGTCCTTTTTTTCTGGGCAGCTTTCCAGCCCTTCTTCCCAAGCCTGTAGTGCTGCCTGGGGTGTGGAAGAGGAACGCAAGTGTCTTGTATTACTGTAGTATGGCTTTTCTTTTCTTTGTTTCTCTTTCCTTTTTTCTTTTGTGGTAATGGTCTTTCACTTGCAAAGTTGTTTCTCAAAGATAGTCTCATAGTTCTGATTTTTACAAGTACTTAACTTTTCTGTTTGGTCTTATTTATTAATTTAGTTATTGATAAAATAAAAATATTGTTAACATTGTAAATAAGTCCAAATCTGTGCTTTAAAAAGTGTGACAAATCAATTTTCTTGCAATTTCAATGTTCATGCCTAAAGTTTTCCATCGCATCTGTCACTACATTCTGAATATGTTGCAGATATACATTACTACGGTTATCAGATGTTTTATATGCTTGCAGTTGGACTTTTGCAAGCTCAAAATATTCCTTTTGGTTTGGTTTTGTTTCTTTTTTGACGAGGGGAAGGTGTGGGGGAGGAATGTGTAGGTGCAACCTGACATTACATCATAATGTCAGTGAGATTTTCGATTTCATTTCTCTGGTATTTTCATTTCCTGTCTGACTGTCCAAAGCCACATCTCTGAAGTCTCAGCTCATGTTAAGATTTAGCATCTTTCTGTTGTAACCAAGGAGAATAAAATTTCTTTGATCTCACAGGTGAAGGAGTTATCTAAATTTTTAGCATTTATTGATTTTGATGGTAGTTTAAAAGATCAGACTCTGAACCGAAACAGGAAGTACCCTTAACACTTGGTGCGATGGTAGTAGTGAATCTCAAAGATGTAAGTCACTTAAGTTTGGTTCACAGTTAAAGCAGTTTTATGAATTTTAATAATCAGTATATGTTCTCGCACTGAAATTTGTGGTAAAATCCTCAGCTGAAGGACAAGGTATTTGATTATTTTGAGTGTAGATGAAGACCATTTCCACTAGACACTCAGGATTGTAAACCATTATCACTCATACCACTTTGATAAATGCAGAGTAATAAAAATGAATTAAAAGAAAGTAATGAATTTCTACAACTTGTAATATTATTAAAATTATTTCTTATAATTTTATTTATTTATTATTTTATTATTATTTGTTATTTATGTGTTGTTTATTAAATTATTTATTATAATTTATTAATTATAACAATGAAGATAATATAATTTCAATAATAAACCCCTCAGTAATAACATTATTGTAATTTCAATAATAAAGACCTCACTATTACATTCTCATCATATTTAAAATGCATTTTTCATCACTTCTGTGTTGTTGCTCTGCTAAAATAATGTGACAAGCTGATTGTTATTTAAGATTTATTTTCTCCACAAACAAAAAAGTTTCTTATTTTGCTCTTGAAACATTTCCTATATTTAGAGTTAACATTTCAGTTATAAACTCGGGCAGACTTACAACACATTTGTTGCCAAACTGGTAACTGATAAGTGGCTACATAGGAATCATATTGATGAAGTCATGTTTCTCCTGTTTACTGGTATCAAATGGTTGGAATATTTTCACTTTTTCCTTCCACAGTTTTTCTTTCTATACCTTTTAATAATTTTGATAATGAGGGATTGTTTTCATGTTTTTAATATTCCACTGGGAGTTCTTTTCAGTTTGTCTACTAATGAAAAGAAAAAAATAATTACTCAAATATTAATTTCATCCACATGATTCCATAAACTGAAGTGATAATTTGTTTCAGATGAATGAACAGGTTAATCATCTGATCTAAACAATAACATTTACTAGTTGGATCATAAAAGATAATTATTATACACAGAAAGTTGTTGTACTTTTAATTAGTAGCTCTAAATTATCTGAGAGGTGATTGAAGAAACAGAGCTTTTTCAAAGTGACTTTGTCATTAAATCTAGAACCCTAAATACATAATAATAAGATGACTTGAATTAAACCTGGTTTCTCATTAAGGTTTTTTTTCTTATTTGTGGATTAATATTCTTCTATTATTGTATTGTTCTTGTTCTTCTTACTATTACTCCAAATTTTAAAGTGTTCATTCCTTCTATTGTGTGTATTACTTAAGAGGTTAGTGTCCCTGTGGTCCCTACATAAGTATTAGAGAGAGACTTAACCACAAATTTATTAACAGAAGACCAACCTTCAAATTTGGGCACCTTATTTAAATACCTCTTTATCTTATTTCATGTTCCTTTACTACATTTTTTTTGGTTATAATTTTCTTGAGTTAAAAAACCAAGTTTTACCAGAACTGTAATGAAGAGATTTGTAGAATACAACTAATTCTAACTTCGTGTTATTTTTGTCTTTTTAAATAATAGCTTTATTAATGATTTTGGGATATGTTATCACAAAAGACAACAATAAAAATAACTTTTCTTGATCTGTTATCTCTTTGAATATTCCTTCTGTTATATATAGGCTACTGTTAAGATATTCAGGAAAATAAAAATTTGCAAGTGTGTTACATTCTTCTTCAGCTCAGAGACTGTATAGAAAATTAGCAGTAAACAAAATTCAGATGTTTTAACAGTATACTCCTCTTTCTTTTAATAAAAAATCTTACTTAGATAGTCAGATGATATGAAAGTGTCATTCAGATTTGTTTTCCAAAAGCATATAAGCAATTGTATAAGAAAGCAACACAACAGAATTAGAAAATGCTGACTGTGTTCAAGATTAGTGAGATCTTCACCTTTCAAAGATGCATCCACTGTTCAGAACACTCTTGTAGTATCAGGACAATGGCCTCCTATTTACTCTTTGCCTCTTCCAAAGTCGTCCACTCACTTTTCTCAAACAAATTGGACAAAAGTGACCACAAATCATACAATGTAAACAACTGGTCTCAGAATGTTATTATCTGGGTAGTAGGTTTTTTCAGCGTAAAGTGTCAGTTGTTAGCTGTACAGCCTTGGACTCTTTGTTCTTGAATCCTGTTCACAGACTATTTTACAGGAGACTAAAAAAAATAAATTAGTAAGTTACAATTACTGACCCCTAGAGAGAAGCATGTCACCTCATTGTCTTTTCCCTTTCAGAGTATTCTGAGTACTTGCACATCTTAACAGTAATGTCTTTTATTTAGAAGAAGAAAGATAATAAAATTTTATAATGTAACATTTTGTATAAATATTGATTTTATTTTTCTTGGTTTCTGCAGTTATGAATAGTACTTTATAGTTTCATCCATCTATTAGATATTAACCTGAATAAGAGCGAGATAATTAAAAATTTTCTCATGCTTAAATATTGTTTCTAATATAAAAAAAACCCTAGACAAAACTATTTATTGCTTTGATTTTTAAATTTAGCAGTGTGTCATGTTCATAATGTATTTGCTAGTTATTTTGTGACCATTATACCACCAAAGATAATTGTATTAACTTTTTTTTTAAATGATAAATTTTAAAAATTAAAATTAAAAAACCAATAAATTAAAAAGATTTGTATTTAACATGAGGACTTGTTCTAATCTCATTTCATCAATTCTTAACTTTAATTTTCACAATAAGGCCACTTAAGTATTAGACTAATATTATCAGCACCCTACTAAAAGTGGTAAATTCTATACTCAGTGATAAAACTGAGTCTACTACACTTTTCCTCAACTGTATTATTATAAATTCCTCGTAACAATTAAAAAAATAAATAGATATCAGAAAAATACAATAATGTTAACAAAGAGCTTTACAGCATGAGTGTCAGTTGTTGATAACAGTTTAGCTAACAGACAAATTAGAGAATAGCTTTCTTTGGCCAAATATCATGTTGAAGCAGTCCTAGTCTAAATGAAGAAGTGCCTCCCTTGATGTACCTGTTTATGAAGGTGGCTGAAGACTCTTCAGCACTGTTGGTAAATCCATTCCACTATTTTTGTCTATGTGATTGCCCCACTTCCATCAGTGATTCTGAGTCTGTACATGTGTCTGTATTTGTAGATAATCATGTAGTCTCTTACTTATCAAGGAATCATAGAGTCATGAAATGATTTGGGAAGGAAAAGAGCTTTAAAGTTCAGAGGATGTGAGACTTTAGATTAAACGACTTCTCTATCTCTCTGTTTATTCATTTGTAAGACAGAATAATATCATTAACCTCAAAGAAACGCTATGAAAATTGATCGGAGTAGCACTTAAACAGTCAAGTACATAAAGGTACTTTGTAAACCTGAAGTAAAATGCAAATCCTATGCTTTATGTTACACCAGGAATATGCATGAAACCCAGAAATGAGCACTGAGAAGCTCTTTACAGTCCCACACATCCCCTTTTAAGTATTACCGTTTTCTTGCAACTGACGTACCATTGAGTTGTTACCCATGATGTGTCATAGTGTGATGCAGGGTTTCCATGCTAATAAAAATTAAATGGAGATGGGAGATACACTTTTCTATCATTTGGTAAAATTTAATGCAATTTACTAAGGTAGAAAAATTGCTATGCTCTTTAAAATCTTATCTTTAATTTAAATAATAAAAAATGGAATTAATGATACTTTCAAAAATTTATTTTCTCACCTACTGTATTGCTCATTGATGGACTTTCAGAGAACTGAACACATAACTTTGTCCCCCTTGCTATTCCCCTCAGAGCAGATTTGAAGACAGGAGCTTAAACAGAAAGCTCTGCAAAACAGTTAATTTCAAATTAGCAGCTAGGGACAACTTTTATTTAAAGTTTCACAGTTCTAATAAACTGTCAGCTAATAGTTCTGAAGCATATGAAATCATCTCATCTACCTGCAGTGAAAGATAATTTCTTGCTAAAAGAAAAGTGATTGAAAGAGATTCAACCTTCTGACTGAGAAAACAGTTCAGTGTAATTATATGTATTCTAGGTAATATATTTTAATGTCTTTGATCAGGTATCCATTTTTAATGTTTATAAATTGCCAGTTACTAAGATCAAAGCCTTCTGCATTTTGTAATACCATTTGAGAAAATTAAACCTGTCAATAGCATAATCAAATATGAAATGATGTTATGCTATATCTGCAACATATGTGATTGTAGTGTGCGTATATAATGAGTTAATATAAAGTGGAGCATAAACATCTTTGATTCTATTCTTTTTGGTTGAGTGCATACTCCTTTCTGCTTCAATAAAATAATGTACTATGCTATGTATAATAGAATTGAAATAATTTCACATTTTGAAACTCGATACCTTTATAAAATAATATTTCTTTAAAAAAATACTTATAGATACCTACATTAGAAACCACTGTTTGAAATTAGTATCACAGCTGAAGTCTGAATAAATCAGTATTCATATTAAAATCATGAAGAATGAAGATTTAGTCAGGTGCATAATGGTTAAAATTTAGACCTAAACAAATGATGAATTTATAGAGGGAAAAGAATTCGGGCAGTAAAGGTACTGAACGATGGAATACTTTGCCTAAATAGAGACTAGAGTTCCATCATTTAAGGTATTTAAATCAAGACTTTCCAGTCTTCATAAACACAAATTCTGAATCCATAGACCGAGACCATAAAAATCATCATAATACCAAGTCAGAAAACAAGTGTCTGCCCAACAGTGTCCTACCAGCAGCAATAAATGTGTCAATCCAGGTAAAATACAATCTTAGGACAATGCTTACTGATGGGTCTCAGAACTACTTTCTCAGTCTCCACTGATCTGTGACTGAAGGAGTTTTTGATCTGTATGTAATACCTTTGGTTTTAGTACTCCATGGGTTCTTCAATTAATTTACAAAATTGCTTTTTCAGTCCATTTAAGTTTAGCATTTATGACATCCTGTAGCAAGCACAGTCACTCTGCAAGAATGTTTTGTATAAAGAAGTGTTCCCAGTTTAAAATGTGCTGTTGTCTTTTCACTTGATAGTCTTCAGTTTTTATACTTGAAAGGACTGTAAAAATAATTCTCTATTCAGTTTCTCCATACATCTCATGATTTTATAGATTCCTATCATAATCTTATTTTCAGAATGAAGAATTGAAGTCTACTCATGATGCAAAACAGACCATTACATAATTGTTATTATCCTCTATGTATTATTTCTCTATGTATTTTCTGATTTCACTCATGTTTTTACAGAGGGTAGACCAAAATGTCTAGTCCTCTGAACCATGGATATTTATGTTTGTCTTATAATTGCTTGTTGTTTTCTTTTCTTTTCTTGATAATGGTTGTATTTTATTCCCTTTCTGTCACTACTGACCACTGAACTGATGTTTCACAGGAATTACTTGTTATAACCTCAAGATGTCAGTCCTAGGTGGTTAATAGCTAATTCAAAACCCATCATTGTGAAGATAAAGTGGGTCTATTTTTTCCTCATTTGCAGTACTGTACAATAAATTTCATATAATATTTAACCACTAATCATTCATTACTATAATGTCTTTCTGTAACTTTTCAGTTCTTTCTTTTATATATTTGATAACTTAATACCATCAAAATATTTTGTAACTGTTACTAGCATTTTTTTAAATAATTTAAGAATAATTGAAAATCACAATTTCTGACACATATCCATGAGTAGGTCTCTGCATGAAGAAAACTATTAATGACTACTGTTTTTCCCCTAGATTTCCTAAACCACGTACTTTTATTTTCTTTTAAATATGATTTGCTAAAGCACTTTTTAGAAATTGTGGAATTATATTCTTTTAATAGTTAGTGTATGTATTATTTCCTTAATATAAAAAATCTAACTTGTGTCCTAAATGATTATATAGAAATGTCATATAATGTAACTCCGTGTAAATAGAAAATAAAAGATTTCTAACTGATAGCAAATCATAGTGATTTTGGCCAAAATACTTGGAAAGGTAAACCCATGCTAGATAAGGACCTGATCAGTAATCTTGCAGGGTCGCTTTGTATGAGTAGCAATAATTTATCCGATGTCATAGACAGCTAAACCCTGCAGCTTTGCCTACTGGCTTGGTAAAACAACCTCAGAAAACACAGTCTGTGAAATGTAGATATGACATGGAATTCTCTCATTCTTCTTTTAGTTAGGATTATAGCATTAATCACTGATGAATCTGGGAGGCATTATCATAAATTTGTGTTGTGTTATATACCAGAAAAATACCTAATTAAAAAAACACTACTAGTCACCAAAAACTGCTGTTAAGAAAGATTACACGTAGGACTGAAATAAAACAGGAAAATGTCTGCACATCTATTCATTAAAGTGTTTCTGTAGGATTTTTTGAAACTAGTGTACTTTTACATCATACAATATGTTGCCTAGCTTATCAGTAGGCCTCTCTGTGCAACTTTTATTCAGATTAAATTTCTAGTTCTCACTCTCGTCAATGATCTGGGTCCCTTAACTCACTCTCAGTCCATTAAATAGAAGATAAATATTGCCTATAGCTATCTATATTTTTTGTCAAACTGTCCTACTTCAGCTGTAGTATCACTTCAACCCCCTTTCCCTGGTTTAGAAATACAGTGGCAATATATGAGAGGAAAAGATACATATTTCATGCATAACTTTGAGACTGACATTCTTTCAAAAATAAAAAAAAAATTACAAAAGTAAATCTTAAGCAAATGTCACAGGAACAGAGGCATTTTTTTTCTTTAAATATGGTGTTACAATCTAAATGGAAAAAAAGATACACCATAAAGAATTCAAAATCTTGCCATCACACCACATTTATTAGAAAAAAATATAATCTTCATCATATAGGTAGTAGTGTCACATTTTTTTCTTTTTAGTGTATAAGCTTGTATCTTGGTTTTTAATTTATTTTTCTTCTGTACTCTTTGCTAGCTTTCACAAGTGTTCTCTTTTCCCTCTTTTGATCATATTATTATTCTGTCTGTAGTTCAGTAGCTATAGAAAATGTATATAAGTATGTATTTATGTGTATTATATGTATGTATGTGTGTTCCTTTTACCTTTTGACCACTTTAGTATCTTTTCATTTTCAGTTTTATCATTTTTTTCTCCTTATTTTTATATCTGATTAGTTTTTGTAACATTAATATATCAACTCCATTAATTTTCGTTGCTCAGTCACTCAGCACTTCTCTATCCTTACTCCTGTCAGTAAAATACCCATTCTAATGCTTTACACACAAACCCAGCACTAGCCTTATTTTGACATCTAGTCTGCAGTGCACTCAAGAGAGTTATACTGCTAGAATTAATTTTTACTTCTTCCAAGTTCAGGAACACTAGGCAACTGTTATATTCTGTTATTTGCTTTGAAATGGAATGAGATTTACCCAACAGAATACTATCAGCAGGACTCTACTTTGTATTCATAAACAATTAATATTTTTCCTGTTACAGCATATACTAAAAACTGTCAGCCATTACAGAGAAATCTAACGGATATCACTAAAGATTACTGTTACAGACACGGAGTAAACTGAATGTATTAACAGTAACTGGCAGACAACCAAATGTTTGAAAGTGTAACAGGAGAAACATGCAAAGAAATGACACCTCTGCTGCTATTTTCATTTAGAAACTAAATTATGAGAGTAACATTGCTAACTCAGACATACTCAGTGTTATGTCAAACTGAAGTGTTCCACTGAATAGTACAAAATCTGATCAGATCTTCCAATTCTTTTATGCGAGATGGTCAAAATTTATTGACATTTCCTCACCAATAGCAATATTCCCATGTATGGATTCTGTAAGATCATCTCTTTAGGATGTCATCTTTCAGTATTTTCCTTCAAAAACCTTCTCAGGGATTACTGAACAATTTATCTTCAAAAAGTCCAACATATATTCAAATTATCATGCAGTCTAACTGGTCATTTTTCTCAGGCAGAAGGGGGTGAATATAAGTTTATTTGGTGTCTACGTGAATATAATTTAATTTTAAAATATTGAGTCAGTCCGTCATTTGAATTGCTAGTTCAATACACCACAGTGTATTGAAGTTCATCCTAAACACAAAATAAAACTTCATACGTTTTTTCTTATCTACTGCTTGTTATGAAGCTAAATACTTAAATACTCTGCAAGAAAGCTGGTCAAAAGTGATTGCCATCATACTAGTGTAGTCAAATCTTAATAAAGGTGTCTAATTTTATGAAGAATTCGTGTCTATCTTATGAGAATAGGCACAAGAGTTTCTCCTATCTGGTGATAATTTGATTAATGACATCAATATGATCAGCCATAAAGACTTGCTGAGTCTTTCTCATTGAGAGAGAACATCACACAGCAGTTTCCTGCTTCCTGTAGTTTTGCCTGAATCCTGCTTATTTAAAGCATAGATTTTCTCCATTGTTGTTTTTCATTTAGCTGACTGACCATGATCCACCACTTAAAACAGTGAATGTGGTCTCGAGACTTGGGAGTTAAGATGCGTGGGAAATTTTCTTCTTTCTTAGTGTGCATTTCTTCTTTCTTAGTGTGTACTTGTTATCACCATAGAGACCATTTCTCTAATGAGAGATTTCACTTTCCCTGGTTTTTAAAGAAGGGCATAGCTTCTCAAAAATATGGATTTTTTTCCTCTTTTTTTTCTCAAAAAAAGAATTAAATATGGTATTCTAATTCCTTTATAGGACTTCATAGAAAAAAAAAATCACAGCTAAATCATAAGCAAAGAGAGGGTATCATCAGTGGAGCTGATGGAGCTATCAGTAGAGGCAGATGCTGGGGTTTTTTTTACTGTGAAATAAAGTTTTCATGCTGTTGTGAACAAAACTCTCATTTGTAAAGGTTATTTATATTGATGACAGAAATTATGTTTGAAACTGTGAGAAGTTAGCTTCCGCAGAGTAACCTCAAATTCTGAGGAAGTCCTTTAGCTCTATAATTAGACCTATGTGTATATCACAGCTGTTAGACACTTGAACACCTTTACTTTTTATTCACGGTTAGAAGAAAACTATTTTAGACATAGTAGAAAAGACTTATTAATATAAATGTCATTATAAATGCTGATTCAGCCTTGAAACAAATATCGGGAGCTTTACCAGGAGGGCTTGTACAAAATGCATATTTCAGTTTATGTAATAACAATGTTTAATCCGTGTTAGTTCTTCTGGTGTATTATCTTAAAGGCAAGTGAATTACATCAGTAATGTACTTGATTTTACGCTAGAGCTTTCTGAGTTCAATAAATGATTAGGCATACGAAATATCCCTAAAAACAGGAACCTAAAGGTGAAGAATTATATTATGACCGAATTCTGTTGATATCCATGTAAATTCAGAGTATTTCTTTAGAAACAATAGCTGGCCTAATATATAAAATAAATATATTTTACCCAGGTATATATTACTTGATCAGTACCAGTGTTAATGAGGATTATATTCTATCTGTAAAGATTTGAATTTTGAGTTGAATTTAATTACTTACTGGGTCAGAAGTGAGAGGAATTCAGGGACCTCTTTTGGAAGAATCTGACTATATAAGGCCCTGAAAAGATGAGAAGTCCCGGAAATACAGTTAATTTTCAGGGATCACCACTTTAGGATCATGAATGGTCTATCCCAATGATCAGGATATCAAGCAAAGGTGGGCAAAGTAGCAAAAAAAAGAAAAAAATCATAGGTGAACAAAAAAAAGAAAAAGTGTTTAAGAGGTACCTCTGTACCTGGGAAAGTGATAGAGCAAATAGTCCTGGTCACCTTCTCCAAATATTGGAGATGGTCAAGATGATTGAAAGTAGTCACCAGGTTTAGACTGGATGTTAGAAAGAGGTTCTTCACCCAGAGGGTGGTTGGGTGCTGAAACAGGCTTCCAGGGAAGTGGTCACAGCACCAAACCTGACAGAGTTCAAGAGGTGCTTGAACAATAGTCTTGGGTGCATGGTGTGACTCTTGAGGATAGTCCTGTGCCAGGCCAGGAGTTGGACCCAATGATCCTTGTGCGTCCCTCCCAACTCAGCACATTCTGTGATTCTGTAATAATCAGAATTTCTCTTGTGATGTAATCTGAGCTAGTCAGGTGTTGGTCACTATACATTACGATATTCCGCAGTATTAATTAATACACTCAGTATCCTGGTACAGAAAGAGGAAGGAACAGAATCTAAATTCTGTCTCCCCTACTGGCTAGGCTGTATTCCTGCTTGACTTGAAGCAGCAGCTTGATTCACTTAAACTTATATTGATCATAAAACTGTGGGCTCAAAAACCCTTACTTGAGCTTTCGGTTGTTTCATATTAAACACATCCTGCCACTAGGTCCTATTTGTCAGTTCTTTTGATGTCTCAGCCACACTAATCATCTCAAATTTCTTCTTCAAGAAATGCACAACTGATACTGAAAAACAGTTACCACAGTTTTAAGTAACGTGTTAATTCACTTTCTTCATTGTTATACTTTTAGATATTAAAAGCTGCAAGGCAAAGCTGGAAGCAAAAACAGTCTTGAAATACTTATCAAACATAGAAAGCCTTTGAATTTGACTCACTATGTGGTATAATTGCCATGTAAATATTTTATAATAATTCATTAAAATACAAATATAACTTATCAATTCTATTTTTACAGTTTTCCCAGGATACAACCCTTGATAACAGTTACACGTGCTTGTTATGTGTACCTCAGCACTTGCCTGAATTTTCTGTACATAGTTTGAAACTTAATTCAAAATGGGAAACAACAATGGAAGTCTCAAGGAACTTTACTTGGTTCAATGGCAAAATGGAATTCATTGAGTACAAAAATAAGATTTGATAAAAGTAAAAATCTGAGAGAAATGCTTGGCTGGATTAAAAATTTTGTTAGTTGTCTTTAGCAACACCAAGGAGAAGACTTGAATCCAGTTAAATATTATTTTGAAAACAAGCAGAGCTATTAAAAACATCAATTATTAATTTTCTGGAGATTGGAGAAAAAATAAGGAATATAATTTGACATCTCACTTTCGGTTCCTGTTAAAAATGCACAAAAATCTTCCAAAGTGTCTCAGAAACACTTCTGTTGGAATGTTTTACAAATATAACGTCCAGTCTTTTTCTTCAAAAAGAGGTTTTCTTGGTTTTCTTTTAAAAATTGAAAAGAATATGTAATAAGATGATGAGTTAGGAAATTGGAACTACCTTTTTAAAGAAATTAGTGGAAAAAAAAAACAAAATGAAAAGTCAGCAATTTGAAAGCAATGCAGTTTTAATATACTGTTTTTAAAGGTTTAAGGGTGTATAAATTGAAAGTATTGTAATTGATAGCTTCATCTTTTATAATTAAATATACCAGATGAAGACATTGTAGAAGTTTCGGCAAACAAATATAATCTAGTAGCAAGGCATTGAAATATTTATCCCAAAATGTCTAACCTGGATAATGAACGAAAACTGATTTTTTATAGGTGTTCCTGTACCTAAACTATCTCATTACTTCCACCTTTAGACATGTATAGTCCTTAAAAAATTTTCCCCTCCATTGCCAGTGATGTAGATATAAATGTTCTCGAGGTACTGGGGTCAGAACTAACCCAAGCAATTCTTTGTCTTTTCACTGTTTACTTATATTGAAAGTGAAAACACCTGTGATGTGAATGTGCTGCACAAACCTTTGAACTTAAGTGCAAAAATAAATCTTGAATCGAGCTGGTTTATTACTGTGACTTTAAAAATAGTATTATTTGTCATTCAATAGATATGTTCTGAAAAGTGTTTGCTACCTTGAATCAATTACTCATTTATTTCACAAAGGTAAAAATGCATTGAATGTTAATATTCTTAAGAAAAATTAAACTTTCTAGGATAAGTAAAAATTACATAGGCTTATCAACAAAGTAATTAAAAAAGAACAATATATAATAGTATGCCTGGATTATAAAGAACATTGCACTGAGAATTTAGATGTGTTGGATGGGGGAAAGCACAGAATGTGAAGGTATATTCAACAGAAGCAAAATCATTTTGTTCCCTTATTATTAGAATCTTTTAACAATTATATGTACATGTATGACTTGTGTACCTCCATTGTCTCTTTTATATATGGTTTTATCCTTTTACTGCTGTAATGGTATGGAAAATAACTAATATTCAGCACAAGTACTGCTGATTTAAAAATTTTTAAAACAATATATTAATGTATATTTTGGTCTCTTCTTTTTTTTTTTCCCCTTTCTCAATCTGTTCCCTGTGTTTGGCTTTGATTTTGGTTTTGGTTTTTCCCTTGGCTACTGGTGCCTCTTGCTTCTTTTCCTTTCTATTTGGTCAGTTGTTTTTGGCCAGTTTGTGTTTTTCCAGACATCACTCCATGATGTGGTTGAAGTATATGATGGCCCAACTCTACAGTCATCTTTGTTATCCTCTCTCTCAGGATCTCATTCAGGTATCCTTTAATAGAACTGTCATTAAAGTGGGGTTTTGTTGTTTATTTTTTTGTTTACTTGTTTGGGTTTTTTTAACCTAGAAAGATATGTATTCAAAAAAAAGAAAAATATACTTGTTGTATTTGCTTAGATTCAACTCAAGCAAATATATGAAATCCAGATGTTGAACTAAAAGCCTAAACCCTATAATAAAATGAATTACAATTATTTATTTTTTTTTTTACATTTTTTTCTCTCGTATTAGCTATTTAGCTATTACTGTGGATATTTGGGATTTGCTACTCTGTGCCTTTATGGCTTTTATCTAATGAGTAGTTTGAAATGGATATTAGATATTTTAAAGGAAAAGTAGTGGTTATTTGTAGTAAAATAAAATCATATAGATTAATTGCATATTAAGACAATTAAGAGAACTAGGGGGTTGTTTTTTGAATTTTGGGTTGTTTGCTTTTTTTTATTTGGTTGGGATTTTGTATGTTTGGTTGGTTTTGGTAAAGAAAAAAACAACAACTATTCCTAGTAACTGAGAGGAGTTTTAGCCTCTTCTTTTCTAAAATGACGTAATACTGTCAACATAAAGTGTTGAAAAAGTATATATCTTGCAAAGTTTACTGAGGCAGAACAGGGTTTGAGGAGTATTATTTCTAGCTGCAAAGAAGTTGACAGGTATTTTGAAGTCATCTTTAGTAAAAAGTGGTTATAATAACTTTATATTTGCTTTGTTTGAGTAGGTGAATCCCTTCCACTGAGCTCAGGGAACCAGATCACAGTTAGGTTTACTTCAGTTGGACCAATAACAGCTAAAGGATTTCATTTTGTTTATCAAGGTGAGACAACCTAGAAAAATGTGTACATTTATTCTGTTCATTATCATTCATTTGTAAATCATCAGAGAGAAACAGACTGAGAATGCAGAGGGAAGCAATAGCTTATTAACAGTATATCATTGTATAATCTACATATATTATATTCTAATATATTCTACGTATTTTTATATTACAAAACATGTATTTCTACATGTTTTTTTCTACTTAATAAGCATAAGAGTAGTTCCAAATTTAAGAAGGCACATACAAAGCTGCTGTTTCTGTTTCCTAATCTGATTGACAAATTTTAGATCCATCTGGGTGTTCAAACTGGTTTATCTCTCGATTTAAATGTGAATAGCTGTAAATATTATTACCTGTGGGTTAAAAGTGATCTTACTCTTATTAGGATACTTTTCTTGATTTACATTATTTGCCTTTTTATAGGTCAAATACAGAAATTGTTATATCTTAATACTTGCAACTCCATTCTTTCATTACATTTAGATCCTGATCTGACACTCAGAATACACATTTAGAAATTCACATGTATTAATATAAATATCTATCTCATTCAAAATGTTATTTTGAAACCCTGTATTAGCTGAGTTTTTCTTGGTAATATTTCTTATCCGTGTCATTTTAGAAAGGTTTTGGTGTGGATATTATACATTACTTCTAATCTTGGTAAGGATATCTGTGCTATGCTCTTCTAAATAGTAAATCAGACATCAAAAGTATACAATCTCTATTGTGAAGATTCATTTGGGGATTATGAAAAAGTTCTTAACTAGGAAATAATTAAATATTTCTTCTAGTAGTTTTGAATGTTTGTGGTTTAAAATCTGTATTTCTTCACCAAATCTAAAATTAAGAATCCACAATTGTTTGTATATTTGCAGCTGTTCCAAGAACAAGTGCAACACAGTGTAGCTCTGTGCCTGAACCGAGATTTGGAAAAAGGATTGGAAATGAATTTGCAGTTGGTTCATTGGTTCTTTTTGAGTGCAATCCAGGCTATATCCTCCATGGCTCAACAGCAATTAGATGTGATACGGTACCAAACGCATTGGCACAATGGAATGATTCACTCCCTACGTGTGTTGGTGAGTTCCTAAGGCTTTTTAATAGAACTAATTACAGCCTAAAGTGTAGACCATTTTTGTATGTATTTATTCATTGACATCTGTACAGTATTCTTCCTTACTTTCATTCACTTTCTTCTTCATTCAAGGACAAGTTTTATTCTCCTTTCAATTCTAACCTTGCTGTGACATTTCACAGGTTTCATGAATATACTCTGCTGCTATAAATT
This sequence comes from Corapipo altera, assembly GCF_003945725.1. Lineage (NCBI taxonomy): Eukaryota > Metazoa > Chordata > Aves > Passeriformes > Pipridae > Corapipo > Corapipo altera. The sequence continues at coordinate 12,794,157 of NW_020884892.1, forward strand.
ATATGATAGCTTCTCTTATATTAACATCGCTGACAGTCCCTGGCTGTCCTTTAATCAAGACTCAGAAATATTAGCTGGTGCCCTGACTTGCAACACTAAGATACTCTCACATTGCAGATCTCTAGCAAGACATTTCAAGTTATTAGAAAGAAACTACTACACTAAAGATTTGGAAATAGTAACACTGATATTACATTACTTGCCAGGAAAGAAGCATGGAAATAACATTTCAGGAAATGCACTTTAACTGATTCTAGTTATACAAGATTAAAATCGCAAAATTAAATTCTTAAATTAATAAACATCCATTGACATTTATAAGCTAATTTACACCAAGTGAAAATCTAGTAATAGCAACGAAAATCCCTACCGTAAAGAGATAAAATTATAATTTCCATAGGTTTGTGTCAAGGGCAAATATGGCATATTTACATGTTAAATTTTATTAGAGTTTGGATTGGTTTTTAATATGGAAAAAATCTGTTGTTTAAAAATTAATCAAATTTAGATATCATTTGCACAAACATTTTTGCAATACCATCATACTTTTCCACTTGTACTATGTGTTGCACTACTTAACTGCATTATACATTAATTTTGTGCAAATTGAATACATTGAAAACTATGAATTTTAAAGATGAAGACATCTGAAGAACTCTATTCTCAACCAAAACAGTAAATATATGTATGAGTTATAGTTACGTTACTTTTCTTGATAGACAACAAATTTTTTAATAAAAATTATTGTAACCCATTACAAAAAAGTCATTATTGTGTTGACTCCAGCATTAAGAAGTACATAAACAGAGTTTTAGGTAATTAGATGAAAATAAAATAAAATAAAATAAAGTAAAATAAAATAAAATAAGATAAAATAAAATAAAATAAAGAACGTATTTTCATTTGGTTGATTTTTAATCTTCTGTGCTACTCAGCTGATAGTGCATGGTAGAGTCTGAGTGGTTTTCAGTAAAGTAAAAGATTTTCTACAAAATACTAAAATCTTGATAAAGATCAAGGTTAAGTGTCAGTGGGGTAATATTTATAAAATATGACTAAACCGCTTTTATACACAAATATTATTTATTTAGACTGTTTCAGCCACAGCAAGAGAACCGTAATTTCTATATCAATAAGAAGATGAAGTATATAGCTGTATTTAATTTCTTCTCAGGGATTACAGTTTAATCAATAGAATTGTACTATTTTTCCCCTTGAAATGTATTCCATTTGTTTTTTCAGATATAACAACTTGACAAAGTGTTGAAGTAATTGTTTTGAACATTGATCACAATATATTATTGATATTTTAACACATGATTTAGTCTATGGAAGAGAAAGCAAGTTGGACTAGGAAGGGTTACAGACCACCTTCTGTATGAGAATCCCTATGCCAATAGAGGTAATAGAATGCATATGAGGTGAAAATTGCATTAAACTAAATCAGTTTAATAATTGAAGAGGTAGACATGACCATATTAAATTGCCTTAATTCTAGTGAATATTTCAATATTTTCTTACAGCTAATAAACATAAAATCATTGAATCATAGAATCATTAAACTCAGATCATTGAGTTTAACCTTTGCCAAACACCACCATGTCAACTAGATCATAGCACTAAGTACTGCCACATCTATTCTTTCCTTGAACACTTCCTGAGATGGTGACTCCATCACCTCCCTGGGTGGTCCGTTCCAATGCTTAGCCACCCCTTCCATGAAAAAATTCTTCTTGATGTTCAACCTAAACTTCCCCTGGCACAGCTTGAGGCCATTTCCTCTCGTACTGTCACATGTTGCCTGGGAGAAGAAGCAAACCCCCAACTTGCTGCAACCTCTTTCCTGATAGTTTTAGAGAGGGATAAGTCTCCCCAAGACTACTTTTCTTCAGACTAAACAACCCCGAATCTCTCAGCTCCTCCTCATAGGACCTACTCTCTAGAGCCTTCACCAGCTTTGTTACCCTTCTCTGGACTTGCTCCATGTCTTTCTTGTAGTGAATGGCACAGAACTGAACACAGGACTCGATCATTCTGTCTATTCAATTTTTTAAACACTTTAAATGACACTAACCTTTAATTTATCTGTGTAGTTCCAAACAGATTCTATCAATTATATGCCACACAAAATGTAGCTACAATATTTATTATTAAGATAAGTTGTATTCTTCCATTTTCTAAATTCTTGTATCTGCAGCTCCTAAAATCCCTTCAGAATTTAGTAGTGTTGCATAGAAGTGATACATTAGCTACTAATGGATTTGATAAACCATCTCATCAATCTTTTCCTTCAACTTCTAAAATACCGACAGAATATCTGTATGCAGATTAAGCTTTAATATCCTTTGTCCCTGTTAGAGCATCTAATGATCTAGACAAGATGCATTCAAGCTGAACAAGAGAAACTTCATGGTACTTAATGTGTCTGTCCTGTTTCATGCATAACACTTCCATTAATCCATGGACATGGATGTGATGAATGCAGTCTTGCAAGGATTTTGCAAATTTTTTAATGATGTAATAGATCCACAGTCTGTAATAGAATAACTCATACAAGCAGAGAACAGTCAAGGAGTCGAGACTGGTGTTATTAATTATTTAGACAACAAAGTAGCAAGACTAAGAAAGAACATTACCCTTTTTTGTGACACTTTTATCTTTTATACAAATACAATACAGAACTGTTCAAACTTCATTGTTAACCCCTAAAAAATGCTTTAGTTTTTGTAAGATTACTAGGAGATAATGGAATGGATTTCACTTTGTTAAAGGTCAGATAAATAAGAGAGATATAAGTGTGATTCTGTCCGGTAGGAAACTGACTTAATTTTAATTTTCCCTTATTCTTTATTAGTCAAGAAGGTTTTTGAGATATAAAGTTTTATTTTCCTGAAGCAAATATAATTTTTTTAATGTAGCAACAATTTAAAAAGTTTTCAGCCGTGGTAGCTGAACATTGTATCTTTTATAATAACTCTCACTCTCACTTTATAATCTTTTATAATAACTTTTCTCACTTCTGAAGCTTTGTACTTCTTTTTTTGCCTTATGCATTTCCTTTCAGTGCCCTGTGGTGGTATTTTAACAAAGCGCAAAGGGACCATTTTGTCTCCTGGTTACCCTGAGCCTTATGACAACAATCTGAATTGTGTTTGGAAGATCACAGTACCAGAGGGAGCTGGGATTCAAGTGAGTATACTTGCTATTTCCTTGCTATCATCATAATTAGAACTGCTTTTCCTGATGCATGAGGATGAAAAGATTGTTTATTCACAAATTTTTCAATGTCTTTAACAATTCTTAAAATGGAATTTATTGCACGTCTTTTTATTTACACAATGATTAAAAGTTAAAAGATTTTTTTAAAATCTTAAAAGATGCACTTGTAACTTTTTACTTAGAAGACAGTAACCATCATTTTAAAATGTGTTATTTCAATAGATCAGTGACTTCTTGTAAGCCAAAGGAAATAAAGAGCCTTCCTATGAATTCTTTTTTGCTCTCCCAGAATTGATATATCTCCTTTAACAGAGTGAAATTAAGTAAGCTACTTCCGTGCACAAGTTATATATGTTTTCCAAGAAACTCTGCTATTTACTCTATGTTTATGTGAGTTCATTGTGATCTAAAGATGTTTCAGTGTTTTTCAACATGAGATGAGAATTGATCCTTCAAAACAGTTTCAGAATTCTCTTTACTTGAGTAGATTAAGAACTTCATTGAACACATAGTAAGAAAGTATCCATTAAGTTAAGTCATGCATATCTCACTCTAAAGAGTTCATTAAAGAAACTGACAGAAATCTGCTTATTGGGAAGGTAGCTGAGTTTAATAAATTAGGACTTTTAAGAATTATCTGAACAAATTCCTTGCAAAATGCTATTCAAAAAGCCTTGATAGCAAGATGCCTCTCCTCAGTTCAAAATATAACTATTGTAGTGTCCCAGTTCCGGCCAAGACAGAGGTAATTTTTTGCAGCAGCTGTGAGGGAGCAGAGCCTGATCTGTGTGGGCATGCCTAGGAGGTTATTTGATACCACCTCACATCATTGCTGGGGGCAGGGGAAGGGACTCTCTGGCCTCTGAGAAGAAGAGTGGAGCTTCTGATCAAAAAATGTAGTGGAGTAGGAGACTGGTTCACCTTTGTTCATTGTCACAGAGGTCCCTAGTGAGCATTTTTGCATGTGAATCACTCCCTCTTTTGTATACTTTTGTTGTTAATATTGTTGCTCTTACTGTTTGTTATCTTATCTCATTGCTATTTCTGGTAAATTGTTCTTAACTCATGATCTCTACCTTTTGTGTCTCTTCTACGAGGGGGTGGAGTGGAGCAGCTTGTGGTCTTTTAGTGGGAGTATTAAATTGGGGAATATCATTCCTAAACCATAACCTGTAGCTAACAAATAAAGAACTCAATTGCTGGAGGTAAAGATTTAATAACGAAAATCAGGAAAACCATTGTTGATAGTTTATTAAAGATTTTAATAAATTACATCACAGAGCTTTTAAGGTATTCTGCTGTGTCAGGAAAAGTTTCAAAAACAACATGAGTTTGCTTTTCATAAGCATTCAGAAAAATCTATATATTTTTGTTTTAAATAACTAAAAAAAGCTTTAAAAAAATATTAAAAAATATAAAACTATGGAAGAAAACAGAAATCATCACAAATACAACCTAAGTCTATACATGATAATATTTAAGAGTTTAAGTTTCCAAGCTACCAATGTCCATCAGCAATCATAACCTAAATCGGTTTTGAGATTGATTTTGAGGAATACTAATTGATTTAAGCAGTTGACTAGATTAGCAGACAGCAGACAGCAAATTAGGATAATTTGTTCTGTGCATTTCTTATACTAGGAGGATAGCTTAGAGGATTTAAATTAGGCATTAATTCATCATTGTGCCTATGGCCATCAGTGTTGTTTTTTTAGAAGTGTTTATCTCTTATCACAGACTGCACTAGGTGATTAAATTACTAACTTTTATTTTAAGTGAGGTGTCTAATCTTCATAATATTCTTTTGCTCCAGAGTCATAATTAAAAAATATATATTTACTGTTTCCATTTGTTCTAGTTCTCCCGAGTTTTTTTGACGTGTTAGCAAATACCTTCCTTCATTTTGGTTATCAGTTACAGAAGAAGTAATTCTTTTATACTTGTGTAAAAGTAGTGACAGCAGGGCAGTTTCTTGGCCATACCCGTATTATTGTAATTAGATCTGTAGAATGTTTAACGTTGTTACTGAAGCAGGGCAGTCCTGAAGTGTGATATTCGTGCTTGATCCTTCCAATAGTGTCTGACTGTCAGAAAGATAATGAACCTGATATAATAAACTGAATACAGCTGATACTGTGATAGATAATGCTTTTTTGTTATGTAAATGTGTAAAATATCTGGACATTTTTCCTGACTGATATTATTTCCTCAAAGTAACAAAGGCACTTTCTCATCTATAAAGGAGATAAAATAAAATATCCCTAACACATATTCTTCTGTGAAATTTGGATATGGAATTTTAGACTACTTAGGTGGAACAGCTCTCTGTGCGTATGATTACTTTGTTGAATTTACTGAAATATTGTGATCAGATGTAAATGCTGAGCTGTCCCATATCAAATAAAAAAGCAGACATTTAAAAGCATATTTAGGTAAATATAAAGTGTGCACCAAAAGCTTCCCTTTGGACACATAACTTAAATACCTTATATCAGGAAATTAATTCAACCGTAGTTCTTTCTAAGGTTAGGAAAGAAAGTCACTTTGAGTAGGTAATTCAAAAAGCTAATACAGACTGACTGCAATCACTGCCTGAAGGGATGTCTACCTATTTATTGACTGCATGTTAGGGCAACTGGTAGTTAGGGTAACTAGCTTCAGTTTCACTAAAACAGATGTTTTGAATTAGGTGTTTTATGATTAACATAAAAATTATAGTTAGCATCAATTTGTCCCTGAAAACATGTCCCTAAATGCCAGATAATTTGAAATTTGTTCTGAAGGTTTCCTATGTGCCTGTGATCCCCATTCAGTACCTCCTCAGAAATATTCTGACAGAGACAACACCTATAAGTTTCATTCTAAATTCCTTGTGAACCAAACAGACAAGTATCAAAATTTTCTGGGAGATCAGACCCAGTGAGCATCCTGCATGTATCTGAAACGTGCCAACAGTCAGGGCTTCTCCAATGCTTCACTTGAAAAAAAAAGAAAAAAATCCTTCGACTGTAGTACATGACCAATTCCTACAAAAAAGAATAGTATTTAAGGCCCCCATCCAAGAAATAGGTAGCCAAATTAAACATTCCTTTTATGTAGAAGGCCCCAGTCATATATTTCACATAAAAATATAACTTCATCACTTAGTTTTACTGGAACTGCTGCTTATTTCTTCCACTGAAGTTATTCCATTTTGAGGAAAAAAAAAAAAAAGGAAGAATAATTGAGGCAGAAGAAATATAATTTCTAACTTAATGATGAAGGTACTTATTTCTGAGAGTGACTGAGGTTTCATCGTGCTTTTGTCACTCTTTAAAAGCTTTTCAGTTAACAGTTTCACTAAAAAAATAAAAAAGCACCAGACTCTTTCCCCTCCAGAAGAGGAACCTAGTATTTCTCTACTTTGTGAGGTGTAATTTCACTATATGAGAACAAATATATCCTCCTTCTTGAAGTCTTACCACTTTGCATGTCCTTATGAGAGGAAGCATTTTGACACCTTGACACGTGAAAAGGAGCAGAAATGAAGGATTTTCTGTCCTATCTGTATTAATATATTTTTTTGTCTATCAGTGTCCCCCTCCTGGGAGTTCAAAGCCTTTAAGGTCTGAAAACAGTCAGCATTTTGTTAGGGGGAGACCCTTTGTTTGACAGATTGACTGAGATGGACAGGACTTTTGATACCCTATTTCTGAGGACTGCACTTAATAGCAATGGAGAACCTTCTCAGTAAGTTTCTCCTATGAGTTATGCTGCTCTCAATGAGCCTGCCAGCACTGAAAAAAACAAACAAACAAACAAACAAACAAAAAATGGACTAACTCTTAGCAACTCTCGAAATAACTTTTATTAATACAAATCTGTGACAACTTATAGGGTTCACGTGATCAGTGATAACACTTAACTGCAAAATTCCACTTTAGTAAAACCTCAAACCAGAAGCGTGCTCTCCAAAAACAACACAACTCCCTAAGAAGCAGTAGATCACTATAACACCTCAATATAAAACTCAAGCAACCCACCTCCATGACAGACCAATTTACAAAGATTAGTAAAAAATCTAAACACACTCACTAACACAAAGCAAAAAGGAAAGAATATTGCTGCTTCTCACTAGCACACACTTTAACTCACTAAGACCAAGAAATACACATTTTAAGGCAAACCACGTACAATGAGTCAGAATACATGATCTAAGGCAATAAAGCATGGTAGTCTATAAGGTATAGGGCAAAGTAAAACTGGTAAGGCAGGGTAAAATTAGTATCTATAAGGTAAAGGTCAAATATCGAAGTAAAGGTAAAGGGGGAAAGCAAAAAAAGCAAAGTACAGTTAGTCTGTAAGGTAAAGATAAAATATATATAAGGCAAGGTATAAGGAAATAAAGTACAATTAGTAAAAAAGCAAATTACAATTAGTCTATAAGGAAGTAAAATATAATTAGTAAAGGTGAAAGCAAAATAAAATATAAAAATGATTGCTCACCCCGCAGCATCCTGAGAAGTTGGAAGGAGAAAAGGCAGCTTGTCATTTACCCCCTCAGAAATTATGGAAATTCTCCCCTATTTTTGCTCATGTCTGAACTCCTTTTATACTTGTTTTTCTTAGGCAGTTTGAGTGACTATAGTCAATAAACTAATTTTTGGGGTGATAGATGACATAGGCCTGCTTCCTGAGTTCCCATCAGGTAGGATGTTTGTGAAGAAAGGCCATGCTATCTCCATACCATTCCATCCTTTGTTGATCCTATCAGTCTGTTGCTGAGAAGTCTCACCCAGGTGCTAGGGTCTTTCAGGAGGCCATCAGGAGTCTCTTTGTCAGAATATCCCTTCCAGGTGCTGGGGTCTTTCCAATAAGCACTGAGGACTGTCTTTGTGGCCTTAAATTGGTCTATCACGTTACAAACCTCTGGAAGAAATGAAGTGACTATTCTGCCTTCTGTTTGTAGCATTCTGGTGACTGCTTCTCCTCAGGGGCTGAGTCAGTGATGAAGGTAACCAAACACAGCAGGTTGCTCTTACCTGGAGGCAGAATTGAATAACTGGTTTAATACTGGATAAACTACAGAGAAACAAAAAGAAGTGCAGGAATTGAAGATATCATGTTTTGTCTTCTCAATGTCCTCCAAACAAGGAAATCATATTCTAAACCCATATGATTTTCACAGTTGTCTGACTCTTGTCACATGATTTACAATTTGAATTGGCAATCAAATTAAAAAAAAAAAAGTTGTCTTTTTATTCACTTAATGGTGATTTTCCGTTCTCCTTGACAAGGAGAGCAAGACAACTTTTCATGACTGAGAGCAACAGAGGCTACAATTTAGAGTCTTCTTTGAGCTTGAATGCAGAGAGGAAGTTTGTGTTCTTTACCTCACATTTTTCTTCATAGGTCCAAGTGGTGAGTTTTGCCACAGAACACAATTGGGATTCCTTAGACTTCTACGATGGTGCTGACAACAATGCTCCAAGGCTTGGAAGTTATTCAGGTGACTGAGAAGATTTTACAATAAGTGATTCACAGATTCAACTCTTTATTGTAAACACATAGCTCTTTCTGGTTCTTGTGTGTGTGTGTAAGTGTGCACAAGCACAGTGTGTGTTTGTTTCTCCTGTAATTCACTATAGGTAATATTTCTCTTTTAATCAGTCATCACTTAGCAGACTTTCATTAAGCTATATATTTGAAAATGTTAGAAAGGAAATAACATTCAGAGACTTCCACACTAGATCTGTATTAATCCTATTTTTTTCCCAGTCATATAGTAGGGTCTAGAAACACAAACCTCAAAAATAGGTTTCTCTTGAAATTTTACATGACAAAAGGATGCATCATTTATCTTTATTTTAAATAAAGGAGACAGTTCTGTTTGCCTTACTTTTTCTTGTTTTCTTTTGTTTTTCTTCATTGTACTCCATACAGGTATATGGTATGAGATCAGAAATGATAATATTGTCTTGTGCTGAAACACAAATAAATATTCACATTTCTAAGAACAGTCCTACAACATATTTTCAGAGCTGCTTGATATATGTGACTGTTATGTTTAAAATTATTCCTGTTACAGGATTTGCTCTTACTTTTAAGAAAACCCTAGTGAATATTTCTCCTTTTGTGGATAAAAGCATGTAATATAAATTTATAGTAGACTTTGCTTGTCTACAGTTCATGTCTCTGATATTGTGGTGCACTGAAAATGTAATAAAAGTTTTATGTGGACAGGTGTTTGATAGCATCCATGATGACAAAATGTTGTGGAATTGGTTATGTGACCTGTCTCTCTTCCATCCTCTCCCACCTCTTTTCCCCACTTTTCCTCTCCTTCACTCTATACACATACACACACTTATGCATGCATTTAGTTCAGTTTCTGTGCATTTCAATAATGTTTTGAATTCTCTTTTCAGGAACAACCATACCTCCACTTCTAAACAGCACATCAAATAATCTGTACCTAAATTTTCAGTCTGATATCAGTGTTTCAGCTGCCGGATTTCACCTTGAGTATACAGGTAATTCAGAAATATTCAATTAATAAAGAGTACTTGCTGGTTGTATCTAAACTATATGAAATAGGAATATTTAGGACTACTGCACAAAATGAGTTTTCTTTCTGAACGACTTTACCTCAGCTGACTGACAGAAATTCTGGCAATCACTAATAGTTTGTTGCAGATTTCCGGGTTTGGGTTTTTCTTTTTTCCTTCCCAGCTGTGCAGTTCCCTCTGCTTATATTGGTTCTGGTGTCTGATCTGCATAATTGTGTCATGGTTATTTCTTGTCAGTTTTACTCTATGCAAATCTCATGCTCTGGTTGTCTGATTAGCCAGCTGGAGAACAGAGCCTTGCAAAATTGTTACCTGATCACTTGTCTATAACAAAACATTAATTATAGATAGAATTATCCTGCCATTTCCTTGAAATGCAGGTACTCTCTCAGCTACTTACAACTTCGGGTGGGGAAAAAAACAGGAAGTTATGAAATTGAAATAAAATAAGACCAAATCTAGTAAAAGTGAAAATGCATTCCTATATGTCCAAATAATGTGTGTAGTGTACTATCTGTATACAATTTTCTAAAAAAAGAAAAAATTCACAGTGTACTATTTATAGTATTGGTCCATGCTGAGAATAATAGCCAAACATGCATGTATGGATTTATGCAGAGGTGTATGTGTATGAATCTGTACAAAAGTAATGTTTTCTCTGTGAATGTTTAAACCCAAAGTATATGTTGAAAATTTCTGATTCAGGAAATAATATTGATGTCCCTCAGTAGATACCAAATTAACCAGTAGCTCAATGAAATATGCTATTCTACAAGATAAATGAAAAGTAACTTTTTATAGAATCACACAGAATCACAAAATCAACCAGGGTGGAAAAGACCTCTGAGATCATTGTGACCAACCATTGACCCAACACCACCTTGTCTACTAGACCGTGGCACTACATGCCGCATCCAGTCTCTTCTTAAATACCTCCAGGGACGGTGAATCCACTACCTCCATGGGCAGCCCATTCCAATGCCAAATGACTTTCTCTGTAAAACATTCTTCCTAATGACTAAACCTCCCTGACACAGCTTAAGACTGTGTCCTCTTGTCCTACTGCTGGTTACCTGGGAGAAGAGACCAATGCCCACCTGGCTACAACCTCCCCTCAGATAGTTGTAGAGAGTGATGAGGTCTCCCCTGAGACTCCTCCAGGCTAAACAGCCCCAGCTCCCTCAGCTGCTCCTTGTAGGGTCTGTACTCACGTCCCTTCACCAGGCTCGTCGGCCTTCTTTGGACCTGCTCCAGCACCTCAGTGTCCTTCCTAAATTGAGGGACCTAGAACTGGACACAGCACTCGGGGTGCGGCCTCACCAGTGCCAAGTACAGAGGCAGAATCATTGCCCTGGTCCTGCTGGCCACACTGTTCCTGATACAGACCAAGATGCCATTGGCCCTCTTGGCCACCTGGGCACACTGCTGGCTCGTGTTCAACTTCCTGTCAATCCAGACTCACAGGTCCCTTTCTGCCTGGCTGCTCTCCAGCCACTCTGTGCCCAGCCTGTAGCGCCGCATGGGGTTGTTGTGGCCAAAGTGCAGGACCCGGCACTTGGCCTCGTTGAACCTCATCCCATTGGAATCAGCCCAACTCTCCAACCTGTCCAGGTCCCTCTGCAGAACCCTCCTGCCTTCCAGCAGATCAACACTCCCCCACAAACTTGGTATCATCTGCAAATTTGCTGATGGTGGACTCAATCCCCTCATTCAGATCATCAGTAAAGATATTAAACAGGATTAGACCCAACACTGATCCCTGGGGGACACTGCTAGTGACCGGCTGCCAACTGGATGCAACACCGTTCACCACCACTCTCTGGGCCCCACCCTCCAGCCGGTTCTTGATCCAGCAGAGAGTGCCCCTGTCCAATCCATGGGCTGCCAGCTTTTCCAGGAGCACCTTTTTTTCTCCTTATATAACACTTTTTCCAAAATAATATACTTGCTAGTCCACAGACAACTACCAGTACCCAAGAGCTCCCTAAAATACAGTGTACTTTTATACAGTGTACAGAGAAGTTCTCTGTGAATCTAAACCCACATTTTATGTTCCTTAGAACATTTAAACTTCTCTGCTTTTCTCAGCTATAGGTTTGGATTCTTGTCCTGAACCACAGACCCCAAGCAATGGAATCAAAATTGGAGACAGATACATGGTTGGAGATGTGGTGTCTTTCCAGTGTGATCAGGGTTATTCTCTTCAGGTAAGACAAGTTTCCAATTTCAAATTTCTTTTAATTGTTTAACGTGGTTATATTTGCGTCTGTCACTATAAAACGGACAATGAACTCTTTGCGAATTTTAAACCCATGAGTACAATTCACAGTGTACAATTATTGTTATACTTTTGGGTTTATATATTTTGATGGTGTATTAAATTATACATTATTTTTGTTGAGATATTAAGTTGTGCTGTATGCTGTATATTTTTTATATGAATTAGCACATATTGTGTCATTTTAGGGACATTCACATATCACTTGTATGCCTGGACCAGTAAGAAGATGGAATTATCCAATTCCAATATGTTTAGGTATGTTCAGTTTACATAATGTTTCTTAAATATGCCAGAATGAGAAAACCAGAGAACACAAAATAGATACATGTAGGGGAAAGAATAGGGACAACTGGAATAACTTAATTAAATGTGAAAATGGTCAAATTAAACTAAAGGTTTTCAAAGGTTGTCTCAAACTTATATTGGTAAATCTTTTCTGAAATGTCCACGTAGGAAAAGAAAGAAGTATGTTGTCCCTTTCGATCCAAACTGTTCTATGATATGATTCTATATGTTTAGCTAGAATCTATCATCAATTCATTATCAGAATTGAGACCTCTAGAGAGCCTCAAAAACATAGGTAATTTATTTAGGACTCATTTCCCCAGAAAAGTGTTGGTTATTGTAGTACATACTAAAATAGAAATAACATTACATTTTCATCTCTAATGGGTTCAACATAGGCATGTCTACCCAATATCAGAAAACACATTATTTTTCAAGTTATATTATATACATGTCCATATTAATATTACTGAAAAAAACCACTGAAAGCTGTCATAAATGGAAATGAAAAATCTGAAGTGTATTTAAATATACTCTCTTTGTATGAGGAATAAATGTGAGGATTTTAAAACTTCTAGTTGTATTCTCTTTCACTGCATAGAAATGCCTTTTCGTTTGGGTTCCCTAACACTAAAAGTTATCACTATTTATAATCTTGAATGTATGGAAAACAGGATCCTGCTCATTAAAGATCTTCTACTTTACTTTTCTTGAAGACAGATTATATATCCTCTTGAGCAGCCTCAGATAATCCTGTTCTTAATCCTGTGGGGTGTTAAAAACCTCCTATGAGGTACTGAGCTCCCTCAGTTTAGAATTTATAAATATTCAACAAGATTGAGATATTTGTAAGAATTTTTTCAGGAGTTAGTCTTCAGTTTCTGTCATTAAGCATTAACATATGGTTAGGAAGTCTGATATTATAATTGCACTGCTCCTGGTAAATTCTGAAGACAAAGACACTGTGCTGAAATTCTAGGAAGTTTTCTTCCCCTTTACTTTCCTTCTTTTTTGCAAGTAACGATTTTTACTTGTGTTTCAAATGATGTAGCAACTCTTACATGGACAAAGCTGTTAAACAAAAATTCTATTTATCATAATTAACACCTTTAAATGTAATATGGAAATCTAAGTTACTTTATTCACTAATGTCATACCTTAACAAAAAATTAAGTTGAAATATGGATTTAGTTTGATTTCTGGAAGTATGTGTGTGTGTACCTTTTCTAAGTCTGTTCATTTTATCTCATTTTTAGAACAATAGGATACAGATGCAGTTTTTAAAGGGCCTCTTCAAACACTTTCAGTACAGAGTCTTTAAATTACATTGTTATATTATTCAGATGCTCCTTTACAAACTGATGTCTCAGTGCTGCTATGAGCTGATCTGTACCTCTTGCCTGTCACAAAGACAGTTCACACAGAGTGCAGAGTAAACATTAGGACAGTGAAACTTGTGAAGGGTCTGGAGCACAAGTCATATAAGGAGGGGCTGAGGGAGCAGGGGTTGTTTAGCCCTGGAGAAGAGAAGGGTCAGGAGGAGGCATTTCAGGTAATTTCTGGCTACCCAGGATGGTGCTGGAGTCACCATCCCTGTAGGTGTTCAAGAAGTGACTGGAAATGGCACTTAGTGCTATGGTCTAGTTGACAAGGTAGTGATCAGTCACAGGTTGGACTAAATGATCTTGGAGATCTTTCCCAGCCGAAATTATTCTATTCTCTTGTCAGGTGCACATGTTCCCTAAGTTAAAACCTAGTCAATTCAGATACCTGTTTTTAGAGTACCTACTTGTAAATTACTTTCTTACAGATATTTAGTGGTAAAGGAATATTTGTATGTTTTTTGAAATATAAACCTAGCTATTGTTATATTATTAATGTGATGAGGATCTTTAATGCTCTGGATTAGTTTTTAACTCATTTCACTCCTCTGAAAAAGGTCTTTGCTTTTATTTTCAGCACAATGTGGTGGTGGCATGTCAGACTTCAGTGGAGTGATCCTCAGCCCTGGGTTTCCTGGCAACTATCCTAGTAGTTTGGATTGCACATGGACAATAAAACTACCTATTGGGTTTGGTATGTGTTCCTTCATAGATTAAAATTGGTCAGGCTTTTTTATGAATTCAAAACACTGAACATAGATTTTAAAATATTGATAATCTTTATCCTATCAAAACCCAAAATTAATTATAATTCATTTAAAGAAGTTATCAAAGCCTTAAAAGAAAGAAATAGAATAGAAAAGCTAAAAGGTTCTTTTTTTTTTCTTTTAACATGTGCCATAATTTTCTGATAAAGACAAAATTGTTTATTAGAATTAAGCACAATTTTCTAACTTAACAGGATTGATTTCTTTTTGGGAAGTCACAAACCCAACGAAAATAAATAGCTATCATGAATATTTCAAAGCAAGTCACTATCACTTTAGAAGTTAAAGCTACATTTGAATTAATTATCATTTGCATATCCTAGGTGAATATCACAGCAGCACAAAAATGTTCCTTGAAAGGAACTCCAGAAGCCTCCCACTCAAAGTTGTCAAGCTTCCCACTCAGAGTAAAATTGTTGGTAACACTTAATCAAGGCCACTACAACGGGCAGAACCTTCTAATTGGGGCTGCTACTCAGCTATTCAATTCCCAGCCTGTAATTACATGTAAGAATGTTGTGCTCCAGATGTAGAACCTTGCACCTTTCATTGTGCATGCCTTTAAGAAGGGTTTGTTTACTCCATTCTGAAGTTTTTCAGTGTTCACTGAACAGAAATTGTGCCATTTAGTACATCATCCATGCCCCCTAGTTTAGTATCCTCCACATATTTGTTGAGAATGCATTCTCATTTTCTAGGTCTCTCCCAAAGACAGAACAGTGTAATTTCTCATAGAAATCTGTGGAATATGGTCCTTGTTACTGGTTGCCAACTACTGAATGGCTAATTGTCACCCTTGGAGCCTCAAAGTTATGTTAATATTTAACATACTTCCTTTCCATTCATCAAATTCATGTTTGTTGAACTTCCAGATGAGAATGCTATAGACTGAGTCAAAACCCATAGCAGAGTGAAGCATATTATATCCACCGCTCTGCCTTTGTCAGTTTAATAATAGAAGGAAATAATGGTTGATTGACTGTTATTTTCATTTAGCAAATCCATGTTGAGTGCTCCTGAGTCCCTTTCTTGTCTTTTATGTGTTTGGAAATTGTTTCCAATCAAACAAGTTCCATAATCTTCCCAAGGACTGCAGTGAACCTGTAGTTGCCCTTGCCTAGGTCCTCCTTCTTGTCTTAAAGGTGGATATATTTTCAGGCTTTTTTGAGTCACCAGAACTTCTCCTATTCACTATGATTTTATAAGGGAATTATCAGCATTTTAATTACACTGCCTAAACCCTTGAGCAACTTTGGGTGGATCTTGTCTATATTTTATTTTGAAATCTTTATTCAAAGCTAGCCAGTACAGTTGTCCTATCTAATTTTTTAACACTTGTGGAACCTTTTTAGGAGTATGTGCACTTCAATTTTTTTCTTTATATGCTAGTTGAATAGCATGCTGGTTTTTTTTAGACATACCTCACTGTTTTCTATTTTATACTTGCCATCTTCTGTCATATTCATTTCTGGGTCTTCCAGAGTAAGTGAGTGTGACATCCCAAACAGTGTTCCCTTCTGCATGTGTTCAGATTTTTTCCCTCCTCTTTTTAAAATCAATTTTGTGATATTTTTGATTAGAAATCCTACAAGCTTTGTTCACTTATTGTTTAAATGAAAGCCAATTGTTCTGCACAGGTTCCCATAGAATCTATCTGTGGGAAATAAATTATATTAGAATATAAAATTATTAGAATTAGAATATTAGAACCCAATTTATTTGTTTGCATTTTGTTCAAAAGACCAGTCAATAATTGATTTTTTTTTTTGTATTATCATTTTAAAGAAATAACATCAACACTTTAACTCTGCCACTACCTGAATTTCTAGACGACCTGGTGGGACAGTTTCTAATGTTTCATCATGAGTCACAATGCTGCCTAGAATCTTCAGATTCCAAGGAGATTTCTGCTCATTGAGTTATCACAAAAAAACAAAACAAAACCAAAACAAAACCAAAAAAACAACCAACCAAAAAAAAAAAAAAAGTAGATACATCCTCCCTGAGTCAAATCTTCAGGAGAAAAAAATATTCAGAGCTATCAGGGAACAGGATACTTTGTCAGATGGTTCCAAAGACAATTGCTAATAAAGAAAAAAATAATAAAAATCTGGAATATCGATTAAATTTCACATTTCATAAAATAGTGTGTTTGACTGCATTTAGAACCTGCTGTCTTTTTATCTTTTTATGTTGCTTTCTGCCTCTTGGCTCACTTTACTGCTGTCCTATCACTTTTCCAATACTGACTCCTTACTACAATCCATTTTTTTGCTTACATTCTCCCAGGCATATGTTTCCAATAATTCTAATTTGACTCTTCAGACTTCTATTTAAACTTTTTATTATTAACATACTATTTAGTTTGACTTCCATTAGGCAGGAAATTCAACTATTCAAGTTTTGGAAACAGTTTCTTTGATAAATAAGTTTAGCTTCACCAAAATCAATAGTTCTGAACTGCTTTGTCCTAACTGAAGTTTATTCACTGGATTTATCAACTGTTTTCCAGTTCATGTATAGGAAAATAAAATGCTCCTTTTTCTAGGAACAAGTGCTTGACATTTTTGACCTTTTCTAAATGGGATGTGATTAAAACAGCATTGAAAATTAAAGTAAAATTTCATTTTAAAAAGAAAAAACGTGACATTTGAAGAAGTGATGGCTAAAACTGGTTTTAGTGATGCTGTGATTCCAGTCCAGTGGGGGCACTTAAATCCAACTCTTCTGAGTAGTAAATAGAAAAACACAAAAACACCATCGCTTCTATAGACTTTCACTTGTTTAACTGATTCTAATTTTTTTTTTCTCAGTTATTAATTACAGATCATAAGCTTTTCCACTGGATGTCAGCTAATAGTGTAATCTAAACCAACTGTGTTGATGTACATATACAAATATATTTGTATTTACAAATATTTTAAATGCTCTTTCAAGAGGGGTGTCCAAACTGCAAAAAGTCAGAGAAAAAATCAGTCCAACAAGCAGAAGTCTCAGACAAATAGAGACAGGCTGAGGAAAGGACGAATACTTGGGAATACTGCTACGGTTCAGGAACTTGTAGATAAAGATAGTAGAGTACAGAGAGCAGAATGATGGGCAAAAATATATTAGACATGGTCTTGTATCAAAGAAAGTGGGTGAAAGAGGAAAAAAACCTGACAGCAAGATCACAAGAGTCGGTAGTTATTAATGGCAGCTTAAACTTTGGACAAGTGTTTGGTTCACAGTATCAAATGAAAGGCCAAGCCTACAAATATCACAGAAAAAGAGAAAAACTTGGATATAAGTTGATTTGGAAGGTGGCAAGGTCAAAGAAAGACATTTATAAGAAAGTGTTTTCTTATGACATATAGGCTGTCTTCTGATAAAGAAAGACAGAAATTATCATGTTAATAGTAATTTAATTATGCACCTTTCTTTTTTTCTGGTAGCATATAAAATATTCTATGCTTCATAAAACCATTCACAAACTTTACATGGTATCTAGGGAGAAAACTCTAAAAGACAGTGACAAACACTATTTAACTATTACAGTCTAGGAGTTATAAAATTATTCATTACTTTTTCATAATTTATCTGATATTATATCTTTTCCTTTCAATTTTATATGAAATTATGTTGCATGTCTTTACCAGAAACACCAGTGGAGCTCAATCATCTTTCTAATGAAACTACTCCATTATCATTCTGTATTTGCACTAGTTCCTGACAAAATACAAATTCTACTTTGTCGTAATTATATAGAAATTTGTATAAACAGGAAAATGTTTAAAAGACCTATAACTACTCAACTGCTGAACATTTTCTTCTCCTCTTGCCACATAATCATTGCAATACTCCACCTGGTTAGGAGAGATAACATGCTAATGGATAGTAAGCTACCTCCCTGTTCCTTACTAAACCAAATAATCAGAAATTTCTGTCACTAAGACCATCATATGCCACAGTGTGTGTATGAGAATTAAATAATTGAACTCCATGTTTAATGGGAGAGGGACTGATGAATGATGGTTAGCTAACATGATTTACATTTTTTTAGTGACTTAGAAAGAAGTGTTATAAGTGCAACCACCTCCTGCAGCCACTCCAGCTGAGGATCCTCCTGCCTGTGGAGCTCAGTCTGGTGCCCAGAGACACAAAATC
This sequence comes from Corapipo altera, assembly GCF_003945725.1. Lineage (NCBI taxonomy): Eukaryota > Metazoa > Chordata > Aves > Passeriformes > Pipridae > Corapipo > Corapipo altera. The sequence continues at coordinate 12,812,785 of NW_020884892.1, forward strand.
TCTGCCCGAGATGAGTGGTAGCCATGTGCCACTTTACCATTTGCAGATTCAAATAGTAACAAAGCTGAGCACTGACACACAAACACAGAGGACACTGATGTGGCTGGTAACACACACTGACACTGAGAAGGGTACTACCTTCAACACACTTACTTACAGGGCTTACTTAAAACACAAACACAGGCAGCCAAGTCCCCTCCTCCTCATGGGTTGGCAGAGACAGAAGGTCACTAAAGATACACACACAATGTCCTCTAGGTTGACAAACACACATACATTGTGGATGCCTAGAGCATCTGCTTGCAGCCCCCTCTGGATCTCAGGCTTCATGGGTCCCCTACTCACCAGCCAGTCCAGTTTGATGCTTGCTGCAAATGTGCAGCACTCACACTCATCCCTTATGTACTCCATTTCTTCAAGTCCTGAGTGTACCAGCATGGACTCATCCTGCCTAATACCCTGAACTGGACCCAAGGCCTTCCTACTCACTGTCTAGTCCAACTGAAAGTTTGTGAGCAGGTGACACGTGTGCATCCCTACACTCACTGGGACTGGGGATGATATAGACACTTACCCCTCAGCAGCCAGCACCAGGCACAAGGCTGTGACCCACAGCCTCACGGCTCTATTACAACCACCAACACTGAGCTCTTCATCGCCCCACTACTAGTCCTCCCAGTAGCTGGTTTCAAGAACACACTGTTCCCATCCCAGTGACTGAAAGTTCCTTGTAAACATTTCAGGCCAGAGGCTCCCTGCTTTGACTTCAGAAGCTGGCACCCAGTCCACTCACACTGGTGCCTCCGTTAGCTGACAATCTAGGAATGAGGTCTGTAGGACTATCCCTAGATCCAGAGAGCTACGACCTCTTACTCCCTCAAGTAGTTGGCACCACTGGCTGGAGGCACCCACACCACTCCAGTAACAGGCACCAAGTTCTGCTCGGGTTCAGGTCTCACCAGTAGCTGGCACTTAATCCTTGCCAACACATAAACGCAAGATTAAGAGTGAGATTACACAGACAGATAGCTAAGAAAAGATTTAATAAGAAGATATGAGATGATAGGACAGATGTGACCAGGTGCTCAACCAGACAAACATACTGACCAGCCCCATTTTACATGAAATATGTTCCTTTTATTCTCTATTCTCATCACTACCTCACTTACTGTTTGTCCTTCGGGTTCATGTGTTGGTATGCTCTTGTTCATGCCTTCGTCCTCTTCTTATTTTTTCTTGCTCCGTTGAAAAAAGGTCAGTGACCAGATAACCTTGAAGGAGCAGATACTTTACTTCTACATACTTTTACAATACATATAATCCATATAAGATGCATTTTTTTTAACTGTGCCTCATTATTTCATGTATATAAATGTTTTTTAAAAAATAAATATAATCCGAGAGAGATCAGTTTATGTACAACTAGAGTGGAGCTATCTCTGAGATAGAAGTCTGTCACTTCTTTTTTTCAGGTGTATACACACAAAGCATTTTTTCATTTAATAGAAAAGGAGATTATGTAATTGAAAACAGGAAAGATTTAGCTAAATGGAATGTATTCAGAATTCAGAACTTAAATTTGATCTAAATTCTATGATTCTGTGATTCTAAATACACAAAGAACAATGTTTTCCAAAAAGTAATATATATGTAACCTACAGTTTGATGCCTTGGATTATGTCAGTATTTCAGTACATTAGCATTTTTTACCTTGTCAGCCTCTCAAAATTAGTAATGCGTATGGAAAAACAGTGCTTCAAACTGAATTCCATGGTTTCTATCCAGTGATGTAACACATGCATTTCCAACTGATTATTTGCTGTGATTATCAATGTAAGATGTACATACTTTATTTTCTTTCCTGGTATCAATACTGGTGGCTTTTACTTACAATATTTTTCAGGTGTCCATTTGCAATTTTTGAATTTCTCAACGGAGACCATACATGACTACTTAGAAGTTAGGAGTGGATCTACAGAAACTAGCACGGTTATTGGGAGACTAAGTGGCCCTCAGCTCCCAGCCTCTCTGTTCAGCACAACTCATGAAACCAGCTTATACTTTCACAGTGATTACTCACAGAATAAACAAGGATTTCATATTGTATATCAAGGTGAGATTTGGATATTCTTGTGAGAACAATATGGCTGCTGAAGGTTTTATGGGCTTTTGGGGATTTTGTGTATTGTGTTCTGGAAGGATATGATCTAAATACTGTTTTAGAGTACTGGATTGATGTAGACTAGTGAAAATTAATACCAACCCAGAAATCTCCAAATCCGTTTCCTAGTTTGCAATTTCCCTGAAAGGTTCTTGTTCTGTTGCACCCAAGTAGGTCATGCTGAGCTCATGAAGACTGCAAGATCATAATTCTATTTATAGAGTTACATATTCATGTAAAAGGGATTAGATCACCACCGTTCACAGAAAAAGGTCAAATGTATATTTTAAACTAGACCTGCTCTCATTACTTGAATAACACCAAAGAAGGATTTAAAGAGTTTTTACGTTAGAGCAGTCTCCTATTACTGTTTTAATAGTAACAAGTCCAAATTGACTTGAACTCTGTAACATTCTGGAAGTGAGCCACTGTAAAAAGTATTAGCTTTTACAGATAAAGTCAATTTATGGCTTAAACTGCTAAGAAGGCCAGACTTAAGAGCTTATACTGTTACTACTATTAATAGTAATCATTTTGGAGATGCTGTTATTTGTCACAGAATGAAAAGTTCCTGTCTGTGTTTTAATCACATAAGAGAGAACTGCTTCTTTCAAACATATATAACCTCTGATATTCTGATACTGCAGACTGAGCACTGCTTATTTCTTCTCAGTTCTCTAATAAGATGCCAATGCTTCAAATCTTCTAGCTCAGTTTGGTATCTTCACATGACAAAAAGAAATGTTATTTAGTAGCACAGAAGCCTAGCTAGTTTCACTGTACCTACTCCAGGTGTAGGATCAATGATTTGATCATCACTGTTATGGAACTTTATACATATGGGATGTCCATGATTATTGAGTTTATTCTAATTAAAAGCTTTTATTTTTGAAGTAATTAGAATTTGTGGCTTACTTATTTTTTCCCCCATTTTTATTACTTATTTCAGCATATCAGCTGCAAAGCTGTCCTGATCCTCGACCATTTCGGAATGGTTTTGTTATTGGAAATGACTTCACTGTGGGACAGACTATTTCATTTGAATGTTTTCCTGGCTACACATTAATTGGAAATTCAGCTCTGACTTGTCTTCATGGAATCAGCCGCAACTGGAATCATCCTCTCCCCAGATGTGAAGGTGACCTATGACCTTCCTAAGGACTGTTAACTGAAGTAGTTTTCAGCTTTTCAATTTATAGGGACCTGTATTTTTTCACTGTGATCTTTGCCCAGGAGGTATTCGGTTTTGCACATTAAAATTTTAGCGGAGAAGCTGAAATGTTTCATGGAAATATGAAATCTCTGAAAACTTATCTGAGGTAATAAGTTTACATTTGGAAGGTTAGGCTTAAATCTGGAATGTGGAGACCCACGCTGCTTTTAATCTAGGTGATGCAACACAGTGAAAGATCTGGACTGAATCAGGAAAAAAAAGAATTCAAAAATTGAATTTACCAATTCTGTCCACTTATGTTCTCTCTTATCAGTTAGAAAGAAATGTCAAAGGTGGCATAAAGTGCAATTGTCCTCCAGTCAATGCTGTGTGAATTCCTTGTATATATATTTTTTCTGAATGGGATTTTATTTTAGATTACATTTTTTATCCTTTCAGATTTTCTTTTCATTATTATGCTTGCAACAGGTAAGCAGATTCAATGAACTATGACTTGCACATAGCTTACGTTTTAAGGAGACAGTATTAATGTATATGATGATTCTGTAGAAGTACTTATCTTATCCCTAGCTATGCTGAAAGGAATCTGTACCTAAGCAACAGGCTAAGGAAGGTCAGTCATGTTGTGTTGCTTTGTCACAGTTGTGGCAACATTTGGACACCAACATTAGATTCCTGAAAAAAAAACCCATAGACACAGCAAAGATACTTCATATTTAAAATTGTCATCCCAAAATCCTACGTTCCTGGGACTGTAAGGTCCAAACACCTTTAACAATTAAGTTATTGACTGTAAAGTTCTCTGTATACCTAAGCAAAGATGAAATCTGTACAAGATGTTAAGTGTCCACTTTCATATACCATAAGACCCTTCACTGTTTCAGGAGAGGTATTCAAGATCCCAGTTAAAGGCCTAATTTCTCTATATATTGAATAATAAAAGCTCAACATTAAGAATGGGATTGAGCATGTAGAAGAGAAAAACCTCGAAAGCCCACAACAACAACCTCCCCCCTAAAAAAACAAAACAAAATATCCCCCCTCCAAAAAAAAAAACCACAAAAATAAAACCCACAAAAAAAAAAAAAATCACCCTAACAGAAAATAAAAAGCTCCCCTATTTTCTGGATTTTTGAATTGTATTCTGAACTGTCTTCCCAAATTTAGGTACTTAAATGAAAAACCTGATTACCCCAAATTCCTTCTGGAGTCAGTGAGCCACAGGAAATTCTGGGGGAAGTGGTAACTAAATTAAGACCTAACTAATACTGAATTCAGAAAGGGAAGCCTCATCATATAGAAGAGAGATGACATCTACACTGTCTGGTTTTTGAAAGGGAAAGAAGTTAATTCATTTCAATTAAGTTTTAACACCCATTTTCTGGATCCTCTGGGAATAATAATAGTTCATGTCTTAACTGCTAAACACTTAGCTTTTCCCTATTACTTAGTTCTAACTGTATTTTCTGTGCCTCAGAATCAAAACAAATAATTTACTGAATAGAGTGATTCTGCTTCTTTGAACTACCTTAGTGGACCCAGGAATTTAATTAGTAAATTTGAAGATGTCCAAAGCACGTTGCTGTTCTGAGTATCAATTTTGATGAAATTCCTGAACAGTGGCTGGATGTTCTTGGTTTCTACCTAATGTCATATGAAAAGATGAAGATAAAAAAAATCAACCAAATTAATAATAGAGATCTAAAATATGTGTTGTGCTGCATGATTACAGACTGTCAACATTGCTCAGCTCCTAGAAAATTTTCTTACATTACACGGGGTTTTGTGCAGTTATTTACTGTGGTATTTTTAGTAAAGAGTTTGTAACAATCTGAATCAAATGTTACTAAACTTGCTTTCTGTTTAAACAGTTTTCTTCTCTTTTTGCATCCTCATGCACCTACTATTCCTTTAACCTGTGCTCAGCATCATCTAATACTCACTGACCCTTCTTAACTCATCTCCCTTGCTTTCATCTGTTTGGATTCTGTTCCTCTCCTTTTTCAAGAAATCTCTTTGCCTGACAATCATCAGACCATTTCTTCACTCCCCTAAGACCCAGCTGCAAAATCAATTCTGTCTGCACTGCTCAAACCCCTTTGAGACTTTGAAGCTAAAAGCTGAAGAAAAACAGTATACCAGCTGTTCGGTCTGAACAGATGAGGTGTGACTATGAAAGTCTCCTTAACCTACAATTCAACACCAAAGTGTATATATATATAAACCTTTACACATGCTTTAGCTAAATACAATGCCTATAATTCCTATACGTAAAACATATTTTAGGGAATCTGGGTCGCTGTGCGATGTGCATTTTGGGGTAGAGTGGGCAAAATAAATGTATGCAAATAAAGCAAATGATACAGTTTTAACCTTGCTCACTTTTCTGGAACTAGGATTCTATAACATAATTTCTCTTCTGTAATAACAGGGTGGTGTCATAGTCAACATCATCTGAAACCTCTGAGGAGAAAATCATGTAACTGGACTAAGGGTTTTCCAGAAGTGAAAATCCAGAATCTGTATGGTGATTCTTGCACTATATGGCATCTAAAATTAGTACAATTCAATCCAAATTACAGAGAGAACTCTTACTTTATCTATCAGAATTTGTTTCCATAAGTGCAAAATTGCTATTCATACTGCTGGACAATGTTTTTATTTTCAAATTCCCCTGTAATTTTCACCCACCCATCAACCAAACATATCCCTTCTCTCATGTGTTACTTTTGGTTGTCTATCTGACAACAAATGAAAGCAATTAATGGGATTCCCAACTAATTTGTAGCTAGCATTTATATAAAACCCTAACAAAATCATTTTCAGTTGCGCAGGAAATTTTACCCAATATCTAAATTTGGCTTTAGTTCCAGTTCTGATAGTATTTATAACATCAGAATTAATTTTTTTTTTTGCTTTCTAATTTTGACCAATAATGTCAAAATGGACTTCTGACTCTTGGCACAAAGCTCAATAACATCTGTTTCTTTACACATATGCAATGTAGTTATAGTGTACCAAATGTGTTTAACAGTATAGTTTTTACATAGTCTAATAACTCTAAAAGCATCTAATGTATTTTTTTTTTTTAAATTGTCTTTTTTATAGCTCTCTGTGGAGGAAATATAACTGCAATGAATGGCACCATATACTCTCCTGGATACCCTGATGAGTATCCAAACTTTCAAGATTGCTTCTGGCTTGTAAGAGTACCACCTGGGAATGGAATCTACATCAATTTCACAGTTCTTCAGACTGAGCCAATATATGATTTCATAACTGTCTGGTAAGGAAACAATGTTGGCATTTATTTAATCTTCATGTGACACTACACAACAAAGTATGAATTTAAAAGAGTATATTTGTGGGTTTACCCTTGAAACTGGTGTTCTCTGTAGGCCAAATGAGTGAGTTGTACCAATCCATGTTTTCCAATGGACCATTCTCTCTAGATAGCACTGGACAAGAATTCAAAATCAATAATAGTGTTCCTCAGTTTGTCGACAAGAGCATACAGAGACATGCTATGACTGCTCATCAACAACCAAGAGAAATAATGCTTAAGGAGTGATAAGAAGAGTTTACAGATATGTGTGTTAGTAGTTTAGAGGGTTAGTACTAGAAAATATGGCAATACTTTCTTAATTTCTTCCAAGTTGGCTCTTTTTACTTTTAAGAGTACATAAAAGGAGAGACTCTATTTGTATCTAACCATGACAAAAGGAGTTGAGCCAACAGTAACCGTAAGCAAATTATATTCTCTATATACCTGAATCCATGTCTATCATGACTCTGCATGATAACCTATCACCCCCATCAGCAACTTATCACATTAATCTATCCACCATGTATCTCAAGACATTTCATAGTGGCGGTCTGAAAAATAAAAACTAGACACGATTCCAGTATGGGGGAACTGGAATAGTTTATTGAACACGAGAACACGATTTTAAAGGTATCTGAGGTTGGACATGTTAATGAAGGGGATGAGTTATGTTAATTATGGAATTACACAAGTTTTTACTGCAATTTCTAAATAGTTAATTTTTCTTCTAGTAGGATTACATGGGGGATAGAGGGATTACAGGGATTTAGACACAGTTTTAACAATCATCCTAAAAAGTCCTTTCTTAATTCTTCTTGGAGCCAGGTTTATATCTCCGGTTTGCACATCAACAGGACTCTGGACAAGGGTCCAAACTTCTCGAATCACGAGATGTTTGTCAGCCTTGTTTTCCTTTGCTGAAAGCTGGGTTTGGGCTCCCACATTTCATGGCTTTAGGCCTCATTTCTATACATGTGCAAAGATTGTATTATATACATGATGGCTACAGAATTATATAGTTTATGCCACTTCTGGGATTATAATTGTTTACAGAATTGATCAAACTTTTTACAGAAGTTTCCAATGGAAAAAAAAATGCATTTTATTCCCAATTCAAATGTTTCAAAGCATATAATTTCTCTGATAAAACAGAGGGGGAAGAGTCAATGTGTCAGATTTGGACAAACATACTACTACAAAATTTTCAAAATAAAAAATATCCATAGTTTATTATATATTGCATTTTTTCAATTAAATATTATATATTTTCAGTTAAAATAACAGTTGAAAAAATTAACTTTAAACCTCTATTATTTAATGTTTGTCAATTCTGATCCAAAAGGAAGCAAATATGAACATTTAATGCCCTTGTAGTCTGATTCTGTCCTCTGTACGGTTCCACTGTTGTTAAGTACTAACTTTGATTTAATTTTTCTACTGAAATTAGAAATTTCTACTGAAATTCTTTTTTCCATAACATAGCAATGATCTTACCAGCAGTACATATTTTCTCTAAATCTTAATAAATAGTGCAAAATAATATCAGTAAATGCATGTGAAGAAGATTTTACGTATTAGGTTTATTTATTTTCTAATAGACACATTTGAAAGTATAAATACACAAACGTAATCAGAGGTTGTAGCAAGAAGATGAAGAACAATTACAAATTCGATAATTTTTAATTTGCTTCGATTTTTACTTGAAAATAAGAAAATTACTTTCAAAAGGTGGTTGAACTAAGATCCAATCTACACAGGATTTGAAAAGGCCTACAACACTTCACATCTATTTTATCTTATTTTAGTTGTCTTGTACCTTTTAGAGTAATCTAGAACAAAATTACTGTAATCATTTAAAAATTAGAGAAATTATATTATTTGGTTGGGAAAAAAAAATATTTCTGTGTTTGTTTTTTATTAGGGATGGACCAGATCAAACTTCTCCTCAAATTGGACAGTTTAGTGGCAACACTGCCTTAGAATCAGTCTATAGCACTTCCAATCAGATTCTGATCAAGTTTCACAGTGACTTTACTACCAGTGGCTTCTTTGTACTCAGTTATCATGGTAAGTGTGACAAATTTCTCTATTTCATTATCTGCACTGGTCACTGCAGGCAGACAACTCATGAGAAAATAAATTACTTTTCCTAAGAAGAGTTGCTATCATTAGTATGACTGACCTGCACTAGGGTAATGTAAACATATGAAGGAATAATATGAATGATGAAAATAAGCTATTTTCTTGAGCAAATATTAAATTTACTAGTAGTCAAGCAAAACAACAACAACAACAAAAAGAATCCACTCTGATGAGACAGGAGTAAAGAATGTAGCATCAAGACCCTAAAACTCAAGGTGCACATCTTACTGCTTACAATGCTTCTAAACTTCCTTTGAAATCTGAATGTTTTTGGAGGACATTAAATTTTTCTTAGATATTGGGATATTTTGCAGAAAGCACTTTTTTGTAGAGATACCAATGATAGTGAACTATACTGTGTAGTTAACATTAATCTACCTTGGAATTAACTACTGACTGAATTAAAATGGGTAAAAATAAATGTACCAAATTCTATGTCTTTTCGTAATCATTCAAACCCTCTGTGACCAAGTGTGTTTTGCATTCCTATAATTACAAGGAAACAGATCCATAAGTAAGGGTGCTTTTAGGTGCTTCGTGAATGCCTTTTGGAATGACTATTCTAGAAAACATTGACAATCTCTTTTCTGGATCCTGATCAAATGTTGGGACTAGAAGACTTTCCTTTTGGCTTAGTAGAGACATGGTTAATATAGATAGACAGAATTGAGGAGTAGAGGAACCATAATCTAAAAAAAACAAAGCAAAACAAAAATTACCTGTTACGGTTTGAAACTGGCTCCCTGCCAAGTCTTCAAACTTTACCACAAGAGTTCCCCCCCCCCCACTAACCTCAGGGAGAAGAGGGAGAAAAACAACCAAGAAAACCCGAAACGAGAGAGAGAGCTAAAGCAATATATATAAATGTATTTACACCTATATTACAGTTATATGCAATTGAAATATATATACTGTTTCACAGGGGAAAGGGAAGGGGGAAGGGAAAGGGAACAAAACTAAAATAAAATATATATATATCCCAATCAGTAGCCTGAGATCTAGTAACTAAAGAGTTAGCAAAGAAATATCCCACCACTCTCCTTGGGACAACCAAGAGTCGCTCTGGGATGATCGCCAGCAACCTCCACCTCCCAAGGTCGACAAGGCCTTACCAGGCCTCGCTCCCCAACATGACAGACTCAACAGCAGGGAACCTGCACCTCCGAGCCGCCGGAAGGAAAGAGAACAAAGGCCTTCCCTTCTTTCTTCTTATAGTCTGGTTTACGTAAAAATCATAGGGAATACTGGGTAAATCTAGACCCTCCCTTGGTTACAAACTGGTCACCAAGGAAGGCCTAGCCAAAATCACCACATTACCTAAAACTCACAGTGGATAAAAAACCACCATCAACAGCACTTGAATTGATTGCAGGATATAGACTCCAGTAGGGCTAGGTAGAGAGGGCTAAAAATTTCTATTCCGAATCTTGGCATCTAAGTTGAATGTATCAGCTTGTGAAGGACAAAAATGACACTTCGTATTCATTACTATATAAATTGATATTTATTGATATCTACTAATATATTGGGTTTTGACCAAAAATATGTAAAAACACTCATGGAACCATAGAATAGTTCAGGTTGGAAAAGAACTTTAAGATCATTGAGTCCAACTGTAGACCCAACACTGCTAAGTCCACTACTAAACCAGGTCCACAAGTGCCAAATCTACACGTCTTGTAATTACCTCCAGAGACTGTAACTTCACCACTTCCCTGGGCAACCTGTTCCAATGCTTTGCAACCACTTTGATCAATAAATTTTTCATCATATCCAATATAAACCTCACGTGGAGCAACTCAAGGCTGTTTCTTCTGGTCTAATCACTTGCTAGTAGTAAAGTGTCTCTAAGGAGCTTATGTTCTTTCACCTGTTTCTTTTGCTGTGAAAATTATCATTCCACAGATGTGGGCCCTAATGTGTAGTAAAGATGCAAACTGAACAGCACTAAGATTACTCATGAAGAAACTTAAAACAATCTTTGGATTGATGTTGTCAAGATGATAAAAATCTCTCAGTATCTTGGAGGCTATGATCCTTCATATCAGCTATACAAAATTTATAGCAGTAAAGGAAACACAATGAGAGGAGTCAAATCTATTTAAAACAGATAATTTAGGGATTAAAATTAATGATACTCTTGATACCCTCAAATGAGAGATATTTGAGATAAATTATACAATTTTTTTTATTGAATCAATTTTTAATTATATTGTGATTCCTATTATTAGTTTTCTTAGGATGCAAATAGCACAGTTGTTTCATGTTTACTTGGTATGTTTTACTTTAAATTGCTTTATCCTAATGTTAGCTTTATGACTCACTGATTTCAGTAGATCTTCATTATATGATCAACAAAAAGAAGTATAATAGGAAGATATCAAATATGGGTGACTCAATAGTAACAAAAGGTCTTACCTGTTACAGTATAAATTTCATGACTGACAAAAGTTTGGCAATTAGATTACTGCAGGATCTAATCACAGGAAGTAACCGAAAATATGTATTACTGAAGCTGAACTGTCATCTGCCATAAGTAGATGATGTTTCAGTGTTAAAGGGAAATGCTATAAAAACAATGCTATATGAAAATGTACTATCAGTGAAAACCAAGCATAATTCATCCTGACTGTACACTTTAAAACAGGGAAGACTATACTATTGGTATAAATATGTCAATGTAATTTCTTTGGCAGGATTTCTGTCCTAATTGCATTAAGATTAAACGGAATTTTGTCTGTGTCCAGATATGTATAAGGACATACAGTCTCTGAAAAAAAAGTCTGTATAGCTTCTGCATACTCTTCCTACTTATGTTTTTATTTGTTTCACCTAATTATTTTGCCTGGCTGCTGCATCATGTTTTAAATCATAGAAAATTATTTCACGTGAGACTTCAAATGAGAATTTTGAAAGCTGCATTATTCTCTTACCCTATCTACAGGTGCGGTGTGCTCCATAACTATTCATTTACTGGGAAATTTCACATTCAAAATACTTCTGTCCATTAGTTATTCTACCTCTGAGTAGAGTCTTTGGGATTCCAAAACTTGTATTTATTACAGAAGAGTCCAAGAGTAAAATTGTATTGTAAAAAAAAAGAACCCAAACCAAGCAAAACAATAGTTTCACAATACAAAAATATTTTTTTTTTTGTGTGAGATCACTTAAGTGAGAAAATTGGTAACCAATTCTAGGTTTCTTAGGTTATTTATGAGGGTTTTGCAACTAAAATAAATAACTAATCAAGAACACAGACACAACTTCTGATGTTTTCATTTCCTTTCTTTTGATTTTCCTGAAAGTTTCAAAATACATTAATAGAGTTTTCACTTTTATCCTGTTAATATGGGTATTAAATCAGTTAAGTTTGCATGGCTCTGTTAACTGTGTTTGAGAATGTCAGCTGTGCTTTGTTCCTGTTTATAGCCTATCAGCTCCGGGTCTGCCAGCCTCCAGCAAATATACCAAATGCAGAAATTCTAACTGAGGATGATGAATTCGAAATAGGTAATATAACAGAAAATGAAAAAACATTTGTTTCAAAAATAAGCTTACTGTGCATGGGATGCTTTTCAGGATGAAAATCATACCTATAATACATTAGATTTTTATTTGAAAATACATTTTTTAAGAAGTCATTGCTCTTCCCTATACCTCCTGAATCCCATTCAGACATTACATATAATACAGTAACTCTTTGTAATTGACTTCATTTTAAAATACATTTTTCATACTCTCTAATATAGAACATTGTATTACACTGAAACAAACAAACAAAACCCATAAGAAAACATGTAGAAAATGGTATATTCTGTACCAGAATTAAGGTCATTTGACCTTAAGAGTAAAATCAAATTTGTGAAAATTATGAGGATCAGAGAAGGGGATGACATTCTGACCTTCTGAGATGTGTAATAATATTACTTAACCACCTACAATTAAAAATAAATTGATTTATATGATCAGATGCCTGATCATATAAATTTCTTTCATATGTCAGATGTCTGAACAGTTAGTTTTGCTCATATGATGGCAAAGAAAAATAAATTTGTTTTTAGTCCATATCAAGATTTGATTAGTTATATAAGTAACAAAGAGAAAACATTTTTTTCCCCTTTCTTCTCTGTAATCTGGACCAAAGAGAACTAACTTCTGGGATACAAAAATTTCACTTTTATTGGTATATAAAACCATATCAATTATTTATTTCTTAATTTAAAAATGAAAGTTTCTTATTCTCACCATGCCAAATTTAGATATCATCAACAAAATCTAGTTCTTATTTAATTTTTTCACCCCTCAGGATTGTATGAGTTACTGACTTGATCTAATACCTTTAGTTCCATAATGGTTATCGTATAAATTATATTGCTTAAAGCTCTGTGGACATGTTCACACAGCATCAGTCAAACCTAGACAAATTAGCAAACTATCCAACAAATAATGTGGTGAAAAACAGTGATAGATGCAACACAGTGTGCAACACAAAGCTCATTTACCACATTTCTTAGACTAATCAAAGTTGTTTATGCCAGAGGTCATTTAGCCCATTTTATGTGGTGGCAAGAAACTTCATTAATCAATAATGTTTTCAAAGCTAAAAGTCTCAGTTAATTGCTGTTTAATGTTTCTTTTGTTTGTTTGTGTTTTGTCGTGTTTTGTTTTTCCAAACAGGAGACATAATAAGATACCAGTGTCAACCAGGCTTTACATTGGTTGGTAATGAGATTCTGACATGCCGACTGGGTGAAAGACTTCAGATGGATGGAGCACCACCTTCTTGTCAAGGTTTTTTCTCCTTTTTATTTTCCTGCTGCCAGTCCAGCTGAATGGTGATTCCTCACATACCCTCCGCTATCTCTTTACATAAAACGGCATACTGAAACTATTTCAGATTTTTTATGCTATTCCCAGTATATCGTTGTTGTGTTTCATATATGTCAGATATTAATGCAAGATAATTAGTAATCTTTTAGTGAATTTCACGAGTTTAAAGGACTGCTGTTCTACTTTGTGAAGTATTGAAAACTGCAAATACAGATATAATACCATCTCATTGTTAAAGTCAAAACAAGATTACAGTCCTGCCAACCACTAACATCGCAGTTTAAACTAGTCTTTATTAAGCTGAAAGTTGATGTGTTACCCTCTAATATAATTTTTCCATAATTTTAAAGAAAATGTGAGGGTTTTCTTTCATATTGAACTGATGAAGAAGCTAATGAAGATAAGCCTTGCACATGCTCTATTAAAAGACTGGAATCTCTTTGAAGTTCCGGTGATGGGTATGTGTTTATGTTTTCTTACTAATTTTTCCATTTATTTCCAGAAAGATGAATAAGGACTTTCAGTTATAAACATGTATGATAAAGTCTTTTCTAGAAAAAAAGAGCAAAACAGAACACCATAGCCTCCTAAAAGAATAAGTTATGTAAACAACAGTCATTTTGGATTCTACTGGTTGCTGTAATATTCCTTTGTGATCCTTCTACTCTTGAGCTTAATATTCTAACATCTACTGCAGAATTAAAATACTTTCTCAAATCAGTCATAATAAATACATTTGATTTACATTTGTATTATATGAAAAATACTACTTTCTGTTTTTTCTACCAATCTGATATTTTGGTGCTCCTTCCCCAGTAATTTTAATTCACTGATGTTGAAAGATTTATTTGGCAATAGTAAAATAACTGGTAATAAATCTACTACTTTTAAAAGTTAAGCTTTAATATCTGACTGTTTATTAGAAGTTGGAGAAGTTTCAAACTGGTGCATAGTATAGATGTTAGGAAATTCAACATCAGTATATTAATTTTTAGAACTTAATTATCTCTATAATCTCTACCTAGGTTTTAGATGAGAATTAAAAAAATACTGTCTTATAAATATATCCTTTTCCTGCACTCCCAAGAAAAAAGAAGGGTCTACTATTACAGCTGAATAAACTATTTTCTTCTGGTTTTATGCACAAAACTATGCTAAAGTCAAACTCATTCATAGCAGTCTAGCTCTTTTAAGAGTCTAACTCTTTTAAGAGTCTAGCTCTTAAAAATGCAAAGTGATCCTGAAATGTGAGCTTCATAAGAACTTTAACACTGATAATTTCTGAAAATTCATACATTTATTTGGGCACAATTACTTCTAGAAATAGCCTCCAACACCCCAATTTAAATTTAAGTCCTAACTTGGCAGACTCTTAGAATTTAATAGGTGGAAAACCATTAAATAACCTCCAGGCATGGCTTTAGCTGTTAAAATGATGTAAAATTAGATAGGGCAAATAGAGACATATGTGCTAATCCTGAGGCATTCTGTCAGCATGTGTTGCTGAAGGCATATTTGTATTCAATGCAAGACCAAAGACAAAATCTCAGGAATGATGACTTCAGTTACCACAGTTAATCTTTTAACTGTGAGATATAAATGCTAAATGTTGGATCCAATACTGAATATTAAGTCAGTTCTTTTGTAATTTCTGTTTAAAGCAGAGTGAACTGAATGTAGTTTTTAGGGTTAGATCCAGAGAATCAAAAAGAAAAATGCAAAAGAATTTTTTCAATTGTGTTAAAAATGACCAAATTTGACACGTAGAATAAGCAGCAGCATAATTATAATTTGTATTTTTTTATATAATATCCAAGTTTGAAGATCACAATATATAAGTAAAATTTCAATGATGACTGGAAAAAAATAACTTTTTGGAATCTAGAGGCAGCAAAATTACATGCCTAACATTTCTGTTTTTCATGATTTTAGTATATCACACTGATCTATGGATAAGCCACCATACTTTAATTGTGAAGGCTATAGCAATCACTCTCTAGATAAAAACACAGTTCTTCTGTTTGTTCTTAAATGATTTACTAATTCTTTTCACCAGGTAGGGTGGAGGTTTGTTGTTAGATTTTATTGTGTCAATTCCTGTTGCCTGAACTTTGTACATATGTTGTATGCTTTAGCTGGTGTAAAATGACTTTAGGTTGAATTTTTCTTTAATTTTTAACTTAAAATAAATTGATCAGTTGGATGATAATTTCTTAAAATTTTTGAAGATTTCCTTCTTTAGATGAGAAAATAATCACTAAATTACACAAGCTTATGCCAATGGCTGTCATTTTATTTTTTTAAAGTAGAGTATTTTCCATATACAACATGTAACTTTGTCCTTAATTTTGGTTTAAATTATTTTCTACTTTCGGGATAAATAAAAACTTCACAGTAAGAAGATCCAAACTGTATTTTGCATCATAATTAAGGGACCCTGAGAAAATTCTTGAGTGATGTCTTTTTTCTATATCTCGGATACGTTTTCTCTGAATCATAAAATACTTTGCTACTTGACTCCCAAGGAAATCTATATTACAGAAATAGGTCTTTAAACCATCTATAAAATTCCTGAGGGAAGTTTAGCTGAAGATCCCTAAATTAAGGACAATTTGCAAAGCAGAATAATATGGAGGCGGCAAAACTAGCTGCAAATAAACAAGTGCAACCAGATTACTATTATGCTCTTTCTGCCATACATTTTTGTTTATATATAATTTATATATATGTACATATATGTAGTATAAAACTGAGTGGATCAGTTCATTCGTTTGCTTGAGCTTTGTGTCACAACTGGCACAGCACTGTAGTTTGACCGATTCCAACCATATGAGTTTTCTCAGGTGGCATGGAAGCGTTTTATTCAATCTCTTCTTGAAAACAAACACAGAATATGAGAAACAACTTCTTAAATTTAGCAATTAGATGCTAATTTGCAAGTGAGAGATTAATATTTTTAAAATATATTGGTAGATTCCTTTCTCTTTTTCAAGTGTGGGTTGGATGGACTTGCAGGGGGTTGTACTAAATGACCTTCAAATGTCACTTTCAATCAAAACATTCTATGATTCTTATGATTTTTTTTATGGAGACAATTATTCTTTTTCTCTCTCATCTCTGCTGTTCTGTGTTCTTTATCTCTCTTCATAGTCCAATAACTTTTTCTACGTAAAACCTGATTTTTGTATTTAATAAGCCAATATTATTTTCAGTGTTCTTGAGAAACCTAAGATCCTATTATTTTTCTTACGTAACTTTTAATAACTCAGGACTAACTAATTTTTTTGTAAGAGTTAGTTGTCAATATAAAACCAGATTTTAAAACTCCTGTTTAGCAGTATTCAGTTCTGAATATACTGTAGGCACTTGTTCCTATATCATGAAACAAAACCGGTTTTTGAAAAAAGTTCTGATAACATGGTAATATAAACTATTTCTATTTACTGAGATTTTTATTTTATGTAGACCTAATGAATCCAGATAATTCAAAATTAAACCCCTGCATCATATTTTTAAACACCATTCTGCTCAATTTATGTAAAAATAATGAGTAATTAAGTTCTTTTGAACTCAGAAAAATCTTGACAATCCCATGAAACAGAAATAGTGGGCTCGAGATTTTTTTAGCAATCTTTGTGTTTCACAGTGCTCTGCCCAGCCAATGAAATGCGTCTGGATTCAACAGGAGTAATACTGAGCCCTGGATATCCTGACAGCTACCCCAATCTCCAGATGTGTGCATGGACCATTACCGTGGAAAAAGGCTATAATATCAGCATGTTCTTTGAATTCTTCCAGACAGAAAAGGAATTTGATATACTTGAGGTGTTTGATGGTAACTATAGGATGCATAACTTTGGATTATACTTTTTTCTATATAATTGTATTTTTATATTGCATCTGGGTAATCACTACTGTTTATGTACATCATAACTTTTCAGTATAAAAAATCTTTAAAAAACAATTATTTTGATTCATTGTGCTAAAAAGAATTGTTGGATTACTGTCTTTTGAAATTGTACTGCATAAATTATGTTTAGAAATAAATTTTCTTTTGAGCAAATATATACTGTCTAGCATATAACATGTAATGTCAACTTCTATTTTTAATTCAAGTTAATTTGCCATTTGCTTGAAGGAGGCTTTATACATATATATAGTTATGTGCACATAATTTATTGTATGTTATTTTAAACTTTGTAACTCCTTTTTTCTTTTTTTTTTCCCTTCCTTTGTACCAAGGACCAAATAGTCATAGCCCATTGCTCATATCTCTCAGTGGGGACTATTCATCTTCTCTAAATATAACCAGTAATGGTCATGAAGTATTTCTCCGTTGGTCAGCAGATCATGGCACCAATAAAAAAGGTTTCAGGATAAGATATATAGGTATGTGACTCTCTACAGTGTGTATAAAATTTCAATACGGAATGTTTATGTATGTTAAAATGGTAATATAAGCTGTGTTTTGTATCTTTAATTAACCAAAATGAAAGGAAATCCAATCTGTTCTATCTATGAACCTGATGATATTGATCTTGGGAGGAAAAAATACCTCACACATGTGCTCTGTAGAGATTTAAGAAAATACTTCACAGGGCTTTCAAATGGCATAAACCAGCACTAAAGATGAAAGAAGCTTTCCTCTTCTCTCTCCCAGCATTTATTTGCACATGTGTACCTCCTGGGGTGTATTCCAAACTGGATCTTTATGCAATTCATTATTAACAATTTTGGTGGGACAAAGAAAGACATAGAAACAAGGCAGGAGTGAGCTGCTATAAAGAGGAAAAATATGAAACCCTGGGGGATTGAACTCTTTAATTTCAGGTTCAACAGAAGCAGCAAACAGTATTAGAAGAGGTCAATTAGTATGTAAAAAATGCCAGTATTGTATGTGTTATTGATTCAAACTAACATAATGATGAATAGTGTGCAAAAATGGTACTTGACAATGATAGAATTTTGTATAATTTCTTTTAAAGAATTAATATATAATAAGAATTTCACTGGAAAATTATATTAGTTAATCGAGCTAAAGTAGACCTGTTGCAATTTGCAGCAATTACACAAAATCTATATTTGATTTTTTTATGATGACCAAAGATATGAAATATACAGAATGAAAAGTACTGTGCATAGTATCTGTAGATATTAGAGAACTTATTGACATAAAGCAATTTTGCTTTACAAAGTGAAGAAAGAAATAGAGAATAAATATAAAATTCTTTCTGCTGTTTTTTTTTGGTTTTCCTCACTCAATTTTTGGCTCCTCCACAACTGCAATTATGACACTAAAAATAATTAGGCTCATAATATTCAGTGAAACAACATCAGTGTCATCTTTCCCTTTAGGAGAGGATAGTTTTCTCAGACTTAAAATGTTTGTTGTTAACTAGATAACGTTCACTGTTGACTAGACACAAAATATTGTATGGTACCTATTTTCATTTCCTATAGTACCTCTTAGATCTGTTAAAAGAGAAAGAAGAAGAAATTCTTCTCTTTCCCTACAAGTAGTGAGAGAACTATTGAGAGGTAGAAGGAATATTTAATTGTGATCTGTATCTCTCAGAAAATACCAGTGTATTTTCTTATACACTAAGTAGAGCTGTCTGTATCTCTGATTCTTCCAAGAGTGTAAGGCAGGAGAAATTTAGTGTAAGGAAGAAAATATTTTCATAGTATGTACTCTGAAAGATATGGCAGTGCTTCTCATTTTGTTCTTTGCTTTAATATGTTTAACATATTTTTGTTGTAAACAAACTCTATTCTGTGTAGTGGAAGCTTTCACCAGAGAAAAACATTGACCTGAAGTAACTCATGGAACATGGAAAGGCTTAAAAAGCAAGTGAAGCAGCACTTCTCTATTTGCCTGAGAAAACAAATGCCTATAGTTATAAACATTCTTCAAAGCCTAAATGAAGCACTTGGAACTTCCAGCATAATTGTCTTTCGTACAAAAAAGGAAATTGGTCATCTTGGCTAGCAGCCTTGAATTAAACCAATTAGAAACCAAGTTAAACTCTTACACAAACAACATTTATCTTAAACTAGTTACCAGGTTACAAGAGCCTTCTGGTCCATAGCCAAACCCAAGGGACTTGGTACTCATGGATTTAATAAACAAGGGAGTGAAAGGAAATATAATAAACAAGTAGTATTTAACGTCAGAGAGTCTTGAAGTACATAAATAATTTCAGATTATGGCAATTGTATCTATCTGAGATAACTTTTGCTCTCATAAAGATTTCTGATTTTTTTCATAGTCTCTAGATAAGACTTCCGTAGGACTTAATGTGTTCTAAATAAATCAACAACAACTAGAAGCAGATTTGGTATTTTTGCCATGGATTTATGGTGGCACTAATATGTATGGTTAAAATCTATATTAAATGTTTTGCTTTCCTTCAGTTCATTCTATCACAGAACTTGAAAGAAATAATTTATTTAGGACCAGAAAGAAAAGATTATTTGAAAAGAGTTATGTGCAGGATGCACTAGATGTTTCCTTCTTTCAAAAATTTGTATACTACTGAAACGTATACAATTGCAATAAATTTCATCATAAACTAAAATTCTGTAGCTTACTTGATTTAAAAAGAAGATGGTGAAAAAATAAAACAGAACAAACCCCAAAATAATAGCCAGTTATAAAAGTGAGCTATCACTCTATTTCTTTGGAGGCTACTGACACCCGAAGCTTATAAAGAGCTTAAAACGGTTTATTTTTCACCTCTCTATTTCATCATATTGTTTGGTGCATGCATGATCAGGACACAAAATAAAACTTTTAGTGGTGGTTTCTCAGCTTCTTATCAGATGTCCACTGAATTCAACCAGAATTTTTCAAGAATTATCATCTGAATTTTAAATGCATATTTTATTTATTTGATATTTATGTTTAAAGCTCTCTACTGTAGTACTCCAGAGTCCCCTCCACATGGTTTCATTGTCAGTCAGACAGGTGGACAGCTCAACAGTATGGTTCGCTGGGCTTGCGATCGAGGGTTTCGGCTCATTGGGAAAAGTACTGCTGTATGCAGGAAGTCTCCATATGGTTATTACTCGTGGGATGTTCCAGTCCCAGCTTGTCAAGGTAAATTCTTTCATTTTAAAAAAAAATACTCTAAGAAACTTCCCTTTTCCTTTTCTAAGTTTTCTGACTTAAAATGAATAACAGTTAAACATTTCATGGTCATATTTCTGTACCAAAATTTTTCTACCTTATAAAACTTATAAAAACAAATGTGTTTTTAAGAGCCAGTATTTCAAGAGAATTTGCTAAGACTGGCAGATACTAAAAATAATCTATCTCACTGTGAGGGAACTTTCCCCCCAACACACATTTAAAATATGAAATTATTCAAAAAGTTAATTTAAAACTGAATATATTTAAAGTTCATTTATTGTGATTCAAGAATTACATTAAAAATAATAACAAAGAAAGACCTGAAACTTGCTACATTTCCAAGAACAGGAAACTGGACCAAGTTTTGCCTATGATGCAATATTTTGCCTATGATGCCATTCTAATATTTTGTGGTTTAAATTGAAATTTAAAAGATAATTAATCAGGTTAGCCATATATTTAATTTCTTCTGTCTTATAAAAAACCAAACATATTCTATCTAACAAGGAAAAGGAAATTATTATTTAATACCCATAACAATTGTATACTAATTCTTCCTTTCCTGAAAAGAATGCTGTTGTTCTGATAATTTGCCTGTGTCTCTATTCAGTGAACTATTAGAATGACTTTTTTTCATGAAAATTTGCAGATGTGCTTATTCAAAATGTATGCATTTTGTTCCAAGATAAATGCTATCAGAATGCTCCATGTTAATTTCCCCACAAGGTTTGTTTTTTGACAAAAAGTCTTTGAACTGTATGTTTCTAAAGCAAAAGAAAAAAAAGTTTGATAAACTTCTTACTGTATGTGCCTATATTTTTTAAAAAGCTGAAAGTCCTCAAAAGAAAAATGCAGTCATGCATTTGCTACATATAATTCTTTGTCTTTTTCACCAAAGGACTGCCATTACACTTATTTGCAGAACTTGGTGAAACTCATAATTAGATATATAACATAATGTGGAAAAAAACCTCAAAACACCAAACCAACAAACAAACCCAACTCACCAAATTCAAATACCAGATGATTATTCTCAACATACTGAGTATAGTTCAGTAAGGGAAATAGTTGCAATACTCAGGTAACACTTTAGGAACAAGTGAAGTTAAACACTTAGTAATTTCATGATGTCTGATCAAGCACAAAGACTGTTGGTATACTGGAAATTATTTAAAGTATTTATTAATTGAATAACAGTTAATTATAATTATGGGGCTAGATTTCATATGTGATATGAACTTTATTTGATTCTTCCTGCAAGACCTTGTGCTGGAAAGTGGTTTCTGGCCATGACATGTAGCTGCAACTCACAACAGCAAACCCTTTGGATTCAACCTGAAGACACATTACTGCAAAACACTACAGGAATAAACTGTTTCCATACATCAGTTATATATCTAAGCTTCCTATTGTTTTGCTGTAGTTAAAATTATTCCACTGTGACGGGTTGACCTTGGCTGGATGCTAGGTGCCCACCCAGCCATTCTATCACTTCCCTTCCCAGCCGGACAGGGGAGACAGTAAGATGGAAAACAACTTGTGGGTACAAATAAGGCAGATTATTAAAGCAGAAGCCGGGTGAAAGCTTGTGTGCACAAAAGCGAAGTGAAAGATAACACGGTTTATTTCCCATCAGCAGTGATGGTCAGCCACTCCCAAGAAGCAGAGCTTCAACATGTGTAATGGTTCCCTAGCAGACAGCCACTGGACACAATGAATGCCTGCCTTCCTGCTCCCTGCCTTAGCTTTTATATCTGAGCTGACGTCATATGGCATGGAGTATCCCTTTGGTTAGTTTGGGTCAGCTGTCCTGGTTGTGTCCCCTCCCAGGATCTTGCCCTCAATTGAGGAAGGAATGTTACAGTGCTGATGCTGTGCTCAGCAGTAACCAAAACACCAGTGTGTTATCAACACCCTTCTAGCTGCCAATGCAAAGCACAGCACTGGGAGGGCTACTGTGGGGAATGAACTCCAGCTCAGCCAGACCCAGTACACCCACCTGTCCAGATGATACAGAAGGTTCACGCTCTTGTATCAAAAGACTCAGAACACCATCGGTAGATATCGTTCATGTTCTTTCACAGAGAACACTTACAAGGCATGAGCTTTGCCATTACCCCTACTGCTGAACAGTACAGCTTCACCACAAATTCTAACTCTTTAAAGTGTGGGCTAGCAGGTTTTAGAAATTCATGATATTGAGTATGAACCACTTGTTTTAACAAGTATCATAATTGTCAGTCACAATTTGTCAACAATTTTTCCAGGTGATAGCAGATGACAATGTCACAGTCCTAACTTCTACTTCCCATTCTCTATCATTTATAGCATAAATTTCAAAGCCATTTTAATCAGTCCTTTCACACATCTGAATGTAGAATTGCCACAAATGACCATTTAACACAGATAAGAAAAAGTATTAGACTTTCTTTTTTTACATAGTATTGCAAGTTAAAAAAAAATATATTTGCAATTTTGCAGCTTCTTTCAAAGCAACATGTCATTTTAATCTATTTTTTTTCTGTTTCCAAAATTAAGATTGCCAGTCAAATCACAGTAGTAGTAATAGTAATGACAACTATTTCCTATAAGATATCTCAGACCTCAAAAGTATATATTTTTTAGTGATACCTCTACAATCTGCACAGCTAGTGGATTTTGTTGCTTTGTTGAGTTTTTATAGCAATACTAATTGCATTACCTGGCAAGCATTTCTACTTCCTTCAGAATATTTCATGATTTTCTAAACTAATTCTTTGTCTTTACATTTTTCATTCTGTATCTTTACTATTCTTGAGAATTATCTTCTGTAATTAATGAACGTCAATAGCCTTTTTCACTACAACTTTTTTTTCCAAGTTAATGGGTAACATTAGAGCAATTTTTAATGTTCTCATTCTTATACCTATATGACTAGAAATCTTGATCTCTGAACCTCTAAATAGATAATACCAGCCATTCTTCATATCACTTGCACTACAGGACTGGGAGAACCTGAAACATCCAGACAATGTTTAACCTTGGATGAGTTTTTTTACATTATTTTTAAAAATAAATAAATCTCAGTGGAAGAGACTAAATGCATAGTAGTAAGGAATCAAAGAGAAATACCTCAAACCAGACTTCAGCAATTAACTGAAACCTGTTTCAAAGTTAATACAAAAGGACCCTTTATCTGAAAAAGGTCTTCAAAATCTAATATTATATCATATAATAGTAAAAATAATACAAATTATTTATCAACTTTAATGTTCTAACTTTTAGATATTAACTATTCTGTTTATATAGGCATCCATTAAATGAACTATGATGTGAAATTGTTGTTACCTATGTATCCATCTCAGATTAATAATATTAGGTCAATAAAAGTTTCCCATGGTAAATTATAAGGTCTGATCATGACAAACTTTTGAAAGAATTAACAGATTTGCACTAGTCTATCTGAGTACAGGAATTAACATGAATTCGTATAAGTGGTTGAATATTTATAACTGATCATAGATCTCAGAAGATTCAAAGTGTTTTAAAGCATTTGGTTTTCTTTCAGTTATTTTTTACATTTTCATTTTTATCCCAGAACTATATGATTCTTGTTTTTTAATTATGAAATATTTCTTTTGCAAATAAATATTGTCTCACACAGGTCTCATCGGAAATCATTATTAGTACTTTATAATATCATATATGGATAGTGGGAAAATGCTTATACAGGAATTTTAGGTAGAGATTTTAAGTAAGTGAAGTGTAAAGCTCGACATTATATCCAGAAAAGTTTTCTACCTCAGTAATCTAAATTGTCCACAAGAGCAGACATATTGTTGTGTAAATGGTGATTGTTATGCAAGCTATACTAAAGTATTAAAAAAATTAAAGATAAATAAATGAATAATTAAATAGAATTCCAAGAATATATGCTTAGATATGGTACATGATGAGTTATGCTTTCTTAAAAAATTAATCGTGTGAAACAAATATCTGATGGGTAAATCATAATCCTTCTACTTTTAGATTTTTTAGACATGGCTATAGGTTTGAGATAGTCATATTCATGCACATTAGAACAATTACTATAGGTATGTATAAGATAAATAACTCATGTTTATTATAAGTTTTGCATTTATTGCACAGACAAGGTGATAGCAAATTAGTAATAGTTTTCTGTGATCTTTTGAACACTGTGCATCTCTACTGTGGTTTGTTTTGTTTTTTTTTAATTTACATCTTACATGCAGGGGGTTTTTTATGGCAATACAAGCATATTCTAACACTGATACTACTACACCTGGAAGTTGTTATAGCATTGATGCTTTACCTATGTCTTAGCTGTGATTATTGCCTTTGGTATTATTATATTGCTTATGAAGCAGATCGGTTTTACGTCAGATCAGCTCCCAGTAGGGGCAAAAAGAGATTAATTTTTTTTTTCCATGTATTTATACGTAGTCTGAGAGGATTAACTTTCCTGTGTAGGGATGATAGGTACTTTCTTATGGCTCAAGATTCCAGTTCAAAGTAAGGTATTTCAGAATTAAGTGCCTAAGCCTTTTTCTTTCCCTTTTTTTTTTCCCTCTGACCTACATTAGATATATTGTGTTAGAAGGTGGAAAAGGTTTAGATTTTTTTTTTTTTCTTTTTTTTTTTTGTTCCCAAACAGTCAGAGCACTATTTAGAAGCAGATCTTCTCTTGGTATTTTCTTTCTGGTAAAAAAAAAAAAAAGAGAGAGAGAAGAAAAAAAATAGCATGGCTTACATTTTTATTTGCACTTTTCAATTTTCTTCTCTAAGTGGTAGAGGTGCTATACTGGACCTTCTCAGCAACAAGAAGATACTGGTGAGAAATGTGAAACTGAAGGGCAGCTTTGGGTGCAGTGACTGTGAAATGATAAAGTGCAAGATTCTTAGACCAGTGAGAAGGGCAGAAGCTTGCTAACTTGACTTCAGGAAAGCAGACTTCAGCCTCCTCAGGGATTTGCTTGGTAGAGTACCATGAAATAAAGCCCTAGATTCATGAGAGGATCAAGATAGCTGGTTAATATTCAAGGATCACCTCCTCCAACCTCAGAAATGTTGCATTTTGACAAAGAGGAAGTCAAACAAAACTCAAGGACACTTGTCTGGATTATCAAGGAGCTCCTGGACAATGTGAAACACAAAAAGGAAACCTACAGAGGGTGAAAGCTAGGGCAGACTACCCGGGAGGAATACGGACAAGTTGTCCGAGCAGCTACAGATCAGATTGGGAAACCTAGAGCCCTGACAGAAATAAATCTGTCCAGAGTTGTCAAGGGCAACCAGAACAGCTCCTAAAAGAAGCCTAAGGAAAAGGTGGACCCTCTCCAGACGGAAACAGGAGACGTGGGACATGGAGATGGCTGAGGTACTCAGCAATGTTTTTGACTCAGTCTCCACTGGCAAGTGCTTTATCCACACCTTCCAAGCAGGGGAGGCAAAGAAAAGGGCTGAGAAAATCAGTAACTTCCCACCATAGGAGAAGATCAGGTTCAAGACCATCTAAGGAACCTGAAGGTGCACAAATCCATGGAACTCGATGAGATGCACCTGTTGGTCCTGAGAGGCACAGTGCACAAAGTGGCAAAGCCACTATCCATCATATTTGAGAAGCTGTGGTATTCCAATGAAGTTCCAATTGATTGGAAAAGTAAGAACATAACCTGCACTCTTAAAAAGGGAACTACAGACCAGTCAATCTCACCTTGGTACCCGACAAGATTACGAAACAGACTCCTCTGGAGTCTGTGCTAAGGCACATGGAAAATAAAGAGGTAGCTGGTGACAGCCAATATGACTTCATTAAGGGTGAATCATGCCTGACTAATTTGGTGGACTTCCATGATGGGATTAGGGATAAGGGAAGAGCAACTATGTCATCTACCTGGACTCAGGCGAAGCATTTGACACTGTCCTGCACAACAGCCTTGTCTCTAAAATGGGGAGATGTGGATTTGTTTATGGATCACTC
The DNA here is from genome assembly GCF_003945725.1 of Corapipo altera. Taxonomy (NCBI): domain Eukaryota; kingdom Metazoa; phylum Chordata; class Aves; order Passeriformes; family Pipridae; genus Corapipo; species Corapipo altera. The sequence goes on from NW_020884892.1 coordinate 12,839,529, forward strand.
AGTGGGTAAGGAATTGAATAGATGGCTGCACTGAAAGATTTGTGGTCAGTGGCTCAGTGTCCACTGTGAAGAGCAGTGATGATTGGCATCCCTCAGGGCTTGGTATGGGGACCGTCCCCATTTGACATATTTGTCAGTGACTTGGGCAGTGGTATGAGTGCACCCTCAGCAGGTTTACCAGTAACACCAAACTGTGTGGTGTGGTCGACACACTGAAGGGAAGGGATGCCATTCAGAGGGATCTGGACAGTCTTGAGAGGTGGGCCTACGTCAACCTCATGAAGTTCAACAAAGTCAAGTGCAAGGTCCTGCATGTGGGTTGGGGCCAAAAAAAAATCCAGACTGGGCAGAGAATGGGTTGAGAACCACCCTGAGGAGAAGGACTTGGTGTTGTTTGATGAGAAGCTCAACATCACCCAGAAAGCCAAGAATACCCTGGGCTGCATAAATACAAGCACAGCCTGCAGGGTGAGGTAGGTGATTCTCCCTCTCTATTCCACTCTTGTGAGACCCCATCTGGAGTACTGTATCCAACTCTGGTGCCCCTAACATAAGAAACACCTGGACGTGTTGGAGTGTGTCCAGAGGAGGACCACAAAGATGATCAGAGGCCTGGAACACCTCCTGTGAAGACAGGCTGAGAGAGTTACAGTTGTTCAGGCTGGAGAAGAAAAGGTTCCAAGGAGACCTCAGAGCAACCTTCAAGCCTAGAGCATGACTATAGGAAACCTGAAGAGGGACTTTTTACAAGGGTATGCAGCGGTAGGACAAGGGGGAATGGCTTTAAAGTGAAAGAAGATGGGACACATCAGGAACAAATTCTTCACCATGAGGGTGGTGAGACACTGGAAAAAGTTGCCAAAAATGTTGTGGATGACTCATCCCTGGAAGTGTCAAGGCCAGGTTGGATGGGGTTTTGAGCAACCTGGTCTAGTGAAATGTGTCCTTGCTGATGGTAGAGCAGCTGGAACTGGAATATCTTTATGGTCCCTTTCAACACAGGCTGTTCTAAGATTTGATGATTCAGTATTTTCAACAGAGTATTTTCTGCTTTGCAGGTGGAAAAAATAGTATGTTCAAAGTTAGTTTTAGTGCTTTGCCAAAGGTCACACAGTACATTTGATGGAAGAAATCTGAACTACCAACCATATTTGTAGTTTCTCAGATGGTGTCTTACTCATTCAGCCATGCTGGTCGTATTTTTTCCAGATATTCTCTATTCTCTTTTCTTTACTATCTTCTGCATTTTGAATGGTTAGCTGCAGAGTTATGAACCATTTTTCTTATTTTCATCCTCCTTCAAAAGACGAAATCTTTATTTGATTGAATTCCCTAAAATTTTAAAAGTATTTATTTTCATGCTTAAAACACATATTAAACAATTTAAAATTATTTTTTATGACTTTAAAACCATTGATATTGCAATGCATAAACCATTTGAGGTAAGTGGAAACTTTTACTGAAGATGTAAAATAACTGTGTCTTTCTCTTTACTCAGCAATATCTTGTGGAATTCCTAAAGCTCCATTAAATGGTGGGATATTAACTACAGATTACTTAGTTGGCACCCGTGTTACTTATTTTTGCAATGATGGATATAGGCTATCAGCCAAAGAGCTTACTACTGCAGTCTGCCAGCCGGATGGGACCTGGAGCAATCACAATAAAACACCTCGATGTGTTGGTAAGTAACATGTAAAAAGTCTCCAGTAAGAACTTGTGTGTACATTTTGTTTATTTATCCAGGCCATAAATCTTCACATTACTTAAACTTTCATCTTCAGGTTAGTTTAATCTATGAATTATTGATGGTATGAAATCGCTATGAAATGCATATTTGCAATGTATGTAACTAAGACATGCTGTGACAGCAGAAGAAATATACTAGAGCTTATAGAATACAATCAAACTAATAATTAATTTATAGCTAAATCAAAGTTAATGGTTGCAGAGGTTTATGCAAAAACCATCTCTTCAGTGAGAGTTGCAAAATTCATGTACTGCTAACAAACTCTATTTACTATCCAGAATTGCAAAACCTCTGGGATACTTGTTGTAAACTGCTGCTTATTATTTATATTCAGCCGATCATTATAGTCCTAAGCCATCTGAACTTGGGGGAACATCACTGCAGAGAAAATGCATGTTTACTACCAAAGAGAAGTGGATACCAACAATTATAAATGGGGCATGAAAACCCAGGTGATTGTAAGACTGATACAGAAATGTCAGAGTACCTGATGCACATTAGGATTTGAATTATCTCATCCAATGAATTTTGGAAATCAAAGAAAACATACCCTAAAGTAATTTTCAAGGATGTTCTCTTTCTCCTTTTTTATTTTCTTGTTCTTTTAAATTGCATTCAATCATGCATTTTCCTCTTTCTAAAGGACCAATCCAAATGGAGAAAAATAAAGTAGGAAATATTGTTATGCATGTTAAACTTTTTTTAATTATCTTGTAGTTATACAATATTTTTGTTCCATTTCTGGAGGAAGAACACATAGAATTAAGACATGAGATTAAAAACGTATAACTACTGAAAAAAACACTTCAACATGGATATTATTTTATTTGTCACCAGTGTGCAACCTCTCGAATTTTATGGAGTTTGCCTGGGTAGAAAAATACTTACTGCATTTAAATATAGCTAACACTTTACTAAAGATTCTGGTGCCTGATGTAAAGTGTCACAGGAGGTCCATCTACAGTGAATTCAACCATGCTATAGCTTCTATCTACACTGATTGCATCACTCTGAATACACAATCCCTACTCTGACTAGATCATTATTAATTACACGAGAGAACTCACACCTGCTAACAAAAGGCAATTTCAAATACAGTATTAGTCTTCAAAGATTATGTCACTGTATTTAATAAATATTTTTGAATTAATAACAGTACAGATTTTCCCAATTTGCCTGTACTAAGCCACAAATAACTATGTGGGTTTTTTTTATTTTGGCAGTTGTTACATGTCCAAGCATCAATTCTTTTACACTGGAACATGGAAGATGGAGAATAGTGAATGGTTCACATTATGAGTATAAAACAAAAGTAGTTTTCAGCTGTGATCCAGGGTATTATGGTTTGGGACCAGCATCTATCGAGTGTCTTGCTAATGGCACCTGGAGTTGGAGAAATGAGAGACCTTACTGCCAAAGTGAGTCCATGTTGCATCTTCATCTGCTGTACAGACATCAGAAGAAAATATTTTATTGGGTGAATTAGAAAATAGCTAATTAAATATTTAAAAGAGTTAATTAGAAAAAGTGTTTCTTGATTGGAATTCCTGGGTATCCAAAAGACTATTATTGACAAATATAATACATTAGGTTTAGTGACAAGGACATATCTGTAAGCACACTTCTGGATTTTAAAGGTCCCTATATTTATAAATGTAAAAGGAAGTAGTAGAGAACATTTTCCTATATATTTTTTTCGGTCAGGAATGCTGTATGGTCTAGAAAAATGCAAAACCTTTGTATATTGTCTGCATACTTGATAAATAAAATAATCTCTCCTTTCAACTAGTTGTCATGTAATGTGCATTTACACACATCCAGATCATTCCTACCATTAACTGGTGTGCTGATAACCTGCAGTAGTTAATTTTCAAAAAATAAGTAATGAATATTAAGATATTTAAAACAATTAAATGTGTTTCCCGCACCCACCCCTGTGAAAAGCAAGTTTCTTCATACATTTGAATTTAGACACCTCTTTTTCAAAACTGTAGGGTTTTGGTTACTCTTTGAAATCCCAGAACTCTTTCTCTTTATGGAACACCTTGTGATGTGGGACATGATTGAGCTTTCGGTGCATGTATCGAAAACGTATCTGCACATTCGTGTAAAAATCCAAACATACCTAAGAAGTTTGCAAATGAGTCAGATAACTGTGGCTTTAGAATTTATTGACAATAAACACAAAACTAATTAAAAAAAAAGAAGCTAAAAAATGCAGTTTCAAAACCAGGTATTATTACATTGGAAATTAACCTTAATTTTAATTTCTTTATAAGTGGAAATATAATTTATAATTTAGAGTATTTTTAAAAGTTAATTGCAATATTTCACCTCTGCTAGTATTAAAAATACTGTGTATATGTCTGTATCTATATCTATCTGTGTATATAGATATTTTACATATAAAATTTGTATTTTTAACCCTTTTGTCTTTAAAAGACAAACTATTTTTCACTGTTTTGAGAAGTCTTGTTTGAAATATTACCACTTTTTTTCAAGCATAAAGTGCACTAGCTGCTTTCACCCTCTTATTTAGTAATAGTAAAGGTATTTTTATTATTAAAAGAAAATCGATAAAGAAAAAATATTATTTTGAATGAAAAGATGCTTTGAATTGTAAATAAATAGGAAGGAATTCCATGAATATAATTCACTCCTTTTAAAAATGATATGTGTGAATACTGAGGTAAGCATGTCATTCTGACCTAGAAGAACAAAGCAACATCTGCCCAGAGAAACATAATTTTACAACTGACAACAATTGTGGTATTCCAATATGCAAGAAAAGTACTTGATAAAACCAAAATGAAACTTAATTTATTAATGTTCCAAATGGCTTTTTTAGGTTTACAGTAACAATTTTAATTGGTTTTCCCCCCTCTCTTTCTTAAGTATTATTTCTAGGGAAGTAACAGTTTTTATTTGCAGTTTTTAATCTATTTTTTTCTACAGAACAAAATACTTCAAGGTGTGAAATCTGGTTGACTGGTTGATAAGTATTACTGGTAGATAAGTATTATTTTATGTGTGTTTGTGATACTTAACTGTACATTTCTGTTTTGTTTTGGTTTTGTTGTGAAGTTATTTCTTGTGGAGAACTTCCTACACCTCCCAATGGAAATAAGATTGGAACTCAAATCACCTATGGATCTACAGCTATATTTACCTGTGACTCAGGATACATGTTAGTAGGCTCTGCAGTGAGGGAATGTCTGTCATCTGGACTCTGGAGAGGAATTGAGACGAGATGTTTAGGTACAGATACTGTCATGACTTGACTATTTTCTTTCTCTCTAGCAGACAAAAGTAAGCAAAGACAAACATCTTGTCTCTGTAAGCAGAGACATTGAAGAGGGGTCTGCATGTGTGTGGCTGGGTGGGTTGTTTTTCTTACCAAAGTATAAGAAATTATCAAATTATATAATTACCTTTTCAGAAATTTTAATATCTTTCTAACATGCAAAACCTGTGTTACTGTATTTATGTATATGTCTTCAAATTAGAACTATACATAAAAAACAAGACAGACTGATTCTGTATGTGTCAACATTAATATATATCCTCAGTAAAATACCTACATGATAGCCTGAACTCAGTGGTAGTGTTATGGAATTAAACTGTGCTCTTGAAAAGATACAGGAGGAGACAAAAAAAAGTTTTTGCAAACTTTGACAGGACCACTGCACCCATGTTTCTAAGAGAAAGTCACTATCCGGCCACTATTTATGCAATTTGACACCCTTTACTTGTACATGTTTAGGTATCTTCACTCATTTAAAATACTCAGACATCACTCCCTGAATTATTTATGAATGAGATGAACACATGAAAAAATTCCAAGGTTTCTTTCTGATTCATGATCTTGTGTACCTTGAACTGGGTTGTTGTCTTTATTGTAGAGACATTGGTTTTAACTCTATATGCAATCAAAATTTTAATTTCAGTTGAAATCAAAGCTGTGATAGTATTCTGATTTAGAATGAAATACGTAGGTCATATTGTATTTTGTCAGTTGTGGAGGCATGAGTGTATTACAGAATATCCATAAACAGAGACTTTCAGAAAATCTGAACTAGTATATATGTTAAATATAGGGGTTTGTTGCAATACCTCTCTGTGCAGATTGCCATTCACCTTTTTAAAATACTCTCCATCCAAAATAATTTTCCTTCTCCAGTACAGGTTATTTGGTGCAAATCTGCACTAAAGTGAATGACTCATGAATGAGTAAAGGTTTTGCTTATCAAACTACAAGTCTGAAGCTGGAATGTTCCCTGACATACAGCTGAGAGGGGCAGAGTCCTTGTTTATTTTTCACATTTACAGTGGAAGCCAGTCAGAAGAGGAGGGGGAAAAAAGAAAAGATCTTTATGTTTGATAATTTTTTTTCTTCTAAATTATCGACAGTTATAAGACAGATTGTTTTAAATCTAAAAGTTTTAAGGCCCCATAGTATGTATGTAATCAAAATGTTCTGCTTTTGTTGTTATTTGTTGGTTGGGTTTTTTTTGTTTGTTTGTTTTTTCATTTTTACTGATTTTTCTGCAAAAGTTACAGCTATTGGAGTTTGGAGAAATGTAAATATATTAATCAGAGAAATATTAATCTAAAAACAGGCAAATTGCCTTCTATTTGTGAATAGCATCTTGAAAAAATACTTGCATTTAAGAATTTTACCAAAATAACTTCATACCAGGTGAAGATCATCTCAGAGTGAATTGAATTTCTCTTACATTTGCCTGTAGAAATAAAAATGTAATACAATCTTAATAGTACTAACAGGTTGCATAGTCTTTACTTGCAACTTAAAGAAGACCCCTGCTTCTCAGAAAATATTAGTTATTATTAAGTTCATATACTGTAATGTCCAGGAACAAGAAATAGTTAAGAAAACAACTATATGAATGGAGGGGAAAACAGTAATCTAAAAGACACCTTTTGTATCAGACATAGGAGCACAGTACATCTTTAAATGTATATCTTCAAAGCTTTATTGATGGCAAATTCTTGAAGATAGCATGAATACATGTTTTACTGAGAGAAATAGAATGTAATATACTTCATACATATAGCAAGCAAAAAGCATGTATACCTTGGCAAAAAGAAGAAAAAAAAAAGAAAACTAGTGACAGAACAAATTAATAAAAGGGAGCAATGACTACCCTAATTGCTTTTGCAACGACACTGGCTTCTATGTTATATCCCTGCGCAGAAATCAACTTCTTGCAAAGACTCAGACTAACTCAGTTCAATTCTTCTTTCTTCCACAAGTAATTTAAGACTTAAGATAGAAGGATGAGTTGAGCTAATGACAAATCAGAAGTCAGAAATGTTTTTAAGAAGGAAAAGAAAGAAAATGCTGTTGAAAGGTTGAGGAATGGTGGACATTAAAGAAATATTAGAATGTGAGAGAAAAGGAGATAAAATACAGGAGGAAGATCTACAGAGTGGGTATTTTAATGGTTCAAGAAATTAATTTTTGTGCAACTTATCACTAAATTCTGGTGTTTGTTTTCAATAACTGAAAAATAGTAAGAAAAAATTTATTTTCACTTTCTACTTCTAAAGTTTTTGTGCTCACAACTGTAAATATTTTCTATCCTTTATCACTTTTACTTGCTGAGAACTGTATTTATGCTTGGACTGAGATGACTACCAATGTATTTCTGTTTCAAGTTTTGAAGATGCCCTGCAAAATCGCTTAGATGACATTAATGAAATCCTATAGGATAACAATACTCTTTTCCAACTATTTTGTTTAAAAATGCGAGTTATTTTTTCCAAAAGTGTTACTCAAATGATTTAATTTCATTGCTGTGTTAGAAAACTTGATTTTCATTCCAATTATGTGTAATTTGAAAAATTATGAAAGGTAAAATAAACAGGAGTCTAAGTGTCTGCAACAGAACTTAAAACTAGTTTATGTTGAACCTATCAGATAGAAATGAGAACTAAAACAGAGGTAAGCTTTATTTCATTGATCTTTTTTGTCTTTTTTTTTTTCATTCTGGTTTCTTTTTTTAAAAAAGAAGGATAATACTTTATGGATATTGAAACTGTTGCAAAATTTCGAACATTTAACACAACTACCCTCCTTTCTGAATATCGCTTTATTTTTTCTTAAAGAATACATAAATAACAATGTAGTACTCCACATAATAATCTCAGTTTTGATACAGTGTGGTAGGAAATTGAGTTCTGAATCTTGTTCTCCATAGCTGATGAGAAGAAAAAATGTTCAAATTGAAAAAAAATTAACAAAAGAAAAGAGAGCTTCTGAAGTAATTCTGTTGTCAAAATTTTCAAAACAAATATTTCAAAATATTTTATCGTGAAAAAATATGAGAAAAAAAATCATTTTAGTCTTTTAGAATAAAATAACAGCAAAGATAAAAATCAGGACTGTTGTATCTTCAAGGTTACAGACTGCCCCTCACAATTTATTGTACTTGATCTTTTTCTATACTGAAAACCTGGAAACAGTTTCTGGGGGAAAGTCTATGTAATAAATCCTGGTGAAACATTCAGAAACATAGAACAGATTTTTGCTGAATATACTACTTATAAAAAGAGAGTGAAAAATCTGTGATTTTGTTATACACTTTCATCTTGGAAAAATATTTAAATATGTTTCCTGTATTATTTCAGTTAACATTTCAGAAAGCCTAGTCCAAAACACTCAACAAAGTAAAACTTACAAAGAAAAGTATAGCATGCTTTGAAAAGTCTTTCTGTTGGATACAATTCTTCTTATATATAATGGAGCACCTGTTTTCTTAGATTATTCCAAATCATTCAGATTTCATACTTCTCTTCTGGAGGTATGTAATTTAATTGAGTTTCTCTCAGTTATGTGACTGATAGCAATTTTAAAAGATGTTTAGACATCTCATCAATGAAAGCCATGTGAAAAAACAGGGAAAATTATTATTTTTAAGCAATAGTTAAACTCATAAGAGGGAAGGTATCTTATGCACACTTTTCTTTTTTGTTGATTGGTTTGCTTACTCCATGTTCTCGCATTTCTTGAAGTTGTGACTCTACCCTCTTCATCTCAGGTATATTACACTTAAAACTTTTTACCTAATTCCTTCTTTCTCCATTCCTCATGACATATTGATAAAACAAGATTGTTTTATATTGTCTCCTTTATTTACCAAAAGTTATTGCTGTTATTTCCTACAGGGAAAGACTCAGCAACTGCTGGAACAATAGTTTTGTTCAGTTCTGCAAATTAGTATTAAATCTAAAATCAATATAAACCATGAAATATAACTACATTATTTTAGTTATTGTAGTTATTTTAGTTCACTTGGAGAACTAAAGACGCCTTTATAAAATACTGTGTCCATATGAATAAAAAATGCAGAAATGAAGAATGGAGTTTATTTGATGAATAAGGTATAAAGAAGTGTGGTTCCAACACTGGGCTAATACTGAAAATATTGAAAATTGAGTTTTCAATACAGACAGATGGGTAGCAGAAAAAAAGCTATTTGGGTTAGAGGGTACATTAAATGTCAGCATTTGTACTTCCTATATAATAATATCAGGAAAACCTTTCATCTGTTCTCCTAAGAGAAATATTAAATCTGTACCTTTGTCTGCATTAACACATAATCCAGCAGAAAGAATAGATCACAAGACAAGTAATTGATTCTGAATTTTTTATATCTGTATTACATATGTTTCAGATAATTTTCCTTGGACTGCATCTGGTCTTGTCCTCTGGGCTAAATGTCATCATTACTCATATGATTCTGACTTGTCAAAAAGACCTGTTAATAATGTTGACCACTTTGTCTCCAAAAGGAGATGGAACACTTGTTTTGTGCTCCTAGAGACTTCTCAATGTACTTCCTCTGAAAGGAAGCAAATTTGTTCATAGTAAAACCACTCAGCACATTTAAGAGTTAGAAGGAAGAGATGAACCAAAATGCTAATGTGTACACAACCTTTGACTTGTTAGCTGGGAAATATTTATCCCAGTTTTACTGAACTTTTCGTTTTTTCATACAAAAATGCCAGTTTTAAACACTAATGAGTCATTAGTGGCAGCTTGTTACTCATAAAGGAAAGACTAGTTATCAAACAGCTCTGTACAGAGCAGTGCTGTCAACAGGGTCAAAAGAATAGCAGACTTACTGTCTGGGGCAAAGAAACCATGTAAGCTGACAGCGAAAAATATTCAGTGTATTAATTTACCAGTACTAGTTTTTATATTTTCCCAATCAGCTTTCAGTCGCTGAAAGGTTTCTGTGGGTATGTAACCTCTGAAGTGTAACCTTCCTATCACTATTTTCATACTTAAGACTTCTAGAAAAATATATAAGAAACTAACTTGTCTTGCTGTTTTTAAATATCTTTCTTTATCTTGTTATTACAATTAAAGGAGAATCTGTATCTCCAGTGATACTGAATTAATATATCTAGAGTTAGCCATAGGCTTCTCTTCATTCTTCAGTACTACTGCGTAATAATAACAACTAGACTTTCAAATTAGGTACATGATGTTTCATCTTTAAAAAAAATATTCAGTTGTTTCAAGGAATTCAGCAAAAACTTCCCTCTATGTGCCATGGATTAAAAAAGATTTAAAAGAACTTTACCAGTCATCTTGAACAGTTTAATTCAACTTGAACAGCTGTCAAGATGAAGATCTTCTGAAAATAGCAGGAGAAATACCCCAAACCCTGCTTCTTCTGGGGCTACACCTTCTTATATCCTTATAAAAAATGGAAGCCCTGTAAAGAAGAAAAAAAAATGCCAGGAAATAATTCTTCCCTCCTCATCTGAGGTCATCTTGACAGGTTAATTAACTTTGTTGAGTAATAACCTAAATCTCTTTTCAATAATACATTGGTATGTAGTTTTCTTTCTCTACTATGCTCATGTTTGACGCTACTGACAACAAAAATAAGCACAGGCACATTTTTGCCATTTAATGTAAAGATTCTGTATTCATTTATTCCTACTCTTTTAATCTCAGAAAGCAACCTGCAGAAAAGAAACATCATTTACAGCTAAGGTTTCAAAGGTTCTGACACGAAGTTATTAGGCTCATTCTTCATTGCTAGAGCTGGGTTTCATGTCAAATTAGATAATTTATTTGGTGCTCACAGGTTATTAATAGCTTTCATTCCTAATTTTTTACTAATTCTGTTTCTTTATAATATTTCATGTAGTTATTCCTTATTTGTTTTGCTGGACTGGAAATGGAGAATGTTATACTGCTTATTTCCCCTCTCAAATCTGCTACTCAGTAAAACCTTCACATTTAGTACCTTTTAGTCTCTTTTTTTTGTAGGTTTCACTTGTTGTCTTTACAAGAGTGACATCTGTTGATTCAGTATTATAAATTATAAGTTACATTAAGACCTAGGGGTCTCATCTGAATTCGCAGAACTGCTGCATAGGTCTTTTATATCTATATCATAATAAAAATGGACCTACATCCAGTCTTATGGTACAGCATCAAAATAGAGACACTGACAATGGACAAAGCTATCGTGAGAACAGTCTAGAATAGCCTAATCTAAAGTAGTAGAATCCTAACCTACTGTGAAGTCAGCTATTTACTACTAGTGTATTAGAATATACTTTTTCCCTCGGTGATAGTATTATGATAATCAATTGTTGGAAATTGTTGAATGGAGATTTTGTTTAACATTTGTTCATTTTTTTTCAGCTTTTCTTCTATCCATTACCAAGCCCTTAGTGCAGTGGAATAAATGTTCTGTTTGTTATATGTTTGTATTTGTCCATGTATAATGCAAGGGTTTATTTTTTTCTGTCTCTTTCATTCTGATAAATGCAGGTCAGAAGTACAGTATTGATGTTACTGCTTGAACCACTCCTTCTGTCTCATATTTCCTGCAACTCTTTTATAATTGTTTTTAATTATTTGTTTTCAATAGCCTTCCAAGGTGACCCCAACAGTTTTGGTTTGGCTTGTAATTGATCTTAGAATCTGAATATTACTTTGGGCATAAAAAAAGCGTATTCCACTAGGTAATAATAACATTACTATTAAAGTCTTTTATCTATGATACTTAAATATTCCATTACTTATTGGTATGTCAAACAGGAGTGTAAATTGATAACAGAATAAGTATTTCCTAAATAATTTCTCATCTATTTGCAAAATATGTTTACTGACAAATGAGAAAACTAAAAAAGGAAAAAAAAGGAGACAACATTGCTGGTCAGTATTTGATCCTTTGATTTCCCTGCAGTCGTCTTAGTTTCTTTTTCCTCAGCAGTCCTGTTCTTTTTACTTCCTTATCTTTTTGCATCTGTTTTCCACTTTTTGCCATAGTTTTCTGGCTTATTTTGATCATACTCACAGAGAGTTCTGTCAATATGATATCCATTTTGCATTATTTGCATTCAGTCTTCATTGAAAACACTACACCTTCAGAGCTTAGCTCCTGTGCAGTTTTGTATCTGAATTGCATTTAGGAGGAATAATTTTCTGTCTTATTGCAAAAGACAGTTAACCAGATCTTATGGTTATTATGAATCAAGGCTATCTATTACAACAATCAGTGCTATCATTTTATTCAATTTCATTATATCGAGTTCCATAACTAAAATTTCCATCCTCCATATCCTATCCCATTCAACTGGGATAAGTATGACATGTCTCAAATGAGAACAGATTTAAAATTATGTCCCTTTATGGGTTTGCACAATGTTTTTGCTGTGGTAAAATTGTGTGTTGCTCCTTGTTTATACCAGTATGACAAAACTGACATCAGTTACATGGGAGATGAGAGATATATATAATACAAGCAAGTGACAAAATGTTTTAGGAATACACAGGAGATAAATTGAAGGAATAGAGTTGATCTTTGATGCCATTTAACACTAAATATATCTCATTCAGAAACAAATTCAATTTCTCAGAAAACTATACATGTGCAGTATTAATTTTCCTCAGACTAATAAAGAATCAGCAGTAATCTGAAAGCTTTGAAAACTTTTCACATCAAAAAACCCCTTCAAACCCCAAACTCACTATTTTTATATGTGTGAACACCTATATATGTTGCAAACACATAATGCACAATGGAAAGCAGAAAAAGCTACTGAATGTCACTTCAAAAATTCATTTCAGAATCTTAATAAGGGAAAATGAATTTATTTACCACAAAGCCCTTAAAATAAGAGTTTAAACTGAAGTCCTGAAAAACAATTAACAGCAGAATTGATCATGAAAACTACCAGAATATGCATTAATGAGTATGAGCAAATCTTTAATGTATAATGATGGTTTTGGAATTCTTTTTGTCACAGATATCTTAATAGAAAATTGTCAAAGGGAAGAATTCTACTAATATTCATGAGAAAAATGAATAAACACCTTACTTCCAGATATAGGTGTGGATGGTGATAGGAGTTTTTGTTGTTTTATTTTTTCTTCCTCTATGGTTTTTTTTTCCATGGTATTAGAGAAGAAAAGATAGCAACTATTATAACCTGAAGGTCTTTATTTCCTCTGACAGAGAACATCTCTGTGGATATGTGAAACAGAGTGGGAAAATAAAACAAGCAAAGAATAAAAGTTATGAAAATTAATTAATGAGTTCATGACTTTATGGCATCTTAGGGAATTTACTCAGCTGCATAAATTAGTGGAAATTCCAATAATATTCTCAAATGTTCTCTTAACAGGAACTTTGTATACCATTATATACACTTCCATAGCAAACACAGCGAACTGCTTACTACATGCACCTGACAGATGGTATTTTGAAAATAAAACAAGTGAAGCTGAACCCATCAGTTTGGGGTGTTGGCTTGTTTTTGTTGTTATGGGGTTTTTTTTCTGTTTTGTTTGTTTGGTTTGGTTTAAATGTTTTTTTATGTCTCTCAGTCACACAAAACATCCCCCGGAAAGCAAAGTGAAACCTGGAGGAAAATGCTGCAAATCCCAAATGTTTCTTATTTCTTTTTAGATTTGCAATGAAAAACGTGTCACAAATCTGGCATATCCTGTTTTAAATGATGTTTACTTTCTTAACACTGTCACAATAGGTTTACTTAGAATTCTGTTCTGATTGAACTACAGTCTTATAATACAGTTTTATAATATCCTTAATGCATTTAGATTTATTTATTTTACAGTTTAGAAATCTGACATGGGGATAGGAGTAGGTTCTAATATTTTAAAAATATCAATTTCCTTAATAGTAGTGAGAAGTTTATAATTGGTCATGAAATATAGTTAGTGCTCCAAAGATGTAACTCTTATACAGAGTAGGAGGAAAAAATCAAGACAGAGGGATTTGAAGTGATGGAATCATAAAGAGCTCAAGTTGGAAGAGAGTTTTAAATATCCTCTGGTCCAACATTTCCTGGCAAAGGGAGATGAAATGGAATTACCTAGCACCCTATCTGTAACACCTTTTTGGTTTCCCACACCTATCCAGTCACATCTTGAAAATTTCCAGTGGTGTGGACTCCCATCACATCCCTGGGTGGGTTGTTCCAGTGAATACTTGTTCTTATTACCAAAAAAATTCTTTCGTATGCCAGGATGAAACCTCTCCCGGTGCAACTTGTGCTCATTACCCCTTGTCCTCTCCATGTGACTCCGTGGGAAGAGAGACCCTCTATTTTCTTTATAGACACCCTTTAACTACTGGAATACTGTGATGAGGTCTCCCCAAGCCTTCTCTTCTTCAGGGACTAACACCTTCAGCCTTTCCTCACAGACAGGTTTTTCAGCCCTTTGATTATCTTCAAAGCCCTCCTTTTGACCCTCTCCCGTCTGTCTGCAGTCTTTCTGAAGTGGTGGGGATAAGAATAGACACATTACTTCATGTGCAGCCTGACAAGCACTAAGTAGAGTGGGATGATCACATCTCTACTGCTGCTAGTAATGTTTTTGCAGATGTAGCCAAAAATCCAATTTGCCTTCACTGCTGCAACTGCACACTCTGACTCATGGTCAGCTTGTTGTCCACCAGGACCCCCGGGTCCCTTTCAGTGATGATGTTCCCCAGCAACACAGATCATGGCCTGTTCTGGGTGCTTTGGTTATGTTGTCCCAGGTGCCGAACCTTACATATGTCTTTATTACAAACTCATAGAGTTCTGGCTCACCCACTCTTCCAACCTGTCTAGGTCTCTCAGTAAGGTGGTTTTTCCTTTTCACATGTCCACCTCACTATCAGTCTGATGTCATCAACAGAATTATGAGGCTGATTTCAATCGCATCATTAATCAGATAATTTATGAAGATATTCAACGTCACGTGGCCCAGTATTGATCCCTGGGGATCCCTGCCAGCCTGAGTGAAAAAGCGTTGATCATCACCCTTTTAGAGCAGCCTGTTAGCCAATTCTCTACCCATCTTACAGATCACCCACCCAACTTGTATCTTACCTTTTTGTTCAGGAAAAGACTGTGGGGAATGGTATTAAATACACCATTTTGCTGAAGTCCAGGTAACCAACATCCACTATCCCCCCTTGTCAACAGAAGGTGTTGAAGAAAGTCAAAAGAAAAGAAGAAATTAAAAAGAAGTCTGAGAGGTTTATGGCAAAGAGAGAAAGTAGTTTAAGAGGATGAGAATTTTAAATGACTTTAAATTTTCTGGAGAGAAACAGGGACATTAATGCAGATGATTTACAATGACTTTTCACCTGTTGAAGTTGTGTGTGTTTTTGTAACATCTATGCACAGTTGCAGAAGCTGCTGTCTGATCTTAGTCGCAGGCTTCACGTATTGAATTGCTTCTCTGCACGTGAAACGGAGCTTGACCTTTCTGGTGATGCATTCTACTTCCATTCTGCTATAAAGCAACTGCCATAAAGCCATTCTTGATTAAGAACCAAACCATATATTGTAATTAAATGCAACTAGAAAAATATTTCCTTTAACATGGTCTTAATCACTGCAGACTGGTTGCACTTTTGACAGAAACCAATCTTTTCCAGTTCAGTTTTTATTCCTCATCTGGTTAGTCCTGTTTATCATCAAAAATGTCGTAGTATAGAGAAATTAATCCCTTTGGGGCATGTTCAAAAAAGTCTGCTACTTCCTGAATGGATTATGAACTTCCAGGAGAATCAAAAACTGCTCTGACAAAAATTTTATAAACGTGTATTATGCCATCTAATCCTAGAAAACATAAAACAAATTTCAAGTATGCCTGGTCCTTACATAACACTGAAGGAAATGGGGAGGGGACAAGGAAGGCAGAATACAACCTTAAACAGTACCAGATTTGGACTCCGGCTAACTATACAGAAGTCAAATTGCAATGATCAATTTAATAAGTGTGAGGGTTCGCATACAACCTATATTGTGAATTCTGATGTTTTTATCAGGAATCATACAATGAAATACAATACAAGGCTCAATTTATAAGAAAATGTAAGATTTTCAGGGGTTTTTTAAAGACATTTCTAGTCCCAAATGAATGAGGCAAAATGCTGAAAATTATATCACAGTATTATAAGCACTTAAAATTTCAAAGGAAAAAAACAATCCAAACCATATTGCTTCTAAATGTCCTTTCTTATTTGCAATTCCATGCTCTGGGTGTTTGTTTGTAGGGGCTATTTGAGGAGAAGTAGAGGAAAAAAGAAGAGCAGAGGAGTTTGGGTGGCTGGTAATAATTTTTTTCACAAATGTACTGCCTGTTTTTCTTGCTTGTCTACTCTTTTTTTGCAGTGAATTGTCTACTGTGTTTCATAGTCTTCATGAAGTCAATTGTTCTTAGAGGATTTTTCCATCAACACGTTTTTTGCTGAATCACAGTGCCCATTTTCCAGGATTCATTAAGAAAAATAGTAATGAATGACACATAGTTCATTCATTTTCCCAGTTTCTCTCTAGATAAAATGTCTCTTTGTGACTGTCATAGTGCTTTCATGGCATAAATGCACTATTTCTCATATTTTGAGAGTACAGGGTAGAAGATTGGGCCTAGACAGAAAGATTTTTGATTGCAGGACATTTGGCAGCAGTTGTGCTGACTGCCTTCAACCAAAACACGCTAACATCTTTGGGATTCCCCTGGGATCAATAGGACAGAAAGAACAGAAAACAATCCAGAGAGTCAGATTCCAGCAACAAATTTTCCAAGTTAAATTTTTTACATTGTAAGGAGGCTATATTTATAATGTCCACATGGCTTGACATCTATAATATTTATATTATTTTATTTGTATTTATAATAATTTTTTAATATTTATTTAAATGTATGATGGTTAAATGTTACCTGTATTAGGTTTAATCATAACCAAAATAAAACTAAGGGAAATAATATAGATTTTTTTACAGGTAATAATAAAAAGGAATTATTCATATTTAAAAAAAAATTGTTAACATATATAACATTTAATCCCTTTGCTATGTTGTCTATTTGCACTTCTTTATATGTGTACAATTCTACCTATACAAATACAATACTACAGATTCCCCCAATTTAATAAAAATAAAACTTTTAATTAAGTCAATTAAAGAAAAAGGAAAGATATTTAGCATTTCTTTGATTTAGTTAAGGAGGTTTATTTAAAATTTCTCTGACACACTTAATGATTTTTTTTCCTTTTTTCTTTTTTCTTTTTTTTTTTTTTATTTAATTGTTAATTTTATTTTTTTTTACTGTGAAAAAATCTAGCTGGTCACTGTGGTATTCCAGATCTTATAGTCAATGGACAAGTAATAGGAGAAAATTATGGATATAGAGACACAGTTGTATACCAGTGCAGTCCTGGTTTTCGGTTGATTGGCTCTTCTGTAAGAATATGTCAACAGGATCACAACTGGTCTGGTCAGCTTCCATCTTGTGTGCGTAAGTAAGAATGGAAACACATATGGATTTATGTTGCAGGAATATCTATGTCAGAAAGATGAGGATTGAATTTGCAACTTAGTGTTCGTTAAAAAAAAAAAAAAAACAGATCCTCAAAAGTGTGTGGCTACACAAAACTTGTAACTCATGTATCAGGTGAAGTTAAGTGTTATCACTTAAAATTTCCACTACATCTTTTGGCCTCTAAATACCTGGTATTTATACATGGATATGAAACCTCTTCAAAAATTATAGGATTTAGGAACATTAGTACTCAAATTTGAAAATGGCTTTATGACCCACAGTGGCTTTTGGAAATATTTAATGAACATTAACTATCACTACTGATAGTTAGATAAGTAGATATTCTTGAATTATACTGTCAGTTGATGATTATACTGATAATCATTACACCGATGATAAAAATATTTTCTTCAAAAAATTATATTTTTTTTTCCTTACTATTCCTCACATTTTTTTTCTTTTGTGTGATAGGTGTGCCAACATATCACATAAAAGACCTTTAAGTAATAACAGAAAATACTGTATTTAATTTAGGAAAATTTGAGATTTCTTGAAGGACTCTCAAGTAAATTACAACTATGTTTCTGGTTCAGCAATACTAGTGTATTGAAACTGTATTAATCTGCCTCTAAATATTCTATTTATATATCTATATCTTTGTGGCAGAAACTCTCTCAATAATGAATCATAGTATTCAATGCTAAGTAATTTATTCTGTGAGTTTTTAAATTTTTATTTTAAATTAATAATGAACACTTTTTTATCAACAACTGAAATTTTTTACAGCATAGAAGAAAATGCTTATAAAGCTTTTTAAATAATTTTGTGAAAATTAATTTATGTCTGATTTTCCTTACTGGTTTTTTTCATCTGTTTTTTATGGGCACAGAAAATAAACTTTACCTTCTCTAGTCAGTTTTTGTATAAATATGAGAAAAATTTCACTGTAACCATAATGTTTCATATATCCAGTCATAAATTTATAACTTCACTAATATTTAGGCATCAAAGATAAAATATTGAGTTGATACTAAGACCTATTTGTAAGAAATAATACCTGAGGAACTGAAATGTATTTTTCTTAAATTTCAGACTATATGTAATGAAAATCTAGTGCTTTCTCTTCTTCTGCATCTTCAGAAGAGTTTTCTTCACTTGCCTTCATTACTGCATGTCAAATTCTATTCAGATTATTTAAAATAAGTTCTTGAATTTGAATCCATCATGGGAAGTCCTCGGTATCTGATAATATCAAAACTTGAAAATACTATTATATGATACTATTATATAATTATTATCTATTACATAGTAAATAATGAACAGTGATAACAGCACGCTTTTTTTCATTTCTTTGTTTTGTGCTTTGTTAGCTGTTAGCTGTGGTCACCCTGGTAGTCCTATTTATGGAAGAACAAGTGGAAATGGTTTCAATTTCAATGATGTTGTGACATTCTCATGTAATACTGGGTATATTATGCAAGGACCAACCAAAGCACAGTGCCAAGCTAACAGGCAGTGGAGCCATCCACCTCCAATATGCAAAGGTAAGAATGCAGAATATACAGGTTTCCAACTAAATGTTGGAAATTTAAAGTTGAAAACAGAGGGTAAAAGGACACTGTCATGACAAAGTGATCTCCCTCTTACTGAGAGACTGAGTAACTAGCATACTAATCATATTATTAAGGATATTTTGTGATTCTGTGATTTTTCACATTCAGCTTGCCAGGATAACTGTTGCAGAGAAACTTTCTTATGTGTCTGTAGTTTGTATTGATTTTTGTAAAACCATTCCTACAAGTCCCTTAAGCAAAATTATACAGAGATAATTAAAAACTTAAATCCCGAAATAGTGTTCTCTGCATTTTTACCAACACAGTTCTAGTAGATGCATAAGAAAATCTATATTTTTCTTCTCTTATGTTTCCGTTGATGCTCCATTGAGTATCTTGATCTTTAATTTTTTTTTTAATTTGTTAACCGATTTGTAATCCATTTGTGTTGGTTCTCAATGCTCTAGATAGTATTCTAAAAAAATAGTATTGTGGAATTAGTTCTGTTTGAGTTTTCATAAGTACTTTTAGAAAAGTTTTGCCACATTGTCTTTTTAAAATCTATTATTATGTTTTTTTTAAAATATTTTAATTGTTTTTATTTAGAAAAATGTATTTTTTGCTGTAACCTACTTGAACATATGCAGAAATAGTGTTGTTTTTCAGCATCTTCTCTGCAGCTTCTATGGATTTTTATCTGTACGTTAACTAAATCATATTATGTTTTTATAGGAATTTTATTTACTATATTTTCCTTCTAATAGGTGTTCTCCACTTTCATTTGATCACTTTGCCTTTAGTGATGTTACCAAATAGTTTACAGAACTTAAGTTTCCAAGGGAGAAGATATTATTTTTAAAATTTACAATACTAAACACTGTGTGTTTAGGATACCTACTTAATCTCATGTTCAGTCCAGTTGTTCTCAATCACCTCGGTATTCTGGTATTGCAGAGTAATATGTCAATGTATCTGATAAATTACTGATCAGTAAATAAGTTGATTGGTTATGCTTTGAAATGTTACACAGTCCTGAAATCTTATACTGGTTTTAGAAGAGACTTTAAAACTAAAAAGAACTAACTTTGTGTAGGGCATCATTAATTGTGTCTGTCATGTGCAGTGAAATCAGTTCTAATGAAAATAATTTTATTTACTTTGAGGTTAAATAACAACAACAACAATACTACTACTACTAATAATAACAATAATAATATGTTACCCTGCATATTTGTAAGCTGCCTAAAGTGAAATATTATAGAAAAGACTACACACCTTTACGAAGACTGAATTTGCAATTGTCATATAAATTCAACAGCGCACTTGTTTTTATACTATTTACAGTATGCTAAATAGCTAGTTTCCTAGCCAACTGTAATAATGGTGGAAAACTATTGAAATGGTAAAAGTTCATTCTATTTTATTTCAAGTGCTCACTATTCCAGATTAATTAATAGATTATTTTCATTACTTTAGATACATGCTTAATAATACGAACATAGACAACACTCACAGGCACATGGTATGATTCTTGGGGCTGTCCTATGCAGGACCAGCAGATGGACTTCAATGATTCTTGTGGGTCCCTTCCAATGCAGGATATTCTATGATTCTATGGTTGTTCAACTGACAAAAGTGATAGGAGACCATTTAAAGACCGTTTTAGGAGACTGTATTTGTATGACTCTCAAGTCTATGCTCTTTTTCTTTTTAGTGGTCAATTGTTCTGATCCTGGAATTCCTGCAAATTCTATAAGAGAAAGTAAAATAGAACATGGAAATTTCACATATGGCACAGTGGTATTTTATGACTGTAATCCTGGATATTTTTTATTTGGCTCTTCAGTTTTAATTTGTCAACCAAATGGCCACTGGGACAAACCTCTCCCTGAATGTATTAGTAAGTAGATAATGAGTTTAATTCTGCAAAGAATGTGGGCTAGACTGGGTACTATTTTACACAACATTTCCATCAGTCTCATGACAGCAATTACGATAATCATGTTTAATATACATTTGTGTGTGTGCAGCACTGATGAAAGGTCTCAATAGCAGCTGAAGCAGCAGTTAGATTGTTATTGCATGTGGCAAATGGGACAAGCAATAGTCAAAACAAACACCTCTGAATGCTCCAGCGGAATAATCCCTGATAGCAGAAACACAAGGACAAAACATATCTATTGAATTTGCCAATACCTGACTTCCATTGGCCACAGAGTTCTTATCACACTGAAACCTAAAACCTAGAGTATGCAATTATTGACTTATATCAATACAGTAGTTTCTGGACTTCTCTTGGGACAACAGTTAGATCAGACTATCTATGAAGATACCAAGCACTGTAGAACTCCTAAAGTGTCCTCTGGATAATGTCCTCAGTTTACCACAGTAGCAGATGTACCTGAACATCATACTCATATGCAACCTATCCACTAAGGCAAGTGGATCAACACAAATAGGTTCTTTCTATTCTGGCTTGTCATGAACAACTTTCTAACTGTGACGTAGATATAGCCAGAGATGTTTCTTATGTTTTTAATTGGCTGGGGCAGTTGTTTCTCTATTAGTGTATGAAAAGGGTTTGGTTTAGGGTCAAAATTTTTCTCCAAGAAAGACTGAAAACTTTATTTTCTAGAGATTAAAGGGAAAACAAGTTAAGAGTTTCTTATTTGAGAATTATGGACTGATATTGTAGATATTTGTTCTCAAGAGGCTTCTCTAGTTCTGCTATTCTCTCTCTAAAAATAAAAAAAGTATGAAACTATTTTGTTATTACTGCTAAGACGTTCATTTATGGAACTTTTCCCTTTCTTTAATGGGATAAATAGTTTGACTGCAAGTCACAGTTAAACTAAAAAAGAAGTATCTATTGGTTTCACATTAAATTTAAAGGTAACATTACCATTTCAGAAAGAGAAATGTTGCTTAATAGTAACATATATACAAAGAGAGTGGAATTTTAAGGTAAAGTTGCAAAGATTTCTTCTTTCTACATTTGTATTTTTATCTCTCAGTCATTTTTTTCCAAATTGTCACAAGTAATTTAATGATACAGCTTTTATTCTTATTTTAAACTGAGCTTTGAGAGCAAGAGTGCTATCTGTACTTTTGAAAGGGCATCCTCTCCTTTATTTGTGTTGTTTATATAAAGAGGTCAATGAATTCTACCTGGGCGCTGTCCATGATATTTTGTAATCACAAGCCTACCAAAACTTATTCTGTTGCAGCTATTCAAATTTTTTGTAAAAATCTTTCGGTCTCTGGAGTATTTTGCAAATTATTACTGGAGAGGTACTTTTTACAAGGACATGTATTGATAGCACAAGGGGTAATGGTTTTAAACTAAAAAGGGTCAATTTAGATTATATATAAGGAAGAATATTATATTTTTTTCAGTGAGGGTGTTAGAAAAGAAGAACTCTTTGGAAACAAAATAGAGAATGAATTAGCATTAGCAGAAAAAAAAGAAATGCAATCAAGTCTTCATATGAAATCCTAGCTTGAAAATATGAATACCAAATTAAAGTTTGTAGAATGCATAATCAATTTAAGGGTAGTGTTAAGGGTACTATACTTTTTAAGATCAATTATGAGGGATTCAAGACTTTTAGGCATAAACGTAAACAAAAAAGGGAAGTGTGTATAGAAAAACCCAAAGCTGGAAGCTGTAAGGTACCAGTATGACATTAACTTTTCCTCTATGACATCTGAATAGGGCAAAAGAATCAATCAAGAACAATACAGATAATAAAATATTCTGAAAAACTGTGAATGTTTTTCACAAGAAGAAAAGGTCTCATTTTGTTGAATCCTACATGATCAACGTCTTTTTATTAACAATTTTCAAAGTTTGCAATCTCTGCAATAATACATAATAATAGTAGATTTTAGTTATAAGGAATTGATTAAAAAATAACATACTGACATCAAGTGCTCAGTATGTAAAGCTGACTATTCTGACCATTTTACTATAGTCCTGCAAACCTAAAAGTACACAGGGGTCAGTGACACTAGGTAGAAGCAAAGTCATTGGCATACCACATTCCTAAATCCTTTGTGGGGCTGTCGGGAAGGTTCTGAACCTTGTAAGTTGGACCCTTGGAAGAACAGAGCAGTATTACATAAGTGCAGAACAGTATATACATAAATTAAAGCTCTAAGACCAAGAATAACTACTAGAGAAAGAGAAATCACACATGATTTTGGTTATATGTTGTGTTGTACAATTCCTGTACTGTTGCCTATATCTGGAATGCTGTGGAATTGAATACATCCTCAACCCTGATCAGGCTTCTGATCTGGACTTTTTCTTTTAAATAAAAAAATCTTGCTAAAAATAATATTGAATACAATGAAGTTTTGATTAAAACTCCAGTTGCATGATTTAAGGGCCTTTTCTACTACCCTGATATTTGCAGCTCTAATTTGTGGGTTTCATGGTACATAAATACAAATATCTTTGGCCAAGATAAGCCACATGCCATGGACAGGTGTAAGATAACAAAAAATCAAAGATGCAGGCCTAGATTCATTCTGCGAACATAGTGAATTTGGTTTATGAATTTTAACTGCGCATTTCCTGAAGTTGACATATTTAGTTTGCTTTTAAATTAACTCTTTGCCCTCAATTAAGAGAGATGAATTTCTGCACATTCTCTACCACAGCAGTGACTTGGGCAGATACTGTCTACGTGTAATTTTTCTCTGAAGAGTACAAGCATGAATGTATGTTTGTGTATGTGCATGTGTTCATGCCATAAAGATCAACTTAGTGAATGAGTGGTTTTGGACATTGATATCTGTATCTAAAATACCTTTTTTTGACATCTCCAAACATTTGTTTCACAGCTTTTGGTCTGAAGTATGCTTTGCATTCTAATCCCATGATGTTACCCCTTTCCACATACCCTAAAAATGTCAACGTCTTCAAAAACTTTACGTATGCAGTTATGAAAATGAAAATTTCAAACTGTTTGATCAGTGATAATAACCTTTTTTTATCTCCAATAATTATGCATTGTAGTGATTGACTGTGGGCATCCTGGAGTTCCTCCTAACGCGGTCCTGTCTGGTGATAAATACACATTTGGGTCTACTGTCCATTATAGCTGCACAGGTAGACGATCATTGTTAGGGCAGTCATCTCGGACATGTCAGTTAAATGGACACTGGAGTGGATCTCTCCCTCATTGCTCAGGTAATATTTCTGAATTAATGATTATATCCTGAAGTTGTTTAAAATTTATTTTGATTTTTTCAGAAGGTAATTTAAAAATCTGGAAAATCACATATAGAACTAAAGCACCATCTCAGCAGAAGTAGAAAAAGTAAACCCAAAATAAGTATAAAGTATCCAACAGAAAATAATCTGGAAGAAGCAGTCTTTCTTGGTGACATTTAATATGAAATTCACAGACTGTGGAAAGAAACTGGTACTTGAAAAATACCTACTGATTTGATGACACCTCAGGTATAACTTAGTCAAGATATGTTTTCTGAACCACTTATTGCTTAGGAATATTGTGTTTCACAACTTCAGTTTGATTCACTTTAACAGCAGCGATCAAGTGAAAAACGTAAATCCAAGTCACACGCTAATTTGGGATTTGGCTAAATCCCATTTGTTTTTGTACACTATGTAAACAAATGTTGTGATAAATGTTAACCTTGTTATTAGTTTTAATTCTCAGTAAATACTGGGGGAGGTTCTTGCTTGTCATGTTTCATTATATAACTTAAAGTAATCAGTGGGATTTCTTTAAGTTACGTAATTTAGAGCACTTAGATAACTTCAACGGCAGAAAATCAGTAGAAAACAAGTGATGTTTTTTCTCAGATTACAACTGTGCCAAAGCTACAGGTGAAAAATAAATTATATGCAAATCTGACTACTGCTATACTAGTTTCACACTAAAAATCCAAGGTTCTTTACAGTATTAATAAGTAATAGAATCATAGAATGGTTTAGGTCATAAGGGACCTTTACAAATCATCTAGTTCAACCTAGTAGGGACATCTTCCACTGGCTTCATCTAATAGTTTTTGTTGGAAGGGATCTCCAAAGATCATCTAGATCATCCACCCTCACCGCAATGACAAGGGACATATTCCACTAGATCAGGTTGCTCAAAGCCCTGTTCAACCTGACCTTGAATACTTCCAGGGATAGGGCATCCACAAGTTCTGTAGGCAGCCTGTTCCGGTGTCTCGCCGAACTCATCATAAAAAAATGTCTTCTTTATGTCCAACCTAAACTTAACCTCTCTTAGTTAAAACTGTTGCCTCTTGTCCTGTCACTACAGACTTTGATAAAAAGTCACTCTCCATCTTTCTTATGTATTTTATACATTGAAAAGCTACAATAAGGTCTTCTGGATGCCTTCCTTCCCTTTTTCAGGTTGAACAGCCCAAATTCTCTCAGCTTTTTTGCATAACAGAGGTGTTTCAGCCCTCTGATCATATTTACGACCTTCCTCTGGACCTGCTCTAACAGGTCCTTGCTCTGGTTTTATAGGGAACTTCAGAAATGGATACAGGAGTGCAGGTGGGGGTCTCACATATTCTAATTTTAGTTTTTTTCCCTGCCCTAATCTCTTCAATGTATTCAGTTATAAACTGATTATGTCAGCTACAGTTTCAGAGCATGCAATTTTACAGTCCGTGGCAGAAATAGTTGAAAATTAATATAAAATATTAAAATAAAACTTCTTGGTTAAAATCTTGCATTAAATTCTAAAGCATTGAAAGAATTTTTCAGTATCTGAACCTTCCTCTGCAAACTCTTAGGAAGCTGAAATGTGACAGAACCTAGAAAAATGGAACATGTAATTTAATGCCTGAACTTCCTGTAAATAAAGCAGAAGGAAATTTGACATAATTAGAGCAAAGATCAAGTTCTTATAAACTTTGATGTTTAGAACTCTGCACTAGAAATCACACCTTAATGTAAAATAATCTTATTTTATAAATGATTATATATTAATGTAACTTGCAAATTTGAATTATGTTAATAAAAAGTGAGTTTACAGTTTACATGCATCAATATTTGTTTTGGAGAAAAAAACTGCTCTTTAGATAAAATCTAAGGCTACTTATTGTAGTTTTCCATGGTCTTCATAAGAAAAAAAATTAAAAATCTAAACTGTGAATTACAAAAATAATTAAAGAAGTAGACAAAAATATCAAGGAATACAAATAGGAAGCCTGAAAATATGGATGAAAATATCAAAGAAGCCTCACTGAAAATAGGACTATTCTTATAGTAACTCTCCTATTGAGTTAAATAAGTGTTGAAATATCTTGGGTTAAGCATTTCAAAGTGAGGTGCATTTTTTTTTTTTCCTAATGATGGCATTTTTACCCACAGATAGGAAACTCTAATCAAATCTATTTAATCTTTCTCAATACATGAAGAAACATTTCCTTGACATGGATTTAAATGTTAATTATAATGAATCAAAATGTATAGAATACAAACTCCTATTCTCTTATTTTCCTTAGCTGTAGCATACAAAACTATAAATTCTGGCATAGTACAATTTTGAGATTTTGTATTCAAATTGTATATCTGAAATGTTTTCTCATTATAAATAATTTGCAGTTCATTATACAGTACTTCCATATTTTGTATCTAAAAATATGTAAATCATCAGCTAATCCATATTAAAGCCTTAAAATTTGCATATTTTATATTATTGATAATAAATAGTATAGAATATTCAACTGAAAAAAGGTACAGCATGCTTGACCTTTTTGTATATGAAAAAGAATTCAAATAGAAAATGCTAAGTCAGTGAAAATAGGATAATCAAATTATTTCACATCAACCCTATAGACAGGTTCTTTTTTGTCACATGACATTGAGCTAGAAGGAATTGTCATGTCCCATTGATATATATTGGCATTCAGAAACAGTTTTCAATCATCATGTGCACCTCAGATCGAGTCAGAAATTTTCTGCAACATAGAATTCCTCATAAGTGCAGCAGGGTTTTATACATACTTAAGTAGTCTAAATACCCTCCATTTCATTAAGATTAAACGTCAACTAAGAATTTGTTACACATGTGAGTGAAGGATGGCTCATAAATTACTGTAAAAATCACTTAGTTGAGTCTGCATGAGGTAATAAAAATATCTCTTACGATATCATTGCTTATATCACTGTCACTTCCTGATGTGATTAGTCATTTAGAAAGATTATTTCTGTAACCTTCAATCAAAAGAGCTGGTGGTTAACCTTCCTAAGATTAAAAGTGTAATAATTCACAGTAATAATTAGGCATTAGGAAAGAACACATGATTTCATTTGGAAGAGGAATATGTGATTTCTACTTGGCTTAGCAAATAACCTATTTTAATTTTTTTCATCATAAAATTATTTTAGGCATACTGCCAAGTAACTTGTCACAAATTGAACTGTTAATGTGAAGACTTTGCAAGTATAGAATAATGAATAGGCCTTGTTCAAATTTTGTTATAGTCTAAATAAATAATACTGGCAAATGTAAGATATGGATTTCCAAAATAGCCAAAAAAACCTTGATATTTTAAAAGGGTGCAGCAAGCAGACTATTTTCAAACAAGAGGGGTGTTTGGTTGGACACAAAGTATTTTGAAAGTTTATAAAATGTTTTTTACTTACTATAATCTGGAACTATTTACGATTTCTTTTTAATCAGGTTTGGTAGACTACTTTACTGATCTGTGTTACATAATGAAATACATAAAGAGAGAACAGCCTAAACTTTTGAGTCTGTGATTTTGAACTAGACAGTTCTTATACTTACTTGAGTTAATTTTCTATTTCTGAAAGCATTCAAATATATAGTACCGTGTACTCCTTGGATATATTGGACTAAAACAAGCATTTGTCATATGCTTACAGGAAAGTAAGCTAGTTCTACTCTTCTTTTTGCTATCCAGTTCTGTACATACTTTTGTCAGTAAAGAGATGTGTCCAACCCTTCACTCTCACCGGCATTGGTTACACACACACAGTGCCAACGAAGGCAAGAATAGCTCTGTTTTTCCCTCCATGTGCTGCTTCAGGCTCCTAACTTCTCACAGACCCTCTAGATAGTGAGTTTTGGTCTTCTGCATACTTGGAGTAGGCAACTTTATGTACTATTTCTATGTAAGAATTTTTCTTATTATTGCTATCTAAACTTAGATAAACACCAGAAATGTATGGCTATTCTACGTAACACAGCCTTTACATAATTGGAATAATTCTTTCTAGCTGATTCTTGAAATATTTCACCTTTATTTACAATAGTGTAACTAATTACAAAGTAGCGCAGACATTCTCACAAAAATATTATTATGTTTTACTTATTTTTTGTATGGAAAACATTTGTTTTATTTGCAAGTTGTTACAGAAAACTGAACAATGCAACTCCTAGAATTCTAGAATTCAGCTCTTTAGTATTGGAACTCAGTATAATATGCCTTCATCTCTTATGACATAGAAAACTGTCTTAAAGATCTTTAAAAAGATAAAGCAGAAGATCCCAAGCACGTATTAAAGGATTCAAACAACTGACCTACTGTTCAAATAGTATGTTACCTAGAGCTTCCTAAAAATTATCACCGTAACTAAAGATTTAGATACACAATGTTTTTGATATTTTTCTTCTCCTCCTTCTCCTCCTCTTCCTTTTCCTCTTCCTCTTCCTCTTCCTTTTCCTTTTCTTTTCCTTTTCCTTCTCCTTCTTCTCCTTCTTCTTCGTTACCATGTTGATTATGTAAGATCCATATACAACAGATAGTTGAAAACATTAATGCTCTATCTTGGAATTTGCTTAAAATTTTCTATCTAAGGGAGAGTATCTAAGGCAGTTTTGAAAGGATTTTTCAGCATTTCTGTAAATCAGGGAAATGCTTCAGGTTTAGTATGCATAAGATTGTTGACTAGAACTTTCATTCAATTGTAAAACTGTTTCAACTCTAATCATTCCACCATAAAACTGTATTAAAAAAGTATAAAAAGCATTTTTTGAAAACTAATTATATGCAAATAAGAAAATTGTCTTTACAATCAGGACCTTGGTTTTCCTCAGAATTCCCTATTATAAATAAAAAATGACCAAAGTTTTGTGGTTGTCTTTTTTTTTCCCTATTCTTATTTGATTATGTTATCAGAAGTTTAGTATTAAGGGAATCTGAGGAAATTAAAATTCTTTTTCTGTACTTATATAAAATAAGTACAAAGAAATTAGTGGAGAATCAAGTAATTTTGAAATTACAGGGACTTATTCTCACTGATACATATGGAGGTTTTTTCTAAACTATAAACATAAATTTATTTCTAAATGCATAGAAACCTACATTTTAAATCCAGTATCATAACAACATTTCATATTATTCAATCTTTGTACTCTAAAATCTAGGTGATACAGCTGGTTCTTGTGGTGATCCAGGTATCCCAGGTCATGGGTCTAGAGAAGAAAACAATTTTAAAATTAAAAGCACAATACATTTCAGCTGTGATATTGGATATATCCTCCATGGCTCAGAAGAAAGAACGTGTCTGGCAAATGGAAGTTGGACAGGAAGACAACCGGAGTGCAAAGGTAAATCAAAGAAGATCCATTCTAAAGAAGATTCATTCTATTTTTAAACTGTATTCTTATTATTGTTAATCAGAAAACCAATTTTACATTGCCAACATTGTATTGTGAATGTTAAAAGAGGCAAAAAACCAGAATTTTCTGTCCAACCTGTGTTAATTTATTTTTTGTCTATCAATGTCCCCCCCACCAGGAGATTAAAGCCTTTTAATGTCCGAAACAGTCTGTTAACATCTCACCTAATGAGACTCTTCACTTAACAGATTCACTGAGACTGACAGGATATTTGATACCTTTTTATATAAGGACTCCACTTAATAGCGATAGAAGAACCCCTCAGCAGGTTTCTCCTAAGAGTTATTTTGTCGTCGACAAAATTGTCAGCACCTAAAAATGGACTCACTCTAACAGTTCACAAAATAACACGTTTAATAAGACAAATTTGTGATAATGTATGGGGTTCTTTGTGTCTGAAATAGGGTCTAACTGCAAAACACACTTAAACTATGTAATAGTAATAATAAAGCCAAGTATAGGCACACAAGTTAAAGCGAAAGAAACTTAAAAAGACGTAAAACAACTTACAAAGAATAAGTAAAGCGAAAAAACTTAAATGCGCACTATAAAGCAAAAGCAACTTACAACAAAGTAATAAGTAAAAATTTTAAAGTACTATCAAGCAAAGGTAAAATTGGTAAATATGTATAAAGTGATCGCTCACCCCAAGGCGTTTCAAGAAGGTGGAGCAAGAAAAAGGTATCTCGTCAGTTCCCTCCACAGAGTTGATGGAACTTCTCCTCCTCTTTTACTTGGGTGCAATCTCTTTTTATACCTTTTTTCTTTTGGCAGTTTGAGTGACTATAGTCAATAAACTAATTTTGGGGAGATAGATGGATGAAATAGGCCCAAGGTCTATTTCCTGTGTTCCCAGCATCCAGGATGTTCACCAGGAAAAGGCCGTGTTATCTCCTTTCTTCATTTTAATCCTTTTATCAGTTTCTGGGAATGTCTCCCAGGTGCTGGGATTTTCCCAGAAACCATCAGGAGATTGTTTTCTCCTTTTGTGTGGCCTTTCTATCACCTTACAAATGGTATTCAGTTGATTTTGGACTTAAATTTTTTCAAATAAATTGTTAAACTATAGCAGTGGCTTCACATCGGGTGACAAATTTGAAACCAGTTCTTGGCACCCATGAAACTCCATGTTTTCTAGTTTTGAGAAAAAAAATAATTCCATAAACCTCTAGAACTCAATTTTTTACTGAAGTATTTTTGCACGTAAAAATCTCACCAAAACCTGACCTTTAATCACAACCAGTATACACCTGAATTTCAGACAAAAGAACTCAGTTTTACGAAAATGTCAGTGTCAGGATTTCATTAGATACACCTATGTATAAATAATTGGCTTAAAATTTCAATTACTGGTACTGTTGACATTATTATTTTTCAATAGAAAACAAAATGCAGAAACAAATTTATTTGTAAAAAATAATTTGGAAATTTAAAGGAAGAAGAATTACCATAAAAGATAACTCCAACAGGATATTTATGGAGAATAGTTTATTACCTAAATTTTCTTGCTTCAAAATAGGAGATAATTCCGAGCAGATTATTTTGCAAATAAAAGTTTCCTGAAAAGCATAAAATAATTTGAGAACCTGTACTCTTATTTTCCACTTTATCACTGTTGACTTTGTTACCTCTATGAAAGTGTCATGACATTTTAAAAATTTATTTCACAAGCTGATTTTGTTATGTCCTTTCTGCTGAACAATTGCTGTCCTGACACTGTATAAATAAATAAGTAAATAAATATAAATATATATATATTATATATACATATATATATATATTTATGTTGGTATCTGAAGGGATATGCTTAGTCCAACTGAACCAACTGCTATTTTTCTTTGATCTCATCTATTACAGAGATTAACTAGCTCTTTTAAATTTCAAGATGCTTTTGGTGTTTTTTTTTTCTTGAAATGAGAAATGTAGTTCACAGATATATAGAGATATGGGTGATGCATGAAGAGGTATATAGTTCTAGTTTAGATCATATAGTTTAGATGTATGTATATGTAATCACATAAGAAAGACACATTCAAATTCCCAAGTCGAACGTTGAAGAACTGGAAAACATCAGGGTTCCACCTGCCTATGAAATAATATTTGACACCATTCTGTGCTTTGAATTAGGAAAAATATTCTGGTGATGCTAGAAATGCACACATACTATAGATAAAAATTAAATCTACAATGATAATTGCAGATCAGGTATTTTCTTATAACTGGGAGTTCGTTTTTGCAGCTAAATTAGCTTTTCACTAATGCAGATTATAGAGCTAAATTTCTAGGTTATGTTTCCCTACATACAAAAGGGTAAAAACTACTAATTCATGTACACAACTATCTACTGTACAATGTACCTTATCAGTAGGTGGTAAAACATACATTTTTCGGGACAACAGTGTGGATTTCCACCATAACACTGCTGGCAGCAGGATTATTCCTAGATATTCCTATTTCAAAAATCACCTTTACCGCATTTTGAAAAATATTTAACATTTTCCTTTATAGCTGTGCAGTGTGGTAATCCAGGAACAACTGCTAATGGAAAAGTACTTCGTATCGATGGAACTACATTCTCTAATTCAGTAATTTATTCATGTGTGGAAGGATACATACTTTCTGGATCATCTGTAAGACAGTGCACTGCCAATGGAACATGGTCTGGATCCTTACCAAACTGCACAAGTAAGACACATTTCTAATGAATAGTCTCTGATTTTCCTCTCCTCTGAAAGACAATAAAGTAGAATATAGAAGTTGCATACCAATAAATTAAGTTTTCAGCTTTTTCTTGCACTATTTCCTGCATAATTTTGTACATGAAATACTTTAAAAAATATAATGCTATGCAAATGTGAAGATTATGGTTTTTTAAAGGCAGACACAATATAGTAAAATATATAAACTGTAACTACTGTCACAGCTTAAGCAATTCCGCAGTTACATGATCTACCTACTTGAATTCTTTCCTAGTACATATATTTTAAATCTTGTTTATGTTTTGTGATACATCATATTCAGACATTTTTATTTTAATTGCTTTGCTTCATCTTGAAAACTTATAATATTCTGGTCTTTCAGAGGTTAGAAAATAAAAACCTTGTCATAAACACCTGAGAATTATTTTGTAGTGACTCCAAGGTCAAAACTGTTGTCCTGCTTTCACATGTCATCTTCTGTTCGGCCTCTTCATTAACCTTAAACTTACTTTGGCTACTCCACTAACAGAAGCTATTTCAGCATCTCTCACATTCATAATAAGCATTTTGCAACACTTTATTTTCAAGCCCATCTGTTCCTGCTTTATTACATGTCCTAGTTCATCTTTTAGTAACAATTTTGAAAATTTTACATTTATGTGACTCATGAGACTGCCTATCATTTTGAGGAAACCATCCTCATCAGAGGTATAGCAAACTGTTGTTTAAATTTTGAACATACTTACAGCAAACCAAATAGAGCCCAAAATTTAGATGATAAAACTTCTTGTGTTATTTTTAAATCAGTCTTTATTGGTAAGCATGTGAACAGCTATTTTTGCAGTCATCAGACCTGTTTTTGTTTATTTATTATTTTCCAAATTATAATGAGATTCAGATAAATTGTACTGAGGATAAAGATGTTTTGTGATGTCAACTGCATCTATATTTTTTCGTTTATTTTAGAATAGCATGCCAAAACAGTCTTCTCAAAACACACTGCTCAGGTAGAAACATAAGATTTTTTCTTAAAACCTAGAAAAATATCTTAATAGAAGAAGTATCCTAATGAAACAAGGGGAAGGAGATTCAGGATATGCCAATTTTGTTTAGTTCAGATGTTATCAAAATTTACAGCCAGTCCATACTTATTACAGCCGCTTCTTGCATATCATTGAAAATGCTGGGGTTTAGAGCTAACACTGTAAGAAGAGAACAGCATAGATAATCCTATACCCTTTAGATACTGGGAGCCCTGGGCAGTGTACCATCGAATAAGACTGTTCCATGTCCAACATGTCATGCAGACCTATAGCAAAGATTCTCCCCTTTCAACTCTGCAATTTATTATAGGATTTTCTTAGGAAGAAATAACAATATCATTTCTGCAGTCAAACAGGAACAATGTTCTCATGAGAGCTTCTTATTGCACTGTTAAATAAAAAGCAAGGACAGCAGTCGGCAAGGTGTAATTGTGGAGTGGGGGCTGCCTACAGCAACTCTGCTGCCGTGAGTTGTCTGAGATTGTGCCCTGGCCCAGAGATCTGTGTGGCTCAGGTCTGAAGGCCATGCTGGATGTGCAGCACAGGGCAGCACAGGCCTGAGGCTCCTCAGCTTAAACGTAGTGGTTCACTGACTCGTCAATGTGCAGTGGTCTTCTGGTCAGGATCACTACAGAAATTTAAGCTCCTTTTTGCCTACCATAGTGACCTGAGTGGTGGTGATCCAACTGAAATGAAACAAAGATTAGAGGAAAAAAAAGGATAAATGCATTAGCTTTATGTTTTAATTCAGTCAAAACAATAGTATACTTGGAAAAATATTGAGGGTGATTTTAGCAAAATTTGAACATTAAGGATAATAAATGGAATATGTTAAATAGAGAAAAGTAGAAAATGCAGAATATTTGAATATGCTTGTGATTCTGTCTTTTCCAGATTTATATTATTTGAAAAGTGACCATGAAAAATCTACGACTTTTTAGTTTAAAAAAAAAAAATAATAAATTAAAATTACTGTGTTCCTAGGTAAACTAAATTAGACTGATCTCGATTTTCCTTTATCAGTGCACTAGCTACCTTTAGTCTGTAACAAATGTGGATAAAACCTTCCCAAATCTTCGTTCGTGAAGCCCAGTCATGATGATGAGCTACCTTTAGACTAACCCAGATAACCCTATGATATGTTTTCTAGTGTCTTCTGTATCCGCAGACAGTGATTACATGTGACATCTAAGATTTATGATATATGCCACACAATTAATATCTGATCACTCAAACTGTGATAAACTGTAGAGTAAGGTATATATACTATATGTACCTTGGATTCTCAAGTCCTCAGTTATTAGATCAAGGGACCTGACCAGAATACATCACAAATATGTAGTCATGGATTTTTCTGATTTTGGAGAGCAGGATACAGAGAGGGTGCCATTCACATCCATCATGCTTTGGCATTGGCTTA
Source organism: Corapipo altera (assembly GCF_003945725.1). Lineage (NCBI taxonomy): Eukaryota > Metazoa > Chordata > Aves > Passeriformes > Pipridae > Corapipo > Corapipo altera. Next base: position 12,874,478 of record NW_020884892.1, read on the forward strand.
AAAGTGGACATGATATGCTTTCTACCCAGGAAACCGCCTCCCATGGTTTTCCAGGAGCAATAGCAAAGCTGTAGGGGCATTGTCAAGTTTACTATAAAATAAAAAAATAAAACGAAAAACACATGGAATGTTGTATTTTGTATGAACTAGATTTTCCCCTCTCCCCCCCCTTTTTTTTTTCCTGAAAACAACCACTTTGATTTATCAGAGTTCAGCATTTGGACAACACTCTCAGGTACATGGTGTGATTCTTTGGGATGGTCCTGTGCAGGACCAGAAGTTGGACTTGATGATCCTGATTGGTCCCTTCCAACTCAGCATATTCTGTGATTCTGTAATTACCACTAGTATTCTCAAGATTTCTTACTCTGAAAACAGAAGTTGATAGATCCAGTTGACTGGATCTGAAAGAACTTTATCTGTTTTAACACTATTTTCAGATGACAACGGTATAAAACACTTTATTAACTCCTTAGGAATATTTTATTTCATTAGAAGATTATGTCCTAACACTAGAGGTCACAAGAGGTTTTACAAGCACTCCTACTCATTAAAGTACCATAGACCTAGTTTTTACGTAAGCCACAGTCCATGTTTGGGGGTTGGCTGAATATTCTCATCTGTTTATGTATATAGCAACCATGTGAGCATTTCTGAAGTTTTTGCAGACATATATCTTAATTTTTCCAGGTTGTATTTTCTTTCAGAATGTATCCATGGAAAAGTAAGCTAAATAATAGGTATCCTCTTTTTTTGTAATGAAACTGATCTGATAGGAAAATTTTAGGCTATCAAAGGGTGGTAGTGTCATATGGATAATTTCTTACCTTTTTTTTGTCATTTTGTAATCTTGAAATTTTGTCAATGAAAACTGTACAGTCCTTTACTTCTACTGTTAAACAAAAGTGTTTATGTTCTCCGAATATAATTGTTTTACAACTCTACATAAATTTGGCAGCTAATTAAGATGACATATGTCTTTATCTTCTCTTGTTGGAGATAAGATTTTTGATACCTTTTTCTTCTCCTTCTTTTTGCCAATAAATGCCTAGTTTTGTCGTGTGTTTTTCCTCTCACATATAGATAAATCTCATTTAGATTTTCAAATATGTTACTCAACTATTTACTTGCAGTTATCAGTTGTGGAGATCCAGGAGTCCCAGCCAATGGCATGAGATATGGTGATGATTATGTTGTTGGACAAAATGTTACTTATATGTGCCAACCTGGTTATACAATGGAAGCAAATAGCTCCTTAATTCGCACTTGTACTAGCAATGGCACGTGGAGTGGAGTAATCCCAACATGCAAAGGTACAACACTTATTTTGCTTGTCAGCTATTTCTTCTATTACATTTACATACACTGTTGATTGTAAATTGTTAATTTATTGTGTATTTCCAGAAAAAGCGAAACTTACTGTAAAACACTTTATTATTTTGTCACTAATCTTAATTATCCAATATGAAATGATGGCTTATAAAGTTAGCATGTCATATAAAAATAACCTTTTATATGACCCTACATTTACAAAAACAACACTGAAACATGTGAAAGACACCTTTGGGAAAGGTCTACGTATATATTGAACTTTGTCAAAGGTAAATTGTTCTGAGTTACCCTATCTATAATACTAAGATTTTCCTTTGATCCCTCCTTTATTAGATGGGCACTTTTAAGACTCATCATGCTACAAAAAGACTAAATTCTTCTAGAAAATTTCACAATAAAGATTTTTCTGCTTCATCTTAGTTTCTCTACTGTGAAAACTGAAAGAATTAATTTCAAGATAATCTTTTTGTCTCTTCTAATTGCATGCCTGATTTTTCTGTGGTTTTTTTGTTTGTTTATGTTTGTTTGTTTGTTTGTTTTGTTTGTTTTGTTTTGTTTAGTGTACCCTGTTGAAATTTAAACAGCAAAAATTCTGAATATTGCTGAAAGACAAACTTATCTGTCTCATCAAAAATACTTTCTCTGAGAAACTCACTTGCTAAACCCTAAACTAACTTCTCTCGAGTAATTTTCCTCACTCTTCCTGATACTACACCTGTAGAGAAGCAGCATTACCATTTTGGTGTTTTCTTTCTGGGTTCACACTAAGCATGTCTGATCTCTATTCTTTCAAAATTTAGTCAGTTAACTTTGTGTCTATTTTGTTCTTATCTATCTTCCTTCTGTTTCATTTTCAGGAAGCACAGTAACATAGCTTTTCAGCAGTTCTCATTTTCCTCCCCTAAATTCATTCATCAAAATAAATTAATTTCAAATCTTCACCCCATTTGCAATTACTTTTTTCCTGCTGAGTGCAATTCCCCCAATATCTTACCAAGTACAGTTTAATGCTAATTCACCTTTGATAATATCAGTTTTTAAAGTTATTTTCCTGACATATTCTTGAGGACATCAAACTTTGAGATCTTCTTAACATTACACTTTTTTTTCTATTTGCACTGTGCTCTTAGCCCGCCTCAGTTTCAATTCATATTTATTTTAAGAACAGAAGAACAGCTATAGTGGTACTATTGACCAAGAGTCTGTCTGTCTCTAAGAGTGGCTGTAAGTGAGCAGCTAGAAGATCATAAGACAGAAAAAGTATTTAAGATATAGTCTCCCATCCTCAAATTCTTAAGATCTACAGGGCACCTAAGTGGGAGCAGAAGATCTAACTATGATTTGATTCAAAAAGAACCATACAAAGAAAGAGTTATACTGTCAGTTTTAACTTTGAATTTTTGAATCTTTCTGGGTTTGCCTCATACATATTTAAGGCTTGTATAAATACTAAATAATAACCATATAAAGGATCTCTAGTGTTCTAAGAATTTCGTTCTACTTGTGTGATAAGTTAATAGCGTAATCAAAAGTAATATATTCTATGCAGTAGGGTGTTTGAAGTGTATAACTGTTGGTTCTTACTGTCAGAATGAAGTGCCAGGGTCCTTTGGTACCATTTAGTTAAAATAATTGGAAAATGAACTGGGTAGAAAGTGGATGTATAATTGTCTCTGTGCCATTGAAAGAGAAGATATAAATAATTCTCTGCTATGCCTAGTTGGAAAAGGATGCGTGTTCATCTGCAACTGAATATTCAAATATTCAAGCATTGTCTTTTTTGCAGACTTGCATTTGTAATATACTTGTCCTTCTTAAACTGAGAAACATTGCTGTACATATTTATGCCTAACTCTGACCAAAATAGAGAGGCATTCTGGCTTGTTGCTGGGTGTTGTTTTGTTTTGCTTTTCTCACCACAAAATTCTGGTGTTGCACCTATTTTCATGCTACTTCTTCTCTCTCCTTTCCTAATTATTCACTGGTATTGCCTCCTTTATTGATCATCTCAGAAGTTAAAACTATATAAGACCCCTATAAAAGAATTGTTCATGAAACTTTGGGACAATGAGGACAGAGTTCTGCTTCTTGGAGTACTTATTTTGATGTACATTTATTAAAACATCATAAAAATGAGGAAAAAGCTATCATGTCCTTTTCTGGGACAAAATCAAGGTCTCAAAATTTAGATTCATTTTACTGGTTGGCAAAGGGTTATTTGGTAATAGTACTACTTTCATCCAGCATTCTCAAACAGCTATGAATGGTGCTGCAGAGTACCTTTATGGTTCATATAGTTGAGATTCTCTCACTAAAGAGTATGATAAGAATGGCAAAATGGTGCGTGGTGAACTGTCTGCAGATCACATTCACATACACAGTGCTCCTAAACTAGTGCCTCTAACTTCTTTTGCACTCGCAAGCTGACAGCTGTCTAAACATAAGTTTAAAGGATATGGGTGCAACATTTAACTTCCTTCATCCATTTTTAATCACCACATTTTCTCATTTACTCCACTAAATTAAATCATATTAGTTTTATTTGCTTTCTTTCTCTTTTGCCAGCACAGTTTCTCCAAACTTCCTCTGTTTTAACACTGTTGTCTGTCTGATTAATTCTAGTAACTCAGTCTAAATTTTGCCTTTGCTCATTTTGCTTCGGAGTTTCTTTAATTTAACTTCATTAATACTTTTTTCCTTTCAGCTTTTATTAACTATTTTCTTTTATTACACCATTATCCAGTGAATGTCACTTCTATCTTCATCACAACAGTTATATCTCTTTATTTCTACTGTCCTCCCACTGTTTTTCAGTCCTCTTCCCTACAACTGAGTAGATGTATCTATTGTTTTCCTGGGAGGCCTGGAAATTAGAAACTATATTGAAATACTTCTTGTTGGTCGCCTTAGAGGTAGCAACGCTAATAGTTTCAACGGGTTACAAATCCTTAGGTTTTCTCCCTCTAGCTAGAAGCTAGATGCTTTTGGATAAGGTGCTACTCACAAAGCAATTACTAACTAAACTGTGGTAATTAGAAACAGGCTTTCAAGTAATATTTTGGAAAAGTTGTCCTGGAGTTTCATTCCTGAGCATTAATACCTGGCAAATGCCTAAAATGGTTAACAGGAAGATAATATTTAATTATTACTACACTAATAAAAGATAATTGTGATCTATGTTGTCTTAACAGACAAACAAAATAATTTTGTAGTATACTACCAGACATATCTTAAATGTTGTACACGTCATAATTTCCATACTGATTTTTAGGTAGTATTCCTTTTTGATTTGATGCAGCATCTTGGTTTGTTTAAGACTCTTCATCAATCATCCACTGTCTCCTAAATGGAGGAAACCAGAAGTACTAACTTCAGGATATGTGGCAAGAATACAGTGAGGAAGATAGCATGTCCTGACTGTATTGTCCTCTAAAAAAGGTGAAATTAGCCCATATGGTTCTTCTAGTAATTGTGTACACCAGGGATATTTACAGCAGCTGGGCCTAATTATATTGAATATTATTGCAGCTGTTACCTGCCCAACTCCTCCGCAGATCTCTAATGGAAGGTTGGAAGGAACAAACTTGGACTGGGGATTTAGCATTAGCTATGTCTGCTCTCCAGGATATGAACTCTCTTTTCCTGCTGTTTTGACTTGTGTTGGGAATGGAACATGGAGTGGTGAAGTACCTCAGTGTTTACGTAAGTATTTGCTTTATAGTCCTGTATTTTGCTATTCAACGATAGTGGTTTTTTTAAATTTTCACTTTTTTTTTTTTTCTCAGTCCCTTCTCACCCCTCCATCCTGCAGTGGCTCAATTAATTTTAAACCTGAGACAAGTACAATCCTTCCAAAAATTCCTAAAGTTCCTTCAGTTTTCCAAAATTATAATGTAAATAATAGATTGAGGAAGTTGTAGGAATATCTGTGTGTGCATGTAGGAGTCCTCAGACAAAAACACACACAAAAAATGTTATTGGCAATGCGTACAACATAATCTAAGGCAATCCAAGATTTAGAGGTGCTGTCTTGTTTTCAGATCCAATACATATAGAATAGAATAACTTTCATTATAATTTCTTTTATTTCCTCATTACTCATCCTAAACTTTCTGTGATATCACAGAGAAATTTTTCTGCCTGTAATGTTGACTAGGCCCCAGGGTGATTCTGTGGAATTGTTTTTTTTTTCCCCACACTAAATTAAGTTACATATTTTATGCAGTAAATTTTGTTAATCTGAAAGTTATAACATTGATGGATTTTTGTATTGCTACAAATTTCATTACAGAAGCAAATTCCACTCATTATTTAAGAAATCTTTTAAAAGTAATTGTAATATTCAGTTGATTACACTGAAGAAGGAGGTACTGTAGTTATTTGTAGAATAGCTATACTACCCTGTAATGGTATTGAGAAAGGAGTCTAACTGGAAGAGGATCATATCATATTCTTGGTTTTACATTTTCTGCAGTTTAATTCAAACTTGCCAAGTAGCTGAGCTTTCCAGGTAGCTTGCTAAATGTTGCAAAATGCCCTTCTCTATTATTTTACTATTTTTTGCATTTTAATCTCTCCCTTTCAAAAATGTTCTCTATTTTGGGTATTTCCTACTACTGTAAAAGCATATCATATAGATCATCTTTTCTTTTTCTTTTTTTCCCAATTACATTTCTATATCATTGACAACAGTTTCTTAGTGCTGCTGAAACTGCACATGCTGGAGGTGGAACATGATGAAAGCCTTTGTTTTTTGTAAGAAAAAAAACCCCAACATTTGTTGCTTAAGTTCTCTGTGTGGAGCTCCTTTAGAGTCCACTGTATTATGAACAACAAAGACCACGAAAAATCATTTTCATCATTTGTTCTTGATTGAAATATGGTATTCTTTATTCATTTTTGGATACCACAAGCTGTTTGTCATTTTTGAAGTTGGAATACTGATGCTGCAATATACTCTGAAAACGTAGGCTCCACCTTTAAACTTCTTAATAGGTATATTAGCCACAGAATGCAGCTACCTGGGACTTAAAGGCTGTTTCATGCAGAGACTACATTAGCTGAACGTTGTTGATGTGCAATGGTTATCCATTGGCTTGCAAGAGAAAACAATTGGCAGCCAGTACTTGTCAAAGAGCTTAAGCTAGCTGCCATCTGGCAGAAATGAGAGGGAGCTGGTGAAAGTCATTCTCAATGAGCAATCTTTAAGCAGTTCTTGACATCAGAAATTTAGTTCCCAGCTTGGTTCCATAGAGCCTATAGCTGAAGAGATGCAAGGTCTAGTTATAACATGGATTAATTATCCAGAGTGGAATATGATCATGTCCCTGGTTGAGTATTTGTCATCTATGACCCTGTAAATTTGTTTACTTAATTACTCATGCAGTAATTTCAGTAAAGGACTGCTGGTTTTATAAGCTTGGCAATAGATGGCAAAAACATAGACCTATGCCAGAAAAGTCCTAACTACAGATATAACTTAGAATCATAGAACTATCATGTAATCATATAATATAATGAATTGGAAGGGACCCACAAAGATCATCAAAGTCCAAGTCCTGACCCTGCACAGATCAAACCCAAGAATCACACCATGTACCTGAGAGGATTGTCTGAATGTTTCTCGAGTTCTGTCAGTTTTGGTTGCCATGACCATTTCCCTGGGGAGCCTGTTGACCCTGAGATTAGCTCAGTTGGTTAGCCATTAGTTAGTTGGTAATAATGCCAAGGTCATGGGTTCAGTTCCTGTCAGTCCCTGTACAGGTGTACAGGACTAAATTAATTTAAGAGTTGGACTCACTGATCCTTGTGAGTCCCTTCCAGCTCAGAATATTCTGTGAAGTCTGTGAAGTTCCAGTGCCCGACTATCCTCCGGGTGAAGAACCTAACCTCCCCAACACATCTTCATACCATTCCCTCATCATCCTTGAGTCCTGTCACTGTCTCGCCAGAGAGAAGAGATCAGTGCCTGTACCTCCACTTCTCCTTGGAAGAGGCTTTAGACCATGATGTGGTCTTGCCACAGCCTTTTTTCCTTTAGGCTGAACAGACCAAGTGACCTTGACCACTCTTTGTATGGCTTCCCCTCAGGGCCCTTCACCATCTTCCTAGCCCTCTTTTGAACACTCTCACATAGATTAATATCCTTCTTATATTGTGAAGCCCAAAACTGCACACAGTACTCAAGGTGAGGCCATACCAGTGCAGAATAGAGTTGGACAATCACCTCCTTTGACCGGCTGATGCCCCCCTGGACACAACTGGCCCTTCTGTCTCCAGGGCTCTGCTGAATCATATTCAACTTGCTGTCAACCAGGACTCCCAGGTCCCTTTCTGCACTGCTGCTTTCCAGCAGCAGTCCCCCAGTCTGGATATACATCCAGGGTTGTCCTGTAGTATTCACAGTTAACATCTGGCAAGTTGAAGTCCACATAAGGACAAGAACAGTTGATTTAGAGGTCTCTCTTAGTTCATTAAAGAATAATTTGCGAGTGTTGACAGCCTGGTTGTGTGTAGACTCCCATGACAACATCTGCTTTATGCGTATTCCTTAATCCAAAGGCTCTTAACATGCCATAATGTCCAGGTTTTGGCCAGGACAGGGTTAATTTTTTTGCAGCAGCTGGGAGGAGGTGTGGCTAAGGCCCATATGTTTTTTTATACCACCTGAGCAGAAAGGGACTCACTTCAGAGGAGAAGGGCAGGGCTTCTGGTCATGAAAACTGCCCTGGGTTGGGTCAGGGTTGGGTCAGGCTCTGAGGTGAACATTTTGCATGTATATCACCCCTCCCTTTTGTACACTTTTGTTATTAATATTGTTGCTGTTACTGTTTGTTTTCTTTTCTCATTGCTGTTTCTAGTAAATTGTTCTTATCTCAACCCATGATCTTTGCCTTTTATGCCTCCAATTCCCAATTCCATCCCCCCACAACAGGAAGGGAAAACGGGGTTGGAGGGTGGGCAGGGAGCAAAAGAGTGGCAGTAAGGTTTAGGAGAGTCTTTGTGAGGGCATTTAATTGGAGTGTACCATTCCTAAACCATGAAACATAATCAACTGCAAGTTCCACAACCCCTCCGCCCCCCATAGTCTCCCACCTCACCTGCCTTGCCTATCCCTCCTGAAGAGTGTGTAACCCTCCATCCTGGTACACTAGTCACAGCACTCATTCCACTAGGTTTTGGTTATACCAAGGATGTCATATTTCTGGGACTGAGTCAAGGCTTCTAGCTCCTCTTGCTTGTTCCTCATGCTGCATATGTTGCATGTAGGAACATTACAAATATTGTTCCTTGCACCCAGTGTCTCATGAAGCAGACTGAAGGATCTCACTAGCATGCACTTCCTCAGACTTTGGCATGTCATCCCATTGCTGGTGTGTCATCCCAGGTGAGCCTGATTTTTTTCCCTTTCACTCTTCCAGTGTAGTTTAAAGCTCTATTGGTCAGCCCTTCTAACTCCTGCACAAAAATCCTTTTCCCTTTCTGAAAAGGATGCATCCCATCAGATTGAAAAACCCGAGGTTCCCCCAATGACACATCCTCAGAGCCATCTGTTGACCAGTTGGGTCTGCCTATTCCTTTCGATATTCTTCCCTGCTACCAGAAGGATTGAAGAAAACACTAGCTGTCCTCCTGAGCCTTCAAACAATTGCTCTAAGGTCCTGAAATCTCTTTTGATCACCATTGGACTTCTCTTTGCTACCTCATCCCTGTGGATATGAACAGCAGATACTAATTAGAGGGCTGTACTAAACTAGAGAGTTTTCTTTCTAGAGAGTCCCTTTCCCAGACCCGAGATACACCAGTCTTCCCTATGGGTTAGGTCTGGTTGGCATACTGGGCCCTTGGTTTCACCTCAGAAGGGAGTCACCTGTGAAAATTACCTTTCTTTTTTATTTGACAGAGGTGGTCATAATGCAGAGGGTAGGTTATCTTACCCTAGATGACCCTTCCAATCCCCAAAAGACCTTCATCTGCATCTTCAGTTATCAGTCCATCCAGTTCCAGGGCCTCATACCTGTTGTATCAGGGCACCTGGGAAGGTCAGGAAGGCTGGGAGGGGATTTACATGCCCCCTCTAAGTAGAAATTAATCTACTTCCATTTTCCCTCATCTCTTAGGCCCCTCCTTCTGCCTGGTGATGAGAGGGTAGGGGATCCTTTCTTTCTTTTGTCATGGTTGGCTGGTGTATCCATCTCAGGGATATGAGGGCACCAGTCCATCTCCTTGTCTGGTGCTCATCAGCCTGAAAAACTCCTCATGAAGCTCTGCTAGCACACTGAGCAACTCTTCTACCTGGGCACATCTCCCAGAGGTGCTCTCGCTGCTGCCATCAGACACTGACTGGAAACATGCTGTTAATCAGTTAAATTTCTTTTAAGAATGAAATTAGCCTCACAGTCTCAGTGTCAGAGCTCCATGGTCCTGCCTTGTTAAAGGCTCCCAGAGTCCTTGGGAAAATAGTTCCATTGGGAGTGGAAGCACTCATAGAACTTCCAGTTTGCTGCAACTTTATTTTGTTCTACAGTCCTCTCTTCCAATATCAGAGGAAAATGGTTGTGTTTTACCATGATGTCTGGTTTCCATGGTTACCTATATAAAAGGCAGATATTCAGTAGTTATTCAATAACTAGGTAAAGTTGACTGACAACTAAGTGGTGGATTTTACCTAGTTTAGAAAAAATGAATAAATTTATGAAACCCCTATTTTTGAATGCTAGAATGGTTTTTCCCTTGAGAATTGCTACTTCATTGATACAAAGAACTGTTTAGGGGACAATTTCAAGCCACTGTGTTAAAAATTTATGAGTGTTTCATGTATTTTCAAATTAAGACACAGAATTTTCTACTGAAAGCATACTACAACCATGATCTGTCATTCATACAATGAGGTACACTGTGTGGCACTGTCTCCAAATGATAGGTTCTGGTATGCTACAGATTTTTTTTTACCAGTGCTTGTGAACTATATGGGTTTCCTGTACAGTCAGTGCCTGTGGTAAGAGAAGGAGAGCAGGAGCATTTCATGTGAGCGAGTCATTTGGAAAGGTTAAAACATAGGTGACAAAGATAGAGATATTAGAAATACATTTTGATGGTTGTTGTTTGAGAGATGTAATATAAATTTTGTTCATAGAAGAAAAAGATGAAGCACAAAATTCCACTATCTGTACAGCATACCTTTTTAGAAATACGTCATTGCACACATACAAGTTAGGTTTTTTAATGATTATTACAGTATTTTATGTTTTATATGAAATTAGACTCCACAATACTGGAATCCATAGTGTGTCAGGAAATAATATAGTCTGATGACCCAGGGTTTACCATAACTGATTTAATTTCCTGGATCAATTATTCAAAATCCAACTTCTGACAATAATCAGTACTTTATACCAGAGAAGGCCAGTAAATTTGCCAGCAGCGCATTTACTGAGTTATGACATGTTATAGACATAGGGACTCTTTAGGTGATAGGTCTAAAGTAAAAATATCAATTTAAAAGTAGGTTTTTATCAGTGAAATTTACCCTGTCTAATAACAGTTTATTAGTATTTGATTTTTAAATTGTTGCAGAAGTTTCTTTAACGTGTTTGTTCGTTTTTAAATTTTATTATTGTCAGCTGTACTAACTTTCAAGTGTTGTACTTCAATACATACCAAACCTTACCTTTCAGTGAGGAATGAGAAAGCAAGACTTCACAATTCCTAAAATCTATCTCACAAATATTTTAATTGTACAAAAATGTTCAGCACTGGGTAGGTGTCAGAAAGGAGGAGGGGAGGGGAGATTGAGAAAGTTTTGTATAATCTCTGATTGCTTTCTGTAGATTGGCAGATTGATGTGGTTTGGGGCAGAGGTGAATTGTGGATGTTTGGACATTATTAAACAAGTTGTCAACTTGTTGATAAAGTTTCAGGTATTGAAACTTTATTGAAACCAAGCCCACTATGAAGGCATTTTGAACAACTAGCAAACCTACTGCAATCAGACAGACTAAAGATTGGCTATCTAGTCTCTCTGAACTCCTATGAAGTGTTTCCATATTTGATCTGTGTTTAATAAAATAAATATAAAATTTGGAGTAATTGCCTGACTGTGTTCAGCTAAATATTAATTTTATGCTTTTTAATTAATGACATATTCCATTTCTATCATCTTTTTTCACAGCAAAGTTTTGTGGTGACCCTGGAGTACCTGCTCAAGGGAAAAGAGAAGGTAAAAGCTTCATCTATCAGTCAGAAGTCTCTTTCAGCTGCAATCCTCCTTTTGTTTTGGTTGGCTCCAGCACCAGGATTTGCCAAGCAGACGGCACATGGAGTGGGTCTTCTCCTCGATGTATAGGTATGGTTAAACTCATGTATTGAAATTTTTTTAAATGCTTATTATTCCTTTTCTAGATAAAGAACTCAATCTAGGAGTTTTCAGTTATTTTAAATTAACCTGGAGTTATTCTGTACTCTGTAAGAATCAAGTCACTTTATTCTTGTCTTTGTGTTGACTTATTGCATGTTGTTGAACAAGGTTAATGTTGTGATACATTCATGTATTTAATTAAAATGCTGTAATTTGTTTTGTCTTTAATGTATTGTAATTTTTTTTAAGAACCTACTCGCACAGCATGTGAAAATCCAGGAGTCCCAAGACATGGGTCACAAAACAACACATTTGGCTATCAGGTAGAGTATACTATTTTTTATAAACTTCCACATTAAAATACTTTTATACTACCTCAAAGTCTAGAAGCTTCTGGTTATAGGTTCAGAAACTTCTTGTGTAAGAGCTCTTTGCTGCAGTGTTACTGTTTCCTTATTTCTAGCTGTTGGATTACACTGACCTTGTGTCCATATTAGCAATGAAAAACTGGTGATCAAGTTCTGCTTGAAGCCTTGAAGGCTTTCAGTATCTCCTTCAGTATCTCCTGCCATATATATATAAGTACTCCCTAAAATTTATCAATTAGGCTTTTTCTGCTTAAAAATGTGTATACTGTGTGCCAAATTACTAATGCAGATGTACTCTAAAAAGTAGAATTTTTATTTTCCTGAGAACAATTGTGTTGATACACTGGTTTTGGAACCACAAATGAATTACAGAGTCATGGAAGCTGTTGGACTCCTCTGGAAACCTCCTAGTACAACCCTCCTTCTCAAAGTAGGATCTGCTAGAACAGGTTTATCAGGGCTGTGTCCAGGTGGTTTTGAATATTTCCAAGGATGGAGACTTGACAGTGTGTCTGGGCAATCTATTACAAGTTGATCACCCTTAGAGTGAAAATGAACATATCTTTCTTAAAGAGAATTGCCTATGTTTGAATTTCTACTTATTTCCTTATTTCCTGTCATTGGGCACCACTGAAGAAAAATCTATCACTGTTGCCTGTCCTGCCCCCAGGTTTTTTTACAGACTGGATAATCCCAGCTCTTTCACCTACTCCTTGTGTTCCAGATGCTCTAGTCCCTTAATTACCTTTGTGGCCCATCACTTGACTCAATGTAGTACTGTCCATGTCTCTCTGGCACTGGCAAGCCCAGCAATGGACCCAGCACTCATTTGTGTCTCACCAGGGCTGAGCAGAGAGGAAGCACTTCCCTTGACCTGTTGTCAATGCTTTTCCTGATGCATCCCAGGAGACTGTTGGCCACGTTTTCTACAAGGCTGTGTTGTGGCAAATGGTGTTTGCATATGTTTCTGTTGGAAAAAGAATTGTAAAATTGAAAATGATTTTGAACTTCTTATTTTCCAATTCACACAAAACAGTCATGTCAGTGAGACATTTTCATGAGTGAATGGTTTACAGATGCAAAAATGCACTCTATAATTTGCTAGGAATTTTGCAAACAAAGAGAGAACCTATTCTATCCTGCTACATCCATGTTTGATGTCCGGGTGGAAAGCTCCAGATCTATGAGAAGGACTGGACAGAAGAGTACAGTAGCAGCTCCACAGATGTATGAGGTGCCTGTCTAATAGCAGGAGAATAAAATCTGCAGATTGCTAGAAATGCAAGAAAGGGTCAAGTGAAATTTAAACAAATTTACAAAATCTGGTTAGTTTTTAAAAGCAAGGATTGTAGCTAAAGACTTTTCAAAGTTCCATGGCTAAAAATTTCTTTGGTTTATCCTTTTTGGTGGCCATTATGCAGTACTACTCCTGTTTAGTGATTATTTTAGCAATATTTAGGTTTTCAGATTGTACTAGATCACAATCATATTTAAGTGAAATTAAAATTGTCTCAGTTTTCTCTAGGGACTGGAGTGCTATTTCATGCCAAGATAGAATACGCAGGAATAGTCTAAGGTTAACTTCCTTTGGTTATAATACAATATTATGCTAGAGGGCAACTCTTTATCCAACTATATAACAAATAAATCATCGTAATGAACATTTTCTATGATTTTATCGTCACAGTTTCTCTTGCATATTAATGAGCTTTCTCACCTTGACAAAGCTAATGCAGTCTTTCTCATTTGTTGTGTAGTTGTAGTTGTGAGTAAAAGCATCATTTACAGAGAGCATGAAAATATCAGGCAAAATGTCAATTGAAAAATCATTTCTAAAAGAAGTGTACCTCTTCGCAGAATGTACAACCTTGTAAATTCTAAAAAAAAAATAAATTGTAAACAGCTGTAAGGTTAGTGCCTAGCATATTTAAGCTATACGAGCTATAGTCTCCTTACCTAGCCAGCAACTTTTGCTCACGCTCACATGTAGTAACTAAACATGCAATTTCTGGTTATCTAAGTAAGATTGCTTAGTTAATACAGAACGGGGTAAAAGTATCATTCATACAGATGAAGCTGCGAAACAACAGTGAAAATGATTGCTTCTAGACAAGTTATTGTCCATAGATCCCAAAAAGAAATTGCATTATCATATATACTATAATGTTGCGATTCATTTAAACCACAAAAATATTATAAATTAATTTATATTATGCTATAATTAACTTCCTGCATGAATGGGATAATAGTGACTTTTGCTTTTATCCATAGTAGAAAGGTAAAGAATAATTCTAAATTGTTCCAAAATACTAAAGATGAGATGGCTTTGATTCTCATTTGTCTGATAGATCCAATTATCTACCATTTAAAACAGCAGAACAAAAGAACTTACATAAAATTAAGCAAAATGTTGCATTTGCAATTGGTAAATGCGTAATAAGGAGTTGTTATTGCTGAATATATGATAGTTTTCTGACCAGCACAGGGTGAGGAGGTTTTTGTTTTGTTTGTTTGGGGTTTTTTTGTTTCTGTTTTTGATGGGGGTTTTGTTTGTTTGGGGTTTTTTTGTTGTTTGGGGGTTTTGTTGTGGTTTTTTGTTTGTTTGGAGTTTTGGTTGTTGTTGTTGTTGTTGTTTGGTTGTTTGTTTGTTTTGACTCTCTTAAATACTTCGTATTTCAACTAATATTCATAGGGTCACTTAATTGACTTAATTGTCAGGGTTTAAATTTATGTCTCTGTCCCATTTAAAAAATAAAAATAAATCAAGCTTTGAAAGTTCAGGCAAATACAACATAGTTCCTGGCTTGACTTAAAGGTGTATCTAAACCTGACCTCCTGGAACCTACACTAACAAAAGCACAAATATCACCATGTCACATTTGAATGGTATTTCAGCTATTAAATGGGGATTTTGTAGAAAAAGAGGCAACAGAATTTTGTATGAATTTTATTGTTCAGTATTGAATTCTTTGGGCAGAAGCAGATCACGTTCCTGTGTGTTCAAATGACATCAAAATACCAATTTAGTGCTCCTTGGATATGGGGCATGGCATGTAAATTAGTAGCATCACCTGCTTTAATTTTTATGAATACATACTTCTAGAATGTTAACTTCCATCTAGCATTTTTTATTTGACAGATCTATCTTAACAGTGTGTCACAATGGAGACAAAATACCTTTAGAACTCAGTGAATACTGACTTCAACTGTAATCTGGAAAATAAATTGCTCCTTGGAAAGAAACTGTTGGGTTTGAAATATTTCTTTGGGTATATTGCTAGTAATATAGAAAATTGCTTATAGCACTTTCACCATGAGCTGTTGTAACACAAGATACTACTGAACTGAAGAAGCAGTTTAGGACTGCTCAGAGCAGTCAGTCAAATATGTAAGATTTATTTCTTCTCATATTTTTCCAATATATGTTTTTTTTAGAAATTCAGCTATTTTCCCTACATTAAGGCCTAAATTGAGCAAAAGAGTTGTCTGAATTTAGAAAGGAAAATAGACACATTACAGTAGTGGTAGCCCTGTACTAGCTCTTGATTTCTATTTTATGAAATACCATATGAAACTTGATCTGCAGATGCTGAGCAACCTTGCAAATAATCTACTTCTGTTAATGTAATGCTTATAAAATCTTCAGTGTTGATTGAATTGTAGGATAAAATTCCAAGAGAAATGCTCTACTACCACAGTATAACTGTCTCCATTAGCAGAGTTGGCACCATCACTGCATCAATGAAAATGTAATTTAAGCCTTATCAGACACCATGTAATTTTCCTGGTTTCTTCTGCTGCTCATGGTCCTGAGGTCTCTGGTGTCAGTGAGGTAGTTTAGTGTCACAGTCTGGAGTGCTTCACTGGCAAGAACGTGATTTTTCCTTTTTTTGCACACCACTGACACTGCAACCCCACACTGTATTTCAATCTACACAATAAGATACATTTCACTTGTGTTAGATACTTCTTTTTTTACTCCAGAAACCTGATTCTGTCCAGTGATCATGAGTGAGTTGTTCACAGCAATGAGTTCTCCAGGGCCAAGCCTGTGTTGCATCTCTTATCGTAGTCACACCTGTAGTTTTCTTCACAGCATCCCTTTGTCTCCATTTCTCAAGGGTTTTGCTATCATTCCGGCACCAGGCCTGTATTTCTCTGTACCACATCACATTAGTGGAAAATACCTCATTCTGTACATGGTAGATTCTTTTTTTTTACTGCTATGAGTAGCAGTAAAACTGTGGTTGTACCATTACAAAGATCAAGAAAAGCACAAAAACTAGTCATAGCCACCTGATCACAATAAAATTGGGTTTTACAGCTAAATCGAGTTTAAAAAAAACAAACCAAAACCAAATACAAAATTTCAAGCAGTTCAAGACATTTTCAGACAAAGGAAACCTGACAAGCCTCTGCTTAGAAGTCTTGGTAACTCAAAACCCTGTAACTAATAATGGGAATTATCTAGTACTGGGCTACCAAACTATAGACATAGCAAAGACTTAATGAGGTGTGTTTTCATTCACTTAAAATGTGATCCTAAAAGTTAGTGAATAGAAATAACTGACATTCCTTTGGCTTTTCAATCTTTTAACATGAATTGCTGGAGTTGAAAAGTTTATTAGAGTATCTTCAGAATCTCTGGTAAACTGAAATCTAAGGAAAACCTTGATTGTAGAGTAACTCAACAGAATTATCTTCTATTCCTACAAGACATATAAGAAATAATAAAGATAATACCTTATTATTATTTTGGTAATTCTTATACATTATTATGATATTATTTGGTGAAAAATTATCTGGGATACTTTATAACCAGATGCAGGTTGATATTTATGCATTTTCTTCTCAGACTGCTATTTCTCCTGTTCAAGAATAATAAATATATGGTCTTTGGGTTTTAGCAAAAAAAAGTTAGCAATGTTGATTGGGGAATATCCAAACCATAACTGACACTACAGAAAAAGCTAGGATAGGATCAAGCGTTATCAAGGAAAATTTTTTTTTTGGGACTGGATGCAAACATTGTTGCATGTAGAACAGTTCTTCCCTAACACCAGAGTACTAATGCTTCTATTCAAGCTGTAGAACAAAAAATTAAAACAAATCAGAAAATCTCAAGACTGGGAATCTTTTAAGAGCATAGAATCCTGTATTGTAGTGCCACCTGGTGTCCCCGATGTAAAAATATTGCAAAACAGACTTCATGAAATATTTTAAAATTACTTTTATTTGTTTAATAATTATTATACATAAACTAAATAATTAGCATAATATATTAATTATTGCATATTGCTTGCAATTTTTTTCTCATTTATTCATTGTCTTGAATGACAGCAACTTTAAAACATCCCTTGGGCAACTGTTGCTTTTTTGGTGCTACTTTGAGGCTTACACATATAACGGTTGTGTTTCTTGTGAAATCATAGATTAATAAAATCATAGAATCATAGAATGATGGAATAGTTTGGGTTTGAAGGGACCTTAAAGATATTTACTTTCAGCCGACCTGCTCTGGACAGGGACACCTTTCACTAGACCAGGCTGCTCAAAGCCCCTTCCATCCTCAACTTGAGCATTTCCAGGGATGGGGCATCAGCAACTTCTCTGGAAAACCTTTCCAGTGCCTCACAACCCTCACAACAAAGAATTTCCTCCTAATATCTAATATAAACCTACTCTCTTTCGGTTTGAAACCATTCCCCCTTGTCCTGTGACTTCATGCTCTTGTAAAAACTCTCTCTCACTTTGTAGGCTCCCTTCAGGTACTGGAAGGCTGTAATTAGGTCACGCTGAAGCCTTCTTTTTTCCAGGCTGAACAAACCCAATTCTCTCAGCCTTTCCTTGTATGAGAGATGCTCCTACACATAATCATGTGGGTGGCTCTCCTCTGAACTCATTCCAACAGATCCATATCTTTCTCTGCTAAGGGCTCCATAGCTGAATGCAGCATTCCAGGTGGGGTCTCACCAGAGCAGAGTAGAGGGACAGAATCACCTCCCTCGACCTACTGCCCACACTGCTTTTGATGTAGCCCAGGATGCAATTGGCTTCTGGGCTGTAAGTGCCCACTGCCAGCTCGTGTCCAGCCTCTCATCCGTCAGCACTCCCAAATCCTTCTTGGAAGGGCTGCTCTTGATCTATTCATCCCTCAGCTTGTATCGGTACTGGGGGTTGCCCTGACCCAGATGCAACACCTTTCACTTTCTCTAATAAAACCTCATGAAATTCCTCTGGGCCCACTTCTCAGGCTTGTCCAGGTCCCTCTGGATGACATCCCATTCTTCAGGAGTGTCAATCACACCACTCAGCTTAGTGTCATCTGTAAATTTGCTGAGAGTGCACTCAATCCCTTCATCTATATTATTAATGGAGATATTAAATAATATTGGTCCCAGTACGGACCCTTGAGGAACACCACTTGTCACTGATGTTCCTTGTGACTCTGAGTCATTGACCACTACCCTCTGGAGGCAACGGTGCAATCACTTTCTTATCCATCTAAAAGTCCACTCATTGAATCCATCTCTCTCCAATTTAGAGAGAAGGATGATGTGGGGGACCGTGGAAAGACCTTACAGAAGTCCAGATAAATGATGTCTTTAACCCTTCCCTTTTCCCCTGATGTAGTCACATGAACACATCTTTCATAAGACTAGTACTTTTTGTAAATAATATATTGTTGATGGTTGTTTTAACTTAGTTCTTTACCAGAAAACAAAACAAAACAAAATACTTCTGTACCTATTTGGTGCAACTTCTAAAACCTGTAGCATTTTACTACTTTGTGCTTAATCATGCAAGTGATTTAGCATATTTTCTTCAAAATCTTTTAAAAGTAATTACATAGTCCAGTGAGCAGAGAAAAGAGCAAAAAATGGGAAATGAATTTTAAATCATATCCTCTGTTGATGAGCTACTATCTGTAGTTCATGGGTTATTATTAAATTTCATTCTGATGAGCAACTTGAACTGAAATGGAATAGCACTATAAAGTTTCAAATGAATACTTGTATCAGTGAAATGCCATTTTCCAGGACTAAACTATCATGAAAGAATCCACATTTTACCTTTGAGCATCAGTCTGAATAAAGTATTATGCATTTAAACAAAATAATGAAAAAAAACAAACCCGAACCAGAACCATAAATGGGCTGTCACAGATAGTTTAAAGGTTTCAACTTCTTGTTTAAACATGAGTTGATAAATATATTAACACAGGTCAGTGCAGAACAGTAGATAAAATCTGTGCACTGTAATATTTGAGTTAACCACTCACAGTATGTAACAAACTGCTCTCTGAATGACATCCTTGTAATCTAATTTCCTTGCTTTTGATAAAAACTAGGTAGTATTTGCATTTTCATCAATTTTACCATGACTGGACATCCTGAACAGGTTATTCCATTTTGTTTGGAATATTTATTATTTCTTCCGAAACTGTAAGAATTCTATTTTCCTTTTTATGCAACACATACCCATAATAAGAATAATAATTAAAAATTATCTCAGATGAATTGCTATTATAATTGTAGTGTGCTTGTGTTCCAGTTTCTATTATCTATGTGGTATAAAGAGCAGTTATTTTTTATCTCCTGTCACCAAAAAACAAAATTAAAACATTATAGGAACATTATAATTTCTGAAGCAGGAGGCAGTGTTGTTGACCAGCCCTATCTGTTCTAATCAAATATTTCTCATTATAACTTGTGAATATATCAAGCATTCCACAATGGGGGGGGTCTAGTTCAGCAAAAGCCCTGTAGAATCTAATACCCATTTCAGCTCTGGAAGTTCCATGGTTTGCTGCAATTTTGCCTAACTGGTTCCTCCTTGGTCCAGAGTTAGAAAGCTGCCATAAACTTTGTTTCCAAAGTCACAAGACCTCAACTGTTCCAGGCCCAAAGCAACACACCAGAGAGACCACAGAAGACGAGGTTTTGATTTTCTTCCAGAGAGGATTATCAGTTTGAGGAGAGAGTAATTTTACTGAGAATGACACATTTTTTTATTTCCTATCAAAATGCTCTTTGAAATTATTTCACTTTCTACAGAAAGAGAATCACAACTTATCAAGTATGTGTTATGTGAAGGAGTGATCAAATTTGGAAAAAAAATCTCAACTGATATTTCCTCATAACAGTAGTACTGTGTTTTCTACTTTTCAACAGGTGGGAAATGTTGTTCAGTTTCAGTGTAA
This sequence comes from Corapipo altera, assembly GCF_003945725.1. Taxonomy (NCBI): domain Eukaryota; kingdom Metazoa; phylum Chordata; class Aves; order Passeriformes; family Pipridae; genus Corapipo; species Corapipo altera. Next base: position 12,894,738 of record NW_020884892.1, read on the forward strand.
AAAAGGGCACCTTCTCCATGGTTCAACAACACGAACATGCCTTCCTGATCTTACATGGAGTGGAATCCAGCCAGAATGTATACGTAAGTAAATGGTAGAACTTTTTCCTATCTTTTTTTTTATTATTTAATCTAGACTATTTAGTTGCAGTAACATTGTTATAAAGTTAATTTATTCTATATGGTTTATTAATTGAAAGTTAATAGAAATTTGCATTACTAGCTTACAACAGCTAGAAATATGATTTTGTGAGTGAATTTTTATACAATACACTATAGAAATAAAAAAAAAAAAAAAAAAAAAAAAAAGAGAGAAAATAAACAGGTCTTCATCCCCAGTCAGTTTCTATCTAAGAGGGTGCAACCCTTCCAATGCACAGAGGAGGTAATGAGAACAGGACATATTGGAAAGCCCTATTCTAAAATATATAGGAAAGCATATAATTAAAGTCAGTTCTGCCAAAGAGTTTGAACTGTTTCTCAACTGAGGAGTCATGGCATTTCAAAAGGGGGAAAATGAGTTGGCAATTGGAAATTTTTGAATCTGAAATAGAAGAAATCTTACTTGAGTATGGAAAGTAGCCCTTCATTTCATAGATCTTTTACACTTTGGTTTACTGAATATATAACATCATGGTTAATTTTTTCAGTTCAGCTAGTCAGCTGTATTTTTTTGGAAATCATCTTACCTTATATGGTTTGACCTTATAGAATCACTTCAGTGAATGGAGAACATATCCCCAGAAGAAAACAGCATTAGAATTATTTCAGTTGATGCTCATGTTAATCTTAAGCAAACAGCAAATCAGTAGCTCAATGTGTTGAAAGGTGAACTCTGCTCTTGGAGATATTCTGTCCTTGAGATGACACATAACTGGCAGATTCTGGTGGTTGTTAAATATATAAGGCTCTTCACATGAGATTAGAAATGGTAATTATTTTTTCTGTCTGATATTAGGACTCACCTTCAATTTCTCCTTGACCTTTCATATTGGTTTTCAACTGACCCATTTATTTACTGTTATTCAATGCTACACAGATATCATAAGTGATATAAATCACATGACATGATTACTTTTAAGTCTGGTATGATGTTTGCTGTTTCTGTTCTCATATGTAGACAATTAATTTTGTTTATGCAAGTGCATTTCAGTCAGTTCTTGGTCCCTTGGAATTGAGAGGTCCATGTTTGAGTGTAGTTACAGGCTTACAGTGATACTTTATATAGTAACTTACAATGTGAATTAAAATATGTTAATGTAATTTTTTATTGATTTCTTTTTACTTTGTTAATTAACTGTCAGAATGGACATAGATTATTTTTTCAGAAATATTTTCCCCATTTTGACTGAAGGATATTTTATCTTTTCTTTGTAGCTCACAGCTGTAAACAACCAGAAACACCAAGTCATGCTAATGTTGCAGGAATGGATCTTCCCTCACTTGGTTATACATTGATTTACACTTGTCAGTCAGGCTTTTTCCTGGCAGGAGGTTCAGAGCACAGAGCCTGTAGGTCTGATGGCACATGGACTGGGAAAGTTCCAGTTTGTGAAGGTAAGTTCTTCTGTTTCCCACTGCACCTGTCATCTATCATATTTCGGTGATTTTCTTTATTTGCGGTTGGCATATGCAGGCCAAGAAGTTGATTGGGCCCAGTCAGCATGTTTTTATGAAACGTAGGTCCTGCTTGACTAACCAAATCTCCTTCTATGACAAAGTGACCAGCTTAGTGGTCACTCAGTACTTGGCACTAGTGAGACCACACCTTGAATAGTGTGTGCACTTTTGGGCCCCTCACTGCAAGAAATGAAGGTGGTGAAGGGTCTGGAGCACAAGTCTTATGAGGAAAGGCTGAGGGAGCTGGGGGTGTTTATCCTGGGGAAAAGGAGGTTCAGAGGAGGCTTTATTGCTCTCTACAACTACCTGGAAAGAGATTGTAGCGAGGTTGGTCTCTTTTCCAAAGTAACAAGCAATGAGAGAAAATGGCCTAAAGTTGTGCCAGGAGAGGTTTAGGCTACCCAGGGAAGAGATGGAGTCATCATTCCTGGAGGTATTCAAAAGATGTGTATATGTGGCATTTAGGGACATGATGTAGTAGAGGGCTTGGTATCATCATGACTGGGCTTCGCGAACAAAGGTTTGGGGAGGTTTGTACCCACGCTTGCTACAAACGCACTGGTGGCTAAAAAGGCCAATATGAGATTGACAAATCCGGTTGCAAAAGGTACAGCAGAAAGACTCCTTAGGTGGTATTGGCAAGACACGATTCTTTCTGCGTTGTCTTTTCTCCTCAAGAGTGATCCTGTGTGAGTTCTCAGAAGTAGCAACATTATAGATGGTGTGTCTCCAGACCTCCCGATTGGAGGCCAGAGTAGACCGGTTATGTTGATCAATGTGGCCAAGACTGAGATGTTGTTTCAGGGAGTCCTTGTGTTTTCTCTTCGGGGCTCCTCTCTTGCAGTAGCCAGTGGCAAGTTCACCATAAAGCACAATCTTAGGGAGATGGTAGTTCTTCATCGTGGAGACGTATCCTGCCCAATGCAGCTGTGTTCTCAGCAAGCAACTGTGTTTTCAGCAAAGAGGGTTTGGTAGTGCTAGGTTAACTATAGGACTTGATGATCTTAGAGATCTTTTCCAACTCAAATGATTCTGTGTTTCTATACTAATATTTGAGAAGGATGCCTGAAGTCCAAGAAGATATCTGAACCACTGTGTGAAATTAAACCATAGGGTTTAGTAACATTTTATATTTTTATGTAAGGAACTGTATGCTACTTGAAAACAAAATGTAACTACTTTGCCCTTGATGTTCCAACCTTTTGGTTTTTTTCTAATTTTTATTACCTACTTTGTCGTAGCAGGACATGAAAAACATCATAGACAAGTCACGGTGAGAAAGGTGGTTTTCATATGCCATAAGAAACATCCTCAAGTATAGGAACTGTTTGGGAATTGATTTTCTGAATAATTAAAGACCTTTTTAGATTACGGTTACCTAATGTTTTAAATGTAGTTATCCCCAGGGCTCTTACAGAGACATTCAAAGCCTCTATACACAAACACTACTACTTGGAAGGAAAATAGGAAATGAATATTTTGTATTACTAAAAAACAGGTGTCCTGGCATTGCATGCCAGGCAAGTGCTGAGTGAAAATAGAGGAGAGCATTGGGAAAGTATTAGAAAGCTAGCAGCCGGGAAGCTTATTACTTGTTGAGTACTTGGAAAGTGTTATGGCAGGCTAAATGTGACTCATGGGTTGTATTTTGATCCAAGAATTTTTTGCTGATGATATTGAAAGAAGTAGCATTAGTTGTACTACCTGATAGTAAGGAAACTTTTTAAAATATTAAGTAGTTGCTATGAGTGTATCTACATTATCATATAACTTAGTTTCCCAATGTCCTGAAAAAATGTTACAGAAATTAAAAATTTTTAGGGTAAGAAGTCTTTATTCTTGCTCCTTAGCAGTGGATGAAGCTAAGAATGAGCAACATATTGCTAAGTCTTAACTCTAATTGGGAAAAGTAAAACATTTCTTAAATAATCTTAGTTTTGCCTATACAGAGAGGTGAAATCTCTCTCCTGTGGAATAGAGAAGAGCACTGGCTCAGATTGTTCATCTCTTATTGTGAACTTCACAAAAGTAACTTGGAAATGGATGAAAAGAAATAAAGTATTTGGAGCTGAGAGCTCTAAAAAGATATTTAGGGGAATTAAACTGGAATTTGATACTTTAAATGCAAAATTGAAGTCCTACTCAGAAAATATCTTGACCTAGAAACTTAAACTTCATAGATAACTGGTTTTAGTGTTGGATTTTTATGTAACATTTGTATTTAAATGTTATTTTGTATTTAAAATTTATGTTCTGAACTTGACTAGAAATTTATTCAACTTGACAAGGTTGATTGTCTCACCTTTTTATGATAAAGCCTAATTGGAAAGTATGATCCAGATATTTCTAACCTAAACTTAATGCAGTCAGAAAGCAAATGCTATTGAACCGTGCCCTCAAGGTCAACAATGTACAGTGAAATTCAGTAAGTTTCTTTCAAAACAGAGAAGAAAGAGAGGTTAATCAATCAGTAGTAACAGTCCATGAGCACTTCAGGTTGAATTTCAACCCCTGCCCTTGCTTATTTATGTTTTTAACATACATGATAAGAAAAGACCTTTTGAAAAAAATAAAATTTATTATCAAGAAAAATATTCTCAGTCCTTCTTGCTAAAGTTTCCTTTTAATGCAGAAAAATACTCCACTCAGGGGAAAAGTAGTTTCCTTTCCTGTGTAGCTTTTTAGAGCATGGATCAGGGAGAAAAGGTATGGCTTCAGACCCTAGACCTAAAATACAAAATATTGAAATCACCGTTAGAGCCAGGAATTGAACCTAGTGCTGCATGAGAGTATTTTACATTAGGAGACAGAACTATGTGTCTTCTTTATGTTCCAGTGAATCCAAATTAGTTTCAGGAAAATAAAATAGCTTCATCTACAGGAAATTACACTGTCCTATGGCATTTATTTCATCATCTTCAGTAGTGGGAGAGTTCCTGCTCTAAGCAGAGAAGATATTAAATTCTCCATCTTGCAGTTCTCCTATCACCTGAGCAGCTGGAGATACTGTGGACAGCTTTGTTTCTTTTTTTCTGTTGTTATTCTTTGAAGAAATCTTCTCTTTTGATATTGAGAGATTAAGCCAGCATCTATGGGTTTTCAGTCTCAAACACAAGATGTCTCACTCATACTATTAGAAGATAATTAAGTCCTGGAAAGAAACATGATTTGAAGCACCCTTCTTATGTGCGTCTTCACTGTTTGGTGTTACCTTGCTTCCAGTTAAAGTACTGTTCATAGTTCCTGATCTAAGTGACATGAGAGGCATTAGATGATATATTAGAAGGGATCTCACATATTACGTGCATAGTCCAGGACTGTAAATTCTGAAACATGGATTCTGAACTGAAACCCTGCACTGTTTGACTACTGCAAATTACTTACTAGCATCCAGGTGACTGACTTAGGACAAAATGTGGCAACAGAAGAAATCTTTGGTAGAGTGTTCCTCTGATACTAAGGCTTGATACTGACTGAAATCTCATTCATATTTGAGTTTGAAACATCATCTTATATGTTTTTTAGCAAATAAATTCCATTATGGGAATTAGTCTTCATTTCTGAGTAATGTTTTACTACTCATTTATCTTTGTCATTCATTCTTTCTAACAGCTGGTTCCAAAATATTAGTGAAGGATCCCAGACCAGCTTTGGGAACACCAAGTCCCAAACTAAGTGGTAAGTACTTCAAGGTATATATAGTTTTAAACAATTTTTATAGAAAAGACAATGAGGAGCAGTTTAGTGGGATTGGACTGAGTGGCTTAAGATGAATAAAGGGTATTATATTAGGCACTAGATTAAAAAACAAATTAGTTAAATTGTTCCCCAATGTTTGAGTTCATCTAGCTTATGTGATATAATTTATATCTGTATACAATTTCTGTTGTGTTTCACTGTAGTTACTGTTCTGTGTAATATCCTATGCAATTTACCCATTCAGAAATTATCCTACTGATGCAGAAATAATTTAAAAAATGTTTCACAGTTTTTTTTCACAGTCTTGCACTTCTTTTATATATTGCTAATTTAAATTGCTTTACCTAAATACTTAGTGTTAGCTTTCAACTTGCCTTCCAAAAAAGTTAATTTTAGTTGACACAAGGTAATCTCTCAAATTCTGCCTAAAGTCTCCAGTTTTAACAGATTTGCTGAAGAAGGCTGTCTTTGGATGTCCTGACTAGAGAAACCTTTCTCTGTCCACTGAAGAGATTTTTTGAAAAGAACAGTCTCCTTAACTAAAATTAACCTTTGATTATAAACCTATTGAATTTCTGCCAATAATGAATAAGATTTAAGAGTAGTTCCTTAGAATACGGGGACTTGGGGGACTTTTTTTTTTTTTTTTTAATTTTTTGCACTACTTCAAAACTGTGTTTGTCAATGATGTAGAGCTGCATGGTAGTCATCAGTTTTGTCATTCAGAAAATATTAATTCATTTTGTGCAATCCCAATTACCTGCAAGATCAGTTTTCCTAAAAGTAGGGAAATAAATTTCAGGCAGGTCACAAATCAACAACATCAGACCATTTGCATCATGCAATTTCTTTCCTTACAGTTTGCAGGTCCAGTATCTATATGTTTTGTCAAAAAACATATGCATATATATATATATATATATATATATATATATATATATATATATATATGAATACACAGATAAAAACCTAGGAAAGCTCTTTTACCCTCCATGGGGAAGACAACTTGTCTTTGTGATGAAGGAAAATTGTGGTCGTTCTGGTGTGCCCCAGTCTTGAATTTAGAACCATTCTGAGAGAGAAAGGAGCAAATATTATTCTGTGCTTGTCTGACATGAGATACCAGTGCACGCACAAACCTTTAAGCTCAGTGTGAGTTACTCCAAATAATGCGAAAGTGCTGATTTTAAATAGTGATTGTTATAGGGCTAAATTTGCTACATTACCTTAGAAAGTGTAATAAACCCATACTAAATCACCTTCCATTTCATTGGTTAAATGGAATCTCATGCTAAGATTTTAAAGATTTGCATGTATTTGTTTTTGCTGGGTGGGTGACTTTTTGTTGTTTTGGTGAGGTTCTCAGTCGCTGGAATAGCATTACTTAAATTAATAACTTTTCAGGTTGATAATGATAAATGTGAAATGTAAAGGTATAAATTTAGCATATTTGTTCTCTGCCCTGCAGACTATGATCTGGTTTTAATTTTAAATTAGAGAATTTATTTTTTCTCCTGGTGAAGTTCATAATGTTTTTAAGCATTTTAAGAAAAGGCAACATTTCTTATATAAATTTTTCATTAGAAAAAGTGACTGGGTAATAAAGAAAATGCTTATAACATTCTAGTGTCATATAAATATGTTTATGAAAATGGTGATATCTAAACTGATATTAATTTCTACAAAATTCAATGCTAGCTGCATGTTCCTAGCTGTCTGTGCTGGTATAGAAAAGATTCTACAGGGAGAGGAATAAGAATTTCTGGTTAAAGCTGTTAGATTTTATGGAGTTGGTTTAATTTTAAGACAGGTCCATATTTGAGGAAAAAAACAAATGAGGGTATAGTTGTGCTTGTGCTCTTCAGTACAAACACATTTCTTTCATTAAAGTTCATACCAGGTTTCTGTGCTTTATATGCAAAAATTATACCTCCTGGCCTTAAAAACAGAAAGAGCAAAGGAAAGAAAATGCTCATATTTGTCACACATTTTGTTGGATATTTGACTTTGAAAGTACTAAATATTGCAATTTGTATTGAAACATGTTTATGTCTTTATAGTTCCTGATGATGTATTTGCCCAAAATTATATATGGAAAGGATCTTACAATTACAAAAGCAAGAAACAACCCATGACTTTGACAGTCACCAGTTTCAATGCAACTTCAGGAAGAGTAAATGCAACACTTACAAACAGCAATATGGAATTGCTGCTATCAGGTATGGCCTAAGAAATAGAAATTTCCTTTTTTTTTTTGTGCTTTATATACATTGGTTCACTGTAACTTTATGCATAACACTTAAACTTTTAACATCTTCTGGAAACTTTCTTAGCTTATCAAAGAAATTTTCATTGTATTTCAGTGCCATTTCAAAGGTAGAGATTTTCCCACCTTTTCTTTCTTTCCCTCCCTTTTTTTTGTTTTAGTTTCCCAAGTTTTTATTATATTTGGAGTTAATAGTCAATAAGGAGTAAAAGAATAATCCTAATTCTCATGCTAATTCTTTAAATATTATAAATAAACTGAAATTGCTGTTCCTGAGATTTTATTATTATTAATTTTAAAATTTCTCTACTGTAACCTATTAATGAGTAATTGTCAATATGATGAGATTGATATGTGTTGATCTAGAAAGCCAGAGATACCTACTGAACATGGAAAGAAAGTAGAAATGACACTTTTTAGATTATCTTTCATTTTCTCTCATCCTACCTCTTGCTACTTGAGAAAAGCAACCAAAACCCACCTTGCTCCAACCTCCTTTCAGGTAGTTGAAGACAGGACATGGTCTCCCTTCAGTCTCCATTTTTTTCTAAACTAAACAACCATTCCCTCATTCTCCTCATAAGACTTGTGCTCTAGACCCTTTTCCAGCTCCTTTCTCTGGACATGCTGCAGCACTTCAACGTATGTCTTGTAGGAGCCCAAAACCGAACACAGGATTCGAGGTGCGGCCACACCAGTGCTGAGTACAAGAGGTCAATCACTTCCTTGGTTCTGCTGGCCCCACTATTTTTTATATAAGCCAGGATGCCAGGCCTTCTTGGCCACCTGGGAACACTGCTGGCTCATGTTCAACCACTGTTGACCAGCACCCCCAGGTCCTTATAAGCCTGTAGTGTTACCTGGTGTTACTGGGACCCAAGTGCAAGGCCCATTGATACGACCTGTCCAGATCCCTCTTCAGAGCCTTCCTACCCTCCAGTAGATCAACACCTCTGCCCAAATTAGTGTCATCTGGAAACTGACTGAGGGTGCTCTCGATCCCCTCGTCCAGATCGTTGATAATGATATTAAACAGGACTTGCCTGGGGAACACCAGTTGTGACCAACCACCAACTGGATGTAACTTCAATCAACACAACTCTCTGGGCTCATCCGTCCAGCAAGTTTTTTACTCCGAGTCCACCTGTCCAACCCATGAACAGTCAGTTTCTCCAGAGGAATGCTGTGGGAAATGGCATCAAAAGCTTTACCAAAGTCCAATTAGACAGCATCCACAGCCTTTCCTTCATCCGCTGAGGCACCTTATCATAGGAGACCAGGTTAGTCAGGCAGGATCTGCCTTTCGTAAACCTAGACCTGATACACTGGTTGTCCTGCACATGCCATGTGATGGCATTCAAGATGACCTGCTCAGTAACTTTCTGTGGCACTAAGGTCAAGCTGACAGGACTGTACTTCCCTAGATCCCCCTTCTGGCTCTACTTTTAGACAGACATCACATTTGCTACCTGCAGTCAACTGGGACATCCCAGGTTAGCCAGGACTGCTGGTAAATGATTGAAAGTGGTTTAGGGAGCATTTGGGTGAATCCCATCCGGCCCCAAAGACTTGTGTGTGTCTAAGTGGTGGAGCAGATTGCTGACCGTTTCCCCTTGAAGTCCCCTTGGGGACATCAGTTTGCTCCCCATGTCTGACTTCCAGCTCAACAGGCTGGCTACCCAGAGACATAGATTGCCTCATGCTGTGGCTGCAGAAGAAGTCCTTGCATGCAATGTTGCTTTGTGATATTCCACAGTCTCTGCCATTCACAGCACTGTTGTCATGGTTATGTTGGCACAGTAGGCACAGTTCTCTGTGCTGTAAACCATCAGCAGAAACTACAGATATGACTGAAAAGATACTAGAAATGTTTGGATTTAAAGTTTGGGGAGGATTTTTTGTTGTCGTTGTGGGTTTTTGTTGTTGTTGTTGTTGGTTTTTTTCCGAATCTGTCAGTCCCTTGATTGAAACATCTCAAGCACACAGAAAATGGGTCTGTCACACCACAGGAGTGGCAGGCTATTACACAAGGGGGTGAATTGGCATAAAAGAAACACCTGAAATCAATATTATCACTCAAAACTTAGTTTCTTGAAATTTCATCCTCTGCCTACCACATTGTTTGCAAGGTTGGAAAAAGCCTAAAAATTTCGTTTATGTATAGGCTGGACACTGCTGTTTTTAATCTTCCTCATCGCTCTAGGACTCCTTTATCTGAAGTAGTTTCTTGCCACTCTTTGGCGTTAGCAAGGACAGAAGTGACAAAACATCACCCTGTTGGAAAAAAAAATGGGAGGAAAGTTCAACCCATAGGTTTCTGAGAGGGGTGATCTACAGGAATGATGTAATGGGCCAAAGAATCTCTGTTTCTGTTGAGGTCTGATTTTCTAACATCAAGTAGAATGGTGAATTTTTATCCCTGGATTTGTCTGTTGAAGGTATTTTGTAGGTTTCCTTATAAGAGTCATACTTTAGAGGCTGTAGATGGACTGAATGTTTTCTGATTAATAATAATGTTTGCCTTTACTGTGTGTGATTTTTTTGCTGTTGTATGATGTCTCTTTAGTTTCAGCCATGTAATTTCTGTAAGGGAATTAAGAGCAGCAGATGTAGTATTTTGTATTTTTAGAATTAGAAAAGTGAAATGCTGTGTTCTCACCCAAAAATTTCCTTCTCCAAATAAAAGGTTCCTTCAACTGCACACAAAGGTGATTACAAATAACCTTTTTCACTCTACATACACACATTACACTCACTCACCATTTTCAACTGACTATGGATACAAAACTCTATTAGTCTGAAAATTCTGCTGTCTGCTGTGTCATCTCTTTGCAGCACTGGGGTCCAATATTAAGCTATTTGGTTGTGGTAGCATTTCTTCCTTCTCTACCTGTAGATGCAAAGGACGTGAAGTATCTGGACATTTTCTTCCTTCCACTACAGTGTTAGCTAGTGGTGTTGTGCAGCCTTAGTTATTTTTTTTTTTTTCCACTGGACAATGTGGTGGATTGACCTTGTATGGGTACCAGGTGCTCAATAAACTACTCTGTCACTCCCACTCCTCAGCTGGACAGGGGAGAGAAAGTATAACAAAAGGATAGTGGGTTGAGATAAGGACAGCGAGAGATCAATCATGATTGCCGTCATGGACAAAACAGACTCAATTCATGGCAATTAATTTAATTTATTGCCAATCAAACAAAGGTAGGATGATAAGAAATAAAAAAAAATCTTCCCCACACCCCTTCCTTCTTCCTAGGCTCAATTTTACTCCTGAGTTCTCTATCTTCTCCCCTCCCAACAGCACAGGAAAATGGAGAATGTGAGTTGTGGTCAGTTCATCACATGTTGACTATGCTGCTCCTTCCTCCTCACTCTTTTTTCCTGCTCCAGTGTGGGATCCCACCCCCAGGATACATACAGTACTCCACAAACTTCTGCAACATGGAACATTTCCACAGGCTGGAGTTCTTCACAAACTGCTCCAGTGTGGACCCTTGTCAACATATGCTTTCCATGAGGTGCGATTCTTCAGGAAGAGGCTGCTCCAGTGGGTTCCCCACAGGATCACAAGTTTTGCCAGTGATCCTATTTCAGTGAGGGCTCCTTCCTACATGGATCCACAGGTCCTATCAGGAACTTGCTCCAGCACAGGTTTCCCATGGGGTCACAGCCTTCTTCAAGGCACATCCATCTGCTCCAGTGTGGGATCCTCCACAGACTGCAGGTGGACCTCTACTCTATTCTGCATCTCCATGGGCTGCTCGAGCAGAGCTGCCACATCATGATATACAGGAGGATCTTTGCTCTGGCATCTGGAGCACTTCCTCCCCTCCTTCCTCACTAACCTTGGTGTATGGAGGGCTGTTTCTCTCACATATTCTCACTCATCTTTCCGGTTGCAGTTTCACAGTATATTTCCCTCCATCTTAAATCCGTTATCCCAGAGTGGCTACCACCATTGTTGATGAGCTCAGCGATGACCAGTGGTGGGTCTGTCCTGGAGTCAGCTGGCATTGGCTCTGCCAGACAAAGGGAAAGATTCTAGCAAGTTCTCACAGAAGTTGCCTCTGTACGACCACCACTACCAAAACCTTGCCACACAAACTAAGTGATCAAACCCATCAGTTTGATGCCATCCACATCTGTTAGTCATCATCATGGCTAGGCTTTGCGAACGAAGATTTGAGAATCTGTTAGTCAGTATAAACTAAAACCCCAAAAATATGATGCATAAAAAACAGTGTTTAAATCAAATTAATTTACAGTATGAAGTCTGTTCTGTGAGTTTTAAGTTAGGTTTGATGAAATTTTCTGTGTATAATTAGTATTAATTCTTGGGGTTTGTTTTTGTTAATGTTTTTTCCCTTGTTTGGTTTTGGTTTTAGTTTTGTTTCTGTTATAATTTTAATTATCATTAGCTCTCTCTCATGTAAAGTGCAGTATAACCTTGTGTGATTCTACAAATAGGGGACTTTGTATGAAATGAACAGCAATTTTGGTGGTCTTCTAGAAAGAAAATGATCGTACTAGAGAGATCTATTTAAAATCTGAAGTTTTAAACCATTAATTCATAACAAAGTTTAAAAATGTGGGGGAAAAAATCGTAACTGTATTTTCACTATTCACTACTGTCTTTGTAAAGTAAGATTAAATCACTAACCGTACTGTAGCATTTTATTTTAATTTCCAAATAAGGAAATAAGGATATTTATGTTCTAAATATTTATTCTACAGGAACAACAATGAGACAGTTAATTATGCCTATGAAGTAAATGAGGTTGCATACAAGTCTTCTCATTGTCTGGGAGAAACTGTGTAGTACTGACTGTTGAAGAAAATTTAATTTTTTCTAAAATATTTTCAAATTTAGAATTTTTTAAGCTTAGCTCCAGCTTTTGGAAAAGAATTTGTGTGTGGATGTTCCTATTATCACATTCATTATGTGATGATTAAATTATATCGATGGAAAGTGGGGATGTGAGGTTTAAATACACTGACTCAGAAGTCTTTTCCATCTCAAATCAGATTACTGTCAATGTTTGTTCTGTCTAAGACTTGTTACCATAACTGTCAAGTAACAGCTGTGTGTAAAGGATTTCCCTTCTGTCCTTTCTACAGGCTAAGCTAAAAAATGGTTTCTATTGAAACCGTATTATTATTCAAATAATTTCAAGAAAGAATACATCTTGCTAAACTAACAATGGTAACAATTGGCACCTATTTTTCCTGCTTTCCCTTTTTAAGAAAAGAGATTAAATGTTTCTTCTTAAAGATGAAATTATTTTTCTACTCAACACAAATATGAATTTTTAAAACTATATTCTACAGGAGTGTATAAAAGCCAGGAAGCTCGGCTAATGCTCCACATATATCTCATTAAAGCACCCTCCCATACATCTGCAAGCAAGTTGAAAGAGGAAAAATGGGCTATGGATGGTTTTGTGAGTATATTTGGGTTATAAAAGAGAGATAACTTTTTTTCTTTGTTTGAAATCATGATGGTGTTTTACACCCAAAAAATCCTGAGACATATCAAATAGAATCTTGTTAGCAAGGCTGATGCATTAAATGAAATAAAAGTTTTGTTGTAAGATATAGGAAACCAGTCTGAGGGAAAATATGGGAACAGTCATACAGTGTAGACAAAATTATAAAGTGTGCTAATACAGAAGTATTTCTTGTAGGTTTCTTTTAATTTTATTCTAATATATCTACAAGTTTCATCATACTTATAATATCAATTTATTGTTATATTAATAAAAAACCAATTTTTATCATTATGCTAGCAATCATGTTTTACTTTTTGGTGATATTTTCAGGAATACCATGAAAAACATGAATGGTTACATATACAGGGAAAAAAAAATAAATTACTCCAATTAAGCATTAGACATCTTGGAGGTTCTAGGTCTAAGCTTATTCTTTAAAAGAGAGAAGAAGAGAGCATATAACTGAGAGGAGGAGAGGTGAAGGAGAGGGATAAATAGAAGAAACAACACGTGGCTGGGATGTGTTTAAATCATGAACAGGAAATGCTTTCAAAGAAAAGATAAAGAAAAAAGTAGATTTTTCAGAAAAGAAAGGACCTAACATAGCTTGGATTATTATAAACACTCATACATCCTTACTACACCACCTAATTTTTCAAGGAATTTGTCTTTTTCCTTGTGTTTTACTTCCTGGTAAAGCACTACAGTGACACCAATATGGGTACATATGCCAAACAAAGAGAAGAGGTGTATACTGAAGTGTACTCACAAATTGTGGCACTGCTTCAATATTCATTTTAAAAAAGGTGCAAAATCAAAACCAAAGCACAAACAAACCCTAAATTGACCAAGCAATAAATGTGCTGGTAAAAAGGCTTAACTTTCTTGGCTTGAACAAACTTTAGGCTTCATGAGCATGCTCCTTACGTGACAAAAATATGGTAAGAGCAAGGAAATTGCTTTCAGACTTCTGAATATACAAAAGCAGACAATTTTTTTTTTTTTTAATCTTACAATAGCTTAAAAAGGCTGCTTTACTCCAAAGTAAGAAATTCACTTGAGAAAGGCACTCTTTCTCCAGTGAAAACATAGCTTCAGGTCACTGCTGAAGGCATACTGTGTCTTGAGAAAGGGAAACAAGGGAAAAACTTGAAGGGACCTGCCTAGGAACCACCGAATTTAAACCTAATAACTATCCTTAGAAGTAAGTATCTGTCAATTTGTATACAGTGCATTACTTTAGACTGTACTTAATGTAATTAAGAGAGATAATCATAGGATCACAATCATCTCCCTCCCACAAGCCTTTTAGTTTATATTATTTTGCCCTTGTACCAAAGCCTTATTCAATATTCTTCTGCTTCACAGCTGTATAATTCAGAAATTATTGGGATAAACGCTGAAAAAGATCAAATAAACTGTCAATTAATGTGAGGTCTTTTTTATTTAGTTTAAAAGTAGTTATTAAAACCTCAATACTTGCATCCTTAGGATTATACGCAATATAAATTTTTCCATCTACTTCCTAAACAAAACAGAAGATTATGACGTATATAAGATCTTAGAAATACTGACATCTGAACTGCCAGAAACTTTGAGTTTTACTGTTTTTAAAAAAAATACAGTTAAAGGTATGAGGTATAAGGTATCATATAAGGAATCATATGTGACTATAAGCCACCATATCTAAGGTGTGCCTTTTTATTTGAGTTTTTTATAGAGATTTTCTAGAAAAAGAGGGTGTTTATAATGGGGAGTAACAGCTATCAGTCAAGCATATAAGGATATAGAATAGAACAACTCCCTTTCAAACAGATGCTTGTAACTTGCAAAAAACTTTTCCACATTTAATTCAGAGTACTTTTTGTTTACAGGTTTCTGCTGAACCTGATGGAGCAACATATGTTTTTCAAGGATTCATCCAGGGTAAAGATTATGGACAATTTGGACTTCAAAGATTAGGTATTCAACAAATTCTAATTCTTTGCCAGTTCATTATTTTGTATTCTGTATGTTATCAGTATTGACACTGTAGTTAATACAGCTATAGAGAGATTTACAATCTTTGAACAGATTTTGTTTAGCATGTTTACCACTTCACTATTTCATGCACACAAAGACAAAAATAGCTTCTCTGAAACAAAACGTTTTGAATGCTGTTCCCACACAATTTTCCTCAAAACATTCATGGTTGTTAGTTTTTTTGTTAGTTTATTTGTTTGTTTGTTCATTTTTGTTGTTATTTGGGCTTTTTTTAAATTTCTATATATTGCCTTGTAAAATAAAGAAAACAAGAAGATATTATGATGGATGCCATTCTTAAAAGGTCCAGTTAAAAGCTTAAAAATTAACTTTGAAGATGCATTGTTATTACTTTCCTCACATTTAAAAGTTGTATAACCTGTCTACCTCTTCAGATGATTGACCATTTCCGTGACATTACACTTGGGTTTTATACATGTAGTATTTATTAATTACTGAAATACGGAAATATAATCAACAATATAATCAATATAACATATGTGTTATTATCGATTTGACTTTTTGTAACACAGTAAATTAATGTGTGTTAATAACATCCAACACTTAAATCCCATGCAGACTTATGCTGTAAGATATTTACTATACCAGAGCATATGTATTGTTCTCCCAACTTATTAATCAGAATATGATATATATATATATACTTTCCAGATGGTCTCAGCATACAACTGTATCTATGCAGCTGAACACATTTTGATGACCCAATAACAAGGTGTTATTGAATTCTGAAGATTATGGAGTAGTATGTGCTGGAGATAACAGACACATATATGATATTACTTGTTTTTTCTTATTTTTTTTTTTTAGGTCTTAACATGTCTGAGGGTTCAAGTTCTTCTAATCAACCACACGGTACAAATAGTAGTTCAGTGGCCATTGCTATCCTCGTGCCTTTCTTTGCCCTTATATTTGCTGGTTTTGGCTTTTATCTTTATAAACAAAGGTAAGTACTAATTATATATACAAAATTCCTCTAATACTCTATCTGTTGGTGATTTTATTGCCTTCAATCTTTGCAAGTGAATAAGGTTTTCTGTAAAACCACAAAGTGTTTGCAAAATATGGAAACCTTCTTCCTACCTCCATTAAGGTCTAGTATAATGATTAAGAGACAAGTTTATTGTACTGTGCTATACTTTCATTCCTACCTATTTAAAATTTTATAAATTTCTTCCTTCATTATAATAAAATAGATGTCATAAATTATTGGCATATGGTGAATAATATAATTTGTAGACTTTATGTGTACTTACAATGAGTTGCCGATATTTTTTCTTCGTGTGACAGAACTGAATCATATTCTGAGTAGTTTATTTTAATGCCTGCTCTTTTTGTTGACATACAAGTATATGCAAGTATGCCATTGAGAGGTTTCATTGTGGAACTGTTTCTATATCTGAAATTATTAGTTCATATGCAATTATGATAAACAGCCACCAGTCTTTTCAGTTTCATTAGTCTGAGTTCAACAGTTTTGGTCATGTTATCGAGACCACTATTAATTATTTGGATGCAGTGTCAAGTAACCTTTCCCATAGCTTTAAAGCATTAGATAACTGAAGAAAATATAACCACTTTAACGACAATTCATTGCACATTAACTGCCAAAATGTTAATTTACGTCTGATAATCTGACAATAATACTATTAATATACTCTATGGGATAACAGTATTTTAAAACACGTACCATGATTTTTAAACAGCACTACTCGTTTTCAACTGCTTCAGAATATGAAAAATTCCCCATGAAATTTTTTATGTATTTGTTATTATCTGTATGCTGTAAGCACTGATCTTTGCACTTTATATTGATGATTTACAATATAGTATGCATTTTGTAGAGCAATATGGATGAAAAGTTTTTAAGAGTTTGAACTCTGGTATTTTGAGTTATTTAGTGAAAAAGAAAATGTTTCAACTATATTTCTTCGTAAACTTGTCAAGTCTCCAAATGGAAAAGAAAACCTCAGTCATCTGGATAGGGGAATTATTGTGCCTTTACAAGATTTTATTGTACTCTTTGCTATTTATCATCTGATCATCCAATTGTAATGGATAACAGCTTGGATAATGGATCTAATAACAATGGACAACCTCTTCTAAGGTTGTTAACTAAGTTTCTAGGTGAACACCATTTTCAATGAATCATAAATTCCTTAAATTTAATAAAGACAGTACTAATTCTTAGCATAGATATTGTAAAAATAGCCCCAAGATGTTATATTTAGCTCCTATAACTGGAACTGGGAGCTAACTTCTGTTCTGATTCTTAAACTTCATTAAGTCAGTGAGAAAAACTGCAGTTACAAATGCTCTGTTTTTCTTCTACAGGACTGCACCTAAAACACAGTATACAGGATGCTCTGTACATGAAAATAATAACGGACAAGCTGCTTTTGAAAACCCCATGTATGACACAAATGCAAAGTCAGTGGAAGGGAAAGCAGTACGATTTGACCCCAACTTGAACACTGTTTGCACAATGGTATAATGTGGTAATGATTTGTCTTCAAAGTCTGGGAATTGACACACAGAATTGACACAACACAGTGCACACACAGTTCACTGATTGAAAAAAAAAAGAAATTAAAAAAGTTAAAGCACACTTTTCAGGATGTAGTGGGTCACCTTTTCCTGAGGACGATAGGCAAGTATGCGTTGCAGTTATTTTGTTTTCATTTTGTTTTTCATAAACTGGATCAGAATTCTTCATGTATACCATGGAGAGTGTTAAAAAAATTTGCTGCACTCCATGAGTGCTACTCACAGTTTATTTGCTTTTTTAAAAAAGGAGGTTATTCTAAAACATAAAACGTATTTGCATATATTGGAGGAGCATCCACTATCAGTATTCTGTGCTTTATAAAAACTATAATAGAGGGACTGGGTTAAAAAAAAAAAGATATAGGTAGAAAATAAGAGCTATACTTACAGGAGACAATAGGTCACTGATTTCTCTTTAACAGTCATATGCTACACCTTTCTCATGAGTTGGTACCTTTTTTCCTTTTTCAGCCTGTTTAGTATTTTATTTTTCTCAGTACAGTTAAGTTTTTAAGTCCAGGATGTAGTATTTAGAAATCAGCAACTATAACTTTCTCTTTTCATGCCACAGAAAAAAAAAAATTGAATTCATATTCTTATTTAATGAATTTCCTTCCCTGCTTCACAACTTACTTCATTTTCATGTTCCAAGTCAAACCTGTTTTCTGTGTTTCCATTAACAATGCCCACAAATGGTAATGTTTATATATTTCTTTTTTCAATCATACATCTGGACAAATTTTACAATGAAGAAGCTAATATAAACTGAGCTTTGTATGTGACTATGTTTGGTAATGTTGAAGAACATTCAAGAGTGACCATCTTACATTTTTTCAAAAATGAAAACATAATTTAATGATATTTCTTATTAAAAAATGCAGTTTACAGTAACATTAGTAATGAAATCCATATATCAAAAATTTAAGAGTCCATCTTTCAATCCATGTTAGTTAAAACTAGACCATATCACACCGGTTTATTCCTTCAACATTTTAACAAAATGCATACACAAAGCATGATAAAATCCCATTGAAGCTGATGGATTCTAAGAGACTTCAATGAACTTTGGATCAGATCTACAGGGCAAAAGGAAGTTATAATTTGAAAATACTGTGTTTTCACATCTATTTTGTCTATATATTCCGTACTTTAGGGAAAAAAATCCTTACAGCTCATTTAAAATTAAATATATTACCATAGTGCAATGAAAAAAAATTGATATATATATATATATATATATAAAGCCATGATTTTATTAGGGACAATCCATTCATTTTAGGGACAATTCAGATTCCACAGCCCTCAGATACAAGTTTTAGACATTCTAGAATCACTTCTAAGGAAATGCATTTTTTAGTTTTACAGTTATTTCATATCAGAATTATTTAGTGGGAACGCAGTAATTTATTTGATGTAGGTCATTGTCTTCCATTCATAGCATGACTCACAAATGCTGTGTGTTAGCCAGTGTGAATTATCTGTTATTGTCCCTTTCAGACATTAATGATTCTGTGAAAATCTAAACTTTTTATTACCGTAATAGAGAGTGCCTACCAAAAATCATTGTACCCAGGATTGCTGCTTGGATTTCTATAATGTTTGATGAATTTCTTATAAACCATTTTACAACACTTTGTTTTGAATATTCATACAACTCTGTCAAACTGTATTCTACTAAAAGGATGCTGTTTTATATTTTATACCATTGGTTGTTATTTATTCTCGTTTATTCAAATGACTGCAATAACTATGATTCATTCATTAATGTTAAGGTTAATACGTTTGAGATCGTTTAAAATGTTTCTTCTGCAACTGGCTACTCCTCTTATATTAATGCATACACTTTTGTAAAGAAGTATATTTTTATGAAAAAGGATTTGTAAAAGTATGATGTAAATTTTCAGTGCAATGTAAACAAAATAAAAATGGACAATTGCTTTTTTAAACTGTGTTTCTTCTTTGGAAGATGAGCTTTAAAATTATTTCAGTTGTGAAGGTGAGAAAATAACCAAACTAAGAATTCAAATTTGGTATTCTTTTGGGTTTCTAAAATCATGTTATTTTTCCTGAATCTTTCTGTGAATTTTAGGTGAAACTGCAAGATTTAGATTACTTTCAAAAACAACTGATAAGCATAATGTGTAAAACTATTTTTTTACTAAAATCAATTTTCTGTTTTACTTGAAGAAGCAGATTTGCACAACAGAGGCCTACAGTTGTCAATCCAGTGAAAAGCACTAGGAAAAAAATTACTTTAAAAGAAAAAACTAATTTAGAAAACTTTAGTATTCCTCAAGGTTATAGACAGCCTACTTTGGACATTATTTTGCTACCTTTTTGCAGAAATATACAGGACATACATATTAACGGGTAGTACCAGTACATACAGTATTTTCTGACATTAAAAAATCCCAGTGTTTCTTTTAATCATGTTCGACTTGAAGGAGGGATCTTAGTTATATTACTAAAGTACTGAAACTATCTTTTAACTATCTCTTTTACTTAAAAGCATGGAAGGTGGATGACGAATCCTGATCTGAAATGCTATTCATAGGATAACTTGGGGACAAAATAGTCTAAAATTCATTTGCGAATTTGGTGCTCTATATAAATTGAAAAGACCCATTCAGGTCCATGTTGAAATCACTGAAATTTGTGTTACTAAATACATTGGAAAGAGAAGCACGGAGTCACTGTAAAGTGATATCATGAAGATCATGCACTAATGTTTTGGGGGGAGGGGGATTCTAGAGCAAATTAGTTAATTCTGAAAAGCAAGAAAAAGCCAATTTCACAGTGGCCAAATTTTCACATGCAACCTAGAATCTGAAGTTAGGCTCTTCTTTTTTTTGTTTATGCATTATATGTTTTTACACACAAAAATAAATAAAACTTACACTGAATTAGTTCCACAATCCTGTTAATTAGTTTAAGCTAATATATAGCTTGCAATTTTCAGGAATTATACTGACTTTCTTGTAATAGAGAGTGCATTCAATCATAATAGATTTAATTTGGGGTTTGGTTAGTTTACTTTAGTTTTGTAGATTGGATCAGTTTGTTTGTTTAAGGCTTTTTTTATTTTGATTTGGTTTTGGGGTGTCGTTTCGGCTTTTTTGGCTTAGTTCCTGAGCTTTTTGACTTACAAACTGTGTGTGAACTGTTCAATTTCCGAGTAGCAGAGTGGTCAGTTTTCACTTTGGCAGATGGAATTCAAAGTTTTGGTTGTTTAATTGGAGTTTGTTAGCCCAGTCTACTCACTGTTTATTATTTTTCTTGGGAAGGTAGCAGAATGGAAGATAGCCCTTTGGGTACATTATTCAAGCAAACACAGTATACAGAGAAAATCTGTTTATCAGAAAAAATCAGAATAGAGAAATAAAAAAAAAGAATTGAGATTGCCATGCAACTCTGTGAGTCTTTCAAGATGAACACAGCTTCTGCAATACTACACACTGAGATTTAAAATTTAATTTGAGTCCTTTTAATTCTACATTATCTGTGTGTCAAGACCCATCTAGTCCACTACATGTCACTAGATCATACTATAATCTGGTTCATTACTGGAATCCAGAAACTGTATAGAATCAACTAAACTCACGAAAATAGCAGTTCTGGTAAACCTCCTCAGAATCATCATAAAATTGAGCTAAAAATGTCATATTTTACTTTATTTTGTGAAACAGAGCTGGCATTAATATGTAGACATCTTATCCTTGAGGAATTCCATGACTAAAGTAGAACAAGCTGTTCTTGTCAAGGAAATGGTTTAATGGCTACGCCTATTATTGCTTCATATAGAGAGCTAATGAGAAGTGAGCCTGTAGCCAAGTCATTAAGCTGTTAATCTAGGTGAAAGACAGATTTTCTTTTCCATGCCTTAAAAGCATGCACCTCAACCCACTAGTACAGTTGGCTGAAGTGTTATGAAGTGTTCCTCATTTTTTCCAACATTAGTGAAATTTGGGGAATTTAATATCTTGGATATCACTGCACAAAGATATCAGCAGATCTGTATCCCAGTGTGTAGATTCAGTGTGTAGATTCAGTGTGTAGATCTACTACTTAGCTACTACATTATTTCAGTAAAGCATAGATGTCTTGTGACAGAATATACTTTTTTTTTTGTTATTGTGCAGATTTCTGCCCATGATCTGTCTGTAAAAGATCACCTGTTCCACAATGGAAGAGTCCATATGTGTTGAAACATCCTTATTTATAGGATGATCAGAGTTGAAGAAAAATATATCTTGTAAAATTTACCATATTAAAACCCTACAGTCTTTGAGAGATTAATTTATGGAAATTAATTTATGATTTCAGATTTTCAGTGGGAATTGATATAAGTACCTGAAGCATCTAGGTGACCATTCAAGCAATGGTACATTCAGCAACCAAGTTCCAGGGCTTGTCTCACACACTTTGCTAGTAGTCTTACTAGTCTTTCATGGTACATCAGAAAGTCTTCTTATGATGTCCCAAACCCACAAAATTTCCTTTAATTTCTTTGAGTTTCTATGATTTAATTTTGATTTGGTTACCAAAAATTCAGTCAAACATGATGGAGAAAGATGCACTAGGTTTGTTTTCTGGTAATCTGTATTACTGGTTAGCAAATAAACATGTTATTCTTTACTTCCTTTTATATCTTACTCTGTGAAAAAATTAATTCTTGCACGAGAGTGTTCACATGAGACAAGCAGGATACAGTGTTTAGGAATGCAATTGGGTTTTAAGATTCCTACTCGGTATATTTATTTTCCAAAATCTTTGTGTGATTCCAACTGCCCTTTTTTAAACAAATGAAGCACTAAGTTGGTTTTATCTTTAGTTCCAGACTAAATCTCCCACTGCCTGATCATTTTCCCCGTCATCTACTATGTACTGCTGTCCTAAGTGACAGCAAGGACAATTGAAAAATGATTCATAATTTGGTTTCCTTGTGTAGTAAAATAAGTGTAATAAGTAAGAGTTTGGGCAGATACTTTTGAATAAGATTTTTTAATGTCATGTATTAAGCAGGACCAATTAAATGAACACTTGATTACATAAAAAATATTTCAGTGAAGTAGCTGTGTTCCCATTTATTATCTTCTTGTTTCTGAAACTAAGGCAGCATAATATCCTGACTTGCTGAACCAGGAGTAAGTATAGTAATAGTTCTGAAATGTAGGTCCCATCATTTTATGAAAAATTGTGAATGTTGAAGACATATATCATAATAAGTGTACAGGTAATATTTGTCAGTGTTGTATACGAATTCATGCCAAATCAGCCAGATGAAGCTGATTAAGTCAAATCACACTTTGTCTAAAGTATATTTTAGAAAGTACCCTAGTGGCAAAACAGACTGGAGAGAAGGTAACTTCCAACAAAGGAGCTGCACATCCATTTTAAGTTAAAAAACATATTAACTAGTGTCCAGAATTTTATGCTCCAGCTTCATGCCCACATGTTTGTGAAAATGAACTTGGATCTCAGTTATCGAGTGCTAATACCATAATTTGTATTCCTAAGGTAAAAGATTCTATGTAGGGGCAAAAGAATTATATCGTTATCTTTTCCAATAATGTTCTGGTTCTGGTTTTGGCTAGGGTGGGTTTTTTTCCTTCACAGGAGCTGGCATAAGCCTGCATTTGGATGTGTGCTGAAAGTAGTGGTGATCATATTGGGAAGTCTTTGGTATTGCTGAGCAGTGCTTACACAGTTTCAAGGTCTTTTCTGCTTCTCAACCACCCCACCAACGAGGAGGTTGGGGGTGCTCAAGAAGTAGGCAGGTGACACAGCTGGGACAGCTGACCCCAACTAACGACCCTGAGTTAGCTGAATTGGTTAGAATATGGTGCTAATCACACCAAGGTTGTGCGTTTGATCCTCTTATGGGCCATTCGCTTAGGAGTTGGACACAATAATCCTTGTGGGTCCCTTCCAACTCAGAATATTCTGTGAAATTTCTGCAAAACTGACTGAAGGGATATTCCAAACTATATAGTATCATGCTAAGCAAATAAAACTGGAGTAAGAAGAAGGAAGGGGGGGATTTTTGAAGTGATGGCATTTATCTTCCTGAGTAACTATTCTTGGATAGTGATGGAGCTCTGCTTTCCTGGAGATGGCTGAACCTGGAAGTGGTGAATTAATTCCTTGTTTCACTTTGCTTGCATGCTTAGCTTTTGTGTTACCTATTAAACTGCCTTCATCCCCACCCACAAGGGTTTTCACTTTTTTTCTTCCAATTCTCTCCACGACCCTGTTGGCCAGGCAGTGAGCAAGCGGCTGCATGGTGCTTAGTTGCCAGCTGGGGTTAAGCCATGACATTCCTTTCTGGCAGCCAACATGAGGTTCAAAGGGTTTGAGATAACAACAGATTTTATTAGAATGTGCTAGGTTCAATTTACAGCTGTTACAGCTGTAAAGTTGTTAATTGCCAGGCTCCAGAGGCTGCACCCCATGGAAGGGAAACACACTGGAGCAGTTTGTGAAGAACTGCAGCCTATGGGAATGACCTGATCACAGGGATGCAACAGATCTGTGAAGACAGGCTGAGAGAGTTCAGGCTGTTCAGCCTGGAAAAGAGAAGGTTTGGCGGTGACTGTATAGCAACCTTCCAGCACCTAAAGGGGGCTTACAATGAGTCTGGAGAGGGACCTTTCACAAGGGCATGTAGCAATAGGACAAGGGGGCAATGGCTTCAAACTGAAAAGGAGTAGGTTTAGACTGGAGATTAGGAGGAAATTCTTTACTATGAGAGTGGTGAAGCACTGGAGCAGGTTACCCAGAGACGTTGTGGACTGGGGTTGTTCAAGACCAGGCTGGATGGGGGCTCTAAGTACTCTAGTGGAGAAGGGGATAGAAACTAGATCATCTTTAAGGTCCCACCCAACTCAAGACATTCTGTGGTTCTATGACCTTCATCAGAGAAGTTCGTGTAGGACTGTCCTTTCTGACAGAATATTATATCTAAACGCTCTACGTCTTCTGTGGTGATTCTTGTGAGACATTCTGCTTTTTCATTTTATAACATTCAGCAGTGATAAGAGTTTAATCACTGAAGTGCTCAAATTCAGAAACTGGGAAATAAGAAATAAAAGCAACCTCTTCAAAGTGTGAAGAACAAACTTCTCTGTAAAGAAGCATAACACAGAAGGATTCTGCTCCCATGTATCAATTAAAGAATTTAAATATCCATAGGGAATCACCACATCTATGGTTAGTCCACCAAGAGTGGACCAGTAATGTAATTTTATTTTCCCCATGGGCATTCAGAAATTGGTTGATCCTAAAAAACTGGTCCGTTTGATCTTTGATTCTGAAACCAGAAGACCAGTATCAGACTGATGTGACTTTACCTTTCAGACCCTTAGAGCAACCTAATCTGTTTACTCCACCTATGATCATTACTTGGCAAAAATTTCTGTTCTTCCATGTCTTATCTGTTGAGTTATTTCTTAACCATTTGATCCAAAAAAAGTTTAGAAGAGCACCTCAGAGGGACAGGAAATTAGAAAATCTTAGTGAACTGGGTCAACCTTGTTTTAATGACCTATTCACAATATGATTTACATGCTTTTTGAAAACATTTCTGGGCTTTATTTTTCTTAAGGTAGAATTATTAAATATATTTTATCTTAAAAAAATCAGTGTAAAATATTTTGACACTTGCAAATTTATACTTATTTTATTTGTGAAATATATTCTTAAATTACATACATAAAATCATGACAGTGTGTTACTGTCAATATTATGTAAACTTCAGTACTTATCCCTAAAGTCATGGACAAAAGAAAATGACTGAAAAGCTGTCACTGCACTTACTGCTACTGCTTTTAAAATGCCTACAAGTAAGTTTAAGATTACCAAGGGTGAACCAGGACCTATATTAGATGTAAAATGGACTAGATAAAACATATTTCCAATAAAGTGACTGTGTTTCTCTGTGTTTGTTATCTTCTTGGTATGCTGAAACCAGAGATAGATTACCCACACCTAAAAAAGACTAGTTGTGCAACATCAGTCATGTCTGTAATTTAAAATAAGATCATGGTGGATTTTGTCATTACTGAAAAGGCAAAATAATATATTTGGCCTGGTGTACAGAGCTTTCCTGTCAATAAAGAAATTGATACCACATGTGAATGAGCTGAGATGAGCTGTCAATTTCTCTCTGAGAAAGAGAAGAAATAGTAAAAGAAAAGTTACTTAGAAGAGGCAAAAAGATGAAAGCAAATCTCTTTTTTTTGAATAGAAAAGATTCAAAGATTCGTGGTAAACCATTACCACAGCTTTAGCTCATGAGACTGTGGAGTTTTTGTTAGTTTTGGGGGTTTTTTGTGTTTTGTTTTTTTTTTTTTGCTGTTTTGTTTGTTTTGGGTTTTTTGGTTTTGTTTTAGTCTTCTTTCACAGAATAACTTTTTCTGAGAAGACAGATCTTTTGCTTCATGTAGGTGTGATCCTGCAAACTCTGAACTTTCATGACAGTATCTCTCCTCCTCTTGACTTCTTCCTTAGTGGCAACTGAAGAGTGATTCTGACCACCCACAGTGTTTTATGAGACGGGAGGAAAAACTGAAAAGTTCAGAGAGCAGAGACAGATGCCTTTTTTTTTTTTGAAACTGTACAAAAAAAGAAGATAAATCGAGCAAACAAAATGTCCGCTCTAGAAAGTCATGTAGAAAAAAGTTCTAGTTGCATGAACAAAGGTCCCACCCTGGTTAACAGAACTGTAATTCCTCATGTTGAGTCAGCACATTCTGCATTCATTTCTGGATCACACCTGAAAAACTAACAAACTGGAGACAACAGAGGTAGAAGCAAAGAAAGTGATTAATTGGACAGGGAAGGTACTTCAGGCAAAAAAATTAAGGGCTTATGTGATTACAAAAGCTGTTGCAAATGTTTCTTTTTTAAAATAGAAGAATAATAATGAATTGTATCTGTAAATTCAAATTACTACAAATTGTACATCCACTAAATTCTGTCCAAGAGTAAGATTAATTTAATTATTATAGTAAAAATTACCAGAAGAAAAATATGTATGTTGACGAGGCTACCGATATAAATTTTTCCCATCTCTGGAACATGAAACTTCATACTTTAATTCATGTCCTCATAGCAAAACATTTGCTTTATAAAACAGTGGATAAAATAACACAGAGAACATTTATTTGTTCTCAATATATCAAGAAATATATTTTTTCAATTGGTATATAACGTACATTTGAATCAGGTAGTTTCTCATTGATATGAAGATATATCAGGGAAAAATGAATTACTCACAAGTAGCTGGTATCTCTTTTGATCAAATGGTTTGTTCTTCTCCTGCAGAGAAATATCTAAACAATTTCAAAATTTAAGACTTCAGGAAAATCTTTACTTACTGTGACTGTGAAAAAGGAATGTATCATTGCTGATCAACCACATCCTTTAGACTGAGAACACTGAAAGAGAAAAAATAATTAGGATTTTTCTGTGAAATTTTTGAACATTTATAAAAACAGGGAATGTATAAAGCAAAAGTCCATGAAATACAGCATTAAAGATTTACATTAAGATACCTATGCAATATTTCTTCATCAATTCTTTGTCAGTTGCGTTGATCAGAAAGTAACATGGTTCTAAGCATTCTTTCTGTAGCAAAGAACCCAAATACTTGTTTCTTCAGGGAAATTTGAAATTTTTATTGTTTTTTTGTTCATGAACAAAGATTTGGGAAAGGCTCTACCCACATTTGTTACAATGTTCCATATGTATTATAATGTTAATGGTGACACATTAAACAAATTTTTCTGCCAAAAGTAAATCTTTGCATATTTACCTTCCTCCTTCTCTCACTCCTTGAAAATTTGAACAAAGGATCAGGAAAAATACAGAGAGAGCAGCAGTGTTCCTTTCTGTCCCTCCACCCTGCACCTCAATTTTTCACACCAAACTAACTGACTATTGTCAGGTATGGTTAGAGTACTAAATAAAAGAAATGGATTATAGGCTGTTTTGAGTAATTTTGTCTAGAGTTGTTATCTATCTCATTGTTATTGTTATTGTTGTTGTTGTTGTTGTTATTATTATTATCACTGCATTTGTTTAAACAGATATGGAAGTTATTAGCCAGTTTTATGTAAATATTCATTTTATGTAAATGAATATTTAGGATAGGTGAGTAGTTTATATGTAGAGCAAAACACATGAATTCATATGCAGTTGCTCTCAAAACACTACAATACTGGATTATCTACTGTCTATACAGAAATTTCAAGTTCCAGGAAAAAAAATTGTTAAAAGAATAGGACTTTTTAAAATTTGTATGATTATTTTTACCATTATTTCTTATTATTACATTTTTTTTTCTGACCTTCCTTAAACAAGCTGTGAAATCACTGATCATTCTAAAACAAATGGCTCTGTGAGTAAAGTTCTGTTAGTTTTACTCTTTATTGGTGAATTCAGAAGGAGAGAGACCCTAGGTGTAAATAATCTGAACTAAAAATTTTGTTTTATACAACATAGATAACAATTTCATGTAAATGCACTCATTTTTCACCATACAGAATCTCCTAATAGGGAGAAATAAGGTATTCTCTGCCATTTTTGAGACTTATCCATAGGATTCTGTGCTTTACTGAACTCATTTGTGGAGTAAAAGCCTAAGAATCCAAACAAAAATAGTTTTAGATCCAGCACACTGTAATATTTATTTGCTATTTAAAAAATTGTATTAAATATCCAGTAAAGGCTGCACATGTCACACAGATTGTTTTGGTAATAAATAATGTGAAGCTTACTAACAGAGTGAAACTTATTACTTACCATTAAAAGAAAGGTCATCCCTAGAGAGTGGAAAATCTTATTCTGTACAGTGCCAAATTGGAATTATCAGAGGAAACAGTAATATGCAGTTTCTTGATGACTTAAGACTGAACAAGTGATTTTGTAATGTGCTCAAACTACTGTCTTGTTTAAACAAAAGACTTCATGAGTGCAAAAGCTTCAAAGCTCACAAAACCTTCACGTATGACTGAGGCATAACAGTCTTTTAAATAGTATTGTTTTTTATAAATAATCTCAGTATAATCTGTTCTGTGAATTAATGGATCTGTTTGCTTAAGGACATCAAACAAGCACATCAGAAAAGTGTTTCAAATTGTCCCATCTCTAAATTAACCAAAATAAATTTCTCTGACATTACAAAAAGATTCTGCATTTTTTGAAAGCAGAATAATATGTTTCTTTTAGGTGCAATGTCTAGTTCGTGTTTTATGGTAAAATATACTGTGAGTGTTTTAATAAACAAATTAAAAGGAAAATAATTTACCTTGCAGCAACATGCCCTGTAATTAACCTCATCTTGCATTGTGTACTAATGCGCAATGGTCTTGGAATCTTATTATTCTCTTCTCACACAGAATGAATAAATCAACTAATTATAACTCTATTACTTACTAAATACTTCACTTACAATACATTTGTAAGATAAACAAGTTATTAGCAACTAAATACACCAAACTAACTCTAAAAGAATTTAGCATTTAGCAAAATAGCTAATTAAATTGATTAGAAAATGTTGATCCACATAGCAAACAAAAATAACAATGAAAAAATTCCAGTGGATGTCAATCACAAAAACATTTAGGTAAATTTTATACAATTATTACACTAAAAGTTAATGCCCACTTATTTTTCTAAGAAATAGAAATACAGTTATTCTGGAAAGTACTTTTACTGTTAGATAGGTAAAATGACATGTCTTTTTTGAAGTGCAAAATTCTCGTCAAATTTTGGAGAGTGTTAACGAGGAATTAATGTAAAGACTGTATAGATTATATTATGATGTATGACAAGACCTGTGGTATATTCTCCTGTAATGCAACTGAATTCAAAACTTGTATTCAAAGAAACTGAACATTATTTAAACATAAGATTATAGTTACAGAAGGAAAACCTAAGACATGCTGTCCATGAAGATAAGCAATAAAAGCCTTACATTTATATCCTTACACTATGCTGGTATTCTCCAAGTAGTGGACTTTTTTCAAAGGTCTGT
Organism: Corapipo altera; assembly: GCF_003945725.1. Lineage (NCBI taxonomy): Eukaryota > Metazoa > Chordata > Aves > Passeriformes > Pipridae > Corapipo > Corapipo altera. The sequence continues at coordinate 12,924,438 of NW_020884892.1, forward strand.
ATATAAATGCAATAAGTCCTTTTTGCTGTGAGGATACATCATTGGGAAATACCACAAATATATCATGCTCATATTTATCAAGGTCTTTAAGAATGTACACTATAAATTCAATCTTATAAGATAAAAGGAAGTGGGAAAATATAACTTGCCATGACTATCGCAAATTGGTCTTTCTCTAAATACGAAAAAAAATCGCCTATCAGGTAGTAATTTAATACAGACTTCATACTGTGTGGCTAGAAGATATGCTAAGGCACATGGAAATGGGAAGGTGATTTGAGACAGTCAGCAGGGATTCACCAAGGGCAAGTCATATCTGATCAGCCCAGTGGCCTTCTATGATGGAGATGAATACATCAGTAGGCAAGAGGAGGACTACAGATGTCATTTATCTGGACTTCTGTAAAGTCTTTGACACAATCCCCCACAACATCCTTCTCTCTAAATTGGAGACTGTTAGGTGGACTGTTAGATGGATAAAAAGTGGTTGGACAATCACATCCAGAGGGTAATGGTCAATGGCTCAGAGTCCCAATGGACATCAGTGATAGGTGGTGTTCCTCAGGAGTCTATATTGTCATGAGAGTTATTTAATATCTTTATTAATTACATAGACAGAGGTATCAAGTGCACCCTCAGCAAATTTGCAGATGACACCAAGCTGAGTGGTGTGGTTGACACACCTGAAGGATGAGATACCATCCAGATGGATCTGTACAAACTCAAGAAGTGGGCCTGTGGGAATCTCATGAAGTTTAATAAGATTGAGTGTAAGGTGCTGCTTTTGGGTCAGGTCAATCCCTGTATCAGTACAGGCTGGGAGATGAAGAGATTGAGAGCAGCCCTACTGAGAAGGACTCAGTGCTGGTGGATAAGAGACTGAACATGAGCCAGCAATGAGCACTTACAGCCCAGAAAACCAAACATCCTGGTCTGCATCAAAAGCATACCAGAAGGTTGAGAGAGGGGATTCTGCCTCTCTACTCCGCTCTGGTGAGACCCCACTTACAGTGCAGCATCCAGCTCTGGGGTCCCTAGCACAGAAAGGGCGTGGATCTGTTGGAGCAAGTCCAGAGGAGGTCATCAAGGTGACTAGAGGGATAGAGCACCACTCTTACAAGGAAAGGCTGAAAGAATTGGGTTTTTTGAGACTGGAAAAGAAAAAAAAAATAAAGATGGTGAAGGACCATGAGGCGAAGTTTCTGTTGTTGCAGGGTTAGGTTTAATAGAATTTTTCCAGAAGTTTTACTTTATGTCTTCAAGAAATTCTGTTTAAAATTCAAAAACCCCAAACTAAAACCAACAGACATTCTACATGTAATGCATATTTTTTCCTAGAGTATTTAACTTCATTAAATATTTGTATTACTGTGTTTCCATTTTTTTAAATCCATGGACCAGGAGAGGCAGATGGCTAAATGGTTTGCAGATGGCTGAAAATGATAAATGGCTGTGACAAGGTTAGCAATAGTACTTTTGTTCACTGTATTAGTGCAATCTGTTTCTGCCTAGGAAGTAACCTAAACTATTAAGTGGACTTAAATTAACAAAATATATTCCTCTTTTTTTTGCTATGATATTTTATAGTTTTGTTTTCAATATAATTCCTGTTTACCCATATTGAATGCCATTTTAATATCCTGTGTAGTTTTACAGCTATTAGATATGCCTTGGGTGACACCTGCTATTTTGTCTGTTTATATTATATCAACTTTTTTTCAGACATATTTGCAGGTTTTTGAGTTCATAGCATGTAACTAATGAAAAAAGAAAATCCACATGGCCTCACAGATGCCTACTGTAACTATACTATATAACTGGTAGAGGGAAGTGCTTGTATTTGATTTTGGTTTATTCCCTTGAATTAATATGCAAACTGTGATAATTGGAAACAGCAAGAGCACTACTAAAAAACATATTGTGTAATCTTATTTTTTAAGTGTATTTATTGTTTATTTTCCCTTTCTCAATATACCAGACTTACGATGAAGAAACAAGCAGAAGATAATGAACATTAGTCCACAGTAGCGAAAAGACTACTATAGGAATATGAGAATGGAGGATCACTGTGATCCAAACCACTGGTTTGTCTGGTTAGGCCTCTTTTACATGACAGTATCCAGCACCATTTATTTTCAGAATAATGTGGAAGAAAAACAATGACATTCCCACTAATTCAATGTGGTCTTAATTTCATCTCCATTCCATTTCTGGGCAATGGAGTTTTTTCCTGGAGTAATTTCTCAATAATTTCTTCATTAAAAACCAAAACAAACCAGCATATAACAGATTTTGTCCAGACACTGCTTTGCTTATTGCAAGGTTTTATTCTAGCAGTTTATGAGTGGCCTTGCTATTTTCAACAGAGTATTTTATCTCCAATTCTACTGTCCATAGAGAAGTTTTACTAAATTCTTCAAAGATCTTGACCATCTTCTCATATTTATCTAAGTATTTTTATATGCAAATATTCCTAACATTAATTCTATTCAGGACCCACTACTATAAACATATCACAGTGGTGCAGTTAAAGAGATAATTTTGATTATGTCGGGTTCTTATATGTTTATGTGACTTCTTTTGACAATTTTATAGCTTTCTCATTTGCTAACCTGTGATCAGTGATGACCTACTCACCATGCAGTTACCAAGTTCATTCCCTCAACTGCTTTAAATATCATCTTCATTTTTCAGTCTTCTGGTATTTTCGTGCTTTCTTAAAAATAATTTCTGGTGATTAAAAGGTATTTCCAGAAAGTTCTTGAAATACTGAATACAGATTTTCCAGCCCTTCAGATTTTAAATATTTCTCCTGTATTAATAAAACGTATTCTTTACTCATTAAAACTAGAAAACTATGTCAAAGTCACATAAATATAGTCCTGCTTCACTCTGAATATAAGATAGAAATAGTTAATGGATATTTCTGTCTTTCAGGAATACGTCTGAGCAACCCTATCACACTTGGCTAGAATAAGATATACTGGAATTTGGTAGCTTATTCATAACCTCAGCTTTATCAATCATAATAGTCTTATGTAGTACTGTGATAGAGCCACAATTATAAAATATGCTTAAATAGATTACCTCACAGTATTGATACAGCTTAGTGTATCCCTTTAAAAATGTATATTTTCAAAAGACTGCTGTGTGGAGGAAATCCAGGAAGGACTGACTGAGTAATGTAAACCAGAAATTGTTTTGTGAAGACAAAAATTAAATAAGGCTGCCCTATGGAAGAACCAAGACTTCCAATGAGCAATGGACTTTTAAAACGCAAACTACTGATGGATTATTTAAACACAAATAACATAGACTTGTAATTTTACTTTGGAAAATGAGGAGAGTTAATTAAGCTACAATGTCAAGAGTCAAAATCTGAGAAGCTGTAATTCCAAGAGATTCAGGACATAGCAATTGAATATTGTTGATAAATATCAGGATCCTTAAAGCTTCAATGTTAAATGACAGGGAAGAAAATGAAATGTTTAGTTCCTAAATGCAGTAGTATAATTTACATTAACCAGTTTTAACAATTTTTTTTTGTGACAAGAGTTTCTGGTGATCAGATCACCTAGTGATAGATAATACAAAAGGAATTAACTGTCCTTCCAAGGGCAACTTTTCTCTTGTAGAGTTACACTCCATTTATTCACACACATACATTAAATTCAGACCCTCTTATTCATAGATAAATTTGAACTTGGTTAGGCACCATCTATCTTATTCTTGAAAAAAACCCCAAGAAACAAAACCCCAAATCAAATCTGTGAAATTTATTGAAATATACATTTATTAATATAAAATCCACCTCAATTTTGAGCAAATCTCACCACCTAGATTCCCAGTCTGTGGGACTATTTCCACTAACATCTCCAGGAGCTGATTGCTACCCTGAAACTGTGAAGGTAATTACTTTAAAAAGCCTTTGACCCCAGGACTCCAGTCATCAACAGACAGTTTACATTCCTTCTTCATCTTTATTCCACACATTTACTCCACAGAGATGTCTATTTACATAGAAATTGCAAAAATAACCTTTTATGAATTTAGCACTTACTATGTGCTTTATTTGTACCCTTCCCCCTCTCAAGTCTTGTGAAGGATGAACATTAAAATAACGCATACATATTCATAGAGCAATATTGTAGGCTAATTCTCACAAGGCTGCTATTATTCACAACTTATAAATGAATCCTTAATAGCCACTCAAATCTATAAATATCCATCTTACAGTTGGTCAAATTAAGTAATTTAACTGCAGTACAATGACCAAAGAATATGAAGAATTTACTGTGAAGGGTACTTTCATTTAATATGTAATTTGAAAAAATATAAGAACAGCCAAAAATATATATTTGATGTGGAGCCACCAAATTGTATCATATGCATTAACTTTTTTTATTCATACACATGCATCTTACTAGCACACTACAATGGACATACATTGTTTTAAGACCAATCAGGAATGCAGCTGACCAAATCCGGAGATCAGGCTTAAAACTATTGCAATGTAACAGTGTTGGTGTTCATTATGACCTCAGTAAGAAAGTCATTCAGATTTGTACTCATTTATGTACCATTTATTGAAGCAAATACTATAAAGACAAAGAGGATAGATAATCTTGGTATCATAGAATGTTTTGGGTTGCAAATGACCTTAAAGACCATCTAGTTCTAAGCCCCCTTCCGTGAGCAGAGACACCTTTCCCTAGACCAGGTTGCTCACAGCCCCATCCAACTTAACCTCAACATTTCCAGTGATAGAGCATCTGTAACTTCTCTGGGCACCTGTTTTAGTGCCTCACCACCCTCATAGTAAAGAATTTTTTCCTAATAGCTAATCTAACCCTACCTTTAGTTCAAAGCCATTCCCCTTTGTCCTATCACTGTTTGTCCTTGTAGGTCCCTTTTAGGTACCAGAAAGCTGTCATAAGGTCTTCCCGGAACCTTCTCTTCTTTAGAATGAGCAATTCCAACTCTTTCAGTATATTTTCACAGAAAGTGTGTTCCAGCCCTTCTGTCATCTTCATGCTACAGCTAGGCACTTTAAGTTCCTTCATGCATAGGAGGGAAAGTGTCACATTTACACAGTGATTTATTTTATTGTGAAGTACAAGTCTATAAAAGGTCAGATTAATTTCTCCTCAAAGTTACCTCTTTACAGTAATTACAAAGGGAATATGAAAGACAAAAACTCAGTGTAGATATTTACACTGCAGATTTTTTAAGTTTCTGTGGTAGTTAAAAAATTTGCTAGTTTATGTACATGTTACTAGAGATGAACATATCTGATTATTTATAACTCCCCTAGTTTCATCAATCTGAGAAGAGTAGTGAGTTTGTTAAACATCATAGTAAGCACTCATTAAGCAAAGCACGTAATTAAGTAAGAAAATAATCTTCCATTTCCCATTAAAAAAAATAGTTTCTAGAGCTCATGATTAAATAATTGGAAGTGTAAAGTCAAAACATAAAAAAACAAATGAAAATAATATAGTTATTATCTTCTATATATTATGATTTTGGATAGGTGAGATCCGTTCATTTTTAGGGCTATGCCTGTGTCAGTAAATTGAGAGGTGCTGTGACCCTTTCTTGAGTTAAACTGTTCCCACACAAATCAAGACAATCTTTTCCAGAATGTATTTTGGGAATTCTTGACCAGTTTGTGCCTTAAACTGGAATTTAGGAAAGTACTGGCTGACCTGGGATGAAACTGTACCAGAGGTTAAGCAATTAAAGAAAAGCCTGATTGTATATTTTCTTTTTGATTCCATGAAACATAGCTTTGAATCCTTGTCATTATCATTGTCTCAGACAGTGGAAGAAAATTGCATGTACAGGAAAAAATAAATATTGATTTAATTACTTTAAACTATGTAAATCAATTATGAACAGTATTTTGGAGCTTGTTTGTTTACATGTTATTGATGTGAATTTCAATAAGATATCATACTCTCTGGAAGCTCACAAATAACACTTCAAGTCTGTGGAACCTTTTCTAGTGACAAAATTATAGGCTACACAGTTTTTATCATCTAAGTACTGTAAATATGTTGCCAACATAGAGATGAAAGAACCTAGAAAAAGTGTAAAATTGCAGTCTGCTACCTCATTTGTACATAGTTATCATAATCACATGAATTTTACCTTATATTCACAGTCAAATCTTTATCAGCAGTGTTAAATGCCCAAAAAAATTCTAAGCTGTATACAATGTAATAAGGTGGGGTTTCAGTAGACTCTCTTGAGAGTCAGAGGCAAACTAAGATTTCTGCTTATTTGGGTGACTTTGTGTATATGTCTTTCCCATGGATTAAAAGGAGAATCAAACAGAAGTCTTAATCATCATTATTCTAAGATGATGAAGGGACTAGAGTGTCTAATATATTGAAAGGTTGAGAGAGCTGGCTAGGACTGTTCAACCGGGAGAAGAGAAGGCTCTGGGGACCTTATCATGTATGTAAATTCTTAAAGGGATTCTGCAAAGAGGACAGAGCAAGAGTCTTCTCATTCCAGTGACAGAGGCAACAGGCAAAAACTGAAACACAAGAGATTCTCTTTGAACACCAGGAAATTGTGAAAGTGACCAAACACCAGCACAGGTTACCAAGGGAGGTTGTAGAACATATTCAAAACTCATTTGGATGTGGTCTCGGGCAGCCTGCTCTAGGTGGTCCTGCCTTAGCAGAGAGATTGAACAAGATGCCTTCTTGACATATCTTCCAACCTCAATAATTTTTTAATTTTATGAAAAAGAGATATTATAGTTCCCCCGCCCACGTCCTGACAAAAAAACCAAATGGTGAGATCCTACCCTAATCTGATGCCAGAGGTAAACATTCACCTTAATGAGGAATGAGCTATATTTCCTAAGACTCCTACATATATCTTTGTGGGTTGCCTTGAGGTACCAATTTATTTAGGTTTACAAACTCAGTAGAGTTGGCTGTAAGTTTGGCATTTTCTTGAGATCACTTTAAATACTTAGGAAGTCTTCAAATAATAATAAGCTGCATTCTGACAAAATAGTCTGCTTTGTTCTCCCTTACAGAATTAGAAAGACAAACGCTCTTATTCCTTCCACCTGGCATCCCTTCAAATGAAGGAAACTCCAAACAAGACTAAAAATAATTTCTTATTTTGTGTTTTGTTTAGAATTTCTTGAAACATTCTGTAATCTGTGATAATGACCATCAAACTATCTTAATTTAAATATAATCTTCAAAGCTGGACCCTTCCTTACATCTCTTTATCATCTGAAATTAATCTGCAAAATAATTCTTTTTGTTTAACTTTCATCTGGCTAATCAATGTGATGAAATAAATTGTATTAGATGATTTGATTGTCCTGTCTTCAGGATGTAAGTAAAACATGGCTTAGGCTTATGTAGAGGTGGAATTTACACAGCTATTTTTACTACGTTGGTTTCCTGTCTAGGAAAGTTGTTGCAATCTCTTACCTCTCATTTTTAAAAACTTAGATTTACACTAATTTATTTTTGGCACATTACACGTAATTCATCAGATGGCCAAGACAAGGGTTCAGTCTGATCAAATACCTTAGAAAAGGTACAGTCAGTCAGTCTGTGTCATAACATTGTACCTAACTATAAAGTGTAACAAAAGGCAGGACCTTTTTGAAAGATTAATGTTAGGAGAAAAATTTTAAAAAGGACTCTTATAAAAAGGCTTTTTTCCCCTAAAAATTACATACTAGTTGAAAAAAATATTAAAAGAATAGGTGAATATACCTGAAGTGCTGAGAGAGTGTGGAGTCGGAGCAGTAAGGCAGGCAGAAAGACAGGTGAAAAAACCCCAATTATATTCTATATCACTTAGTTTATTATTAGAATATTACTGTATTCTCAAATAAAATAGATAGTTTTCTAATATTTAAATACATTTTCAGAAAATGAAAATCCAACTTTATTGAATCCAATAGAAAACATTATAAATCTTAGGGTAGAAACTGGATCATGGAAATCAGAATACCAAAGTGAACATTTGAAATGCAAAGATGCTAAAAGGAGAAATAAGTGCCATGAGTTACTCAGTTTAAGAACTGGGAAAATTTTGTGAAGATTAGTTTCCCACTTGACTCAATGCAACAAAAAAACATTCCTGACCAATACTCCCTGAAAATAACTTTATACAGATAAGTTATAACTCTGATTAAGAATAATAGTACTGACAAGAAACTAAATTGTTTTTACAAGGGCACAGTCTATCTTATCCTTCTTTTTAAGGGGTTATCAGCAACTGAAGTAAAAAAAAAAAAGGATGAGACTGAAATCCATAGTTCTACATGGATGTTAAAATTGATATTTACTGTTTTTTATTAATCTGAGAAATACCAAACTTTAAAGGAAATTGTAAAAATCATTTTCACACACACAAAGAGTTGAACACTTCCGAGAATCTATACTTTTATTGCATTTCTTCGTAAGATTTAAAATCTATTGAGATAAATAGTGACACTCTCATTTATTTCAAAAAGTATTGAATTATCTTTGTTGCGGGTTATTTCTTTTGTAGCAACCCAGTGTACAATGTGTAGATTTGATACCAAAACCCTGTAGATAATAACTATAGGTCATATTTATGCAGTTATATGTCAAATGTTTTATTGGTGTAAGGGAGGAATGAAAATCTTTAGGGAAGGCAAAATATACCTTTTCAGTGAAACCAAACCTGTATTCGCACTTCAGTGGTGGCTGTGAGGCTGTACTGCTTTGTACAGTGTGAGCTCAAAATACTGCACATTCTGGCTCTCATTCCGTGGTCTCTTAGTCCTAGTTATACAATATAACTACATTTGGACCATCTAAATGCTGTAACTTCTATTACTAACTGCCTTAGTTGTATCACTGATCTTTCTTCCCTTGCAGGGCACGTAGTAGAGGTCACTATGGGGTGAGAGTGCATAAGCAAAGGGGCAATATACCTGTAGGGTTTGATCAGCAGAATGACCTTCAGGTTGGAGAAAGGGAAATGGAGAACATCAAAAATCTGAGGAGATTATGTCATGATGAAGCCAAGACAGTGAAGAAAACATAATGGAAGTACTGCTCTACTTGAGTAACTAAAGTCAAAATTACTTACTTTCTGTTTTCAGTACTACAGAGTTTGTTGCTTTTTGGGTGTTTTTTCCCCTGTAAGTTTTGAAGAGTTTATTTTAAATGAAATTGAAAGGAACTAAATGATAGTACTTTGATTGTAATACTCTGGTTTACAAAATTTTGCTCTGCACTGTTTACAACTGAATATGCATTCATAAAAAAGAACAACCGGGGCAAGGAAAGGTGGGTATGTATCATATTTGCATTTGATATCTAAACCAGAGGGAATTACATACTACCAGTTAGCCACCATTTCAAATAGACATATCTGTTAGAACATCTGCTGCATTAAACCAATAATGGTTTTATCTTTCCATTTAAAATTATTCTGTGTCATTTTACATTTTTACTGGGTTGTATTTCGCGGTGTGTCAAATCACAATATAATTACATATTTCAGAATAGTTAAAAGCTAAATTCTTACTGGAATTTTGAAAGATGCTTATCTGTTTCCCAAAAGAAAACAAACAAACAAACAAACAAAAACCACAACAAAAACCAACAAACCCTTATTTCACTAAATAATCTTTCCAAATAGCTCTTGTAAAAGACTTATGTGGACAAAATGTTCAACCTATTCCATTAAAATTCAGGATAAAATAACATAAATTACTTTCCAAACTGCAGTCTGGAAACTTTACTTTCATAGAAAGTAACATCATCAATTGACCGGATTCTGTAGAGTTTACATGTGACTTTCAAATTCTGCCATGAAGGGTTCTGGTGCAGTTATGAGATGAAATATTTCAGTTTACTCTCCGTATTTTAAAAGATGTTAAAATGTTCCTGAAAGTTACCTTAGTAATTTCTTATAAGATACTCACTTAGAAATATATCCTAAAGATATATTTTGGTGATCTTATGGAATTTCCCATGTGACTGCAGCAGTCTCACCTCCATTGGGCTACTGGATTCAGTAACCATTAATAATTGCAAATGATATCCAGAAAAAAAAATTGTAAAAATATCATAAAATGTACTGAATATAACAAGGGAAGTGTACAAAAGATGTTTTTAAGACTTTCACACAGAAGCATCTTTTCAAAAATACTAACATTATATATATTCAGTAATTTCTAATTTAACCAATTTCATTGCTCTGTACAGCTTAGTTCATGTCTTGTTATTAATAGTAAAGCCTTTTTTTTTTTAACCTAGAGCTGATTTGTAGTTGCCAGTACCATTCATTTGCAAGATATCTTTTTTTTTTTAAATAATAATAATATTCCTACTCTGTGAATTCAGGTTAATAGTCTTTAATTAAGGTCTTGTCCATCCTGAAAAATGGATGAGTAGTTAAAATATTACATAGCATCTCTACCTCATGTTAACAGCAATTTATTTCCTATATGAGAAATTTTAGTCTTTGGCTCTTCTGGTTCCACTTAGTGTGATAAAAGGTAAAGCTTAACTTCTCTAGCTGCTTGGCTACTGCTCTGTACTGGAAGCTCCCCAATTTTTGACTCTCCCTTATGAAAAGAACATACAAGAATTTAACCTACTTCAAACAAAGTGGACATTTTGTCTTAAAATATCTTTTTAGGCTTCCAGACTTTGAAAGAGTAGAAGGAGGCTATCATTACAGCACCTGTTAAATGAGAAAGTTTCTTCTTTCTCTTTATAGTTCACTATCAAGCCTTGCCTAGGTATTCACATAGGGTAAGATACAGCAAGTAGGACAATTTTGTAAATTTAAACACAATAAACTGTAATAATGGAAACAGATAATATATGATTTTCTTTTCTTTTCTGTAAAAACTTTGAACTTTATTTTATTGAGAAAAAGGTATAAGCAGACAAAACATCAGTAAAAGTGTACTTAAAGGTCAGGATCAGCCTTTCTTCTTTAAAGTACCATGCAATGTGTCTGTAAAGAAGACTTGCATATGAAGGAGAAAAAGGAAAGGGGAAAAAACAAAAATGTAATCATTGATTTTAAAAGACAACTTCTTTGATGCTAACTTGGAAACAGGTTGATTATAATGTCAGATGTTGACCAGGCTGAAATAATACCTACACTTGATGTCAAGGAGTGAATATGCTGCCCATACTTGAACTAGATGCCAATCCTCCCCAAGTAGAAATACTACAAAGCCAGCTAAAAAAGAGTACCTTGCTGGCTTTAGGCACAGTAGGAAATTTACTTTGCTTCTTTCATCTAGAAGTCACTGTTTCATACATCACACGCATTGCACTTGGCAGTATATAATCAAATGAGAACTGTAAAACCAATAATTTTAACTGGCTGTTTTTGAATGCACATAATACAATTTTGAAATATCTTCTATATAGCTTTATAATTTCCTCCTACCAACTGATGTACCATTAACATTTTTTAGGCCTTTTCAATAGCCATACCCTTAAAAGAAGACCTGAAGGAGAGTCTATTGTGACTTTATATGACTTTACAGAAAAATATTTTTCTCTTGCCACAGTCCTCTCTACTCTGCTTCCAAAAGGACCCAAAACCTATCCCTGCCTCTTTACTGAAACTTTGTGGATATTCTTATTGCAGACTTTTCTGGGTAGTAACATCACTGGCTGAGAGAAAGAAACATTTATTCTGTTCTGAATTAGTTCTGAAGACTAATTTCATTGACTTTTTTTTTTCATTATGCATAGAAAGTCTCTGGACCAATGTAATAGTGAGGACACTGTTGCTCAGATTTAAAAAGATTTCAAATTATTTAACATTACGGATATTGGAATATAAGCATAAAAATTGCTGGGTTTTTTCTCCTTTGCTTTAGACATTCTTTTCTTGAACTGAGCAAAATTACAGTGAAGACAGATTAAGATAATAAATGCAAATGTCATTCTTTGTTTCTCTTCAGATATATGCCAGGCTGACTATCAGAGCATTCAATGACTCCTTTCTTACACTAGTAAATTAAAGACCCATTTTTCTGAAAATATGTGGTCCTCTTCAGTGCCATTACTAACCCCATGAACAGCTAAAGAACAAAACTTTATTTTTTTTAAAAATTATGTATGTAAATGGATGAGTGAATTCTAAACATACTATCCTCATTTATACTATTGGACCCTCTTTAAAATCTTCACATGTATTGCACTGAAAGTTTAATTTTTTCAAAACCAATCTCAAATTACTATCTTTGACACATCCAAGTGTGGCAGATGTAGAGCAGAACCATGCAGTCACAGGCACAGAACAAATAAGCCTATGCACACACTGTTTTTTCTCACATTCCACTTACTGTTTGGACCCTTATGTGAATACTGTATGCTGGCTTCTTTACTGCCACAGAATTTTGAGTTATTTTTTTCAGTTATTATCCTTTGGTTGTCTTCTAACTAAAATATAAGCAGTTCTATATTCAAAGCATAATATGCTTCAAATTCATTGAGCATTTTTCTATCAAAGCATTAGGAGTTGATTATGATAAATAAAGAAAGATAGTAGAGTTTACGCATTGAATTTTTTATTAGGTCATTAGGCAAGTATAATTCACATTTGATGGAAGATTTTTAAATATGCAAAAGAGCAATCTCATTAATTCTGCCATTTTCTTTGTATACCTGATTGCCAGTGTAACAGAGGTAATTATAAGAAAAGTGAAGGTACCTATTCATATAACATAAGCCATTTGAATTAAGCTAAACCTTATCTCTGTTCTGCACTACTTATGAAGCTGCTCTGAATTTGAATTGAGAGTTCTTCATATCAACTGAAGAAGGTAGCAATCACTGGTAAAGAATTTGAAATTATATTTGGCTACTGCTGTTCTGTAGCCCATGGAAATCATGTTAAAAGGCAATATATAAGGAAACTGTACATTTCACCTACAAAATAGCATAGACTGAGACTGAAGACCGTGGTCTGGGCTTACACAGGGAGTCCTGTGTAAGGTTGTTCAGGGCAGTTAAGGCCTATTGGTGCACTCCCAGCTTTGAGAATACTTTTATATTGTACTAGAATTGAAGGACAGTTTTCATTCCTGACAGTAAACTGAGTATTACAACATTTTTCTGTAATATTTTCTATGGAAATTTAGAAAGTCATACAATAATTTGGGATGAGATAGACCATGAATGGCTGTTAGTTCCACTTCCAACTCTAAGCAGAGTCAACCATAAAGTCAGACAAGGATGCTCAGGGCTGGAGGCTGCGCAGACTCTCTAGACGAGCTGTACTAGTGTATGACTATGCTTGTTACTTCCCTGTGCTCACTACTTAGAAGTTTTTATATACAGTCTGAACCTTTCTTCTTTTAACTTATGCCTATTGTCTCTGTCCCATCAGGAAACCATGAAAACACATTTTACTATCTTGGTGACCTCCCTATAGATCTTTAATGGCTTCTATGAGGTTTCCCCATAGTCATCCTTTCTTCAGACTGAATCAGCCTCACCTCATGAGAAAAGTGCTATACTCTCCCTGCATTACTGATTTCTTTCTGTTTGCAACTAAAAACTAGACACAGTATTATAGATGCAGTCTAATGAGAGCTGACTAAAGAAAAACAATAATTTCCCTGGATGTACTGGCTGCACTTGTGTTAATAAAGCACAGAAGGCTCTTGGCTCTCTGTGCTGCCAGGGCACGCTGCTGGGTCATGATCAGCTCGCTGTCTGGCAAGACTCCCAGGGCTTTTTGAGAAGAACTGCTTCCCAGGCCATCACACCTTACCCTATAACGCCGCATGGGATTCTTTCTTGCCAGGTACAGGACCTCCTGTTGAGGTCAACCTGTGGCTCCGGTTGATCCACTAATCCAGCCTGTCTAGATCCTCCTCTCCCCAAGCGTAGTGGCTAGTGCACTTACCAGTTTGATGTTATCTGCAAACTTGATAAGGGTACACTGACACTCCTCTCAGTCTTTTGTAAAGAAGTCAAATGGGATCAGTCCAATGACAGAACTCTGTGATACTCTGATTGTTACCAGCATTTAAGTAGAGTATCACCCATTAAACATTTCCCTGAGTATAACAGTTCAAATATTTTTTTTTTTCCTTTTTAGTTTTCCTATCTGGTTGTCCATGCATCCAAGAATGGTGTTGAGACTGTGTCAGTAGGCTTCCTAAAGACTAAGAAAATGGCATCCAGTACTCTCCTCTTATCTAGAAACCCAGGCCTACCACAGAAAGAAATTGAATTTTTCAGGAATTATTTGTTCTTGACAAGTTCATGATGAATATTCCTAGTCAACTTTTTCTTTTCTAAGTGCTCAGAAATTTCAAAAGGACTCATTCCTTGATTTTCTCTGGAACAGTGGTAAGTCTGACCAGCCTGTAGTTTTCTAAATTATCTCTTCAATCTTTTTAGAAGATAGCTGCCCCATTTTATGTTCCTTAACTCATTGGAGATTCTCCTGATAAATTTTCAAAATACGAGAGTTGCCTTGCAATGACACTGGTCAGCTCTTACCACTCTTGGATGTAAGGTGTCCATCCCATGGACTCCCATGGCCCAAGTTCTCTGGAGTGATCCTTGACTCACCCCTCATTCACTGCTGGCAGATCTTTTCCTTGAATCCTGCCCTTTAGCACAAGGGCCAGGGACGCCTTGTAGGAGTAAGGCTTTCCTTTACATGTCTTTGTTGAGGCAAAGAACACATTCACTACCTCACCCTTATCTGTCTCCATTATTTTAATCTAGTCTTACAACACAGTCCAGAAAATTCTTCCTTTAAAACTGGGGTTTCAGCAAATATAAGTATTAAATGCTTAAACAAATTTTTAAAAATAAATATTACTTTTAATAATTTTGAAGTTGAAGAAGTTTGAGTTTGCTGTAATAGCCTACTGGAATACTAATTTTAAAAAGTGGGGGTATTATGCAGATGTTTTGAAAACGTACAAACTATGAAACTTATGAAGCTTTCCAAAAGTGTTGGCACTAATAAATCATACTCGAAGTAAAATGTCACTGTGGTTTTGGAAAGCCTATGCTTAATAAATCATTGCTCAGCAGAAAGATTTTCTCCCTGTGTGAAAAAGAGGACAACAGGTACACATCATATAATTGTTGTTCCTAATTCATAGGGAAGAGGGAAACAGAAGGTTCGTAAACAATACCCGTTGTTGAAGGGTGTGCATTAGAAAGAATGCTAAAAGTAATTGACCTATTTCATAATGATTAGACCAAGTTACTTCACTGTTGAAACTTGTCAATTTTTATTGCTGTTGGTAAAAAAATATAATGCACATTTTGATTTAATGGGACCATCTCTACAGTGATCACTTTTCACTTTTTCAATTCCATTAAATTTAAAAGCATCTTTACTCGCATGGAAAGTGTATGACTGTATGCAAGGAAAAGTTTTCTCTCAACAACTTTCTGTCCTGTTGTTTTGTACATATAATCAACTACAAAACTTTTTCTATAGATTTACTAAGTGTTTAGGAGCATAGATTTCTCATATCTGCCTTATGAAAATTAATACTTGAGAATGATTTCTTGTGTCATTTACAACATATTAACTATTTGGTCATGTGGCAAAAGGTCATTTCTTTAACACATCCTAGTACTATTGCTCATTGACTCAACATAATGATGCTTTAAGATGAAGAAAATTAGTTCAGAACTGAAGTGGTATAATTGAGACAGGTAGCTATTAGGTCTTAGCTGATGTGTGATAATTCATTCAACCATGGTAACTCGATAGCTTTGGTTCATTTTTTAATAAAGTATATCTAACCCTTCATTGTGTTTGTGCAAATTAAAACCAATGGGTAATTCTTTACAATTGTACCAAAATATTCTTCAGTATTGTTTTTGTGGTAGTAAGAAACAGGGGTATTTTTGTTGTCATTTTTTGGTTTTGATTTTGTTTTGTTTTGTTTTAATAGAGAAGCAAACTAGACCTTAGTGTTAGAAATTAATTACTAGGAATTGATACAAATTTTGGTGAAAGTCACCCTCAGTCACAGTTCTATAACAATTCTGTGGGTGTAAATGGAAATTTTTCAGTAACTGCTGTACGTAAATTCTTCTATTAGGATTATGGTGCCATACACCTCAGTATAGCAAAGTTCCACAGTTTTTTTACTAGTAGGAAAGTGAAATTAATATGTATGCAATATTGTCTCTCTTCATTATTCTTTTCTTGCGAACAAAAATTACATAGTTAGTTAAACTTCCATAGCTAGTATAAAATATTGAATTCAATGCTATTTGAGGTACATTTAATGCTCCAGTATTATAATGCCTCAGGAGGTACAAAATTATGTTTTCTAACATTTGCTTCAAAAAAATCCTTATAAGAAAACCTTATGATTTCAGTGTTCCTTCAAAGTTGGATAAATGTGCAACCTAATATAAATTCTTGAATAAGAGGTCATAGAAGGATAGAACATTTTTGTGTGTTAGATCTTTGTAACTTCAAGACTAATGCATCAAAACTATAAACATGGTATCACCATGGCCTTAATTCATTTTTCCTCTGTATAATCATTCTACAAAGGCAAAGACAACCTACTTTAAGTAGTTTATTTACTCCATTATCAACACCTCCACACCTAATTAAGTAAAAGTGTATCTCGCTGCTGCAGAGTATACTTAAAACACTTCTGCAAAAATAGCTCATGCTGGTAATTTTATCTCATTCTTTAAATATTCTTCCCTTTCATGTTTTTACTTAATCTGTCTGTTGTGCAATTTCTTATTAAAGCAGTCCTCTGTCAATTGCTAGTGAGAAGAGTTTAAATTATCTTATATATAACCAGGCCAAGGGCTTTACCTGACCTATACATGTCAGGAGAAGAGGATGTACTTCTGAGTGTCAGAGAAGAACGAGGAAACACCAACACTTTAAGAAGCAGCAGGGAAATACCTGTAATTTAGGCAGTGGTTTCTCCCAAAAGGTGCTGATATCATCACGATCATCATCAACAACAATAAAAATAATCATAATCACAATAACATTGTTGACACTGGAACAGGCTGCCCAGAGAGGTTGCAGTTGCCCCATCCCTGGAACTGTTTAAGTCCAAGTTAGATGGGGCCCTGAGTAACCTGATCTAGTGGTGGTATCCCTGCCCATGGTGGAGGGGTTAGAACTAGGTGATCTTCAAGGTCCCTTCCGACCCAAACCGTTCTGTGATTCTATGACATGGACAGATAGTAACAATCGTAGTGTTTGGAATAAAGAATTCAGCATATGGATAAAGTTTGAACAAGTGGGGAATTTAGTATTTTAATCTTTGCAAACAGTATAAAGTAGTCCAGAAGAAAGTGACACAGGCAAGTAAAGTGAGGATAAAACAAGTTCTAGGAAAACCCAGTAAAAGGTTAGCTTCAAATAGAAATCTTCCTATTTATATTCTTTTAACATTAGGTAATATTAGTTTCATTTTTAAAATTCCAAGCAGTCTTCTTCCTAAAATTCAGATGCAGACTATTCATGTGTCTATTGCACCATTTTCTGAAAATGTTGCCATTCCTCATATTCCTATAATTGTTTCTAAAATGCACCAATTCAGCAGTGCAATGCTACTGCTACTACCATCCAAACATTACTCTCTGCGTAATGTGCTCCATGTTAGCCACCAGACAGGGAAGAGAAAGCAAATAAAGGAAGAGTTTTATATAGTATCTCTAATCAGTAATCAATGTCAGACACTGTGTGAAAATAATGAGGAAAAGTGATATAAATTGCATTAAATAGTTCTTACATGCACATTGTGGGCCTAATCTTGAAAATGTTAGTTGTTCATAACACTTATTATCTTTTATGGGCGTTTTGCATCGCTAGGGATTGCAAGTTCATGTGCTGCTTACTAATTTATGAAAAGGACAAAGAATATGCTCAGACATAGTAGAAAAATCCCCATATTTCAGGGAATTAGTAGTGAATAATGTTTACTGCTTATAACATGCAGAAGTAATAACTTACACTTAAATGATGTACAACTTCAGCTTTAGTTTGGGGTTGGAATAAATTTTTAAGAAACATTAAAAATTAAAGGTATAAGAAAGACAGAAAAAGTGACAAAGAATTAGCTGGTGGATAAGGGAAACTTGTGAAGAAAAAACCAATTGGACAGTGACAACAGAGGAGAGCAAAAGAAGTTGTTATGATTTTACTGGGAATGAACTTTGTAAAATTCACTTATTTAGTTTGTCCAATTAGCTCAATTCATAGTAGTATAATCAGCATATTTAAGAAATAAGTTTATTTATCTATTTCTTTTTGCACATTTACACCAGCCTCTACCATGGAAAATTAATTTATATACTGTGTTCTATAGTACTGCATATTACACAATATCAAGTCATAAATCCTTGATGTTTATCCCCAAACTATGTGTATTTACAGGCAAAAGAGAGGTGTCTCTCAAAGCACAATTATCCATTTCAAAACAAATATACAGACCAGGCACAAAGTAATAATCAAAAGTATTTTTAAATATTATTGGTATTATTTATTAAATAAAAAGCAAAGAGTAAAGAAACTTGTTTCTTTTCAAGAGTTGATTATGCAACAGTGTTATATAAAACACTAAGGTGTTTTACAAAAAAAAAAAATAAAAAAAAATTGGAAGATAGGTAGCTTCCAGTTTAGGTTGCTTTCTATTATTTCTTAAAGTTAAATATTTCCATATTTCATATTTTCATATTTGCCTCTCTACTCTCTGCTGGTGTAGCCTCACCTTGAGTATTGTGTGTAGTTTTGGGCACTGCAGTATAAGAAGGATATAAACCTCTTAGACAGCATCCAGAGTGGGGGGCTGCAAGGCTGATGAAGGGCCTTGAGCTGTATGAAGAATGACTGAGGTCACTTGGTTTGTTCAGCCTGGAGAAGAAGAAATTGAGAGGAGACCTCACTGGAGTCTGCAGGTTCCTTGCGAGGGGAAGCGGAGAAGCAGGTACTGATCTCTTCTCTGTGATGACCTGCAACACAAGGGAACGTCAGGAATCTGTGTCGGGTGGATTTAACTAATGTATTAGGAAAAGATTCTTCACCCAAAGGGTGGTTGGGCACTGGAAGAGGCTCCCTGGGGAAGTGGTCACAGCACCAAGCCTGACAGAATTCAGGAAGTGTTTGGACAACACTCTCAGGCACATGGTGTGACTCTTTGGTTTACCTTGTACAGGGAGAGAAGCTGTACTTCAATGATCCTTGTGGTGCCTTCCAACTCAAAACATTCTATGATTTTACAATTCTGTGATTGATCATGTATTCCAAACTATGATTTTACTCATCTTTAACTAATTTTTATTTAAATAGGAATAAATTACAAGTATTAAAATATTTGTAGTGACATGCTTTTTGACTTAGATTATGATGATTTTGCGGTGGGTTGCTGTATTAACAGATTGCTACACTTAGACAGCATGTTTTTTTTATTTCATTTCAAAGTTCCTAAATGCCCACACATTTGAGCAACTATCACTTTATCCCTTTTTTTTCCACTTTGTGTACCTAAAGTATAGAATCACATCAGAAAATGTGTTACACAGTCTTTGCTATAAATGCTGTGAAATGGATCGTGTTTGCAAATCGTTGATGCTCAAGAACAAAGGAGAGTTCAAGTTACATGGGAAAGAGAAATTTTTTGAGAATTGTTGACTATTTATCATTAAACTTCATAAATTTCTTTGTAACTTAGGAAGTATCTGGGAGAATTGCTTGCACCTCTGCTGTTCTTATACTCTTCCAAAGGTGTCTACTTTTTGCTTCTTCTAAAGACAACACAAAAAGGTGAGTAGATATTTGATTTAACTCTATAAGGTTTCTCTGGTAGTCTTACTTATGTCTGCTTCCTTCTAGTCGTTTTTGCTTTGTTTTGTTTTATTTGTTTTTACTGGCAGTACTACAGTAGTTCATTGCTTTAATCCCAATTACTTTTGATGATAACTGTGTTTTGGTGTAATCCTACCCTTAAAGTGTAATCCATTTAAGGAGATAGCTTTCCTATGACATGTACTTACATTTGAATTATCTTTTAAAAATGAAAAAAGCATTGTTTTTTGATAGTAATGAACTTGCTAAAACTATTATTAAAAAAAAAAAGCACACAGACCAGAAAACGTGGTGTTTTATCTTCTCTTAAAATTCACCATGGTTAGACAATTTATTGAAACTTAACTAGTTCTTATACTGATTTACACAAAAATCAAACTGTAAATCCTGCAGAAATGTGCAATCACTGATTTTTACTATGAGTGATTATAAAGATATTGTAATGATGATATCCTGTGTACAACAATTAAGTACTTAACAAAATAATATGTAGAACTAATTGTTTAGAACAAAACAGACAAAAAGAAGGTCTTAACAGAAGGGCACGGTAACCTAGACAAATGATAAACATAATGATAAGAGATGTACAGGCAGTGCAGAAGATGTCAATGCAACTGCCTGAAGAGTCTACCAATGAACCAGATGCTACTGGAGAGGAAATATCTTTCTCAGATGGCATCTGGGTACTGTTTGTCATCTGAAAGTGAAAACAACTCATGGTTATAATGTGATAGGGCAAATAGCATTGTTCAACCATCATACCCTCAACTTTATTAAGTGTCTTTGGAAATCCATTCTGTAGGTGGATTTTACATTTCATATTTCACTTGTGACAGAAGTATCTCATCCAAGTAATAACAAGAAAAGTATTGTATTGTCTGATATATAAACGATAGCAGAGCCAAATACATTTTCTATTTTATTCAAAGAAAGAACTGCACTCTTCCTTTACTCTTTGCATTTCAATGCATGCTTTTTCAGACTGAGAGCAAAAAATAATATTCTCAAGACCACACAAAAGTGAAGTTAAATGTGTGTTAATGACATTGAGATTCAGTGAACTTTTTTTCCTTAGTTGAAAAATTCAGAAAGGATACTTCAGGGTTTTTTTCCTCTCTCTCTGTATATATCTATCTATATATATACATGTATAGATAGGTAAATATAGACATATACTGATTTACATAAAAACACAGAGAATCCCAAATCCCATCTTACTCTATTTGTGAAATGATCAAACTTCACCTTTCAAACTTTTTCCTGCTAAAAGACCTTCAAAATAGAATTATCAAAGACCAAGTGGTACCTCCTTCTAACAGTATGACAGGTCTGGGATTCTTTGGACTTCAACAGAATCTTCATATCTTGGCAAGGGATTAAGAATGTAAAAAGGGCAAAAGTGTAGTTTAGTGATATATAAAATTTGTATAAGAATTATTTGTTTTTAATATCAGCATAGACAAATTTAAGGGGACATTCTATGTTTTTTCACTGTAGAGAGATTCAGCAATTACAAGCAAAAAAGGCAATAGACAAAGGGAAACGGCTGTTTTTCCTGCTGGATTAATTGTAATAAGTGAATATACAGTATACAGTCAATTTTAAAAAATATTTGTGTTCTCATATGGCTGGGAATATTAAAGAAATTCATTGCATAGTGCAAAATTGACCATGTTTGTTTGCAAGAATACCTCACATCCTTAGTTAGGTTGCACCACTTCTGTGTCTGAATGTTTGAACATTTGTTTTAGTGAAAGTGATACCTTTTGCACTTCCCTAACACTGAGTTTTTTTGGACTACTAACAAAACTAGAGTATTTTGCGTAACAACAGAGAGTCTGGAATTGAAATAAGCTATTTAATCAATAGGCATTACAATACCTTGGTCTACAATACACTGGTCACTGTAAGACCTTTTATATTAAATATAGAAACAGACAAAAACAGAAGACACAGCAGACTGAACTTCACTGGGACTGCCCTTTATTTAGACAATCTTCCAGTGATTTTAGGGATTTTTTTGCTCCTGAAAAGTGACTACAGGATGAAACCATGCTCACTAACCTAGAAGATCAAATCTAAATTTGTTAGGATAAATTTCTTACAATATTTTCTTTCCATTTTGAAAACATATAGACAATAATGTTACCATCTGAGAGATTCAGCAAATTAGATCTATGCTTTACCATGCTAATATTAAATGTAATAAAAAATTCTACCTTCCAGAATTACATGAAGTAGGTGAGAAGCACAATTACTTTTGTACTAGATTACAGAATCATAGAATAGCCCTTGAATGATCATCTGGTCCAACACCTCAAAGGAAAGGGAGTGTAGATGAGAGTATCCAACCCCCTGTTCAATCACCTCTTTAACAGGGATTCACCACAGTGGGACTTCGCCACATCCCTGGGGAAGTTCTTCCGATGATTAATTGTTCTCACTGTGAAAAATATATTTCTTTTATCAAGATGAAACTTTGTGCAGTGCAACTTGCACTCAATGCCACATGTCCTATCCAAATAATGATCAGTTGTAGCAGAGCAGAACAAGTCCACTGAAGTAATTACAACGGTAGCATATAGGTTTCCAGTAGCCCTGTTAATCTATATACTCACTCCAATCTCCATTCAATAGTTACATCAGGATTGTGAGTCTGGTCTTTAAAGTCCTAGAAAATTCCTCTTGGATTAGTGAGAATTCAATGACTCCAGTGAAGATTTCTACTTAAATGCTGGTGTTGTGATGTGTTCTAAAATTATTTGGTAGAGTTCACTCTGTTGATAAGGGAGCACCCATGGAAAAATTAGTGCTTCTAAGGCTATGGGGCTGTAAATAATGTATAGTACTTATAGGGATCTCAAAATTATTTATAAACATGAAATTCTGTGTTGAAATTTAAGGAAAAGCAAAATATAGGAGCCATTGAATGTGTTAAGGAAAATAATATTGTCATTTACTCATTTATGAGTTTTGCTGTTTGACTTGTATTTGCATGTCATCCCGCAGCTAAATCACAATAGCTAGGGGAAATGAAACAAAAAAAAAAAAAAAGAAGAAGATAAAATCAATAACTGTGATTTGGTAAATTATTTTTTATATTAATCAAGGATAAAACATTTTCAAGTCTATCTGTTCCATCCATTGTTCAAGTTTATAAATGAAAAAATAAATTCTTTTAGTTTTTTACTGTATTTATCCTTTATTATAAAGTATCAACTTTTCAAAAGTAAGAATTCTGTTCATCTGCATACAGTATTGGTCTTTTTACCTATACTGTAATATGAAAAGAATGAATTATATTTTTTATATTAGTCACAAATGTTGGCAGTGTCTGTGTTACAACATTTTCTGGTAAATTAAATTACTATATAGCATAACTGTTGCCACAGGTATCAGGAGATTTCAAGGATAAAACAGGTCAATCTCAGTTTAACCATCTGGCATAATTAATAAAGTTAAAACAATTTCATTAAACTTGTGTTTTTCAAGTGTGATGAGGGCAGTGCTCCACCTAGAGTAATGTTTTGTGAAGTCAATCATGTTCAGAACCTGATAAAATACAGGTTCGTTGGTAAAATTTCAACTGACAAGGATTCTACTTTTTTAAAAAATAAAAAACAAAGAAACAAAAAAATTCCACAACTGTGTATGGGTCAGTCCCATTGGAACGTTTGATTGCTCTAGTGTATTACCAAAAAACACACCAGAGATTTCCAGAGTAGACTGCTTGGAGTAATGGGAGGACAGAAATAATTTATCTTGTAAATAATTTAAGAATAACAACTAATTGTTCATGCATTATTTCCAGAAGTATAATAGAGTGTCTTCTGGCCAGTTTGTATCAATAATCCACTGACTTGCCACTAAAATCTGCTTTAAAAATTCTCCTTAGAGATTTTTCTAAAAAGTCAGATTAATGTTTACATTATTCTAAATGAAATCTAAATCGTATTCATTAAAATTAATAATGATAAATGTCCTTGTTTGCATTAAATGGAAATGCATAATCAGAGAAAATTAAAGTTTAAATTAAATTAAAATCAGACAAATTAATTAGTTTACAAAATTGGGAGATGGTGGGGATGCCAAACAGATGCAGATAAATAAATGGTTGAATGAATAGTACATTATAATTCGTATGAAGGCTCTTCGGCAACAGGCACAATCATCTCTTTCGTTTCCATAGGGAATAATTAAAAATTTAAGCTAAGTAAGAAGTTGATGTGTTGTTTTTAAGGAAAAACAAGTATACAAATGAATCTCACAGAGTATCTGATATGTCAAAACCCAATTTAGCCTTATCTTTTTGACGTTATTTATTAAACACTTAAGAAAATATATTAAAATTGGAAAAATATTGATCAAATGTAACCAGTTTTTCTTTAATAGAGGATAGTAAAATTTCTCAAATTTGGGGTGCTTATTTCTGCAATACTTAACATACATGATTACTTCACAAAAAAAACTGTAATTCAAACTTTGAAATTCCTACTGTGTGTGTTTCTATGTACTTTTTCTGTTCTCTGATGAGCTGACTCTGTAACTAATGAACTCAGCGGGAAATTTGATTATCATAATCAAAATACAACATTCCAAATTTGCTTTCTGCAAATACAGGGCACAAGAGTTTAAAATCCCCACAAACACTCATTCTAATAATAGTTGCTCTACCTAACAAGCCATAATTTGTCACCAGTGGTAATATTTTCTCACTGTATAACCTTGTTACCATTTCAGTTTATGTATGTTTCGTCCACTTATTTTGAATCCTCAAAAAAGTTTATCAAGTCCAGTACTGCATGTTATTTGTTGAGTGCTCATCATCTCATGCTGCATGGGGAATACTATTTGCTGCTGCCATAATGCAAACACTAAATAATAATTTTAAAATTATCTTAAATTTCTAGGAGTACTTGACACAGTTTACATATGAAAGAATATGACTGGGGTTTTTTATTTATTGATTGATTGATTTTTATGTGATTGAAGTCCAAATGAGAATGGGGCTCCACTGTTCTAGGTACTATACAAATAAGTGAAATATGAAGGAAGCAGTGATTTGAATGGAGGTGTTTGACCACTTTTCCGTTTTAAGCAAGAAGAAATTATCCATCAGGCAATGACAGTAAGTAGAAGCAGGACTGCTAGCTGCTCTCTCTAGCCAAGAATGTAATGCAATGGTAAAAGAAAATCTTTATCAGTCCAGTAACTAGAGTTGCAGGTAGAAATTGCAATATGTGAATTTCTGTGCTAGTGGCTACACTAGGTTCTAATTTTTCCACTTCCATAGCTGTACTTTACGTTCCCAAAGACGCGAGATTTCTCAAAGCGTGTTTGCAAATACTGGCTATATTGATGGGATGGAGAACTGAAAGGCTACTTTGAAGTCTGTTTTCAGGAATTCTTTGGTCTTTGAGTCATTAATTTCCTGCAAGTCAAGAATCCAAATATACTATCAAACTCAGACAGTGGAAACAAAACTTACAGGACTAGGTTCTTACAGAAAATAATCCATTCAGTGTAATAGCATTTCGCAACAGGTGTGCCAGACCATTTTCCATGACTAATTTATACCCAGGTTTGGTTTTAAAGAAACTGTTCAGGTTTCTTTAAGTAGAACTTAGCTGATTTTCTGAAAAGAAAACAACAGAATGATAACTACAGATCTCTTTTTAAAACTCATTGCCTACCAAATTATAATTATTCTGAATAAAAGCCTTAGAGTTATGAAAATTTAAAAACAAAACCGATCACACTCGTGGTTTAACCCAAGCAGGAAACTAAGCACTGTGCAGACACTTGGTCTCTCCCACCTGATGGGATGTGGGAGAGAATCAGAAGAGTAAAAGTGCAATCAGAAAGTCTTCTGCAGCTTATTTCTCCGAAGATAATATTTATTACACTGAAATTTATTAATGATTTTTTTTTACTCAAGCTTGGGGGTTTTGATTTGGTAGAAGTTCAAGGATTTTCAAAGTAAAGAGGATGAGTCACATTGTTCAGATATATATTGAATTTCATACATTTAAAGCATGTGTTTATCACCCAGATATAAATCACAAGGAAAACATCTTCATTATAACTAAAAAATTCTTTATCTGAGTCTATGATTCCTAATTCATGGTGTCTGCTGTTTGCAAAAACAGGGAAAATTACTTAAGCAAGCATTTCTTTGTGGGAAAAAAACATTTAACTGGGATCAATAGTGGTCCAGTAGAGTCAATACACTCTGATTGAGTAGCTGTCTAAGCTGGGACTGTTTGCTATAGCACAGGAAAAAAAATAAATAAAGGGAGATGTTTACGGCCCTGGTAAGCAAGGAGAATAGCCCCAGAGCTTGAATAAAAATTACAATAATGTGATCATTTATATGAGAAAAATGTCATGGAAAATATATTGTATTTACTTAATCCTGTCACCCTGGGCTTGCAAATGTAAAGAAAGTGACTTAGCGTTAAGTGATTTGTGTTATTCGGTGCTGTACTGTAGTCAAATGGCTGATATTTAAGACAGATGTTGAAAGACAGCGGCATTAACCTTGTCCCTTCATCCCAGATCATGCAAGATAATTAGTCTTTCTGCTTCATTAGGTGCCTAAATCCACTCCTTTGGCACCTGTGACATCTTTCAAGATATATGTGAGTTATCACTAATTCAATAGGTACTTGCCTATTTTGTGCATATGAAGCAAATTACTTAAGGTTAACAAGATGATAGAAATTTTAGCTGAGATCTCTCTGGAGAGAAAATTTCAAGACAAATGCTCCCCAGGTGCTAGCCTCAGAAAAGATTCTACCATCTGCAACTATCTAGCACATGTTTGGTTATTTGAGGACATATTAAAAATATACATTTTTCTGTGAGCTGAAGCTTAACAAGGATGTCCAGGGTAACTATCAGGCTATCTGTTCTGAGACATCTCGGTATACGCCTCTGGCAGATATGTTCTGCTCTATAATTGAAAGACTAAAGGAATTTTGAGATGGAAGAAATTGTTCATAGATTTTGTAAAAATGTTTTGAATCTTGGTATTTCATATCCCTTTGGGAATATGCTATCTCAAGGTAGTGGGTATTCAAAGGTGGGCTGTTGGCTCTGTTCTTTCAAAGACAAGACAGATAGGAATCCAAAATCTGTGTAATGATATCTCTGAAATAGAGAACAATCATCATCTTTGGCCTTGTCAGCAGCAATTTCCCAGATGCAGTTTGGCCAGGATCCATTATCAAAAAGTAGTTCTCTTACATTAAAGTTTTTGTTATGTAAAAAAAAAAAATAAAATAAACATAAATTTATGTTTGCTACAGTTAAAAATCTTAGGAGTTTGACCCAGAAATCCTTACCAGACTTGCACTTGTCCTTGCATTACATTTCTGAGTATTCCTCCTTCTCCTATGCATAGCCTGGAAATGCTTATTCATCATGGAATTACAAAGTGCTGATGAGATAGGTATTTCATTCATTACTTCAGTAATGTTGCTTTGAAGAGCAAAGTTATGTGACTTTCCTGTTTGTTAGCTTCCTTTAAAGCTTGAGATGACATTTTTTGTCATCTCAGGCTTTGTTTCGATAATTTGGCCTCGTGCAAGCTTAGTTATCAGTTGTGTTATCCTATAATTACATGAGCAGAGTTGGAGCACTGTGGAGGCAAGGCTGGCAGCCAGAAGATGCCAAAAGAACCTGAAGGTGTTGACAAATACTCAGTAGTCTGGCTCTAGTGTTCTATAATACTTACAGGTTGCACACAGTGGAAATGATGTGCCATTCACATATAATCTTCATGAACTCAATCCAGAAACTACATAGTATGAAAGGTAGAGAAGTGTTATATAATACAAGGCAATAACACCAGTTGCAATAGTGACAGATACAGTAGCCAAGCTCACAGTGAGCCGTGTGTTTTCACAGACCTTATGGGAGGATTTCCAGGCTTTTTTTTGTTTTGTTTCTACATTCCTGGGAAAGCTATTGATATTTGATAATCTCACTACGTGTGCATCATTTTACATTATGTTAGACCTCATTATTGGTCAACCAGACACTGAAATGAAACATTTTCAATATCTAAATTATTATCTGTGTGAACAGCTTTAAGTATGATAACATACTAAAGAGCGTATTGGATGTATTTTGAGACCACAAGTGTGCAATTTTAATCTTAAGGAAGGCTTAAAGAATTGTCAAAGCTTCATAAGGAAACAACACTAAGCTTTAGAGTTTGATTTCTGGTACAGTCTGGATTGCAACCCTTCATAGACAACCTTCATCGCTATGCATGGGTCCTGCTCAGTACTCATTTCCTGTGTCCTGCTGATGCCTGCATTTGTAGAGCTTTTTATTCTGCTTCAGTAACTGGAGTGTGGGATTATGCGCTACAAGCACTGAGCTACAGCTGAGATTGTATTTATTCATGGAATTTTGCTTTCTGACAGGTCCTGTTATTACCTGGTATGCACATTTTGTGGTGATATGTTGGTCACAAGGTGTTCTTCTACAACAATCTTGTGACCAGACACAGTCTTCTTTCAAATGAGGGATATGCCCTTGTGAATCCCTTGGGTGTATTTACCTAAATGGCTAATTAGATTGGGTTTCCTTCATCAAACACAGAGAAAGGAAGCAAAAATCGTCCTTTGCACTTTCTACAATACAGGGAAAGATGCTTGATGTTTCTTAAAACTCTACCAAGGGAGAGCAAAACTGTAGGCTTTTTCCTTCTACTCTTGGCTTTTCTACATATATTGACATAGAAAATTAGCCTTATGAGAATGATGGTTATCACAACTGAATTTGGCACATTAGTGTATGTTTAGGATGCAATCTTTCAAGATATTGCAGACCTTTTGCTAACAGTAGTGAATTTCCAATAATATTTAACAATCTAAAGATCAAGTTCTTGTGGAAAATATGATAGTCATGAATACTAATACAGCTTTAACTGTATTCATATTTCAAAATAGTACTGAAACATGGAGGAATGAGGAGCTAAGGCACATAGAAGTCACCTCAGAATAAATCAATACCTAAAGAAGAAATCATTCAAGTCCAATTATATTGGAAGTTTCAAACAGAAGGCAGTTCGGAAAGTACTGTCACTTCCTACAGTTTGCAAGTTAACCTTCTGTCTTCTGCAATATTTCCAGATACTAGAATAAAATATGAAGATAAGATGAGAAAGAACTTTGGGTTCTTTCCTATCAAAATCAGGTTATAAAATGTTCAAATACCACAATTTGTCAGTCGTTGAACCTGCAAGCACAAGTTGAATAGATACATGTAGAAATGTGCTGACATTTACATACAAGCATAATTATGAATTTTTTTACACATACTCTATATAATTCTTGTTTGACATGCCTCACAACAACCCTTCTAGAATCAGCTCCTCCTTAAGTGAGTAGGATAACATTTTTTCACTTATGCTTCTGTACCACTTCAGACATAAACTGAATGTTACAATCATCTTTTGAATTTTCTGATCAGTGAATAGTGATAAACTTACACAGAATATCTGAGACTCCAGACATTTGGAGGAGAATAATATGTCAGTTAGGTCTTTATTATCGTTAACTTATGATCCAATAAGCCTTCATCAGAGAGACTGTTTTGGGTTTTTTTCCCCCCTACAGTTACAACACCTGGTCTCTATTGGCAATAAATACTATGTGTTATACAGCAATTACCTCTGATATACAAAAAGCTTCTCTGATATCTGGAGAGGAAAGTTAACTTCATCAAATCTTTTCACAGTTATCAGAATTATATATAAATCTTATTGAATATTTTGCATAATTTATTTTTGTATTAATTCAGCATCTTTAAACTGTAATTTTTAATCTATTTGGCATTTTTACAGGCAATAGAGGAACTCAAAAATGTCTAGCTAGAAGAGGATGAAAAACTCAAGACTCTGGGACTTTATACATTGCACTGACTTTTTAGATTCAGTTCACAAAAGTAATCTGACAAAATATTCCTGTAATATAATATTTTTAGGTATTTTTGTTTGTTGGGGGGTTTGGTATTCTAGAAGAAATTCCACCATTCCACTAAGTCACATGATGGTAAATATGAAGGGAAACTAACATAAAAAAATTACAATGTGGAATACTAAAACTTCTTCCCAGAGGACTGGAAGAAAAAATTCCTGAAAATTTAGAAATATATGCTTGCCACTGGATCAAAAAATAAATTACTCATTTCCAGAACTAGTATTCTTTTACCAGAAATACATACTAAAATATTACTGAGATTTTATATGCCTACAATTTATGTATTGTATTATTATCTGTGGACAGTGACACGATGATATTATGTTTAATGTGGCAGTTCCTCTGCTGTTTCACCAAGAATCCCTTTTAATTTTGAAGACCTGCAGTTTGGGTGAGCTGCCAGGGAATGAGAGCAGGGCTAGAGGGCAGGAATAATATCACAGGGAATCAAGATGATCTCAGAAAAGAGTGTTGCAGAGTTAGCAATGACATAGTGTTTTCAGTCTGAATATAGAATAGGCAGAAAGAATAAGGAATGACTGTTAAACAGTCAAGGAAATACCAAATCAAGGTCAAGACTAAAGACACCTCTTGGTCTCTTAAGGGAAAAATCCAAACTATTTTGCTGACATACTAGAATCTCATAATTTATTTCCTTTATTTTAGTCATAATATTGTTAATTAGCCACAACAATGTGGTCTGGACTTTAAAATTATGTTTAAAGGATCAGAACATAGCAAAAACTGTCAGAGCTGAAGTTCTGGGAGTCTTAGGATGACAATTTCTTTCTTATTGTTCAGTGGTGTCTTAGTGTTAGGCAATTTGTCACTTCTCCCTTTCTGGTCCATGCATAAATTGTGGAATCAAAAATCTCTTCTCAACATTGTACAGATGTGACAGATGTGACATATGCATTGAATGTGTGTTTTTAATATTCTGATCTCCAGTAGTCAACTAAGCCTCAGTGTGGTGGTTTAACAGAGCTATCTTCTTGGAATTTAGATGTTGCAAACAGCAGTTAAATGTTTTAAATTTGGCAAAGTTTATTCTTTAAATGGGCTGACAATTTTGTCTCTAGGTACAGACAAAATTGGCAATAGGACACCCTCTGACAACAGATCTACTGATTTATGATTTATCTAAACTAGACTGGTTGCTTAGTGCCTGATGGGAAAATTCAAATCTTAGCTTCTCAGCAGCAGTAATTTGTGATCAAGAAGTGATCCGGCATGGAGGTCAAGAAGATCCACCTGCAGAAGGTCCTAGAAGCAGGATTACCAGAGACAGAGAGTTTCAGTTGATGAGACAAGGATCAGCCAGCATTTACATATCCTGTAGCCATCCTGGAATATAAGCATTCAGGACCTACTTTTGGGCAGCAGAGCTGAGCTGGGATTTGAACTGAGAGTTGAGCTAAGGTGCCTCACATCGATGTTCACAGAGTTGGTGCTGATGCAAGTGTGTATAAGGAATCAGGTCATGATGGATCTTTACTGCCTATGCTGGTAGGACTCTGTTCAGTGCATTGTTATTTTTCGAAATCTATATTTATTTAAGCACAAATGTATGTTTAACTCACCTCAAGGAGTGTAGTAAAAGTTCTCCACCATGTTGATGTCAACGAAAGGTAATATGACTTTTGTATGTTCCTCTGTATATCCCATACAGCAGTGGGGAAAAGTCCAATTCTTGTACTGTTTTATGTTGTCTGATATCTTCTTATTAACTTGTAACAACATCTTGAGGACAGCAAAATTCAAATTACCTAATATGAAAGAGCTGAAAAGAAGGGAAAGAGGTAACTATGAACAGCTTCTGAAGCAGTAGAATATACAGTACAAGGCTTTTGGGAACCAGTAGCTAGGGTAGGACCCAACTGGGTAGAACTAGAAATAGTGTAATATTTTTACATAGCAATAAATTGAGAGTATTTGGGTTTGCATGTTCCTTTCATAAGAATGCATTAATAGTAAAATATTTATTAGGGTAACAAAATTACCTTGTGACTGTGAGGTATAAAATATGTAATTATATCATACTTCCAAGCAGAAATATGAGGTCTCCAAAAGCAATGAACACGAAATATTTTTAGAAGTTACATACAAGTATTTGTGACAGAGATAGCTTGAGAGTAGGACAAGTCCAAAAATAATGTGCCATGAGATCTTGAATCCTGTCCTCATTTTTCACATATTGATGGCAAAGAAGTTTGTAATTTAAAATGAGTCTCAAGAGAAGTACAGTTTCTGGAGCGCAACTTAAACTGAGTCTATCTTACATCAAAGAAACTGAAATATCTTTAGCACAGAGAAACCATCTCTCCTAGGTATAATAATGTATTCTACATGTCAGCCTGCTCCCCACAATGAATGCATATTGTCCCATTTATCACTTGTATTATTTAGGGACTTGGAATCAAAAACAGATATACTACTCCTTCCTTGGTTTCTCAGTCAAAATATTGAAGAATTGTATTTTATTAAAAAACACAAAACAAAAAAACCCCTGGCAAACCCACAAACAAACAAACAGTCAAAACAAACAAAAAAACTTCAGATAACCAGTTCCTGGAAGGGATTATACCAACATCTTGAAAAAAATACTATAAATTAAATGTGTATATGTTTTATTAATAATAATAATTCATTTTAATCAAAATTGCAATTGGTCATTTTTACCGGTGGAGCCAAATTATTCTTGGTCTAGGACTATGAAAAGTCAAGGACGAAGCAAAGATGCATTTAGCATTGTGGTCCACCTTTGCCAATAAACTCTTCTGATCTTCTAAAAGCTTGATCAATTTGCATCATGGACATATTGTATCAGTCAGGCAGTATGAGAGCCTGAAGGCAGAAGACACCTGACTATTCACAAGGAAAAACTTTCACAATTCCATTCAACAGCATTCTATCTGCTTTGAGCTGTTAAGTATCCCAGAGACAGTCAGACTTAAACCAGCATTATATCTCAAACTGATGGTTTTTACTTTGTGGGACTATTGTAATGTGATCATATCACAGAATCACAGAACCATAGAATCATAGAATGGGTAAGGTTGGAAGGGACCATAGTGGGTCATCTGGTTCAACCTGCCTGCTCCTGCATGGTCATCCTGAAGCACTTGGTACAGAATAGCATCCTGATGATTCCTCAGTAACTCCAGTGGGGGAGATTCCTCAACCTGTCTGGGCAATCTGTTCCAGTGCACAGTCACTCACATAGCAAAATTATTCATCTTGCTCAGATGGAACTTCCTGTGCATCCATTTCTACCTGATGCCTCCTGTCCTGTGACTTGGCTCCACTGAGAGGAGCCTGGAACCATCCTCTTGACACCCTCCCTGCAGATACTGACAGACATTGATGAAGTCACTTCCCAGTTGTCTCTTCTCAAGACAGAACAGGCTCAGCTCACTCAGCCTGTCCTTGTAAGACAGATTCTCCAGTCCACTCATCATTTTTGTCAACCTCCACTGGGCCCGCTCCAGGATCTCCATGTCTCTCTTTCACTGAGGAGTCCAGAACTGGACACAGCATTCCAGATGTGGCCTCACTAGGGCTGAGTACATTGACAAGATCACCTCCCTCTACCTGCTGGTAATGCTCTTCTTATTCCACCTCAGAATACCAAGAGCACTGCTGGGTCCTAAACAGCTTGTTGTCTACCAGGACTCCCAGGTCCTTCTCCGCAGAGTTGCTTCCCAGCAGGTCAGCCTCCAGTCTGTACTGGTGCACGTTTATTTCAACTCTGAAAGACTTACATTATTTCCTAGTCTTAGAATGACAATAGACTATTTTTAGATGGAGAGGAGGAAAAATTAAATTATAATGATAACAGAAATTAAAAAGTAATGCATATTTATAAAAGCTGGTTAGAATTGAGATAATAAATTTAGATTTGGATGAAAATTGGTAATTACATTTATTCATATGCAAAGTAGATTTTCATATGCCAATCTGGCAGCTGAATAACTAGCTTTAGTATGTCCACTAATCTGAAATTCAAATAACTTAGTATTTGAATAAGAAAAAGTAAGCAAACAGATAATTTTAGAATATAGTAAAAAATTATAGGAAACATTTGTCTGAGGTCCTGGATCCCTTATTTTTTTTAATAAACTGAAGTTCGGACAATCTCAATGTAAAAACTTGATCCAGATTCTTAACACTGTTTCATCACAAATGATGGCATAATCCCATATATCGCAAAAATACAAATGGATAATACAAATAATAATATGATATGCAAACCATTCTACGATTCTATAGTAGGTAAAAAAAAACCCTGAACATTCCAGAAATTATCAGGAGCACCTGGACTGGATTTCTAGTTGCCCTGTTGCTTGAAAGTATGCTGTGAACTTTTTAACATTATTCATATAATGTTAACTAGTGTCAGTTTTCTATAATGAATGAAGGAATGATTGTAACAGCCATTTGGGAAACTCTTCAATGCTAAATTGAAGAAGGATTTAGTCATCTTTGGAGATATATGTATGCATTTTTTTAATCGAGTATGGTGAATTTCTACTAAACTTGTGATTGAATTTTACAAAAGCTAGTGAAGTAGTCAGCCCAAGTAAATTTCTGTATTCTTTATACAGACATTGGAGAGAAGATAGTTAAGGCTGAATCTCATCTGGAATTCTTTATAAGCATCAGTCTTATCCACTGAATTCAGACAGCCTGAACTATATAAGATTATTCCAGTGCTTCTAGAAATATATTAGAAATAGTTGTGCCTTTATAGTTCGATAGGAAGACGGATTATAATTTAAATTACACTTGAAATTCAAAAGATTGTTTTATAGTTGACTTTGCTACACATTCTTTTGTATGGTAATTTTTGTCACTTCAATGAGAAACACACACCACCTACTAACGGCAGTGTTGATTTAGATATTTTAGGTGTAGTTGAAATGGTTTTGTAATTTGCAGTTTTATACTCCTAAAATATTTTTCCTCTGCTTTTAATTAAATGGATATATTTTTCATACAGATGATTTCTTGTTTTAAAGATTTTATTATCTGTACCTAAACATTTTTCATCCTAGATCTATACCTGAAAAATTATTAAACTTTCACGTTAAGTAATTCAGTTGCTGCTTCTAGTTTCAGAAAGTTTTGCCCTTTTTATGTTTGGATTGCTGCAGCATAGCTGCATATTTGAGATACAAATTTAGAAGGCCTTTATCTGATATATGCCTTTTGAGGTCTTCCTGGAATCTGCCATCATCTGATGGGACTCACAAGCAGCCTAGAAACACAATTATTTTTCCTCAGCAGAATAGTTGAGGGTTTCACTGCAGTTTCTAAGCATTCTCAGAACTCTTCTGTTCCCCAAAGCTCTATAAATGTCATTCCCTACTCCAGCATCACACAGCTCCTTCAGAAGTGTCAGTCCACTAGGAATATGCAAAGACGCAGGAACAGTGAACAAACATGGAAGCTGAACATTCAGCTAAAGGCAACTGTGGGAGTTCCTGTAACCCCACCAGAGTCAAAAATGAGAAAGTGATTGTAGGAAACATGACCTGGTTATGACTCTTTGTCTCACTTCTTTCACTAGATACTAAAAAACTTGCACATGTCTTTCCTATCTAAGTGTTGTCCCAAAAAAACAAGGTCCCTGTGACCTGACCTTGGGGGATATGAGTTTTTCTTCCTAGAAAGAAGCAAAGACTTCTCAGGAGAAGCAGTTTGGATGGCTGATAGAGGTGAGCAAGGTGAAGTTAAAGCATTTTAACTCTAAAAAAAAAAAAATAATAAAAAAAATTAGGCTTTTCCCTGCTTGTTACCCTTGGCTGTATTAATTTATGGTGGGTACCTCAGAAGCATCCTCAGACACATGCACAGGTAATCTGTATATGCACAGTAATTTAGATAAAGACAAGCAATGGTTGCTATAATTCTTATAATTGAAATCTTAAGAGTTTAACCAGTTAACTAGTTCATACCAAATTGTTTTGTAAAGAAAGAATAATAACATGGTTCAAATTATTATAAAGACACATAGTATCTATCCCTTTCCTTTTATTATGCTCACTCTTGGCTTTCTTTGAGTTCTAAGATTGGTGGTTTCATTTTGATCGTGTTGGTGATGGGGTGTTACAGTAAGTTGTCAGCTCCTGGAGACCTTCAGCACCAAGTGGAATATAGTGTGCAAGTTGATGGTTTCTTTTTCCTCACTCTAGGATCCACTTAAAACAATTCTTCTGTTTGTTTCCTAACACAGTTTTACACTTTCACTCTTTTTTTGTTGATCTGCATTTCTATATCTCATTCAAATTTACTAAATATAGTGGCTTTTACCTGTGCTGATTATTACTTCATTGCTCTCCTTGTTCCTCCTAAAATAATTTTTCTCATATTTTCAATCTGGTTTCATATGAATATGATTTGATATAAACAAAAAAGTGTGCAACCATTTTAGCACTATCCACCTGTGCAATGAGATCGTAAAACTCAGTTTCATTTCTACTATTCAAATTCCAAATTATTTAGAGCCATTTTGGGAGGACCATCTATGTTTCTTATCATGGCTTACTGTGTATTTGCATTACTTTATCTGCTTGCTTTTGGCTTACAAGCTGACAAAATTTGTTTCAACTTTATTGTCAATACTTGAGCACCCATACTGATATTTGGATGATATTTTAAGCCGAATAACACTAATGTTGAGTGTAATGTCCAGCTGAATAAGGATACAAGGATGATATAAAATGGCTACGTCAGGTATCTACTGACTCTCTTGCATCTTTCATGGAACAGAAATGGAGCACTCTTCCATAGACAAGAAAAACACCTACATTTTTCTCCTCCCTCGTATGTTTTCCCATGCCTTCAGGGTTTTGTTTTGTTGAGTTTTTTTTCAATTCCTATTTAAAGGTTTAATTATTTTACAAATTACTTTTCCCGTCTTCATTTAAAAGTATACATTTCCCACACAAATAAATATTTTAAAAACTCATGTGGAAATTTTGAAAATTAATAAGCAAAATTTGTGTTAGAACATGACTATTAGTCACGATCCTTTTCTTCTACCCACACATTTTACACGCTTGTGGGAAAAAGGGGCTTTTTTCAAAAGATTTATCAAAAAAAAAAATTAAACCTTGTAAATATAAGCATGAAGGCTTTCTCTCTTTAGTAATAGCTTGCTTCCAGAGACTGGACTATTTTGAGAAAAAAACACTAGACAATTCAAAATATTTGAACAAAATTGACAGTTGTATACTGGCAGCTGGCAACATTCCAAGCAACACCCTCTGGGCAAGCAATTATGATGGGTTAGGATTGAAAAAAATGTAACATGTTTGAAGTGCCCTCTTCCTCAGAGATCCATCTGTTCCCTGCTTTGGCAGGATTTTTTTTCTTGCTTGTTGCTTTAATTAATATTTTTTTCCGCATCTCTTTGCATTCCTATCACAAGAAAAGTAATAAATGCTGGTAAATGCTACGTTAAATATTCATTTCAATATATATACTAGTTTTTTTCCCCCAAATATTCACAGGTGGAATGCTCATATTCCAAGAAAATCACCATCTAGAGATAAATAAAAGTAAAGATGTGGTGTAAAAAACAGGAAACAGGAAATTCCCAGGAGGAAAAAAAAATAGAAAAAGAAAATAATAGTTGAAGGTACGGAGTAATTTAAATTATTAAAGTAAATCAGTAATGTATTGGAAAACCTCATGCATTGTTATAGGGATAAATGAAATAACAACAGTGAACTCTATATATTTTCAGTGTGAAAATTCAATTTTTTTTTTTAATATTACATTTTATGTCTTCCATTTACATTAGCTATTAAAATCCTGAAAGCTATTAAACTCCTCAAAGCAACCTGGCACATAGCCAGGTTTCACAGAGAAATAAAGATTGACACATAGCCCATAGACTGAGAAAAGTGATTATCCTTCATTACTCAGCACTTATTAGACTAAATCTAGAATACTCATTCAGTTTTAGACGCCCAATATAGAAGACATTAAGAAACTAGGGTGAGCTCATTGTGGGGCCACCAAGCTGGCTGAGACTGCAGCACCTGCCTTGTGAGCGGAGGCTGAGACTTGATCAGTCTGAAGAAGGGACAGCTCTGAGGAGGTAGAGGACTGATCAAGGATGGGACTTTATCTCAGTGTAAAGAAGCTAAAGTGTTTTGCTAAGGAGGATGAGTTATGAGGTGGACCAAATTCCTATATCTCAGCAATTGTTAATCCGAAATTAAGAGGCTCCAGTCGAGGAAGTATGGAAAAAGGAAGAAATAACAACCCTTTCTTAAAGAATATATGTATATTGGCAAAAACAGTAAAAGAACACAAAAACAGCCAAACAATAATCCTGTACCCAAAAGTCCTCTTCAAAAAGGAAGCAGTTTGATTCTTCTCTGTCCTCTAGCGCGGTTCTAATCACAGTTGGCAGGAGCACTGTTGGATACCTAGAGGTGCAGAGTCTGCAGTGCTCGGTGGTGGTCAGCAGGGGGTGCTGTTGGTCTCTGGTGAGGCCCCAGGTGCACGAGAGACGCCGACAATGGAGATTTCCCCCCCACACTGAGGAGGGAAAGTGGAAAAAAAAAAAAAAAGAGGACAGTTTCTTTCCCATGAAACTCACAATGTCTGCAGATGGCTGTGGTCAGGATTCCCCCCTTTCCTCACCGAGCACAAACTCTCTGATGAAATCTGAGCACATCCGGCTGGTGACAGAGCAGACCGCAGGCAAGCTGAGACTGGAGAA
Source organism: Corapipo altera (assembly GCF_003945725.1). Taxonomy (NCBI): domain Eukaryota; kingdom Metazoa; phylum Chordata; class Aves; order Passeriformes; family Pipridae; genus Corapipo; species Corapipo altera. The sequence continues at coordinate 12,963,003 of NW_020884892.1, forward strand.
CAGCCAGATGACCAGGTGGAGAGCAAAATGGCCTCAGAGCTTTTCCAGCATACACCTTACCCCATTAAGCCAAAAAGTGAAGTGTCCCCCATTTGCAAGGAGAGGAGGAGAAAAACTCCTCCCCCCTCCCTGCAGTTCTGGAAGGGCCATCAACCTGGAATGCAGGTCTGCCAGCTAGTTCTTTTGTATAGTCAATTATCCCTTCCCCCTCCCTCCTTCAACATCCTTCTTTTACAGCAGGACAGGGGAAAGTAAACCTATAACATACCTGATAAGAACAGTTCATGGTGGCTGGATGAACAATGGTCATATGTTGATCTTTTTCCCCACCACTAGAAGGAGTTTCCTAGAGAACCTGTGTAGATCCCATCCCTGAAGGTTTTTCCAGATCTGGTTAAGCCAACTGGATAAAGCCCTGGGCAACCGGGACAGATCTCACATCTGACGTTGTTGGAAAAAAGATTTCCTGATTTCCCTTCCAGCCTAAATGATCCTAGATATGCTATCTTTAGCTGCTGTGTAAGTTAAAAGCAATATTCTGAAACACCAGTCAGGTTTTTTCTGCTTATTCCAATATCAACTTCCAGTTGTTAATTATGTACTCAGCACTTTTCCTTTTTAATGTATATTAACTGTCATGAAGTCAATGTCATCTTTTTCATGACACAATTACTCTTTCTATGCAGCAAGAAATCTCTGGCTTCCAACAGCCTGCTGCAATGAACAGTCAAGTAAAAGACAAAAGGATACAGTAAATAAACCATGACTTCTAACTTTTTCCGCACCATTTTCATTAAAAATACATAAACAGTAGGGCTAAAAGCCACACCAAAGGAATGACACATAATGATTCATCCTTATCATATGTTCTCTATGATGGTTGTTAATCTAGATTTAAACATTTAACCTAGTTTGTTTAGAGTATGTGAGATGGAATAACATGTTCAGTAGGTCTTCTGGTATTATGAGGTAAAGACAGATACAATTTTAGTATAATTTGGTGGAGAGGTCAGAAAATATAGTAACCTATATCTTCTTTATGTTTGCAATAGCACATGGATATTTAATCCTTTTTTAGAAATTCAAAGAATGAAAACTTCTTGAAAAATTCTACTTAATATTTTAATTAGTTCCAGAGTTCTAAAAATGTAATCAGTTATTTGAAATTAAAATTTATTAAGATACTGAAATAAAAAAAAAATAGTAGTTACTCAATTACAAGTTAAATATATTTTTACCTGTTAAAAACCATTAAGGTGCTTTAAATACAACAGTTCCCTGAATGATGTGGTGTCTCATCCTTAAGGGGAAGGTAGCACCCAAGATTCGTAAATGTTTGTGATTGGAAGGAACGACAGATTAGAGGGGCCACAAAAACTCGCAGAGTTTTATTAGTAAATTACACACATTATTCTCATACTGAATCCAAAGCACAGCGCTGTGCCAGCTATTAGGAAGAAAACTAACTCTATCTCAGCTGAAACCAGGACAGTGTGTTTGTGAAGCAGGAGGATTTCTAATCATGTTGTATAACTTGTTAATGTTTAGGAAGCTGATACTCCTTCATGAATGTCAAATTGCTGTATACTGTGTGTTAACAAATACTGAATAGGTGGCAAATGTCCTATCTGCAGCCAAAAAAGATGACTGTCACCTAAATCCTCCCAACTTCAGTTTTGTGCCTGCATGTAGCCAAGTTTTATGTAGTCATACATAAAATGCATTATGGCTTTGTGTTGTTTTGTTGTTGTTGTTCTGGTTTGGTTTTGTGTGTTTATTTATTTATTTATTTGTTTTCGTTTTTTGGTGGTTTTTTTTTCTTTTCCCCGGCTTGACGGGAGTAGCAAAACACCATTTGGTGTTAATCTCCACTCTGATTGAAAAAATAATGCAGCACCTAGTCAAACCTTCTATTAAAATAAATACTTCAGCGATACAAACAAACCAACACAGGGTAACCTGACACAATATAATGCACACACCAGTGCTCCAAATGTGGGTGTTTGATTTTTTGTATTAAATGAATGAAAGATATATGTTCCTTGACCTAAAGTGAATTAGAATTTTATTAAAATCTTAGAGTCAAACTCCCCTTCTAGAGCTACCAGAATCACTCAAGAGTGATTGAACAGATTACAACAGAAACAGTATCTGGCCTTAAGGAAAACCTTATGGCCCTATGGTTCAGCAAGATGCTGGACAGGGAAACGAACTTATTTCTAATCCTGCTTCTGCAAGAATTGTCATAAGAGTAGAATCAATTACTAGATTACACAATTTTGCAATTAAAATAGAGAACTCATGCTTTATAAATGTGCAATTTCCATCTCTATTTATTGTTATTTTTTCTCTCAGTCATAGTAAAAACTTCTAAATCTTCTATATTAATTTGATGTATCAAAAAGTAATTTTACAGTAATAAGAGTAATTTTGAGACAAATATTGCAGTTGTCATTCTGAAGGGCTAACAATGAATTAATCAACTCTGCCTGTCAAAATCTTGAACTTTGAAGGTAATGGAACACAAAATAACTTTTCATTATTTTCAAAGTATGGAGTTTTTTGGTATTTACTTGTTTGTGTTTGAGTTTTATCTTTTTGTTTCTAAGCTGTCAACAACGTCATATTTTCAAAACAGTAAAAAAGGTACAACTAATTTATTTAGTAAATATTTTTAAAATATTTCTAATATATACTGAAAGTGGAAAAAAGTAAACAGGCTTTTAAAAAGAAAATACAAAGGAGAGAAAAATGGCATTGTACTTTAAAAAAATTGCATGAATATAGTGAAGGATTAGCTAATGAGTTAGTTTTAGAAATACTAAATATATGTATGTATAAAAATATATATTGTTCTTTAAAATCCAGTTTAAGTATCAGCTACACTAACTAGCTAGGTTACTTTTTTTCCTTTATTTTGCCTCCCAAGGAAATACATTATTGTTTTATTTTTCTGGAACACAATATTTAACACTTTCACTAAATACACAGAACTTTGGGTTTTTTTCAGGATTTCATAGATATGATGCATCTATTTCATGTCACCTGGGAAGATAATACTTGAACACCACGGCCTGAATCAATCTATAGATACATATTTATTTATTTAATTTTGACATATGCATAAGTCCAATTGACTCCTATGAAACTGAAATATGTGGTTCATGTTAAGCATGTTATTAAGTGTTTTTCTGAATGGTCTCATGAAGAGGAACATCTTTGCTCAAAATCTTGCTTATTTCAACACTCCTTTACTTCAATTTTCTCTATTTGGGTAGGAGAAAAATGTAAACATTATAGATATGTTTTAGAGAACTATGTCATCAGGTGATTTTGATGACTTTAAAATTTCAAATATTGATATGAAGTCTGAGGACATCAGAGTAAGCTTTGCTTTCTTTTCTGTACTGTTCCTGGAGTCTAGCCCAGAATTCTTCAAAGGGCATGTATTTGGCCTGAAAAATATTCACATCTTGAAAGTCACCAAGGAATAGCATTGGGAAAAAAGGCAAAGTACATGGTACGCAAGTATATAGCATGCTGGAATATAAAATCCTTAGACACATACAATGCTCTCTGCTAGAAAACGAAATGGGCTTTGGATCATTCACTGAACTTGAGGGCAGAAGCCTTGCAGTCATTTAACTAAACTCTCACCCTGCTTCAGCCAGGGATCTGTCACTCGTGCTGCCTGAGAGGAACAAGGACTGGAGCGCAAAGTCCCCCAAAGTCCCTGAACATCATCTGGAAGAGCGTTAGTTGATAAAGGCCAAAAACATTTCTGGAACCATTTTGAAATGGTGTTTAAAACGTTCATCCCTGTCTGCTTTATTAAAATAGAAACAGATATTTTATAGAACGTATGCTGAGAATGGAACCATAAAAGCCAGACAGTAAATTGAGCACTGCTTGATTGCGCATTCCTAGCCAAGAGGAAACACTAAGGAAAAGGGTACTGTGGCTAATCAGGCTATATTATTACAGTGCACGCCTCTGAACTTAAAAGAAGCATTTTTCTGGAGTGAGAAGGTAAAGCTCCACAATCCTACAAGGCCATGGGTTTTGTTGCTCCTAAGACAAAGCGCCATAGCACTTATTCAGGAGGTCAAAATCTGCTGACAATTTTCTTCTTGTGTGAAAGAAATTGAGTACAAGAAGTTGTAAAATATACACTAGTGTATGTTTCTTTATTTTTGTCATACTTGAAGAATCCTAACCTGAATTTATTTGGAGAAGGAAAAAAAAAAGGGAGATAAATGTTTAGTATAACTTACTATACAGGGTAATTGCTAGAGAAATAATAAATCAAAGTTCAAGTTAGCCTTATAAACCAGGAAATTTGATACTACATTAATGTCTTAAACCATAGGTTATTGTGATGAAGATTGACAGTGCTACAACTTTCTGTATTTTGCAAACAATGATTAAATTACTGTTGTGAGTTATCTGGAGAAACTGTAAATTATTAAAAGGATGCAGATAAACCATTACAGCATTTCAATTGTTTCTTCTTTTTGGGGGGGAGGGGGGAAGGACTGAAATTCATGATGTCTGTTCCTTGGTTTGTGTACGACATTGCATAAAGACTTCTTTTTTGGTGAATAAGTATTTTATAAAAAAATATTTAGGCCAGTCTGTAAACATAATATTGCAGTAACATAGAGTAATGAAACAGACATAATCCCTTTAAAGTGAGACTTCACAAAAAAAAGTAAAGGAGTCAAACTATAAATCAGCATTTTTTGGTAATAGTACAAGAATGTTGGTTCATAGGTTCACAGTTCAGAATATTTTCTCTATTTTTCTATAATGCTATATATCTACTTCTGCAGAAAAAACCAAACATTATCTTATGAAAGAACAAAGGCCTTGCAAAGAGTAGTACAAAATCATGATATTTGTATCATAGTCCTTCCAAAACTTTTGTTTCATGCTGATTTTAAAAATTCATTTAAAATTTCATTTTTACTTTTTACTCAGTGAATGTATCTCTTGCTTTAAAAAATATAATAATACTAAGAAGATGAATAAATTTTGAAAATGGTCAAATAATATAATATTTAGATTCCTAAGTGTCGAACTAAATATTAGTTGATAATACTGTACCTTTTAGTTTTTCAAGAACTGGAACAATAGAAAATTGTAGTTTAGAAAGAGTGGAAAAAACCACTCTACTCTCCCAAATAAATTTGATGTAAACTCTACTGGCAAATTATAGGTATATTCTGGTATCTAGGAAAACAAGGAGTTACGAATATTTAAATAGTTGCAAATTAGTTATTCCTGTAAAGGGCATTTATAAACACTTGTAGAGTGACTGCAGTGGCCAGGAATGCCACCTATTTTTTTTTTTTTTTAACTATAAAAATATATGGTTAAAAACTTACTTTTTTCTTAACATTTAGAACCCAAGTAGAAGAGTGACAATAAAAAAGGAGATAAGCAATGCACATCAATAACATATTGTAAAATTACTTCAAAACTCATTTATTATATATTTCCTCATTAAGAATTTCCCAAGTAGGGTAGAAAAAATTAGCTCTTTTGAGGTAAAGGACAAATTAAAAAAAAAAGAAAAAAAATTAAAAGTTCTGAGAAAGGTATGACCTTTCTTCTTCTGGGACAAAATACTTAATCGGGAATTTGTTTTGTGGGGACATAAAACTTTCAGTGAGCACTCAAATACCAAACCACAGTCTGCTGATATATTTTAGTAGCACATCTGAAATATTTGAAATTTGACAAAGCAGAAGACAATAGTCTTTTTTTGTAATCCGTTGTTTTAACTTCCTTCAAGATATTAACTTTTGAAGTCTTACACAGCTCTGTACTGTTATGAAACTTAAGATCTTTTTCTCCTTGAATATTATCCTTTGAGGGTTGATGGCTATCCTCATTCCTACTGTTCTTTAGCCAAGCTTCATCTGGGCTGTTAGGTGACTGTCCACACTCAGTGGGAATCCATTGTGTTATTCTTTTACCCTGCTAACAGTGCTGTTCTCCTGAATATATTGTAAAAGATATTCTGCTACCCAGTACTGCCTATTCTGCCCTCTGGTAACAACTCTCCTCCCTCACTATTCACAACAAAGGCTCAGTGTGTCTCCATTCCAGTTTTAATCGCTATTCTGTTCTATCCCTCTGCTCCAAATTATTTCATTTCATTCCCCTGTTATCCCTGTCATGTCTGCTTTTTATCTTGAACTGCTCTGCTGTGCTCTCATGTTCACAGTTCATTTCCCTTTGACTCGGCATGGAATAAGGTTCCACCCATCGTCCAGTAGTGAGCTGGGATTACAGCATGAGGCTGACATATCTCTGCTAGTCTACCATTGAAGTGTATGTCCAGATACTTTTATGGTGGACCATCTATTGGATCATATTAAAACCACATCCATCTTCCAAGAGGTCCCTGCTTTGGGGTTTTGGTTTAGTTTGGTTTTTTTTACTTCCTGTGGAAGTCTTCAGTTCTTATAAGTTTTTCTTATTTAAAAACAGTCATCAGGACAACAGGTTTGTAATACATTGTGTATATCTTCATAAAGACTGATCTTAGTTACACGGTCTAAGTTCTACATTTTGTTTGAAAAACGTTACAAAAATATCTGGCACACTTTGAGTGGGTTCTGCACACAATACTGTTTAGGTAGCTCTTTTTCCATTGATAACAGTTAAAGGACTTCATCTTTCAAGATACGATTCAAAAAGAATGAAACTCCAAGCAAACTTTTTTTTGTTTGTTTGTTTGCATGACAGTTACACATAATAACACGTCCTGAAACCTCAACAATTAAAGAACTGGTATGGGGAATGCTTTGGTTGAGAAAGGGTAGCATCATCAACATGGCCACTGTAAACACCACTTTAAAAAAAAGTAAGATTTTTATCTTGAACATCCTGGAAAGATAGGGGTTTAAACAAAAGAAGAGAATGAGATGAACAGAGAGACACCAAAAAGAATGGTTATAAAATAGACATGACAGATGTGCTTTTTAGAGCACGTCTCTATTAACAGGTTGGTTATTTTCATCACAATTTTTGGACACCTGAAATGGAGTTTCCAGGAGGGAACATTACCTAGACACACCACCATCCTCAGAAGGCTATTGGGTATTTGGATCAGAGCTAGTTCAGAACTCAGTCAGGCTGAGCTCAGCTGAGGTGCATGACCACATAGTTATGACTATGAGTGATTTAGACGAACCAGCCTTATCAGCTAGGCATTTTAATGGGTTAGTTAATTGTATGTTTCTATTGAAAGTGCATTTTTGTCTCAGTAGTTACTGTTAAGCTTTCAAAGCATTCTAAAATGGCTACCTTCATACGTAGAAATTTAGCAAATTAATAAATATCACTATCTTCGGGAATCTGGTAGACAATAGTAATTCATTATCTGTATGGCTTCATCCTAAAATTATCCTCCCTCATTTGCTTTGATATGAAAATAGCTTGGGTTATGTGTGCTGCATCTTCCTTAGGGCTTAAATGTGAATGTCATATTCAGATAAAAGGAAGAAAGAAGTGAAGTTTAAATGGTTATTTTCTTAGCATATATTAAACTGATGTGAATGCTTTCTTTTTTTTCTCTCAAAAAATAACTATTATCACTGGTTTTCTTCACTCCAAAGATATTGTATGTCCTCTGTTCTCATTATTTCATAGTTTATTTTTTGTTAAGAAAATGTTTGCATACGTACTCAGGAAAAGTATTCAGTCTAAATGCATAAAGGTCTCTGGTTGCCTAACAATCTATTGAATTACCACAGCATTGGGCAGACTGTTAGAGTTATGATTTCAGATGGAGATATTTACATTTGTAAACCAGTACATGAAATGTATTGAAAATATAGCAGGGACAGTGGTAAATTCAGAAAGAACAGATTAGCCACTAGTGATTAGAAGTGAGTAGGTCATCGTGCACTGGGGTTATGGGCCCCTCAGGCTTTTAAGGTCAGAAGAATCATACTGGTCCTCTTACTGAGATGTTATATTAACACTGTTGTATAGTTATGTTTGAAATTTCAGTAAGAAGAAATGTGGATTACATTAAGATTATGGGGTTTTTGGGGGGAGGAAACTTAGTTTTTTATTTAGCTATTCATGATTAACACAGCATTAAAAATCTGAAACTTATTTCAAGTTGGTTTTCTAATTCCTAGTAAACGGATTTTGTTATGTTGTTGTATACCAAATTAAATAGCTCAATTATAGAATAGGATCCCACGGGACTGTTATGAAGTTGCTTCTAAATCTTCTTTGCAACAAACTACATAGTGGTTTCCTTATGTTCTTATTAAGAAGTGAGCTAATCAGACCACAAAATACTCTAGAGACAGTTTTCAGATACTTATTAAACATTTTCTTAACTCTTTTGTAACATTGCTTTTGAACTCTCCTGCTTCCTCTTTCCTGTGCTTTACAGCGTCACAAGTAGAAAAGGTCCTAACTTTCTGATAAAGGGCGGGAGAATATTTTATTTTTTTATATTATGTGAATATATGCAAACTGTGATATTCTGTCTTCTCTTCAGGACTAAATTTCAGTTACACAGCAAACTGAATTGCAAAAATCTTGCCTCAGTGACCTTGGTAGTTCATTATGTTCTTGAATGCCTAACTCCATCCACTTTTCAAGTACTTGTCAATGTCATGTAGGTAGATATTACCTTCATCACTTAATATTGTCCAATTTTTTGACTTTTTAAAGATCTCATTTTCATATAGAAAGATATAGTCCCAGAGTCAACTATACAACGATGCCTCTTCCCACTAAAATTTTCAGCCTATAACTTCTGCTGTAGTAACTAGCAACTTATCACTTCTTTTTCAGTTTTGTGCTGAATGGTAGCTGGAAAGTCAGGAGAAATGAGAATACAGGATTTTGGAAAGTGTCCTTTGATTTCTGATCCTCTGAAATTTCCTTCTAAGCTTTACTCTCATGTGTTTTGGCCAAATAACAGAGAAATAGGAACAAAATTTGTCTCAGCTGAATTCAAAGAGAAGTCTGATTTTATGGGATTTCTATAAAGGAAATAAAAATACTATAGCATAACTCAGATCATCAGTCCAAAAATGTCTCTGATAGAAATAAGCCCTTTCCCAGGCTTTAAAGTCTTGCAATCAAGCTTTAATCTGGGAATATTTTCAAAGGGAGGAAATTGAAAGAATATTTAATAATCCCTTCTCAGATACACTAAACTCTTTTATTTCCTTGCTGGATTAGGCCAACTAGCCAATTCTGTTTTTCCTTTTTTCCCTTCCCCATAGCTAGAAAGGTCCTCAGGTGTACTGCATTTCATCTTGTTCTGCATTTATATCTCTGAAACTCAGAAGAAAAAAAAGTACAACCTTCCTTTACACACATACAGGGGAAAAAAAAGTAGTCATATATAGAGTTTAGGTTGAATAATTTGTATTCCTCTTAAATATAGAGTAGATTTTATTATGCCTTGAAACTCTTTTTTACACATTTGACTTTCATTGAATGTGAGTAATGTAATCATTGACAGTGAAATACATTAAAATGTACTTTAATATTTAAATTCTGCTTTTTTTTTAATTAACAATTTTCTCATCCAGAAAATTACACAAAACCTAGGATGGATTTATTTATGTGTAGGGTAATCTGAATTATTTAATGTGAATTAAAATAGTTTTCTTTATCTAGCATACATATTGAGTTACGAAATTCATTCCCTTAATGACAAAGCTAACAGCTTCAATAAGAGTATAAATCAGTGATGAGGAAAAAAATATCAGATTCTGGTAGGCCATTTAGTCCTTCACTCACCAATTAATGGATGTTTTATATTCTCAAGCATAGCTACATTTCTTTGTTTGTATTTCTATCATTATTCCTTGCTACACCTCTCTGAAACCCTTATGCTCTGTTTCAACCTGCTTTATATTTGCTTTATTTTTTGCTTGAGATTCTCATCCTTCTGCTTTTCATTCTTCAGGTAAGTAGAATAAAACAATGTTAAGCTGTCATTTCAGCCCAGGAAGAATAGCGAGAAATCTGACTTTAATAATTTTCAGTATGATGAAAGGCACAGGCTATTCTGTGTATATGGCTGTATCTGGTTTTCATGGTAAGTTTTTGGTAGTGGGACGGTTGTAGAAGTGGCTTCTGTGAGAAGCTTCTGGAAGCTTCCCCTGTGTCTGACAGAGCCAATACCAGATGACTGAGATGGACTCTCCACTTACTGAGGATGAGCCCATCAGCAATGGTGGTAGAGACTCTGGGATGACTTATTTAAGAAGGGCAAAAAAACCTGTGCAACAGCAAATGCAGCTGGAGAGAGGAGTGGGATTATGTAAGAGAAGCAGCTCTGCAGACACAAAGGTCAGTGAGGAAGGAGGGGTAGAAAGTGCTACAGGTGGAGGAGCAGGAGTGCTACAGCCTGTGGTGAAGATGATGGTGAGGCAGCTGTGCCCACCAGCCCACGGAAGTACACGGTGGAGCAGAGATACACCTACAGTCCCTGGAGGAGCCCTCGCCAAAGCTGGTGGATGCATCCAAACATGGCTGTGAATGCATGGGAAGCCTGTGCTGGAGCAGAGTACCGGTAGGACTTGTGGACCCATGGAGAGAGGAGCCCATTCTAGAGTAGGTTTGCTGGCAGGATTTGTGACCCTGTGGAAGAAATGCACGTTAGAGCAGTCTATTCCTGAAGAGCTGCACATCAGCACTTCATGAAGAACTGCAGCACATAGGAAGGACTCACATTGGAGAAATTCATGGACAACTGTCTCCCATGGAAGGGACCCCACACTGGAGCAGGGGAAGAATGTGAGGAGTCCTCCTCCTCAGAAGGAAGGAGCAGCAGAAACAACATGTGGGGAACCGACAACAATCTACATTTCCTGTCCACATTCAGTGCTGTGAAGGAGGAGAGAGAGAAAATTGAGTGAAGTTGATCCCAGGAAGAAGGGAGAGATGTGGGGAAGGTGTTTTATGGTTTGTTTTTATTTTTCATTACCCTACTCCAATTTGACTAGTAATATATTAATTTAATTTCCTCGAGTCTGCTTTGCCCATGATGGTAATTGGTGAATGATCTGTCCCTGTCCTCATCTTGACCCATAAGCCTTTCATTGCATTTTAATTCTCCTGTCCAGCTGAAGAGAGAACGTGATTGAGCAGTCTTGTGGACAACTGGTGTCCAGACGAGGTCAAGCCCACTACAACGACCTTTTAGAAATCAAACACTTCCTATTTTCTTAGCAGTTTGCAGATCATTTCTACACCCAGATCACCTTCACTGCATTCAAACTTCTGGCTAGCCAGACTACCACAATTCCAGTACTACATTGTTATGTACCTTGGAGTTATGTTGGCATAAAACTAAAGTTACAGGGTGGGGACACAGCTAACACAGCTGTCAATAAATTTAAAATTTAAGGAAGGAAAGAGAAAAATAAAAGAAAAATAAAAAATGAGAAAAAAAAAGAAGTAGTAAAGATATAATCTTATTTACCAAAACACTTTTTGTTTTTTGCTTATTACTGGATATTAGATTTAAGGAAATTAACATACCCAGGATTTGAATTTTAAGTCATTACGTAACAAATGTAGCTCACAGTTGCATGCATGCACATCTCCTATAGTCTTCTATGTGGTCTAAGGAGGATTTGAAGCAGTTATCACAGAACCATAGAAATTCTCAAGTTGGAAGGGACCCATAAGGACCATCAAGGTCAATCACCTGCTCCTTGCAGGACTTCCTAAAACTAAACCATATGACTAAGCACATCAAGATGTTCCTTGAACTCTGTCAAGTGTAGTGCTGTGACCACTTTGCAGGGGATGCTGTTCCAGTAACTAACTACCCTCTCAGTGAAGAACCTTTTTGTAATGTCCAGTCTGAACTTACCCTGATGCAGCTTCATCCCATTTCCTCATGTCCTATTGCTGGTCACCAGAGAGAGGAGATCAGCAGCACCCGCCTTATTGCTCTTCTTGAGGAAGTTGAAGACCATGATGAGCTCATTCCTCAGCCTTATCTTATGACTGATTCACAAGAGTGCCACAGTTCGTGGGTGAAAGGGAATAGGATAGGGCACTGCAGAAAGGACTAGGACACAGCTGAGGGTGAGGAACCAATGCCAACTTTAATGAGGGGAACACAGGCTTACATAGGATAGGGTCAGGGGCTGGGTTCAGGCAAGGGGAGGAGAGAAGGATTGACAGGTCAGGGAAAGCAGGGATTGGACTTCAGGAGGGGAATGGGTGGTAACTTCAGGTATCTAAGGGAAAGGGCCAATGGCAGCTGCCTCTGCACTGCACCAAACAGTGGCCAATCACAGGCAGAGGAGCGGGAAAACAGGGGAGAGCAACAGGCTCTGGCGGGAAAATCATGAGGGGAGATAAAGACAACATGGAAAATGGGATTTTTAAAACAACAATCAGGGGTATAAACATCCATTAACCACATGACAATAAACTGAGGATAACTGGGGATAACAGGGGTAAACTTTTCCAGTCCGGGTATAGCCTTTTCAGGCATATAAGGTCCATTTCAGTGATGCAAGTCCATTTATGGATTGTAAATTTTCCTCCATGCCTCAAAAAGCTCCCATTCGTCCCTTTTCACTTCATCATCATCTCCAGCACAAGAGGATTCAGTTCATGTCATAATTCTGGAAGTAAATAAGCAATTTCAGAAATACTTGAATCCAAGTTGAAAATCACGACACTAACTTTCACAGGGAATTCTGCCAGAAACACAGGCATCTACTAAAGAATGTATGATAACAGAAAGTGTTAACATTCACCAATGGAAGGCTACAAGTCAAAAGAAAAATTAAATTAGGGTACCAGAGGCACAAAGGATGCAGCAGAACAAAATTAACATTAGAGAGAGAATATAAAAAAAAAAAGAAAACAAGTAATTAGTATGGGTTTACAAGGGACACAAATCTTCATTAAATATTATTATGCAGAATGTCACATTTGCTGCACATTTCTTGTTAAAGTCATAAACAGAAAACAAGGAAAAGACAAAAAAAATTAACAAATAGTATTATTGAAAATGGTTCAGGGGGAATACACAGGAAACACTTATTATCAAAGATGGGGGGAAATATTTGTAACAATTTACTCTGAAAAATGTTAGACTCAAAGGTCCTTAAAGGTCCCTTCCAACTTGAGAGGTCCTCTGTTCTATATACTTTGATATAATTTCACTACTATATTCACACTTACTAGTTTTTTCCTAAAAAACTCTTTTAATATAATTTAATAATATTGAAAATGAAAAAGTAAACATAAATAAGAATGAAAATTTATCTGTAAGTACTATAAAGAACTAGAATAAAAGTTGTAAAAAAGAGTTCACAAGTATTTACACAAATAAAAGTGCCTAGCTATGAAGAGCAAACCAAGTAACAAGCCATGTTCATAAGAAAGCACTGGACCTCTTGAGAAAACTCTTGGCATGAAATAAACAAATATGGTACTTAACTTTCACTACAATAGAAAATGAAACTTGAGGTGTCAGGAAATCATGAAGAGCTCAGTTTCCTGCCCATAGTTGCGTACATTCCAACTCTAGTAAAACAAAGTATTAGGAAGGAAAAGAATGTTTGAATGTTAAAACACCAGCAACATGCTGTGTAAATTTACAGCAAATGTTTTTTTTTTAAAATCCAACTCTTTCCCCCTTAGGTTTTAAAAGAAGCAGCATAACAGATTACATATGGGCAATATGTTTAAATTTTAATAATATTTATGATAACATGAGACAATATGTGAGAAAAAACCCTTCTGAATACTGCAAACAATTATTTATTTGGTCTGGTGAAGAATAAGACACTAACAAAGGGAAGGGAAATAACAGTCAAGAATGTAGTGATCAATAATAGCTACTGTTGTGCTTCACAGAATAATGATCTGGAAAGAGGGAGTAAACAGCCTGTAATTGAAAATCACTGATTATCTCAGAGGAAAAAAAAAAACAACTAAAATACACCAACAGAAAGAGCATCAAGAAAGCTAAAAAATGGATAGAAAAAAAGTAATATGTCCCTCTGTGTATGTATAGGGGTGTACAGGGGCATACACACACACACACACAAAAAAAGAAAAACTAAAACTAACTAAACACAAGAAAAATCAACAACCTTCTCAAATCCCAAGAAGCACTTTCACCCTGTAAGATAAGATACTCAGAGACACCAAGGAGTCAGAAACGGGATTCCTACAATGGTGATAAAAATTAAGAAAATAAGATTTAAGCAATTTCTCTCATAATTTCACTGGCTTTGGTTTTCCATTGTATAAAATGGAATATTGAAATTCCAGTTTCCACTTAAGGTAGACAAATGAAACAAATTATGCTGGAAAATATATGTTCTCCTGACCCTAAACTTGCTGACAGGTCCACTTCCTCTCACCAATCCATTTTCCAATCCATCAATAACTTCTCTAATGAACTCCAGTCTCTCAGTAACAGGAAGTTTTGCCAGAACTCTAAGACTTGAGAGAAGGTAGAAAATAGAGTACCAGAGAGAAAACAACGGAGAAATTCAAAACTTGTACACATAGCGGGGTTCTTTCATGCCTGGTAAATTCTTTTGAAATCATATCACAAGGTATATATACTTTGACTCTTGGGTTTGGGAAGATTCAATACTAAGAGGTTAAGCTAATGGAAGTGAGCATCAGCTGGGAATCTGGCAATACCAAATTAAACAAAAATCAGTGTTTGGCTAAAACAGGTCTAAGAGATTTTGGAGCACTAGCACAGATACTAATCTGAAACTGCTATAGCAGTACTGCATTGAACAATGGGGTAAGACTGAAAACATTGGATGACTCTGACAGAAATTTTGTTTCTCTCAGTCCCATGTGCTTTCACTCTCTGCAAAAATGATATGACAAATACTCCATATCATCAAGAACAGAACTTTCCTTAACATAATAAGGGAAGGTTGTTCCCTGAGCACTTTCTTTGAAATACTGGAAGGGGGACATACCTTGTATTCCGTGGTGGATTCTGCTTGCCTTCTGTTCCATTTCTTTTTATTTTTCTTTTAACTGACAAAAATCATTGGTTAATTGAGATACTTTGCTGAAGTGTTTTTCCCTGAAACAGTATAAGCATAACACTCAATTATAACATAATGAGTCTCAGTCTGAAAATATTGAAAGAAGAAATCTGAATTAACCATGGACAAGAACTGTCCTTCACCATGGCTGATTAGGATATAACTATGATTTACTATGTTTGGCAGTAGGATTTATACACCAAGTTGCCATTAAAATCTTATGATGTAAGATCTCAGGAGTCAGCACATTAGTCTTGCTAATGTTATAACTTCAATAAGCATAAAATGAAGACAAGGTCTTGAAGTTCAAGTAAAAGTTTTTTCCAAGGTATTTAAAACTGAAACTTAAAGTAAATTAATAATAAAAAAAAAAGATGAAGACTAATCTTTTCTGAAAGTTTGATTAATCACTGGATGAAGTCTGATTATCTTAAGATATATAACCTTTTGGTCTTAACCAGGTTTTATGGACTACAGATTAATTACAGACTACTCTAGGAAGCATTTCTGAGTTTATATTCCTGGATAATTCAATATTAAAATTCATTCTCCACTCATTTTTTTGAGGATTTTTCTACATTTCTGGAATGATTATCCATCGGTTCTTACTGCAGTCTCTGGAAGACAAACTTACTCAATACGGATGAGACACTTCATTATTATATTAATTATTGGCTGAAACCAACTCAAGTGTGTGCATGGTGGGGAAGAGACAAGTTGATTTCAACAAAGATGGTTTAGTGCCCTGTTTCATACCCCAGGCCCTGATCCTTAGGCAGCCCCGGAAATTGTAGAATTACTGCTTTCTAAAAACTGACTCCTTATACAGCTGTGACTTAGCACTCATTAGCCTGGTACTCACAGACAGTCTTGCTCTTCATTAATAAATGCCTTTCTATTTCTATAATTTTGTTTAATTCTAAA
This sequence comes from Corapipo altera, assembly GCF_003945725.1. NCBI lineage: Eukaryota > Metazoa > Chordata > Aves > Passeriformes > Pipridae > Corapipo > Corapipo altera. The sequence continues at coordinate 12,978,977 of NW_020884892.1, forward strand.
TATCTGTTTTTAAACAGTCCTATATTTTGTCTCTTGCCTGTCCTGAAAAATAAAGGAAAATACTACAGATTAAATTTTTATTTTTATTTTATTTTTAGACTTTCTAAAGCATAATAATAAAATCACAGTATTCAGACAGTTTTACCTGGAATTTTCTGGTACTTTTTGCTTGTTTAATTCCACATGATCCTTCGCACCATATTTATTCCCACAAAACAAACATATTAAAATAAATTAGATTTTCAAAAGCAGATCAGGGGAATTTTTATGTCCTTATTTTGAAAAAGAAATGTTCTTAATTTCTGAAAAAACAGATATACATAAATTGCTATGTTAGAAGTAGGACTAATGGGGACAGAACAGTTCATAGCATGAGAGAGATGCACTTTTTAAAAAAGAACTGAGAATAAGATTCACTGCTCCTGCTATTCTGTTTGCCAGATTTCTTTTTGCTCGGAAATCAACATCTGTGGATTTTGCCAAGCTGTGTGGTGAAACATAATCTCAGTAGGTATAATAAGAGTCTTTGTCACCTTTGTTATGCTTTGCATCAGACTGGACTCAGCTTGGTTGTGTCTTTTATTTCCTTCCTGATGTATAAATGGCTGTCTTCTTCTTCATTCACCATACCTAAAGTGATTTGTGACAAAAATATTTGTTCTTTGTTAATGTGAAGTAGTTAAATGATTTTGAACTGTCTCATGTGAGAAACTTACTTGCTAGATGCAATTTTGCTTTTATTAAATGATATCCAGTCACCGACCATGAAAGAGATCAAATGCATGCTAAATGCACTGCAGTACATGAGAAAAGTATCTGCCATAGATTGGAGAGCTGAATTAAACCAGTCAAATTTAAGCGAGAAATAAAGAATACCTTTTCCATGCAAGAGGGTATTAGTCATTAGAACAAATTAGCAGACAAATGGATTCTTAAACATCCTTTCATCATGAGACCATTTTCAGTAATGTTTTATTGTGGGATCCTGTACAGAGGTAACAGGATTATATTTTATGGCTTGATCAAGACAGAAAGCAAAACTACAGTCATTAATTTGTGTGACCAGCAAGGGTGTTTTGATAAATACTCAGTACCTTTAAAAGATTGTTGGTCAGCCAATAGAGAGGTAGAACCATGGAATTAAAAATAAAAATAAGTATAGAGTGCTATGACTGCTCAGAGGTCCCCTTGGATACCAGCACGACGGGGTATCACAGTCAATCCTACCACCCCAGACAGGGAGCAGGCCAGGTTGGAGGCAGCTGCAGCCCAGGCAATCAGGGATAGGGCAGGCTGAAGCCAGTGCTGGCGTCCTGATCAGGCCCAGTGAGATAGGAATGAGGGTCAAACAGAGCCCTTGGACCCCTGGGCAGATGTGGGGATGGCTGAAACCAGGCCAGGATGTCAGATTGCAGGTGAGGATCAGGATCAGACAGTCCCATGGCTGGGCAGGGTCAGGCTGCAACATGGAAGGAGCTGTATCTCAAGGGAACCATGTCCAGGACCCTGGCAGGATATAAAGCAAAGACCTCCACCTACTACAACCAGGCTAGTTGCAGTGTTGTCCATTTTCAAATGGTTTGCTTAACAAGTACTAAATGTTTTTTTTAATGTCTGAGGCATTGCCCACACCTAGTCATGCTGTGACCTGGATTAGAATGACCTAACAGAAAAAGCTGAGGAAAACAGATGCCAAAATCAGGACACATAATTATCTTCTTACCAAGTTAGCTGTAGCAACACGGGGTGATTCTATATGAGCCCTTTGAATGACTGCATTTGCCATCTGCTATTCACTTGTAAACATTGTGCTTCTGCTTAGTACTCCTCAATGCATGCAAGCAGCATCCAGTTACCTTCAACCATAAACAAGAAAGGTGTGAGCCATTCCTCTGTAAGAGCTGCTCTATTCGGTAGCACGGCACCAGCTTGTGATGGTAATGAGCAGTTAATGTTAACATCGGTAAAAAAAGGTCTATTTTGACTCTAGTTTCCCAGTGTAGGAAATGGCTGGCATTTTGTTGTGAACAAGAGTTCCTGGTTTTTTACATTTAAGCTGGTAAGACAAATTCTATTCATCAATTATCATAATTTTAGCTATTCTTTGGATTATTACTTATGGTCATTTTCAAATAGGTAGTCTGCTTAAGGCTTCTGTTCAGTAAGCCTTTATAAATGAAGAAACCTAAACTTTGCAGACTCCAAGGTGATCAGAAGACTGAATACAGAGAAAGAACCTTCTCTGCTCCCTTGACAAGACGTACACTTGGATGGGATCAGTTTACTGAAGCACAGATCAACATTTTGACTTTCCCGAATGTGTTAAAACAGAATCAAACCTCAGGGTAATTATAAGCATGCAACAATAGTTCCTTGCTGCCTTTCAAAGTATAATTTTTCCTTGTCAAAAAAAAAAAAAAAAAAAAAAAGAAATAACCTACATAGAAAATATTTTTAGTACTTTTAAAGATGTTTTGTATTATAGAGAATAAGGTGGATAACACTTAAAATAAAAATTATTTGATAGCTTGCCAACATTCGTCTTATACACTTAGATTTTGATGCATATCATAATCTAAGATTTCAGTAAAAAGTTTAAATTTGAAAACATCTAAAATATAGTTTTTATGGTTTGTTTTGGTTTTTTTGTTTTGGTTTGTTTTTTTTTTTCCCCAGGACTGATTTCTCAATCTGTTATTTCTCCTCCCAGAAACATTGCTTGCATATTCAGATGTTAAAAATAACTTCATAGCAACTGACTTATCTTCACATCCTGTGCAAGACCACTCTGAAAACCATTACTGTCAGTGTTCCAGCTCTCTTGTCAACAACTAACTCCTCTCAGTTGCTGATGAAACCATCTAGAGCAGTTCAGTTATTAGTCTGCATGTAATAATGTCAATATCATGTATTTTATAGGTAGAAACCTACAAGATAGAAGCTAAAAACTGTTTAGAAGATATTGTCACATTTGATGGAGAAGAGAAACTAGCAAGCTCTAAAATGCTTACTTGAAAAATACATTTTCCAGAGTAGGAGGATATCATAAGTTATCATTTAATTTTGAAACACAAGAAATAAACTTTTGGACTAGATTAAACAAAATTTTCTTGACAGTTTTCTAGTCAAACAGCAAAAATATATAAGCCTCCAAATGTTTTGTAAGAGAGGTATTCTCTGAAAATAAACACATTATCACTACTTTTCTTTGCTGTTAACAATAACGACAACGATAACAAGAAAACATACCTCGGTATAGAATTTTGCATTAAGTTATTTGTATTTTTAATGGAAGATGATATTTGAGATATGACTTTAATAATTTCTCACTTTAGTTCAGGATCTTCACTTTATGAAATTTAAAAATACAAAAGTCTTTTTAAGATTAATTGCCTTCATGCCTCTATCCGGTGACAACATTTTCACTTTATCTGATTTACTGAAAGATTTTAATAGGAGACTTTAGATACAAATGAGGAATTTAATAGCATTAAGCACTATAATTAAATAAATAAAGCAAATATACTTTTAATTACAACAAAATCAAATTAACAATGTTGTTCTCAACAGTTGATGACATACCATTTCGACATAATTTTGTTTGGCTTTGCATATTCATGCTATTAAACCAAAGAGTCATCTCCTATGACATAGGATGTAAATCACCTTGAGTCAACTTCTTGTTTTGCTTGTTTTTCTGAGGTCTAAACAGGGAATACTGGGAGAAATAAGATATACATGTGTAGTGTACTGGCTGCAAACAAAATTTGCCTTCATGACCAGATGCACAGTTTTATAAGAAATGTGGATCCATGAAAAGAAACAATGATCTTAAAATTCTGATAGTTTGTCTGGGTCAAAATTCGATAATTACTTTTTAATATTCTAGGAGTTAATTGTAAACTCATTCTGCCCCTCCCGTTGCAAAATGTTTGCACTACTTACACATTTTTTCACACTTAAAAAACCAACATAGCACTGGGGGTTTTTTCCTGCTAATTGTATTTTAAGATGGTGTAGATGTGCATAACTTTTAATTTTTTTACCTCCACCCTTCCTAGGTTAGAATTCCCTAGAAATTACAGAAAGCTAACTCTGAGTCTTCTGAATAACTGAGCACATAATCAGCAAAAGTGAGTTCTGTGGCTTTGGTTATGCAGACTATGCAATTTTCAATGGAAAATGAAATGTGATTCAAAATAATCTTTCCACCTTGCACCTTTTCACTTTAAATAGTGACTGCTGGAAATTTCTACTTGCATAATAGAATGGGAAACTTACTTTTTCTCCTAATTCTTAGATACTGAATTTTGCACTTAACAGAGGTTTTCCTGCCTGACCAGTTCAGTGACTAAAGGAGGACAGGCTTTGTTATTAAAAATACAATTAAACATATATTTCTGAGTGGTTTTGTATCACCTTGGTTTCTTAGAGTTATTTGAATCTGGCATAGACTCAAGTAATTTTGAATATACCTGCAGGTCATATACAGCTGAAAATGAAACCAATAACTGATCTAATGAGGCCTGTGGTTAATCTGTCATGGATAAACTGGCAGAGTTGCACAGCTACTATATAATCAGCAAAAGAAAATATGCTTAGAATAGGATGTAAACAGTCCACAGTAGTGCTGAATTACCAAAATGGGATATGAAAATGATTCTATATTGGGTTATTGTTTCCAGAGTGAGATAATTAACCAAAGCATAAGTGCAACGATGCTTTAGGATAAAGCATCATATCAGCCTGTCTTAAAATGAATGGATGTTTGAAAGGTGGGTGTATATTAATGATTCCATGTGATAAACCTGAATGAATAAGCATAGTTTCTCTGTCAGAGGAGAATGCTGTGCAAGAAGACAAATTCAGCATCTAAAATACTGGCCTTTATGAGCTGCAGTAATTGGGTCAGCTTCTAGAAGAAGATACAAGGAGTCTATAATTGAACTTCAGTATTTTGCTTTGCTGTTATACTGAGTTTTCTACATGCTACTGTAGTTATGCCTAATATAATTTTGGAGTATTTTCCTACATACAACTCATGTATGGGGATACAGTCTTTTTACTGTGGAAATCCAGGTTATCATGTCTAATTAGGGCAAAGATGGGAAGCTTTCTCTATGTTATTTGACCAAACTATCATAAGGAATATTCAAAGTGTCAAACAAGTTCTGGATAAAAGGGATAACAACTTATCTGTGGAGAAAATAAAACATTATTGGTATACTTAAAGTGTTAAGAGTCTAATCAAAATAAAAAAGTTAATAATACTAAAAATGCAGATGATTTCCAGTTACAACACTCTATTCAAATGAGTTCAGGAATAACATCTTCAATAACACAGTTAAAACTGTAAAAAAATTTTAAAAAAAATCAAACACCCGAAACAAATGAAAAAAAAAAATCTTTTTAGTTTAACCCACTTTTCTCATGTTACTTTTGCATATCCAGTGTTCTTCTGAATCCTCATGTCAACATTATGTTTTAAAGAGAAAGATGAGGGGTTAAAACCAGGTTAAAACCAGATTATAACATCTTAGGGTAAGACAAATCAAGAAAGTTCATGTAACCCAGTATAACCGGGTTAGTACAATGCCTGCAGCATTTTCTTAGGAATGGGACAAAAAAATCACATTTACTTGTCTATGCTGGAAAAATCTGTGGAGTCTCTTCTTCCCAAGTAACAAACTAAACTGATGATAAAGAGAGACTTCAGGTGAGATTCAAGGAAGGGTCAGGGAATTGTAATAGTCTGTGGGTAGGGATGTGGCATACCAGTAGTTTTTTCACAATTCAGTTAAAATTTAAATATAAACTTAGTTTAATTTGATCTTTTTACACAATTTTATTCAGAACGGGCCAAATGTACATCCTTACCCTAAGTCCCAACCTTTAATTCATGCATACTTTCTCTTAAAGTCTCAAGATCTGCATCTTTCACAAAAAATAAAAACTGTTTTTAGAAACTATAATTTATGATTTAAAACCCACATCATACATGTTAAGCAAATGTGTGTGTATGCATATGTGTGTTCTGGTTCTTGATATGGAAATTTGCATTGATACCACTGTTTGCCAGTTGCAAACTTAAGATGGTTGCAGTCTTGAACCATGTGTATTTTGACTTCACAGCTTTTCTTAAAGGGTTTTCCATGTGCCCAGTAGAATATATTCTGCCTCACAGGCAGCTGCATGCATATGTAAAATCTATCTTTTTGACTCTGATCTATTCAGGTAATGTTATTTTTTTCTGGCTTATGCAAAGCAAATTTTGTCCAGAAGAGATGCACTTGAAATAATGAGGCAATGAAGTCTCAAAGGAGAGAGCTTCTGCAGAACAGGGGGAAGGTTTTCAAACAATTTGCACGTTAAACATCTAAATGCACATTGTCTTGGCAGACATCTTGCACTGAAATAAAAAAAAAATCTATTACAGTCACCATGCCACTGGAATGATGGACAAGTGAGGTGGTGAATAAGGTACAAACACAAGAATGTAGATAGACAAAAGACGAACTATGAGTGTACTGCAGGTTTACTAAACATAGGAGAATCTTGCCAGACCCTCACTGTTCACCCTGAAGATATTGGTTTTATGAATGACAATATGTTATCTCTAATCAAGTTCCTGAATACATTGTACTTGTTATTGCCAAGTGAAAATTGCCGCCAGCATTACACAGTATTTCTGACTCTGTCAAGATGTGGGGTTTTTTGAGTCATGGTTTTATGTTGTGGTGTTAAGCTGTCATTTCATAGACTTTACCTTAATATGCGTATATATATGTGTGTATATATATATATATATATATATATATATATATAGCCATGGAGTTCCCTGAGGAGTAACAACTCCTTCTCAGATATATTACAGTGCACACTATAAAATAATTATTATAAAACTTAAAAAAATTGAGGAACTTTTTATATCTGTGATTGCCTTATTCACCTTGATGTCTTAAAACACTAAGCAAATGCAAAAGTCAACTAATGACAATGCCTGTCAAAAAAGAGCTTATTGTCTAAGTGTAGTTAATCAAGAATAGTTAAGTAGTCTGTGAGAACAATATATCAGTATAAAGAGAGGACGATCATGCAGTAAAAGGCATCCTCACAGCCTAGCTTGGGAAGAACAGAGGAGTTTCCCTGGGATTTGCAATGAGATTTAAAAGGACATTGAAAGCTGATGAAGACAGAATGAAGGAAAGGACATCTCTGACTAAGAAGCAAAAGCATTGTATAAAATTCGTCTTATCCATCTGTTTCAGTGTGTGTAGGTGTCTCTCTTTAATGAGTTGTTGGGCTCCATTGTATTACTTTGGCATTATATTAAACATCATGCTAAACAGATGATTGGAAACTTTTTATTAAGCTTTCTTTTTTTCATCAAATGTGTGCATATATGTGCATTTGTATGTGATATGGTAAGGGATGGAGGGGGGAATTTTAGAGATCATATCACAAGGTCTTCAGTATTTAGGATTGTAGAGACTCATAAAATATTAAGTTTATGTAAAATTTCATTTTCCACAGTATGCCTTTGATCAAAATAAGATAAAATTCATTAAAAAACAGTTCTGTGGGTAAGACATTTCCTAGTAGCTGGTTAGTAAAACTGACCTCATTGTGAATGTTGTTGCTGCTAGAAGCATTAGTGGATCTGAAGAGAATGTTGTTTTCATGTAGCTTTAAAGAACATTCCCACATTTATGGCTAATTCTGTCAATTTAAAGAAAGCTACAGAGTTTGATCTGAGGTGAGAGGCTTAGTAATTTTGGCAGTGGTAGCTCCAGATAGCTTTTCTTCATAGACTTAGAGATGAACCAAGCTCCAAATAGAAGATGAATTCTCAGAGCTTTCAGATGCCAAACATCAAGGGAAACAGCTTAGGTTACAGATATTCAGGCTTAGAAGTAGCCAGAGATATAGAAGTTTAAGAAAATCCTTGTAACCTTTTGAAATCTGAAAAAAAAGAATGTATTGCATTAAGAGCCAGAGGAAGATACCTTTTATATTTGAAAAACTACTTTTGACAAGATAATAGAGCATATTATTGCATGTAAGAACATTCCAACTGCAGATAGACCTCGCCTTGGCTAAAGATCCAAAGTTGCTAAAAGCCTTGATGGTAAAGCAGATATGTTGAACTGTGTTGGATATAGTTTTTTATTACAGACCTGACTTAGGGATCATCAATTTAGCACATCTCAGAATTTCAAAATTTTTGGGTTTTTTTTTTGCTTTAGGGTTTTGCTTTAGGGCAGGTCCAAAATGTGACCCAAAGAAATGAATTGATGTAACACGTACTTAGGTTTCAAAGTAATTGGGTTTTTTTTGTTTTTTGGGGTTTTTTTATCTGATTGTCTGAGATTTAGATTTATTGTGTTCTCTTAGAAGCTTAGTAGAAAGAACAGAAAGTTAAGTTTTTACTTACCTAAGGAGTAAAATACATAGTGATTGCTTTCTTATTTAATCTGAGAGTTTTCTAAGCACTTGAAAGTAAGCAAGTCTGCAGAAATGCCTAAAAATGTATATACGTAGTTGTTGATATGCTGCGTTATGACATGAACTCAGTTTTCTGTATGTCTGATTTTTTTTTTTTTTTTCTTATTTCTGAGATGTGGCTAATTCACCAGGCATATTCAAAACACATCTGAAAAAAGTTAGACCTCTTTCAATTGATTCCCAAATATTTATTCCATGCAATTACTGTCTAATAAAGATGTTGAAACAATGCTGCAACCATGGCCACCAAAAACTGCCCTTTCCTCTTCAGTGGCATACACCCCGTTTGTAAGCTATCTACTCACAGAAGACATTAACCATGTAACCACAACTCTTAATCTCCATCAGTTAGATCATCTCTGACTATATATTTAAAAAATGAGTCTAAATCTATAAGTAAGTAAAATGAAATAAATCTTTTTGGAAAACAATCAAACACACAACAAAATCAAAAGCTCCAGAATGTCATTAGTTATACAAAGAATAAAAAAATGCTCATACATATGCTATTATTACACACTAGTCAATAAATTAGGTAATACATAAAATAATCAGACTATACTAACTTTTTCCATTCTGTATTCCAGTATTTCATTTTAAGGTTATCTGGGTCAGAAAGCTGTCAGTGAAGTACTTGTTATTGTCTCCATGTGTAACTGATGGCTCATTTTAAATAAGCCAGCATTATGATTCTACAAGCAGTGACACAAGATATATCAGAATATTTTAATATTATACACTGGTATTTTTTACTGCTTTGAAAAAAACCATGATGTTCATTTGATTTTTAGCACAGAGCCAAACAGAATAAGGATTTATAAATTAGGCTATGTCATTGGCCTAATTTACTTGCCTAAAAAGTTAGTAACTGTAACTTACCTAAAATAGTAAATCTAACTTAGCTAAATGTTACTAAATAGCAAGCTATGTAAACAAACAACTGAACCCTATACATCAAGTATGTGATTTAAACTTGAAATGAGAAAATTTCTTCCTGGAGGTTAAATAAATATAGATGACTGACCAAAATTAAATTCCTCAGGAAAAAAGGAAAACCCAGGACTATTTATTTATTTTTGTTATGTTCTTACGGATTATATAGTAGTGAAAATTTGAAGAATTTAATATATTATGAATCGTTTTTTAACAGTCTCAAATGCTTAAAACCCATGAAACTCATAGATATCAGATATGTAAAGAAAATAGTAACTTTTAAGTCTGTCTTACTGAAATTTCTATATCCTCTATACTACTAATTACCCAGTACTGCTTTGCAGTCCAGTTGATACTTTAGTCCAGCTCCTACTTTCTGAAACCCTGTCAAATGCTTGAAGTAAAAGTCCTTTCTTACTGATGTGTGTGTTGGTTTTTATGCTTGACTATTCCACAAAAGAAAAAAAAAAAAAAAAAAAAAAAGAGAGGTCCTAGACACAATATTTTTTTCCAAAACACAGCTGTAGCCTGTTCAAAGCCATCAAAGTCATGAGTCCTGAATCAGGAAGACTTCATGTTGAGACTTTCTTGCTCACTGGTCTTGGGCCACTTAGGTCCATTTTCATGCTTGCTTAATGCAGTCTGTTTATGTTGTCTGTCTTTGCTTTCTAAATACTGAGTTCTGTCTGTTATCAACAAAATTGTTTTTACCTGATTCACAAAATTGCACTGCTAAAGTAACAAGATTGATCATAATAATAATTGGGACCATCTAAGACCTACGGTAAAATCTCATTTCTCTGCAGTTTTGTTCTAGGGTAACAGCTAGTTCATTCTACAGAGATTAATTACCCTTCCTATAAACTTCTTACAAACTGAACCAAACTGAAAACAATTAAGGCAGAAATTTCCTAACTGCCACACAGTTTTTAACACAGATAAGTCAAGTTCGATCAACTCAGGCAACAAGAACCTCATGCCCTCGCTAACAAAAAACACTGGGCTACAACTGGTGGGTTTTTGAATCAATTTGAAAAGTAGAAATTCCTACTGGCTATATTATATTTGTGTTTCAATAAACTTCCCAGGAGAACTTTTGAAACATTTTGGTACACCAGACATCAGGTCAATGTGTTTAATGTAGAGACCAGATTTTCCTCTTTAAGTGGAAAAATATCAAAAGGATAATTTTTCCTATTTGTTTCACAGTTCCTATCTGAAAATGGAATAGTACTGAGGCTGAAGGTTTTTGGATGTCACTTAAAATTTTACAGTCTCTGGGTGTTGTAGGTTCATCATTATTTTCATGGCTACCTCTTCTAACATAACCTACAACATCCTTCTCTTCCGTTCTGGTTGTGATATGTTTATATTTTGCAGAAGCGCTCATTGGCTAAAAGTTCAAAACTTCAAGGGTCACCACCCCCTGGGGTTTTACCATTTTATAACTGCAGGGGGAAAACTGCTTCCCCCCACCACACCAGATATATTTGCCTGAACACTGTTCCTTCAATATCAATGTGGGTATTTTCTTTCTGCTGTGTCAGTCACTAAGAAGTCATTTTTAGTTCTGCCAGGCAGTATTTATGATTTGGGCTTCTGATCAAAATTGTCCTTCCTACTTTCACTCAATTTTAAATTTTGATGTGCTGTCACTTCTCAGATCTTGAAATAATTAAGTAGATAACAGCATTTTCCTGTGATAGATCTGTCACATAAAATTAATAGAGTTACTTATAATGAACTATATATAACAACTAATAATTTTCCTTCACCTCATCATATCCTAAACAGCATTTTTGTCTTTTAAATAATCTCGCAGAATATCGCCACTTTGGTAGTACCTTCTATTTGGACTAGACTAGAATATATACCAAATAAAGATGATTCTACTTCTCTCTAGGTCTTTTATTGGAACATTGTCTAATGTTTTACTAGCCAAGTTAAAAACCCTTAACTAAGACTTAAGGGAAAACTCAGAATTAATAGTTTATTGATAGCATCCATGCCTATTATGCCATTGGTTATGCACAAGCAAAGGCTTTGGTAATTATCTGCCTAATCACCTTTACCAGTTTTCCAGTAACTCTTTAGCCTATACAAATTTTAGCAAATTGAGTGCTGAATAAGTGTTTTTGATGTCTTTAATGTGAGAGCTGAAATTTCATATCATTTTATTGGAACTGCAATATTAGTCACTTTACCTTCATGATATTATTTCTGTTGTCTTACATAATCCTTATGGAAATGACTCTGTGAAAACACCATCTGTTATCAGAGACAAAGTAATGAACTCAAGAGACCTATAATATGAGATAAGACAATTTGAGTGTTCAAGATGAGCATTATGCAGTCAGAGTGCACTATTTTGTTTTAATTCTGCTTTATTTAATCATGATAGAAAATTTTACTTTCTGGATACCATTTGGGGAATTACAGGTATTAGAGGAAAAGTAAACCCTCACTGGAGACTGAAGAAGTGTTCTGACTTGATACACTCTTGTTAATACACATTCTTAAAATTTTCAATGTCCTAGAATAAATAACATTTCTTTAATTTTTTTCCATTTTTTCACTAGTCATGATTAATGTTGCTGATATCTGCATTTCTGGTACTTTATCTGAAGTTTAGCGCGTTGATCCTGGCTAGGAAGAGGTGATTTAAATCTACAAGACAATGAAAAAAATAACAAAAGAAAAAATGGAAATAAATATCAAAGAAAGAGACACAAAGATGATATTTTCAACAGTGGTGAGGAAGCAGGGAATCAGATGATACTGTATCTTGTTTTATGAAAAACAAGTGGCAGAAACTTAAGAGGAGAAAAATAAAAGAGAAAACAAGCACAAACCTAATTAAGATTGCCCCAGGAGCTGTAGAATTTGTATAGGCACGGGCCAAACAGATGCACGTGCAGCTGTTAAATCATCTATTCCTGTGCTAACAATTCCTTATATACCTACTGTGACATCCCATATTTCCCACAGTTCTTAGTCAGTCCTTTCAGTGGGCGTGCTCCATTGAGTTCTCTCTCCAGGGGGATTGCTGTGGAGACTACATCTCCCATAGTTCCTTGCAACATTCTTCCTATACAGTGTTAACCCTTTCTGCCACAAGGAGCATCTCATCTTGTGTAACATACTGAAAAGTGCAAAGAGGTTCACATACTTCTGCAGTGTTAATTTGGCCTCAGGACATAACCACATGGGGAGATCTGTCTGGGCATTCTTTCTCAAAAAAATCCCAAATTCTTCAAATGATACCATAAGCAGTGGAATCACTGAAATGTCAGGAAACATAACAAGTAATTTAATGTATGAAATGAGTGAAATATTTCTCAATATATTTGCTGTATATTGAGATCAATGTACTGCAGAAAATTAGTTGTGGTGGTACAAGAAGGATACTTTTGCAATGGTTATGTATGAAATGTGGCATCAATTATCAAGTCCTAAGATATTATTTCATTCTAATAAATAAGAGTAGGATTGGATCTGCTTCTTGTGACTCTTCATCACAAATTCTCGAGAATATTTCTCTCTCTTACCCTTCTTGTCTAATATTTCAGTACTTTGTCATGTCATTAGCATTGTCCCTTTTTCATGCAGTTGATTGTTTGCTATTTCATAAGACTTCAAATAGAGCAACTTAAAGTATTAAAATGTGGTGCTGTGTATCTTCAGTAAAATCTCATATCTCCTACAAAATTTGTCCAGGTGGTAAAAATGTTAAGTATAAGCTTGACATTCTAGAGACAACAATATTGCTGCAGATCTATACCAACTCTACTTTCCTACCAGTGGGATCAAGAGTGTAGTCTGCTTTGTGACTTTTACAATGCTGTTACGCTTCTCAACTTGCGATTAAGAAGCTATCTGTTCATAAAGATCTCACTGAGGGATAGGCCATAGAGGAGAAGCTCAGGCACTACCTTGAAGAGGGTTGGCCTGGATTTGTGACTGATAAAAGGGTGACATGAGTATTTTGGGATATTTGCTGTTTTATACTGGAACCGTATAAAACTTACTGTTGAATATTTGAGGGCATTTGTGGGATATTCAGATAAAGTACAGGTGTGGTAAAAGGAGGATAAAGGACTTAAAAGAGTTAGTGGTTTTAAAGCCATTAGGTCAGTCAATAAACCTGTCTGATGAGCTCTACACCTGCGGCCCACAGTCTATTCTACCTTATGATCTATTATTAACCATTTCTTAACTTTTTTTCTATGTAATCTCATTCTACCCCTTCAGTGAGAGCTGCGAAATGTGTGAGTGGTAGGAAGTGTAAGAGGCCTCACGTTACATGTCTTGTTGATCTGTATACTAACCAGCTTAGAAGACAGCAATTAGTGATCCACATAATGGCTAATCCAGGGTCGTATCTCTCTGTGATAGCATCTGACCACTACCTAATCAAAGTATATTTATTCAGTAGCATAATTAATTGTTGTATGCACAGTCAATGTACATACAGTCAAGGCACATTTAATCATAATTATATGCATAGTGTATTGTATTGTCCTCTTGAACAAGTAAGAACTTGTTCATCACCTCAAACATTTTTATAGGAATGTTAGAGCACTCTTCAAAATTTTACCCGTAATCCATATTGACTGATGTCTGTGATCGATGGATCTGTATTGTGAGCAAGGACCCATCAGTATACTAGTGAATTTAATGAACAAATCACATCACAGATGGAATCTGTGCAGCATGCTGTGCTCTGTTCAGAAGTACACTCAATGTTTTAGAATCTTGCAGTTCCCATTGTCAGAAGTTAAGTCTTTTTCATCTTTGGGTTCCCAGTGTCAGGGTCTACACTCAAAGCTTTATCATCCTGGGGTTCCCAGGATCAGAAGTGATGTAAGATTTTACAGCAACCTGTGACCTTTTCTGGGTTATTGATAAATAATTATCTGCACTACAAGTTTTTATGCCTTTCTTATTGACATCCAAAAAGAACCAGACCTTCCCCAGTGCAAAACAACCTGGGTGATAACAGATGGAGAGACTGGGATGTCAATATATAGATGTTGAAAGCTACAAGTGCAGGCAACTGAGGACACCATGGGTCACAGGACTCATAGGCTTGTGTCCCAACACTGGACAGGCCAGGATGTATGTGTGCTTCACGAACGAAGATTTGGGAAACGAGAGGTCTAAATGCCAAGAGCTAGGATTACCTGAACGTATGTATATTTCCCCAGTGCATTTGATCCTGCATGCATGTCAGTGTGTGTTTAATTCACTACAAAACTTCAAAATGGACTAACTGAAGAGTGGGAAAAGACCTGTACCCAGAAAGATGCAATTTCTGAACCAGTGACTGGATGAGAACTCTTGTCGCTGACAATGGATATTAGGCAGACTGAGAGACTGTACTAACATGTGATTACAGAAGTGCTTCTGAGATGAGTGTGCAGCATCAAGCTGGACCGTCAAGAAAATAGAAGACTTGCATGGTCAGTAAGGTAGCCTAGCCTCTGGGCATAAGTATTAGATGAAATTAGAGGCTGTGATAATATCTGAGGAATCTGTGAAGGTGTTTGCATAGTGAATCGAGAAAGAGAGGATATGTGACTTTTCACTTGCAAACCTCATTCCAGTCAGTGAGAGGAACAGAACTTTGTTATTTGTACCTAAGTTTTATATGATTTCTGGTATTATTGTACATGGATGCTGCTAAAGGCAGTGCCCTGTGTGAATCTGTGTGGTCAGTTATGTTAAGGTCACCTAAGCACTTGTGTCTATACATATGTGTGTGTATTTACCTCTCTGAGATGCCAGTGCTGCCTTTGCATTGACTGGATGCACAAGCAGGAACAGTTTCAGACACATCCTTGAAACTGAGATGAAAAGAACACTGAGGACACAGCTTGCAGCTGCCTGGGCTTCAGAAGCCAGGAAGGAGCATTATTCTGTCCTTGGAGTCCACTGGATTCAATGGTTCCCACACCATCTCTAACAGAGGGATTTAGCTTTTACAGCTGTGGAACAGGTTTTGAACTTTGAGGAACTGCTAGGAAGAGGCAGAATCCACCTGATAAACCTAGGTAAAACCATCTTTTCTAATAGGCTATCCAATCTGGAAAGGAAACCTTTAAATGAGTAACAATATAGGATGGAATAGAACTCACACCAGAAGAAAGCAAACAACACTCCCATCTACAAAAAGAATAAGGAGAAGTACCCAAGGAACTTCAGACTAGTAAACCTTACCTCAGTCACTGAAAAGATGATGGAGCAAATCCTTGTTGACACCATTTCCAAGGACAAGAGGTAATGGGCTCAAATGAAAATGCAAGGAATTTCACTAAAACTTTATAAAGTTTGGATGATTTTTACTGTGTGGGTGGTCAAATCCTGGAATAAAGTTGCCCAGAGAGGCTGTGGAGTGTTCAACCTCAGACATATTGAAAACCTCCCTGACCACAGCCCTGAGTACCCTGCTGTAGTTGACTAGATTGATCCACAGCTACCTCATTCACTTTGTGATACTATCATCATTATTTTTATTGCTGTTTTTCTGCTCCTAATAAAAGTGCTGTGAAATATGAGCAAGATCTTTCCCCTGCCCTATGAATGTAACAAAGTTATTCAGTCTTTACAGCACAGACAGGTGACAATAGGTCTGCTAATAACAAAAAGTTATTGGAATTGAAACAGAGAAGTAAACTCGTAATTTAAAAATTAATATCTACTCAAAGCAGACAGAGGATTGCTCTTCCCTCTATTTCCTAAGACATATATTTCTAGGGCTTAGCCTGAGCAAGTCTTAAATTGTTTACTAGAACAGGAGTAAATATTTGATGTATACTATTTTTATGCTTAATAAAGCTATCAACAATAAGGACAAACAACTCTTTATTCAGGCCGTACATAGAACAACAAGTAAGCCAAAAATTTTAAAATGAAATGCTTCTTTAAGATTATTATTAGATATTACCTAAACATAAAGTTACTGAATTCTAATTTGATTATAAGTAGTTGAAGCCGTTTAGTTTATTTATGTCTGTGTGTTTGTAATCTGGGTTTCAAAAGAAATATCTTCTATTAATCTGAGACAGTAAAAATAGAACTGTTGATGTCTCGTGCTTCACAGTATCTAGTATGGGGCTATAGGTTTGGACTTGGGCTAAAAATAGTGTTGATAACACAGGGATGTTTTAAGTATCACTGAGCAGCACTTACACAGCACCAAGGCATTTTCTGTTTCTCATCCCCACCCCCCACCAGTGAGGAAGCCGGGGGTGCACAAGAAGTTGTGAGGGGACACAGCTCAGATCACTGATGTCAACTGACCCAAGGGATATTCTATAACATACGGTGTCATGCTCAGTATATAAAGTTGAGGGAAAGAAGGCCGAATAGTAGGGACGTTTGGAGTAGAGGCCTTTATCTTCGCAAGGAACCATTCTGTGTGATGGAGACCTTTTCCAGAGCTTTCCTGGAAATGAACACTTGCCTTCTCATGGGAAGAAGTGAATTAATTCCTTGCTTTGTTTTGCACAGCTTTATCTCAGCCCATAAGTTTTCTCACATTTACCTCTCTTATTTTCTCCCCCATTCCATTGGGGAAGGAGTGAGCAAGTGTGGTGTCTGCTTGCGGGCTAGGGTTAAACCACAACACTATTTAATTTGAGCTAATAGATTTTACATTCTTCAACTAAAAAAAAAAAAAATTAAAAAAAATTAAAACGTGGGAGCAAAATGTTCAGTATATACTTGCCTCATTATGTGCTTTCAATTACTAGATGATTAACATAAATGCTAGTGTCATGGGGGATGAAAAACTTCAGAGATTTTTACAAGTTAACTACCAGAAACTTCCATAGCTCTCAACATATTAAAAGCCAGAAGTTTCCTGTAGTCATACAGGTGCTCAGAAATAGAATAATGTTGCCTCCAGTGACAAATTTCTTTTTCTTTTTAAAGCAGTTTTTACCATTGTTCATACTGCATGTAAATGGAAGGAGTTTCTACGGAAACTGTAATATGCAGAATCTACTTATTTCTAGTGATTCTACACTAATTTGTATCTAAATAATCTAACTTGTTAAACATTTAATGTATGAGCTGTAATCTCTCTCAAACATCAGAGACATTTGAAAAGAATCATTCATGTTAAGTCCTTTCATATTCACAAGAACAACTACTGGGTTGTTCTTGACATTTTAAGGAAAATTGTATTCTGATTATCTTCTGAATAATACTATCTTTTATCCTGACAATAATTATTTGTAATATAAAATTCCAAAGCCATTGATTTAAAAATTTAGGGTTCTTTTCAAAAATTAAACTACTTGTTCTACCTCTTTTCTTTGGTTATATTTGGAACATGTTGTAATTCATCAGTCTTTACTGTAATGTCTTCAGTGTTAAGTGGCAGTAACTGAAAGGCTTCAGAAGGCCAAGAAGAAAATTAATTCTGAGATCAGAAACTGAATATGTCATTTTGTTTGCTTAAAACACAACACAACCTATTATTACATAATAAATATTTACAATTTATTCTTAAGCTATGTAGTATTTCAATCGTTTAATCAAAACACTTTAGTCAGTTACGATGATGTTAACTCTCAAAGTCTAAAGTACCTACTAATAACAAGTAGATCTCTTAGACATTGTTGCAGTGAAAAGTTGTCTGTCCTTATATCTCTTATGCTTTCTCTTTTTTACATTCACTCTTCCATGTTCCTATGTACCAACAAAAGATTGTGGAGCTTGGCTATGACAAGTTGTGAGCCTCCTGGTGTCTTTTCCAGGAAGGCAATCATTGTCATGGTGAGAATGTTTTCCGACTCTTTGTCAGGATATCATGATGTCAATAGTGATTATTTCATCTTTGCTCACTTAAGTCCATTGTTAACCGCTCTTCACACACATAGCTCTTTCTATGTTAGTCTGCAGTTCTCTGTTATTTTCAACTTTACTAATGTTTGGCTTTTTAATATGTTACATACTTCTTTCTTTTTTTTTTTTTGGTCCCTAAAAATCAGTTTTTCCCACCTCCTGAGTTAACATTGTTATCACTAACTTACCATGCATGAGCTCTTGGTAATTCTGGGGCCTTTCTTCATCTCTGGTGTCATTTGGTCCATTAGCTTCAAGATCACTTTCCACCACAGTCTTGTACTCCTTTACATGCATCATGATGTGTGCAGAGGAGAGGGAAAATGCTAAGGACTTCAGTAAAACCTTTGACAGTTTCCCACAACATTTTTCTGGAGAAACTGGTTACCCCTGTTTACACAGGTGTATTTTTTGCTGGGTAAACAACTGGCTGAATGGCCGAGCCCAGAGAGGAGAATGGACTTAAATCCAGCTGGTGGCTGACCATGAATGATGAGTTCCCAGGGGCTCCTTACTGTGACCAGTCCTGTTTAATATCTTTATCAATGACCTGGATAAGGGAATCAAGTACATTCTCACCAAGTTCACAGATCACAGGAAGTTGACTGCAAGTGTTGATGTGCTGGATGGTAAGAAGGTTCTACAGAGGAATATGGACAGGCTGAATTGATGGGCTGAGGACAATTTTAAGAGGTTCAACAAGGCCAAATGCCGGGTCCTGCACTTGGATCACAACAACCCCATGCAGCACTACAGGCTGGGGGAATGCAGGCTTGAGCCCTTGTTGCAATTCTTGACCTTTTACAGTTATCTCTTATTTTTCTCTTTTCCCATCAACCACAAAACTAATGTTTTTTTCACCAAATGCATTGGCAAAATTAACTTCTCAGTACAGCCAGCTGAAAGAAATGAAGGTTTATTAATGCCCTTTTTGACCTGAGAGGTTTGCAACAGAATACAATACAGGACAATTTAACTCTCTCTTACCAGTTTTGTCTGATCTTGTTCAAATAATAGGGAATTAAAACATTAAAAAAACCTGTACAAAATAAAACACCACACACTGTAACTGTTTCACTACTTTCTATGTCATACCTGTCCAGTTTAGTCAAAACCATTTTGGCTGTAATGCAAGTTAACAGCAAGTTTTTTAAAACTGACCCAACACACTTTTAATATGGCAGTTGTATCCTAGAGAGACTATAGCACTCAACAGTATCTGAACACGGTGTACATACAAAGGGAAAAAATTGTATCATTTAACTGGAAATACGGAAATAGAAGATATATATATATATATGTATATATCAGGACAGGAAACTTGTCTTAAAAAAATGCAGGAAGTCTGCAGAAAGGAGAAATTAAGGAATATGTCTTGTGAATAATAATCCTAAAAGCATCCTTCCTTTGTTTCTGTCTGCTATGTGTATTTTTATTTTCTCTGCATTAATACCACCACAGTTTAAAATCACCAACTTTTTCTCCCAATTTTCTGTATGAAGAAAGGATTTTCTAATATTTATTACTTCCACAATAACATAGTTCTTCCACCTACAGAGTTTAATTAGATCAATGTCATTCATCTTTTTCATTCTTTCTCAAAAAATAAATGCTTCAATTTTTTTTCAAATTCTCTACCACAGTAATTGAATTCTGTTAAATTTTTTTCCTGTCTGTATATGCAATACTTTCCTTCTTTTAAAACAAACAAACAAACAAACTTGTGCCTCGTTCTTTTCTGTAGATATAATAAAAATCACCTAAAATAATAATCAACTTTGTGCCAGGCAGAGATGCAGAGAAACTACTACTTCTGTATGTTCTTAAAGTATTCCAGTACTTAAGTGGTTATCCCTGGAATGTTTAATGAAATTAAGCTATAAATTTTCTTTAATATTTAATATTTTCAGCTATTCTGTGGTAAGTACATTTATTGTAAAATCTGTTAGTGTCGAAGAACATATCTTTGCATCTTGCATTTAGAATTCAGAATCAAGAACAAAGGTAAAAGATAATTACATTTTCTAAGCAGGGGAAAGGTCTCTGAATCTTTGAACCAAGGATTGTAAAATCAAGTTCCTAAGAGGAAAGTTTGGAACGTAGGTTAATAACCTGATTTTCAAAAATGGAGATATCAGTGGCTGCCACTGTTTTTCTGAGAACACTGCAAATGTGAAGGCTGAAATTCTACCCCATATAAATATGAGGAATCGTTATAAAGTGAATAGTATGGTCATTGATTCATCTCATCTTTGCCCCAAGTCTAAAATGACTGCCAAAATCAACCCACATGTTCATCCACATTTGCATTGGATCCTATGTTTTTCTATTTACTCTATAGTTGCAGAGTATATGGTCTGCTTGTTCAATGCACATGTCATATAGAGTGGAGGTTCTGAGACAAGTAATGGACTTTGGACTTTTAAGACGGCCCTTGTGACATGCTGACCAAACTTATAGGTGTATCTCACTAAATATGATTTTACCGTCACTAGTAGAATATCACAAGTGTTTCACTGTCTACTGGGATTTGTCTGGGCTCACCTTGGCCAGGGTTCTTTGAATATACTTGGTGATAAGCTGGTGTTTCAACTGATAAAAAAAGAAACCATTTATTTTGTTAGTTGTTTGTAAATTTGGCAACTCTTAATTTCATCAAAGAGACTATAACCCCAAAACTTCACTGACAAATGGGTCTGCTAGAATCTGGAAGATTATCCAATTACAACCCTAAGAAATTTGCAGCAAAGGTGATTGAATAAAAGTCTCTGAAAGGATTAGGAAAAGAGAAGGTAAGAACAATTCACTTTCTAATGTGCGTAAAATGAGGAAAATTATATCAATCCTTCAGTGTTGTGTTGAATTTGAAAAGTTCTCTTCTTTCTCTCTTCCTCTCTCTTTCACTCTCTTCCCTCCCCCACTTTTCTATGTACCAATACCATACTTATATGAAAAACTTTACATATGTTAGCCAAAAGGCACTCTTAGTTTAGAAGCTCTATTTTGGGTGCTATTAACAGAGAATTAAAAGTTGCTGATAATCCTGAGCTGAGTCAAGGAAGTGGTAGATGGTTTCTTTTCCTGGGAACAGAAAAGAAGAGGTTCCACAGAACCACTGTTGTGGAAGCCTCATCCAGATCAGGATTACCAGAAACCAACAGCTCTTTAAGAGCTAACAGTTCTTCCTAGCTCTGTCTAGGTACTGGGAATTGTCCATAAGTAAATTGTATTATCATGCCTGAACAGAAAACTGCTTGATCATACATTCCCATCCTATGTCCATCACAGCTACTGAGAACCTTGAACCAGCAGAGGAGAGTGTCCTGTTGACTCAGAAGTGTTTGAGATTGATTGCTGATCAAGCTCATTTGTTCTTTATCACTAACTCCCATCCAACTCATCCTTAGACATGAGTGGACTGACATTACTGTTCAACACTTGCAGATTCAACTCTGAACTGCTTCAGCCACTGTCTCTGTGAGTCGGTGGATCAACTGGGCACAAGCAGAGAACACTCTTCAACAAAAGTAATCGTGAGTCAGTTGTTGCCAGTAAAAATTGTTTCCACCCCAAAATGTATAGACTCAGTGTAAGGAAGTACATACCAGTGGCCTTTGAAAGCAAGTTCCACATTTTACATAACTTTCCTGTAATAGACTTTCTATAACTTCATAAGAAGATGTTGATCTCTCCAGTACATGACATATTGCCCATGCCTAGTTTAAACCTTGAGATGCAGTCATTAAGATGAACACACTAATCAAACAAGTTTTAAGAATATGTAGAACAGAGAAACTGGAAGTATTCTGAAACACTGCCATCGTGAGATACTCAAAATAAGAAAAGTAGAGATTTTTCTGTCCTACATACTCAAGAAAAAAATGCTAATGTCTTATATTTTTCTTCCTAATGTATGCCTTTTTATCCTTGTTAAGGTTCTGAATGCTGCTCTCAGCAAAATGAACGTAATTTTCTTTTAAAGTATTTTACTATCCTATTTAATGACTGGAATATAGTCTGATATTTCTTGAGAAAAAGAGAAACTCAGAAACTTTTAGAAGATTATGCTTTTTTCTTTCAGATCACGATTGTACAAGTCATATTTGATTTTGACACGCTTTGATTTTGTCCCATAAAATTTTTTTTTATGTTTCTTCTAATCATTTGGAGAGAAAAGCAGACACAATTTTTTATAGCTTTGCTTGTTGGTTTTTTTCATGAATAAAATAAAAAAAAAAAAAAAAGCATTACTTGCCATGAAATGCAGCATGTTTCACACTAAATCACAAAATTAAGTATCTCACCTTCACAATATTTTATCCTTTTGAATTGATTGTCTCTACCAGCACTTGGAAGTAAAAAATATGCTCCACCATCCTACTTCAAATAATGGAAATGCCAGTAATTTCCAAGACAATGGAAATACTGTTTCACTCTCTCTGTGTTTCAATAATTCCAGTTATTGAAAAAATAATCAATTTCCTATTAATAATGTTAACATTCACTTTTCATTTGCAGTTTAAGCTGCTTACCGGTTGTCAACTAAATATACTGCAATGATTTATTTACTACCTTGTTTGCATCATAATGTACAGATGTACAGGGATCACCTGCTGAAATATAACCAATTTTGGCTTGAAATTTAGTGTCTATTCAAAGCAATCTGTCAAGAAAGCAGATTAGTTTAGGGACATGAAAATATTTATAAGGAAGTACAGAGAAAAAAAATAATGTGATATTAACTGTAAAGTTTCAAAAGAGGTATATTGGGATATTATTTTTGGTAGGGTCTGATCAGAAGAAATAACTAGAATATAAACCTTCATCAGTAAACTTGTAACAGACATACCAAGAAGGAACAAAAACTATGACAAAGTTTTCTTTCCTTAAAAGCCAACCTCTGTTAAACTGGTATTTATATCACCTTCTGAAAGGGGATCAAAATATCTTGGCTAAAATTAAAAAAAAAAAAAAAATAAAGAAAAAATATTTTTTTTTTTACCTTATCTGACATGTTTTAGGTGTCAGTAGGAGATGAAACTATGCACAAATTTAATCCTATAGACAGGACTTTACTCTCATTACCATCACATGGAGAGGAAGTGCAGAAGTTCACTCTAATCTCTTACGGTCAAAGAGATTTTTCTAGTTCCATGACCTTTTGCAGTCTTGCAGATTAACAGTCTTGATTACTTGTACTCTACCAATTCCAAAAGATCTGCACTGACTCTTTCTACTATAGGAAATAATCACAAACATGAATATTATTCTACAGGAGTCATGTAAATGTCTCAAGTGGCTATCACATACTGAAACAAATAACAGTTCACTTTAAAAAAAGGTATGACAAATAGTTATTTTTAAAAAAAGAAAAGAGTAGATACAAAACAAAGACAGTCAACTGTTGGTACAATATGAACTTTCCCATACTAACAAAAATCTACTTCAAAAATATTAATGAAGATATTTTTTTCCTAAGGAATTGAAAACTCTTGTATGCACTTTCTTTTACAGAAAATCTGCTTTATGTTAAAGAGGAAACTGCAGTCATGGTATTCTGAGTAAACATGAAGATGAAATTATCTTTTACCCTTCTTTGTCTGCTATACCTCTTAACTGATAGGATACATACATATTTTTTCTACATTTAATCACTTAGATACGTTAATATATAAAAAAAAATAACTAGAAGAAAAGAGAAAAATAAGCTTTTGGTTTTCACATAACTCAACTGCAAAGGAAGTTTAATATAGCAGTATAGGACCTACAACTTTTCATTAGAGAAATCATTGAGTAAGCATTTTCTCTCTGACTTCAGTATCTCACATGGGGGTCAATCTAACCAGAAAAATCTTTCATTTCTAAACTCAGTAGTTCCAAAATGCCTCTGATTTGGAGAAAAGCCAACTGATTCAGCACAAGTCTTAGACCCCTGTGGAATTTCACTCCCTAAAGATAAATGAAAATTTAATGTGTTTCAGCATCAATATCATTGCAGACTATGAGCCACCTATAAGACGGGTTTAGGAAAAGTTTTTTCTTTTTGGTTCTTTCTGATTGAAACTCCCAAGATAATGCTAGCAGTTCAATTCCCAAGCTCCTAGCAGGTCCCATGTGAAACACAAGCTCCATTCCAGCGCAAAATCAGATTTTCCACCAGGATTGCTGCCTTTTTCATTTATAACGGAAGAAAAAGTCAAAACTTCAAAGATGGCAGAAGTAGCATGTAGCTAGAGAACTTTCATGTACTTTCATGACTTAGCTCGCTAAAATAAGTTGCTTCCAAAAATTTCTTAACAAATGTGATGTTGCCAGGTGTTTGAAGAAAGGAGCTTTATTTTAATTTATACCATAGGACTGTTAACTAAACTATTAATAAGGATAAGCTTAAACCATTTTCTGGTTGAAATGATTAGTGGGCTTGAGTATTTTTTCTTTTAACAACAGAAAGTAATAACCTATATCAGAGTTTTTAGCAGTTACAAGAAGGCTGACGCTTTTCATGTCTCTTACTTTCACTCAGAATAAGTTTTAAATTAACCTTTTTCTTCTTTTAGGATAATAAGGGAATTTTAATAAATTCCTTTCTTGATAGGTCTGTGTTTATACATTAGATATAGTACACATGTGAAGATCCAACCTCTGACCTGTGGTTTCCTTTCTTTTCTTTCTTTTAAGTCAATATAAATTGTCTTAAGTGCAATGGTACATTTAAAAATTGCTACATTTACAATACAAGCAATACATATTCATACACCCAAAACCTGACACATCTTTCACATTTGCTTAATTTTTAACATATTATAGCTTCAATGCCAGGGAATCACATACATATAACAATAAGGAATATACAAATGATACAGTGACAAAATATTTTTTAACTAATCTGTCCTAGCTTTCAGGAAGTCTTGCAGAAAATTTCGATAAATTCAGTAGGTACCAGAAATAACTTATGAATTATTTGAGCAGCTATGGTTACAGTTTCACTGGCTATAGTAGCATATATGCATGATCCACTCATTTGGGTTCAGCTGTAATGAAAGGTTATACAGGTGTAGGAAACTGGTAAATTATGATTTATCTAGTGGTGCTCATTGAAATTCTGACTGAAGGAAACTGTAAAGTAAATTTATCAGAGACATCTGGTGCTATATAATGAAACTTGCAAAGAGGTATTTTTGGAAGTAAATTAATTTCCATTATAGTCTTTATTGATCTTTCATGACAAGAGAGCATTTTCACAAAAAAATATTTGGAAAGTGAAAATCTTAAGAATCACTGTAAGAATGTGAAAAAATGGAGACAAATTTGATTACTGAATATTTGGTGGACCACATGTGAGGATAAGAAGGTATTTGTTTTCCTTGTAGACCTGGGAAAGTTTCAATAGCCATCCAACTATAAAATCAATGGAACTAGTCAAAACTAGGACAGGGGAACTAGTCAAAACTAGGGCATGAACATCAGAACGGTCAAAGGTAATGTCAAGATGCTGACAACTCAGAAAATAAGGGCACTTTCACTTAGATTAATGAACTCCCAAACAGATTCTGTAGAATTAGGTTTTCCAGTCAATGTACTTCTGAGATTTAAAAACAATAATTCTAAAGAGACAAAAAATATATTATTTTCCTAGAAAATTTTAAATAAAAGTTTTAGAAAATTTTAAATATTTCTTATAAATTCTTTAAAGGTGATAATGTTTCAATTGTAAATATATTTATATATATATTTGTTAGTAAAAATATAGATAACTATATTAGCATTGTTTAATGTTAAATAGAAAGCTTCCAGCCACAAATGTTAGTTTCACTTTATTTTTGCAAAAACACATACCATAATTTTTGTTGCTTTTTTCATATTTAAGGGTTTTTTCTTTTAAATTAATTGGGAAGTATAAGTTCAATTACATCTGTATTTTGAAAATGCTCAATTTATGAACTGTAAAGGAAAATAGAAAACCAAACTGTAACTATGCTGAATAGATGAGACAAAAATTTTGAAGAGCAGTAGACATGCAATCAGTACAACATTCATAATGCCAGGGTGACATGAAATAAAATAAACAAAAAACAGAAAGGATAGAAAACATATCAAAAGAGCAAAAGATGAGGTTTAGTTTAAATAAACAAATGTCTCAGGGCAATACATTCCAGTAATGAACTTGAACTAGATTTCAGAATTTAAAAAGGTGGATGCTAAATCATCCACCAGGAGACACCTGACAGGTGAAGAGCAGTCAAACACAAAACAAAGATAAAAGAAGATGCAGGAGAGTCGGGAAATGCACAAGACATGTCAGCAGGGAAAATTCACAAGAATAGTAAACAGACCTGTGATGGCACTTGAGGGCTATGAGGCTACAACTGACTGCAAGAGGATAGCTACTGATGTTAATAAAATAACATTGAGAACACTGTTTAAATTGTCAAAAGTTCTGAAAAAATGAATAGGGTTTAATCCCAAGGTCATCTTGGAAGTTCTTAGAATTTTAGATATTAAGGATACTGCTTCCTATCCAGACAGGTCCTGTATATAGTCACCTTTTCTATTACTATTCATTCAGATGCTGCAGTGACTAACCCTTGGTGACAGACCCTTGAAGCCTAAAATGAGATGTCCTGGTTTAACTTCTGGCATGTGATAAGAAATAAGAATCTTGGAATAGCCCGCAAAAGAGGTATTACGTTGAACAGTCAGGTGCTGACACCAAGAGATATGAAATGATTGTGACAAAGATTTGACTGAAATTTCTTTTTTACCCTGTGAATGAGAAACCACAAGAGAGACTATTTGTGTGATGTCTGTAATCAGAAACAACAATTCTGGCACTCAAAGTTTCTACGCTATTTTTAACAATGGTAAATAGGAGGTACTTTAATTTCACGGGAACTACAGTAATTTTGAGGGGTTTGTTTGTTTGTTTTCCAGGATAAGGAAGGGTTAAAAATATTTTTAAAAAAAATAGAAAAAAACTACTAAATTTCTTTTTTATCTCCAAGGACTCAACTCCATATTTTTTGTTGTTTTACGGTGTGCCTTGAGAACCTGCCCACAGGATGTGTTGTCCTGAATGTGGGGACAATGCTCAGCCACACCTACTAAGATGTGCTATAAACTATTTGAGATTAATTGGCTTTAGAAGAGTAAAAAAAGTTGGGACTTTAAATCCAATTTCAGATTTGGAGGGATTTTTTAATCATTGACATTTTAAGAAAGGGAATGGATAACATGCAGAAGTTTTAAGCTAAAATAACAATTTTGATTTCTATTTCTGGTCCATGTATATTCCATGAGACTAAAAAATAAAATTCTTCCTTTTTCTGATAATTTGAGAATATTAAACCATATGCAAATGAAACCAGACTAGTGCAGAACTTAGGAAAATAAAAGCTTTCTGGTTGGTTTAGACACCTCCAGGTTAAGTGGTAGCTGAAAAAGGAAATTTAAGGTTTGAAGTTATAAGTTTAAGAGATCATTGAAGAAGTACCTAAAAAAAAGAAAAAAAAAAAAAAAAAGTCTTATCTAATGAAATGCACACAGTGAAATTTTTAGTGAAAACTAGAGGTCTTGTTCTTTTCAATACCTGACCTATAAAGATCATGGATTGTTATTTCATCTTTTGAACATGGATACATTTCAGATAAAAATAATTCCCAAAAATTGAATTTACTATTAAAAATATATTGTAATTAGATAATGATTTTATTATGTAGTTGCATATTGTAAACATTTAAAAAATTATATTTTAACTTCAGAATTGAGACAGCTACTCTAAAGTATTTTTTTCAGGTTTTTCCCTGACAATGTCAAGATTTCCGGGATGTCACATAAATACCAAGAGAAATCAGCAGGAAAAGAAGTAATCTGGAAGTTTAGATTTAGGAGGAATATACCAAGGTTTTACCCTTCCAGTACTCATGTCAAGAAAAAAAAGTCTGATCAACAAAGGGAATTTTAGTACTTTTGAACTCATGAGAATCCATTTGCTAGCATTCCCCCTATACTACTGAGAAAAAATAAGAAAAGAGAACAAGGTCCACACTTGTGCTGACACCATCATTTGGTTGCATGTCACATCCCTAAAGCAACAGATAGTAGATATTACCTTTTTTGGAGTTTGAGTTTGTCTGTTTTGTTGTTGTTGTCATTGTTGTTGTTTGGTTTTTTGGTTGTTTTTTTTTTTTTTTTTTTTTTTAGATGCAAAAGCAATGTTTTTAGGTTAAGGTCTGCTATGGTTCAAAACGTTCTTCTTGCATAGCCAGTCAACCTGCATGTGGCACATATCTATGTGGTTCAATCACTCTATCAACTGGCATTGAACAATGACAAGCAACCTGTACAACTCATTTCTGCCTTAGCAATCTGTTTTCTATAGTGTCTTCTAATCACTAATGTAGCAGACAGGTTTTATGTCTTTTCGTTGATACATTTGTACGACAAATTTGTGTTTAACAGCTTGAATGACAGGAAGGTCAGTGAACAATCCAGCTATTCTTCGTCAGTTTCTAAACAGACACAAATACTACCTGTGATTCAAGCTTAATTTTCGTGCCAACAAAAGCATGCAGAAAAACTGCAAATAAGCCAACCCTTAAAGGTATCCAATCAGTTGTTACATCACTTGGGTTACATCACTAGCTACAAGCTTCCAATTAGACTTTGTATCACTGATCACCACACTCTGGCCTTGACCATTCTGTCAGTTTTCAATTCACTTTACTGTCTGTTCATCTAGTCTATACATTAACAGCTTCTCTATGACTCTGTTATGGAAGATAGTGTCAAAAGGTTTGAAGTCCAGGTATTAAACATGTACTTCCCTGATTTACCTGTCCATTTTCCCTCATCTACCACTTCAGCATAGAATTTTATCAAGATCATCAAACAGATTTCTGCTTGCTGAAGTTGTGCTTATCCATCCAGAGTATTTTCTCATCCTTAATTGGCCTGGAAATGCTTTTCAGGATTAGCTACTTCATCAACTTCCCAGGGAATGAGGTGAGACTTACCGGTCTGTAGCTCCCTGAGTCCTCCTCAACTTTGCTTTCCTTCAGTTTTCTAGCACTTCTCCTAATCACCATGATCAGCTCCCTCAACTAATGGGTGCAACCCATCAGGGCCCATGAACTTAATGTATATCCATTTTGCACAAGTATTGCCTGATCTGATACTTTTCCACCCACTGTACAACTTCCTTGCTCCAGCCTTTTTCCTTGCTCCCTGGGATCTTGGTGTTCTGAACAACAGTCTTGCTAGTAAAGACTGAGGGAAAGAAGACCTTCAGTACCTGAGCCTTTTCCAGGTCCCCTGTCATGTTGAGCAATGGGCTCACATTTCCTCTAGTCTTTCTTCAATTACCTCTGTGCTTATGGAAGCCCTTTTTCCTTTCTTTGACATCCTTGGCCAGATACAGTTCCATTTGGGATTTAGAGTTCCTTACTTCATCCCTGGATGCTCAGACAATGTTTCTGCATTCCTCACAGGTTGTCACTTCCTATCCCTGTAGGATTCCCTCTTCCTATTTGAGGTCGATGAGGAGCTCCTTGTTCAGCCACACAAGCCAGACGCTATTCTTGCCCAGCTTCATATTTGTTAGAATTGTTAAGATGCCATTGAGTATCAGTTGTTATAAGCATAAAAACTGTGTAAGATACTGAAATGTTGATGTCTTAAACATTGTAAAAATCACAGAGAGACTTTTTGTCAAAGAAACAACATCCATCTGCAACCACGGAAGCCTATCTCCCTTTCATCTCCCCCTCTTCCGAATATACCTCCTGACTGGACTTTTAATTGTGATGGGAACCTGAGATAAGACTATTGTCCAATTATCTCGGGTGTAAGAAGAAGTAAACAAGGCTCAAGGAACAAGAATGTGTTCACAAAGAAAGTCAAACTCAGTTGCTGTGCTAAGAATCAGCTCTAGCTGGGTTCAGGAGGAGGAGGAAGAGGGGTTTGAGTGTGGCATGGCGAAATCTCCCCACACAAACCAGAAGGAGTAACTCCCTCCACATACACACAGGACATTCATGTGAGAGACAGTTGAGAAGTGGTCATAAACCATTAAAGACCCCCAAAGCACTCCTTAGACTCAGTCGTGAGGCTTTTCACCACCAGGACTGCATGTGATCCAAGTGATGCAATAAATCCAGAACCTGTCACAAGAGACTGTAAAACTTCCCCTCCCCACCACAGAGAAGGTGCCTGGGCATCTCCTGAATGTATATAAATATAACTGGACTCTGTGTTTTACAGGACCCTCACCACTGAGAAGACTAGAAGAACAGAACTCAAGGGATGCAGCCAGATTCCACAGTTCTCTCTGTCACTCTCTTTCTTCCCTGCCCATTCCTTTTTCTTATTTCTTTCTATCTCTGTCTGCCTCACATTTACTGTTAAATAAAATCCATACTATTGACTTTGGCATATGGTCTCACTTACACCTTATTTTGGGCAGAGTCATCTCTCTAATCATTTTAATAACTGGATCTTAACTAAAAAACTGCATTTTTTCTTTTATTCCTTCTGGACAACATTTTGTTCATTTGGAACACTTAGAAATCTTTTTTCCAAAGTTCATATTTGTGAAACAATGTGGCTTTTTGTTTTGTTTTGGTTTGTTTGTTTGTTTTATATATATATACGATTTTTTCTGGCAATAGGAGAAGACTGCTCTCAGCAGTTTATTCATACCTCCTTCGGGTAGATAAAAAAAGTATCTTCACACAACTACAACCATGAAAATCCTATAGTGGTAGGTCCTTTGTATTAGGTTAATAAGCTGTGAAGATACATGGCAGTATTTTAAAAGCATTCATCAAATGAAATAATACAGCTGAGGAAGTTTTTATACATGATTCATCTCTTTTATTACGAGGTATTACAGAATTAAATGCACTTTGTGCTAGGTGTACAATGACTCAGTATTCTGCATAAATTAGACTATACAGTGCCGTGTGGTGTCACAGAGAGGAAAAGCAGCAGTGAGCCTTCAGGTGCTTTCAAACATTGTTCGTTCAGCATGAAAAAGATGATGTGGTTACAGTGTTGCTTGTATATTTTCGTCTTCTGGAAAAGATAGACTGTATCCAGTTATAACCTTGCCATAACATTCATCTGCAGTCAAGTCGTGAAAATATGTAACCACAGTAGTATTAGTTACAGAATGAGTAGTTTAACTCTTGTATGTGAATGTTCTCTTACACCCACATCTCAGAACAACCTGCTGGATATCAGATATCTTAATAGTCTGCTGCTACATGTAAAGAGCAGTCACACCATAGAAGTGATACAGAAGAGCTTGCAGCAACAGAATCTCTAGTGAAAAAATTTTCAGTACTTTTGATGCCTATCTTTTTGAGGCATAGACTTACTAGGAGGCCTGGAAGAAACAGCTCCCCTTTTCTGCCTCATGTACTAATAAGACTTGTGAAAAAAACCCTCTTACAATTAAGCAGGCATATTTCTTCTTTTTTTCTCTCTCATACCCACACTGTGCTTACATCTCTGCTACAAATAAATGTTAAACTATTAAAAGTATTTAATTTTTTGAGAGATTGTTCTACCTACAGCTAGAATGTTCCATATAATTTGCTTGGAAATCTTTGACAGGGAAAATGAGCGGTTAGAATCAGATTTTTAAACAAGTAGACAAATTAATTTTAAAATTTTAATTATGTATACATGACAATGATTTTGACCAGCATCCAAATCTGAAGTAAGCGTTCCATCTTCCCTTTTAAAATATATGTCATAATGACATCAGTTATGAGATACTAGATAAAGTGAGTATTTTTCAGAACAGGCACTTTTTTCTGGGCTGCAACCTAGAGTAAGTATGGACAGTAAAAGATGACATCACCTAGACTAATTTTATACATATATCTTGAGTGATAGGATCCTCTCCTGGGAGCTAGAAGCGATTCAAGAGCACCAGCTCATACAGAAGAGAGAATTAAGTACAAAACAAAGTCTTTCACAGCTAGATTGACAAGACTCTTTTCTCTCTTTAGAAATTTTTAGGAATAATAAAGTCACAATTCCTTTTTTGAAGGAAGGGACAGTCCTAAAGTTTGTGTTACGAAGAGCCTAGGCATATGACTGTATTCCTGTGGCTGTTTTCCAGCACAGGGAAAACACTCTGGGTGAAGGAGCTGGCTATGCATCCAGCCACAGAGGCATTACCCTTCTAACCCTGTCAGAACTGGACTGATGGCTAATGCAGAGTCAGTGGTATTTGAAATGAGTTTTCTTGGGACATGCTTTTTATGTGCTTTTTACAGTTCAAAGCATTTAACATAATGAAAGAGTGATGCCTTTAATCAGAGGGCATCATGTGTTGCCTCGGGGCACAATGTAAGGACATGTTGACATACTGTAAGGTGCAAGCTCAGTTCAGATCATGGTAGAGGACTATGTCAGGGGAAGAATTCATGCAAAACACATTCATACTATGTGTTTGGGACAGACTAAGGAAAAACTATTCTTCCAATTCTTACATGAGTTTGTTTTGCAAGAAAATATCTGAGTCACTCCTAGGGGGAGTATGTATACATGAGGATAATTAAGGGAACAGGACACTAGGAAGAAACAGGGAGCAAGGCAAGCAGGCAGTGTGAAAACATAGGCCATATCCATACCACTAAGTTAAACATACTAGTTCTACATACCATTACTTCATATTATTAACTTCACTGAGAACAAATACCCCAGAATTTCTCCTTTAAAAATGTTGACCCTTCAATTTCACTACAACTGTACCATGTTATAGGTTTTATAATTTAAAACAATGGTCTTCAGGAATAATCTACTGAAGTGCAGAATAAAGTACTAATTTTGAAATCAGAACTTCACCATTTTGCCATATTTCTTTCATGTACAAAAGAAATAGGTAGCAAAAATGTATTCCTTCGACAGAAAAAAAAAGAAAGATTTTTTTTCCCCCTTGGTATGATGGTTATGTAGGTATTAATAATTCACCCCGAAGTTATCTACTGTTTTGCTTTATTAGGCTTTGCTTTTTAATGGTTTTTGTAAAAACCCCATACAAACACCAAAAAGCAACAATCTCCCCTCCCCCCTGAATTTAATGAAGTACTACAATGGTGTTAAAATGTGCTAAATATGTGTAAGCAATTTAGGACAGTGTCATGGTTTAACCCCAGCTATCAACTGTACCCCACACAGCTGCTTGCTTACTACCCCCCCACAGACACACGAGATGGAACAGGGGAGAGAATCATGAGTCAGAGAATCAGAAGAGTAAAAGTGAGAAAACTCATGGGTTGAAATAAAAGCGGTTGGGTACATAAAGCAAAAACTAAGGACACAAGCAAAGCACTGATGGAATATCCCGCCTGGGAGTGAAAACTGAACTCTACAAATACTCAAGACTCCATGTAGTGTCTCTCTCTCTGTCTCTTTTCTACCTCTCCAGCCAGTACCATATCATGGAATCTTGTCTATAACTGTTCTCCTTTCTCTCCTTCTCCCTTTCTTCTCTCTCTCTTTACCGCTTTAATCTGTTTTCTTCCATTTCTTTTCCTTCTCTTGTGGGTAACTTAAAACCAATGAACTGTGTTTTACTAAAACTTGGATTGTTTTAATGGGTGTTTCCTGTGGAATGGGTCTTTGTGCTGAATGTTTCACAGAAATGCTTTTTTCTTGGTTGTATTTTACTTCTGTAAAAACCTTTTGCAAAAATATCTCATTTTTCTTACTAAATTAAGCATATAACTTAACCCTGAGCACAACAGCAGGTGCTTGGCCATCTCCAGGAAAGTAGGGCTCCAGCAAGAAGAATGTTCATAGGATACTTATGAGTAAAAAACCGAACTGAAACAAACCCACAAAACCAAACAAATGCAAATAAACAAACAAAACCCAGACCCCTATTATCTGAACGATTTGCCTACAGGGATATAAAATTTAATTCATCATAATTCAGAAACTGTCCACACATAGAAACAAAAAGCCAAGACAGCAAAATTTAGACATTTCAAAGGTCATTGGAGATTATCTACAGTTTTTCTAAATGTAAGTCTCTCTGAACTTGGCTGAACTTTGGATGAAGTTTGTTTGTAGAACTGTCTTTTCTTAGTAGATATAATGGCATTTTTTTTCTTTTTCTATTTCATATTTTCATTTTATTTTGTTGCTTAAATGGAACTCTTAGTTTAACAGAATTTAAAAAAAAGCCTAACCTAGGTCTCTAAGTTGTAGAGTCATTCTATTTTAAAATAAGAATTTATAATCTTATTTCATATAATTTTGTACATTAAGTACATTACTGAATTGACATCCCTTCAGACTTTTATTAGCTATTAAACCTACAGAACATTTCAGCAAAATTGACCTAATCCAAATAACTGGAGTCCTTCACTGATGTCAAGTGAGTTCAGTAGTCAAAGATATGAGTAACTCTTGCTATCCTTTGCAATAAATTGGAAGGAAACCTGTTATAATTGCTTTGAAAAGATTTTCTGTCGCTGGGTATCTATCGTAGTAGTTAGGTTTGGCCGACATAGAAAAGCACACACCGCACAAGAAGTTGAGACAAGTGCTGTCTGTCGCCTCAGCGCAGCAGCATCCTTTATTAGGACAACTAGCCTACATTTTTTCACAGACTTTTTGTAAATACTATAATTTCTACAAAACACCACCACCATACACCTGCACCATGAACACAGCCAACATTTTTGTCCTTGTACATTTTATCCTCCCTAAACCTACTTATCAACTTTCCAATTAACTCCCAACTTCTCAAGGTTGCACTGTTCATGGGAATGGTTAATTAGCTTCTCTGCTCTCATGGGAACGGTCTTATGCAATCCAATATATTATGCTCGTTCTATGGGTTCAAATTCTAGGGGCTTAACGGGCCTACCGCTTCCCCCCACAATTTTCTTCTCTTATTCTCAGTAGAAATTTATATAGTTCGTATATTTGTTGTAAGTATATCAGAATTCTTCTATAGAGTTCATAATTTGACCAGGCTTTCTGCTCTTCAGGGGAATTCCATTCTTATTAATCACAGTTTAATTTTGCTTTCAGAAAACTTTTCATATTCATGTACACTTCCGTGTTTGACTATTACTAATAAGAATTATATGATAGAACATAGAACAAACTAAAATTTGTTTTTCCTTCAAATTCTAGTTCCAAATTGGGAACATTCCCACTTCCATCCATTATTTTAATAAATTTTGTTGTACTATGGATAAGTGAACTTACATTGCTGTGAAAATGGCTTGGGTTATGGATGTGTCGTTCTTCCATCTGATTCTTTCAAACTCAGTTTTATTTTCTAAGTTCTGTTTCTCTTTCTTTTCTGAATATCTTTCTAAACCTTTTATTACAAATTGCTCTTGAACTATCCTTTCACTCTTTTCCAGTCTGGCAATTCTCATTGTTAGATCTGATCAAACAGTGATATACCTGATGAATTTCAAAAGTAAGAAATACTGTTTTTATAATGTTATCACTAATTACTTTGTAGAGAATTGTAATGGATCATTAAAATCCTATGAATGGAAAATTAATGTGAATATCTGGATGTAGGGGCACCAGAAGAAATTACAGAAGCCTACAATAATATATATTGATGCCAAAGAGACTAATAGGTCAACAAGATTGCAACACATATTTGTGCAGCTTCTTAGGACACACAACCTGGGAAAGAAAGGACTGTGGTTGTTGATGCAGAATGAAAAGGCTCAGCATTGTCATGTATCAAAGATTACAAAAAAGATACATCCAAACCCAGTACATTATCATCAATTTAAGAAGAACCAAGAAGATATGATCAGAACTTGATCGATGCCATCATCTGCCTTTCATTTTATTACAAGGCTATGTGTGTAGACAGCATGAATACATATATCTCAGGGCCTGAAGGTCAGACAGATCACTTGGTTATATATACCTTGGAGTCTGAGCACTGAACAAACTACTTAGGTGTATGTTTCTTGGTGCTTATGAGCGAGCAGATAAGAGAGTGAAAACAAGTTAAATCACTTAAATAAATAAACTATAATACTTCACTGATCTTTTCTAAAATTTAAACAGTCTTTTCCACTACTAAAATCATAGGGTCATATGATGATTCAAATTCAGAGGGTCTCTAGTAAAGGTAGAATCAGGTATAAGGTCAAACCAGTTGCCATTTGAGTCTTAATCACCTCCAAGAATGGAGACTGAACATTGTCTCTAGAGAACCGGTTTTCAGTGCTTGACTTTCCTAATGGTGAAAAAAGTTTCCCCTTAAATTAACATCTTGTTTGAACAACTCTTGTTTCCACTTACACTCATTAGCTTAATCCATTAATGTGGATCACAGGAACTAGAACCAATACTCTGTGTAGTTTGGACACAAAATACATAGGTCCTTAGATTAGTACAAGTTCTTATGTTAGTTTTTTGTCCTTTGAATAGATTTGTTATTTAGTAAATAACTCTATAATGTTTCATATCTGGACAAATTCATTGTTTCCCCTAGTGAACTATAAAGTGGACTTGTTTTTTTTTTTTTTTTTTTTGGTCTGTCAGGCATTACTGTATAAACTCAGCAGGAAAAAAATTCTTTGACTTTGTCTCAATATGTTGCTTAAAATAATCTACTCCTTCAAGTACCTGTTTTTAAAATACAATACCAATACCATGCATACTACAACTTCACTATCAACTCTTAAATATGAGTTCTTTAAAGAATTCAATCATCTATATTATTAAATTATTATATTATTAAAATGATCAAACTGGTCCATGGCACAGGTCTGGACCACACAAATTTTTGAGAATTAGTACAGGGAAGAAAAGATTGCCAGTAGGCAGTATTGGTGGGTAAATGAATTATCCAGTATGAACACAGGTAATTCTTTGCCATCCACTTCAGTGCTAGAGGATGGCCCAGGCACGTTTAATATTTGCAGCTTGTGGGTCTAGTAATTTGGTATCCCTTTAGTTAAAAATACATTATTCCAGAGAACATGGTGAAGCAAAAATCAGACATCATGTGAGAAAACATATTTATAACCACAGTATATTTTACTTTGATGCAGAAAACGCCTCAACACTTTTTTTTCCTCTAGGTACAAACGGTCAAAGAGTCTAATTGTGCACTCAAAGGTCTCCCTGTCTGGAGTTGTTATGGTGTTTTTTTCTTTTAAATCAGGTAACGGTACTTCATTACCCAGATTTATACCAGAAAAGGTCCCTAAATTTTGCTTCTTATCTTTCTTCTCCCTTTTAAACAAAAAAATGGAGAGATCAGATGTTCATAAAAATAAAAGGACTGACACACTTATTTGCTTTTGAGTAGGAAGATACTGCATTCTTCATCAAGCTAGTTTTGCTCAGGGGTGTGGTTGTAAGGTATTGCTCTGAACTTTGTTAATTTGATGCAGTGTTGCATATTTGCATATCTATTAACTTTGAATGTTTCCTCTCTTAAATGAACTTCTAGTTTTGGAAGCTGAAATCAATTTTATTTTATTATAGACCTTCAAAAAAACTTTGAATAGCAGGAAGAGGAAGGAGAGAGATAGAAAAATGTTCCTTGGACATGGGTAGAAAATGTTCAGTATTATGTATCGCTGTCCACCATTTGCTTGTATTACTTTCATTGTAATGTTCAGATTTACTAAAATGAAACAAATTTTTGCCAACATGCTCTACTTTCATTTCCTGTAGCTTTCTGTCAGAACTATGTATTTTTCTCTATCTGTCTACTTGTTCCACTCCTCAAGTCTCCAGAAGCTCAGACTGTGGCACTTAGCTGTGAGTCTGAAGGACGTAAGCACAAACATCTACAATGTTTAGTTTCTCAGAATGTTCTGATAGTCCTTTGTGGGACACTGTACATTATGTGCATAACAGTAATATAGAACTGGCAGCAGATACAGAAAAAAACCAAACCAGATAAAGTTGTATTTCTGGCTATTTCAAACAAAATCTTACAGGATATAAATTGGGGTAAATCCAGTCAAGGATAAACTCAAAAGAATTTACGTAGCATTCCTCAACCTGTTTTTAAAGCTCACTTTGTAACTAAAACAAGTCAACATCTGGAGAAAAAGTGGACTGATAATTTGAATATTGCTAGAAAACTGATGTGGGTGCTGTTAGGAGGAACGAGAGAAGAAATTTATGACCTACTGTCCTTTCCCTTTAGCTTATACCAGAGCTATTTTACTTCCACGGTTAGATGTTTAGCAGAGAAGTGTGGGTCCTGAGCAGTTTCCTAGACTTTACTCAAGTGTGAGGAGCTTTGATTATCCTGACCAGCCAACCATAAAGAAGAGCAAAGTTCAATTAGTCGCCATTTTCTCTAAGTTGTTTTGCAATGAGATGTCCATGCCTGAGATGCCTGTTAACTCCTGCTGCTCTGGAAGTTGCTGTAACTGCACACCTTGTGCTCTGCTTGGCAGATTCTGCTCTGTCCCCAGATATGATTAAGGCTCTAAGTGGGTTCAGAATGTCTATGGAGAAGATGTCTATGGAGAAAAGCCTTACAGGGCCTTTCCAACTCAGGATAATCTATGATTTTGGGACTATAATATTCTATGACTCTATGACCTAAGTGCCAGTTTCCAGTATGGTCATGGTTATGGTTATGGTTAGGATTCAAAGAACCACAGAGCCTACAGCTCAGGGGGCACTACTGCTGAAAAAGGCATGCCAAAGGGACCACAGCAGGGCCCCAAAATTGCTGCCTTCACACCTTTCTAGTCTGGGCTACCCATGGTGATGGGGACCCCAAGATTTATTAGAAGTAGGGTTAAGGCTCAGAAAGCCAGAAAGCCTACAGCTTCAGGGACTACAGGGCTGGAGAAAACACCTGTGCAGAGCATGGTAGGACACTAATATTGCTGGCTCCACACCTTTCTAATCTCGGCCACCACTAGTGATTGGACCTCAGCCATAGCACCAAGCTCCCATTAGGGTTAGGGTTCTGAAAGCCACAGAGCTAAATAGCTCTAGGGACCTTGGAGATGGAATAGACATACCAAGGAGATCTCTACAGGACCCCAATATTCCTGCCTCCACATTTTTGTGATTCCTTCACAATGTGGACCTCAGACTCAACACCAAGCTAACAATAAGTTTGGGGTAGGGTTCAGAGGGTCAATAAGCCTCCAGAAAAGCAGACACTGCAGGTGGAAAAGTCATACCAAGTGGAACATGGAAGGGCACCAACATTGCTGCCTCCACACTTATCTACTTCGAGCCACTCATGGTGGTAGGGAACTCAATACCAAGCTGTCAGTAGAGCTAGGATTAGGGTTTGAGGAGTCAGAAAGACTACAGCTCCAGAGACCCCAGGGCTGGAAAAGTCATTCTAAGGGAAGCACAGCACAGCAAAAACATTGTTGCCTTCACACCTTTCTCATCTGGGCTACTCATGGTTATGGGGACCTCAGCCTCAAAACCAAGCCACCATTACAGTTAGGGTTAGGATTCAGAGACCCAGAAAGCCTACAGCTTTAGGAACACTGAGGTTGGAAGAATCATACCAAGGGGACCACAGCAGGGCATCAACATTTCTATCTTTCTTTTCTGGACCACCCAGTCATGTAGGGAACTTCAGCTTCAATACCAAGCTTCTATTACATTTATGATTAGGGTTCAGGGATCCAGAAAGCCCAAAGCTCCAGGGACACTGGGGCCAGAGAAGGCATGCCAAGTGGAACATTGCAGAACACCAACAATACTGCCTTCACACTTTTCTGTTCTGAACCAGTCGTGGTGATGGGATGAAGAGAAGCCATATGAGGATTTGCTGAGGTCACTTGACTTCTTCAGCCTAAAGAAGAAGAGTCTGAGGGGAGAGAGATCTCATTGCAGTCTTCAGTTTTCTCACAACAGAGAGTGCAGGGACAGGAACTGGTCTTTTCTGTCTGATAACTAGTGATAAGACACAAGGGAATTGCAAGATAATGTCAGGGGAAATTTAGATTAGATTTTGAAAAAAGGTTCTTAACCCAGAGGATGATTGGGTACTTTGGGTTTTTTACAGGGAAGTGATCATGGCATCAAAACTATCAAATTTCAAGAAGCATTTGGATAATGCTCCCATGCACATGGTGTGATTCTTGGGGATGGTCCTGTGCGGACCAGTAACTGGCCTTCAGTAATCCTTGTGGATCCTTTCCAGCTCAGGATATTCTATGATTCTGTGATGCTATCTGTTAAAATTTATTCTGATGGAAAAAATAAAGACTTTGTTTTCTGTTTATTAAAAAACTATATTTTGATCTTTCATTTTTTAAAAATTAAAACCAAAGCAGATTGAACAGCTATAGGCATGTAGAAATATACACACACAAAGTATTAATCTCAAGTCTGAAGAACACATCTCTGAAATTGCTATTCACCAAGACGTAAATCTTGAACAATATTTACATCTTGGGTCAATAAATCTTAATTTTCATCTCAGCATATGTGAAAATGTTTCTCTTTTTTCCTTTTTGTTTTCCAAGATTGTTGTCAACTATGGACATGTTTTGTTCCTTTAAAAAAGAACACAGAAACTTACAAACAAATGTATGTATATTTTAATTAGTCATTTTAGCTTTGTAAAAATGCATTTCAGAGAGCAACATGATGCAGTCATTTGTCAGGAGTGTAGAGAATTCCTACTGTGCAAAACTAAACCGAATTTTCACTGAATAACTGTCCTTCTGGGAGAGAGTAATATACTCAAATGTTGAATATAGCACATGATAGCACATGACCATGATGAGCAGAAAACTGGTCTTTCCTTTTTCAGTCAAAAATATTCTATATTGTCACTTGTTTAGCAAAAGTTTTCTCACATGAGCTTCATAAGATGCATAATAGTCCTTAGGTCAGATACAGTAAGAACAATCAGTTAGAAATTTGATGTAAAGATATACTTGATATAGTATTCATCAATTTAGGAATAAGTAGGTTAAAGTTCCATCTTAGAAATACTCTGTTAATTAGAAACAGAATAACCAATTTAAAGACTAACAGAAGAGCCATCTTCAGAACTTATTCTTCTCATTATAAAGAGGGACAGGTAGTTTTGCCACATGTGGTAGTGATTTTCAAGAAAAAATATTGCTTTCTTCAGAATTTAGATTGCTTGTTTATTCTTACATTCCTTTATAGTTTTTTTACTGAGTTCTTTTCATAATGTCTTTTTTAATAATTTTGTTGAAATCATATTCTCAAAAATAAACTTTTTATCTTATAGATAGCTTAATATTCTAAATTCCACTTACCATTTCCATGTACTTAAATTCCTCTGAACACTTACATTAAGTACTAAAAGGTGACCTGG
The DNA here is from genome assembly GCF_003945725.1 of Corapipo altera. Taxonomy (NCBI): domain Eukaryota; kingdom Metazoa; phylum Chordata; class Aves; order Passeriformes; family Pipridae; genus Corapipo; species Corapipo altera. The sequence continues at coordinate 13,020,576 of NW_020884892.1, forward strand.
AATACCCTCCTTTTCTCTGTTTTCAATTATTTTTACTCTGTAGATTTCTTAATGTCTGTGGAAAATTATACATGAGAAAAAATGTATGAACTGCAGTAGAACAAGCAGTATCAGGGCAGGGCTGAGAAGACTATAGTTCAAGTCTGAAGTATAGAAAATAACCATTTATGATGATAACAGGGTTGTCATAACCTTTTGTCTCTACATAGATAGGGTGATGTCGGCATCTTGCATCCCTCAAAGTGTGAAGGGCCAAAAAAGTCAGAGTAAATGCAAAATACTATTGAAGAAGGACTGTTATAATTAATAAACATTTATAAGATTTAAATTAAAAAGAGTAGACCAAAATTTAGTTCCTACCTCCTTCTTGATTTTATTTTATCTGAGGTTGTATCAGAAGACAGGATGACCAACAGATGTATTCTCAAAATGTACAAAGTTTCATCAGTCTTTTGTCTGTCTTTATTATTCCTTTCTTGTTTGTTTGCCTTCTTGGAATTGTAGAATAGTTTGAGTTGGAAGGCATCTTTCAACATCGTCTAGTCCAAACCCCCTGCAATGAACAGGGTCATCTTAAACTAGATCGAGAGACTTTTGAAGAAAGGAAGAAAATTCTCTCCTTACAAAAGGGCAGCTTAGACTTCATGCTGGTAGTTTCATATAGCCTCAGTTATTTATCTTAACTAACACACTGATTCAGCATCTGTGCAAAGAGAATATTTATAAGAATGCTTGGGTTTATACTTTTTCTAATTTTCATAATGGACAATTGATTTGCATTGCCCTTCCATCCTTCTTTCTACAGACCACCCATTTCATTGACTTTTTATTTGTTGACTGCTTTCTGGAATGTTTTCGTTACTTGGGATATTGCTGTTATGATCTGGTTATTAAATTATTAGAAATGCCTCTGCCTGAATTAAGGTACAAATGAGACCAAATACCAAAGTCAATAGTATGGGTTTTATTTAATGGCAAAGGTTAGAAATAGGTAAAAGGAGCAGAGGGAGGAGGTAGAAGAAAGAAAGTGACAGAGAGAGATTAAAATGGGTTACACCACTCAGTGTAACCCAGCGGCATCCCATTGGTCCGATTCTTCTGGTCTTCTTGGTGATGACAGTTTCCCAAAAAATATAGAATCCAGTGGATTAATATATGGTCAGGAGAAACCTGGAATCTTCCCTTGGGGGAGAAACTTTGCAGTCTCTTGTAACAGGTTTGTTGCCTCACTTGGATCTCATGTAGTCTTCTGGTGGTGGAAGCCCTCAGGAGTGAATTAGGGGGGCACTTTGGGGGTCTTCGGTGACCCCTTCTCAGCTGCCTCTCACGTGAATGTCCCGTGCATATGTGGTCTTCTCTGGGGGGGAGCAGGTTACTGCTTTGGTTTGGTGTGGAGAGATTTCATCATCACACCTGAAACCCTTCTCCCCCCCCACCCGCTGAGTCCAGTTAGGGCTGATTCTTAACACAGACACATTCTTCTTTCCTCAGCCTTGTTTACTTCTCCTCAGACTTGAGATGATTAGACAATAGTCTTATCTCAAGTCCCCAGCCACAGTCCAAATTTCAGTTGGGAGGCGTTGGGAGGCATTGGGAGGGGAGGGTACTTTGGTGGCTACAGACTGTTGCTTCCTTGCAGTTTGACAAAAAGTCTTTCTATAATTTTGACAATGTTTAAGACATTTCCAACATTTCAGTCCATCACAATTGGCCCACAAGTCCAATACTTTAATGACCATGACTTGGTGGAATAGTATGGGAGCTCTTCCTACATTTCTAAATCATGTCTGGAATCCCAAAGAACTTGAATCTTGCAGTCCATGGCTTGTTCCTATTACTATTGAGCACAAATGCAAGTTCCGAAGAAAACCTTTCTGCAGTTCTGTGATTATTCATCCTCTACTTCGTTTCAGTCTCAAAACTGTTATTGCTAATAGTCATGATAGTAAATCAGTTTTTTCTCTGTGATTTACATTCATAGTACAAAGTACAGATGTTAGGCTCTTTTTAACATCCTCTGCTCTCTGTCAGATGAAGTAGGACAAAAGGTAAAGCTAATTCAAATAATTAAAAAGTTCAAGTATGAGATTTGTATTAAATATCACAGAAAATCCCAGTCTGTAATAGGATATTGATATGTTAATTAGCTTGTACTTTTACTAAAAGAAAATGTTAAATAAGATCTCCACAGACTTTTTAAGCAAACAGCTTGACTAATGCTTATCCTTAATCTAATTTTTCATTAAATAATCATTTGGGATTTATTACCTTATTTTTACAGTAATATATTCTTATATTCTACAAAGGTAAGTAAAATTATTATTAAATTTAATATTTAAATAGAAATATTTCTTTTTAGTTATATAGAGGATTAATCATAGTCCTTTGGCTGAAATGAGGATGTAGAAATTTAGAAATAATTTAGACATGAGGCTGGGAATGTCACACCTTTTCATACTGAACTTAAGACATAAATCAGGTTTCATGGACTACCCTTTGACCTGCCACTTTGAGCTGATCCAGAATATTAGACATTTGTATTCAATTGAGGTAAGAGATAAATTTATAATACCATCACTTTTGTTATTTTAAAATCCATTTTCCTTTATTTAAAGAGGAATTTAGAATTTTTTCTGGAACTTCAGAAGGAGATAGTGCTAATGTCTATGTACACAGCTCCTGTTCCAGTCAAGAAAGAGAGCTCCAAAAATGTCTTCTTAGTCTTAGCAAGTCATTTTTTTAGCAGGTTCAGAAACAAAATGGAAATAAATCCAGATCAAAACACCCTTAGAAATGTAGGAGAATATGAAATAACTAAGCCTGCATAATGCCTCTCCTGCTCTCTTCTCATCTTCCTCCAACATCTGTAATTATGGATCTGACTACATTATTTCTTTTAATATTTTTTATTGTTATTAATTAACTCATGCTTCTATTAGGATTTTCATACAAGTATCTAAACATTATATTTATCTATACCATAATTTTATACTATCATGATTATTAATGCTTGTTTTACAGTGAACTTAGTGCTCAAACTTCAAGTCAGAAAAATAATAATAAATGAAATCTCAATTTATTCTTGAAAGAGCTACAGTATAAATAATCTCTCTGAAATATTCCCCATGGTGCATATGCCCAGTGTCGGAAACATAGGCACTTCATAACACGGCTTTTATAAAGTGAAGCCTCCTTTACCCTGGTAACGTGTACTAACATGGAATCACAGAATTATCAAGGCTGGAAGACAGCTTTAAGATCAAGTCTAAATGTCAACCAAGTAACATCACTGTAACCCCTAAACCACTGAACCATACCACCTAGTGCCAGATCCAGACACCTCTTGAACAGCTCAAGGGATGGTGACTCCACCACCTCCCTGGGCAACCTACTCCAATCCCTGGTCACCCTAATAGTGATTTTTTTTTTTCTAATCTGATCTGAATCTCTCCGGTCTCAGCTTAAGGCCATTTCCTCTGGTCCTCTTACTCCAGGCACAGCAGAAGAGGCTCTCACTACAACCTTCTGTTGGCTTGGTGAAGTCCAGGAGTTTTTGAAGAACATAATAAATAGCTAAGTAGAAGTGTTTTTTCTCTCTCTCTATTTAATTATCACTGAAAGAGATACATCTGAATGTGTGTGCTACTGCCAATCTCTTGCAGTTTTGAGGGTTTTTCTGAAATAAAATTTCTTTTGAGAAATGTTCTATAAATCAAATTATAGTAGCCTGCATTGTAATAAATGTAAAGGAAATGATTTAACAATAGGAATACCATAGCATTTAAAGCAAAATAAGTCATCACTTTTCCAGTGAAATAACCTTCATAAAAATACATCCTTTTTCTATCAAAATTCAGTTTTAAAATCAAAACCTTGATTGTTTGCACTACACCCAGAAATGCTACTATTAAAAAAGAATAAAAAAAAAAAATTTGATACTGTAGTGGTATCAGTAAACTGGCTACCAGAAGAGAAAAAAAAAGAAAACTATACTTTGCTATAAACTGCATTTTTAAGAGACTTTTTTCCTTTGGTTTTTATTTCTTGACAAAGCAGCATTTCTTCTTGTTGGTCTTTAAAAACACAGAACAAAATTCAGAGGAGTAAAGATGCATACAAACAGGCACACAGATAAGATACTGTTATCTCTTTTTTAGGCTTTGCTATTAATATCTGCTAACTCATTACTATCAGAAGGGCATCTGCTGGAAATTAACTCATTCTGAAAATATACAGACAGGAGATATTTCTGTATTGTCTTATGAGAATGGTTAAGTCTCAATCCAATTCTTCGAATCTGTAAAATCTGCCACACAAGCAGTCACACTAATAACTTCTGTAATATTGCAAATTATTTGCGTTATTAGGGTATGACATTTTTTTCAATTTTAGGCAAATCCACATTTAACATTAGTATATGAATGGTAATCTCAGCCTTGGCCATATTGACCACCATAACTGGTCTACTCTGGCCTCAAATCGGGAGGCCTGGAGACACACCATCTATAACGCTGCGGATGCCTTTGAGAACACACGCAGGATCACTCTCGAGGAGAAAAGGCAATGCAGGAAGAACCGTTTCTTGCAGAATACACCATCTAAGGAGTCTTTCTGTTGTGCCTTCTGCAATCAGATATGTCTGTCACGTATTGACCTCATAAGTCACCAACGTGCCTGTAACAAATGTGGATAAAGCCTTCCCAAATCTTCGTTCGCGAAGCCCAGCCATGATGATGATGATGATGATGAATAGTAATTCAACTGTGAGTGTCTCATATCAGTGTATTATAAGCATTGGGCAAGACATATAATATTGGGACAATTTTATCTTGTCTTTTATTCTAATGAAAGTCAGGGAAATATCCATGTTCAATCCAAAAAGATTCACAATAGATCGTGAAAACTTCATGAGACACTGTGGATGTGACATTCTAGCTGATGTTTCTTTCATGTCACATTTTCTGATCTGAGTGAGAGTTAATTTTACAATTATATTTGCTGTTGCTCATAATAACCCAAATCCTGCAAAGAGATGTCTTCAACTTACACTGATGTCAAGGGAATAACTCAGTCTCTTACGAACTAGTATATTTTCTTATAAACACAAAGATGATAGCTATCTTTTTTCTCTGTTTTCCAAACGCTATACTGACTTTAGGACCTAGAATCTTCTGGCAGAATTTTGTGTCTAGGACTTAATGACTATGTCCTTTGTAATAAAAATATCCTCTGTCCTTTTTTGTTTTGGTTTTTTTTTTTGCAATTCCCAAAGTGAAGCTGAAACATGTTTGAAGGAGGAAAAACTGATACTGATTGATGCATGCAAGCGGATATCCAGAGGCATCATGCTCTGGATCAAACAAGATAATGGTTTCTGTGTGACCATGGCTAGATCACTCCTGGGGGCATGCAAGTCTGGCATTAAATTACAAGAAGGACATTAATAAACTGGAAGAATTTAGATTAAGTAGAGAAGATAACTATTGGAAGGATTTCCATAGAGACACAAGTGAAGACAGATTGTTTGGTGCTGTAGGAAAAGTTGCAAAGTTTTCTATGGAAAGTAAAGTGGAAAAACATCAATTTAAGGCTAAATACTAAGCTTTTCATAACAGTCTTTAAAAAAATTGGGGTCTTATATTAAGTTGTTTCAGTGGGACTCATGAAAAAATAGCTCAGAATCTGGTGTAAATATATGCTTTCTGTCTAGTAAATCTGTCAGTTGAGGGGATTATATGTAGAGAGCTTTATTATAATTTTGTAATTATATGTTTAGAAGACATTTTGAACTACTCATTTATCTTGTATTTTTGCAATAAAAATAGAATTAATAGATTACTCTTGCCCAGCATTATGAGTAAAAAAAAAACATTCAGTTTAAAACTTTACTAAAATTGAATTGGTCTAAAATCTAAAGGTGTATAATAGGTGACTATTTTAGTTTTAGAGTGATGATTTAATAACCAAGACGGTATATAGCTTTTCCTGAAATGCAGAAATCTGACTTCTCAATCAAATCATAATTGTCACTTCTTTTTTTTATTTATGTATTTTTAAGGTCCTTCATGCTTTCACTCAAATTATAAGTTTACACGGGTAGGTCTGCTATCTGCAAATCTTTTCTTTAAACCTTTAAATGCCCAGAATATGCTGCTCAGTTTCCTTTAAGGCAGATCAGAGTTCAAAAACACTCAGGGGTGTCAGGGCTTCTAATTACAGGATGTGAATCAATTAAAATTTTCCCCCAGATCATACTAGCTATCTTCAATATTCAGGTTTGATTCGTGTCTGCAGTATTGCTTATTTCTAGACATGGAGTAATACTGGATTACAATCTGAAATGAGAGGACTGAGAGTCTCCTGTGGATTTGTTTGTAGACCCCATGGAGGGTGAACAGATTGGTGACTCTGTAGTTCTATCAGAGGTGTGAAACAACCAGACCTCTCTGCAGGCTGTGTGACACCATTTTACCAGCACTGTGTATTGATCGGCAAAACGCAGAATTGGCTCAAATAAATGGGAATTCTGTGTTTTGACTAAGGGAATGTAGGAAGGACTAAATAATTTGCATGTTTCAAACACAATTCATTCAACCTGATAAAGTTTGTTCGATTTTTATTTTTTTTTCTAAAAGAGAATAAAAAATCCTGTAGCATGCATAATAACTTGAATATTCCAAGTTTGGAATCAGTTTCAAGATTCTTTATCTGATAAAGCCATTCTCATTAGTCATAATAATGTTTTAGTGAATGGTAAGGACACATTTTGGGAGATTCATGTGATGTTTCTCTATGTGTTATTACTTAAACTAAACCAACAAAAAACAAAACAAAAATGATAAAAAATTTAATTAAAGGGAACTGAATAAAAAAAGCAAACATATAAAATGAAAAAATAAAAGGAGAAATTCAAATTTCTTGGACATACTGTATAAAGACTTCTTGATTACAGGGAATCCCATTCTGCAATACAGCATTTATGAACAGTGCATTTGTCAGACTGTCTACAGACAGTTCACATTTAGAGAAGGATAAAAAAAATAACATATATGTTGAGTTTTGCATCTAAATTTTATACCTAACCTCGCATCTTGTTTCCAGCAATGGCTATATAAGGTCAATTCCCAGGGAAAGGTATCATCATAGAATGGTTAGAAGGGACACCTTCCATAAGACCCATCAAACCTGGCCTTGAACACCTCCAGGAATGGGGTATCCACAGCTTTCCTGGGCAACCGGTGTCTCGCCACCCTCTCAGTAAAGAATTTCTTCCCAATATCTAATCTAAACTTATCTTCTTTCAGTTTAAAGCCATTCCCCCTTGTCCTATCACTACAGTCCATGATAAAGAGTCCCTTGTCATCTTTCCTCTAAGCCCCTTTTAGATATTATAAGGTGCTCTAAGGTCTCTCTGGAACCTCCTCTTCTCCAGGCTGAACAGCCGCAACTCTTTGAGCCTGCTTTCATAGGAGAGGTTCTCCAGCCCTCTGATCATCTTCACGGCCTTCCTCTGGACACAATCCAACAGGTCCATGTGTTTCTTATGCTGGAGGCTCTAGAGTTGGATGGAGAAATCCAGGTGGGGTCTCGCTAAAGGAGTAGAGGTGGAGAATCACATTCCCCAGCCTGCTGACCATGCTGCTTTTGATGCAGTCTAGGATTCATTTGGCTTTCTGCACTACAGGCGTACATTGGAGGCTCATACTGAGTTTTTCATTCACCAATATTCCCAAGTCCTTCTGCTCAAGGCTCCTTTCAATCCACTCTTTGCCCAGCCTATTTGGGGTTGCCCTGAGTCAGATACAGCACTTGGTCTTCTGGAACTTCCTGAGGTTCACACAGACCCACCTCAAACCTGTCGAGGTCCCTGTGGATGACATCCCTTCCATTTAGAGTATCAACCACAGCACACAACTTGGCGTCATCTCCTTTTCCAGTCAGTAGGAACTTCACCAATCTGTCATAACTTTTCAAACATGAAGGACAGTGGCTTAGCAAAGTCATCTGCCAGTTCCCTCAGGACCCTTGGATACATCTTATCAGATCCCATAGACTTTTACACCTTCCAGTTCCTTAGATGTTCTCAAACTTGGTCTTCTACAGTGGGCAATACTTTATTCTTCACTGCCTTTTAATTCAGTGAGTTGGGCAGCATGGCTGGAACACTTACTGGTGAAGACAGGTAAAAAGTCCTTGAGTACCTCAGCCTTCTCCATGTCAGCTGTAACCAGGTCTCCTGTTTCCCTGATGAGGTAGGGTACAGTTTCTCTCATCTTTCTTTGTTGTCCTTTGCACCTAAAGAAACCTTTGTTATTTTACACACCCCTAGATAAGTTGAGCTCCTGCTGTGCCTTGGCTTTCCAGATCCCTCTCCTTGCACTCCAGAGCCATATACCTCTAATTTTCTGCAGTGTTGCATTGGACAACATAAAACCTCTCCCCAGGGGAGGTATCAGGGCATTCCTATGTAGACCTGAATGTATATAGCCCATCAAACTCTTTGTTGCTTGGGACTCCACCCCAATGGATCAAGACTGCAACTGTCACTCTGATGACAGATGTTAAAATTTCAACGATCAAGTCTTGTTGTTGAATCCACAGGGGGTGATCTTTCCACTCTCTTCTCTTGTACTTTCCTTCTCTTTCTTTCACTTATATATTTTCTTCATGATATTTTTTACATTTTTATAGAAAAGAACCAAAACAGCTACATAATTCCTTTCTGCTACAAACCAAATTATTTTAAAATAAATCTGCCTCACATATACATTGGTCACTCAGCGTTGTTTCAATCTAATCCACCCCAAGGGCTCTGTTTACAAGAACCTTAGTAACCCTTCATCAGAGGTGGGTTGTAACACCTCCTGAAACCCTACATCAAGATTGAGAACTCTTGTGTGCTAAGAGAGATATTTAAATATCTCCCATCTCTGGTTTGCTCCTTTGCCTCTGAGGGCAGGTTCCCAAGGGATCCCAAACACTAGGCCCCTAAATAGTTGAAAGTTTGACTTTCTGAGGTTTAGAATCCTGGTTCTACTTCTCAGACTAAGGGTGGGGTTTCAGTGGGACACCTGGGATGCAGCAGAAGAACATTTTGAAATCCCACAGGACTTACTGGATGTTTACAGGAGTATCCAAAAGCATGAAAAGATGATTTAGTTGATTTGAAGAGGGAAAAACACAGTAAAATAGAGGCATAAAAGAATAATTGAAATCCCTCTTTACACTCTGAGTAGGTTACTGCTTTCACAGGGTGAAAACACTAGAACCAGGTAGCTACAAAAGTAAGGCATATTGGTAAATGAGGCTTTGGAATTCTAGAGAAAGTCAAATAAAGAATCTTTGGTTTTTACAGAGTAGATGATTGGTTTCATAATAAAACCTGAAAAAAAGTGGTAAAAACCTAGAGTCTTTCCCACAAGGCATGCCGAAGGACAGCACAAGTTATTAGGCAATAATTTGATTCAGTGTTAAATTTCAATAGACGTTTGAACTAAAATATGCATGCTTACTGCTGAATATTGGTGTGATCTTTGTTTTTGGGTTTTTTTGCCATGTTAGGTGCTTTTTTAAATTACTACAACCTTTTAGAAAATATAATGTTAATCAGGATCCTCAACACCACCTTCAGAAACTGTTTCTTAATAAGACACTTTTACATATTATATAACAGCTACCCAAGAAAAAAATATTTTTTTTCACATTGCAAATAAGTGAAATAAATCTTATCTACAATGTTATGCCCTCCAAATGCAAATATTAGGAGATTCATTAAAGTGCAAAACAATTTTGTGTGTCATGGCTACGAACTGTTGTTACCAGACAAGTACAGCACTCTCATGGAAGAGATGAACTGTTTAATGATTTATCTGACTTGGTTGCTGTTTATCTTGTTTGAACTCAGCGAGGGAGCTAAACGGCAACTGTAATCCTGATGTGATACAGACTCTGCATGGCATAAAATCTCACCATAAAATGAAAAACGGGCAAATTTGTCACAAAAAGCTTGATGCTAAATGAATATATCTTGGACACCCAGCATCTAAAGAAAGGTAAACCCTCAGATGTGTGTGCTCTGCCAAAAAATATGATGGTATGAAATACTGACCAGCAAATATCCTTCATGAGTACTGATTATATGGCAATTCTGAAAAACATATCAGAAAGTTAAATACAGAAAAGTACTGTTTCTAAAGAAAGCACTTCAAGAATAGTTACTTAATTTCAGTTAGCTGACCAATTCTTTCAAGCTCTTAAAAAAAAAATTGGTAGTAGCAGAATTTCAAACTGAGGGAAAAACATGACATATATTTGTAAAAGAAAGGCAAAAAGTGAAGGGTGAAGGATGAAGGATGAAATACACCAGAGTATTTCATTAAATGAGTGGTGTCATCAAGTTTGTAACTAAAGATAACTACACATAGACTCGTGCATTCAGCTATGAAGTCACTAAAATTTACTCCATTCTCACCCTGTTGCAGCAGTTATCACTTTAGCCATACTACTATAAGATGACACTAATCCCTTTGAGGAACTCCAAACTCTCAGCAGATAGCACGCTTACCCTGAAAATAGGACACTCTTGGATGCAAACAATATTTCCTCTCTCCCAGGAGAGCTACTTTAAACATCAGGTCATAGCAGAGACTGGACTGGAAACAGTAAAGAAAGACAGAAGAAACTCTAAACCCCTCTTGTTTAAGTTCTGACATTATTTAGGAAGAAATAGCTATTCATGGATTCCGGAAGTGATAGAGAATGATTTTATTGACTCTTGGTAAAGAAACTTGTTTGGGAAGGTGAGTGGCTTGACCCTAGCCTGAAAGCTATTTCTGAATTTTATCCATTCACTCTTATTGAAAAAAGTCATGAATTCAAAATGAAGATGTCAAGATTCACTGTGGAAAGAGTTGATTCTCTCTAGATATGGTAAATAATTTAGTGATACACTACTGAATTTGGCTCCTGAGGGTTCTCAAGTGCCTCTGTGCCAACTTTCTGGAGCCTAAGTGAATTTGATAGAGGTTAAGTATCAAGTTCCTCAGACTGTGGAAGTGGTTGATAATGCAGAGGTACAACCATTGAGGATTTCTAAGTCAAACTGAAAGATGTCTTTGAGGCTTTGAAATATTATGACTAGGTGTCAGCAGACTTTTTTGTTTAAACTTTATTGACATACTAATACAGCTTTTGAAACCATGGTTCTTCTATAAAAGTACACAATGTAGAGAGAAGAAGCGAGATGCAACATAAAGTAGCAATATTCTCCATCAAAACACTGAGAATAAAATGAAATATGCAGATTCTGGACATTAACTTTGTTTTTACCAGAAGTTTACTGCAAGGAAACAATGACAACCAATTAATAATTTAATGGTAAATAATAGGCATGATCTTCTAAAAAATTGAAAAGGTTAAATTATTGCAGTTAATCTCAAAAAGTATGTTAGTATGTATAGAGCTGAGGTACATGCAGCTGTGATGGATGGAGTCACATAGACCAATTGTTGCTGTGGTAAAGCCCTGAGTGCAAACTACAAGACAGAACTGAGACAGAAAATGTAGAATATAAATAATTGTTCTGCAGTGAAATAAAGATATGAAAAAGGAGACATGGATCGGGATGTCTACAGAATCATAAGAGTATAATCATAGTTTTATTTCAGGGTAGGACAAAGATTTACTATAATCTTCTTTCTTTGGGTATGTTCATTTGTAATTATGGAAGACAAACATCTAAGAAAAAGATCCTAGAAAAATGTATAAATGTTGGGTTTAAAGGAAAAATTAAATTAGATTTGCTTTATATGTTGTTAGTTTTGGTTCAGTTGTTTTGGGAATGGAAGACAAGAAGAGGATGTAATAATTTCACCATGGAGTTTGGTTTCAAAGCATTTAGGGAAAAAATGTTTCTTTTAATTGATAACTATCTTTAATTAATTGGTTTGGTTTCCCAAGTCATCTTTCTATCCCAACAGTCTCTAATTATGTAAAAAGTCATGATTGGGATTTGCAGAAAGATCAGAGTGCAATCACAGCATCAACTCCTGCTTAATGATGGAAGCTCCTCAACCTTTAATGAAGATTCTTTACTGCTTTCTGAATACAAGTTTAAAAACAGATATCTTAACTCACTATTTGACTTCCATTATGTGAACACTGTATAATAGCAGTAAAACACCAAAGTGATTAAAATTAGTCATTATTTTACGCTTTTAGTCTAGCAAAGAGAGACACACTGTGGTGTGATACAGACTACATGGTTTCAACAATTATATTAGTGTGTCTTCTGGTGAAAAATTAACAACTTAAAATTACTTCATATTAGAGGAGTTTGGTGCTGCAGTAACATGGTTATACAATTAATCACTTCCACATATGTTTTGGAAAAATTTGATCTGCTCTCATGTAATTCATGAGGTAAACTAGTATAAAACAATGCCCTCTAGCCATTGAATTTGTTTTCTTGTAGCAGCTTTTGATTTCACCTTCAGCAAAGCTGTGTGAAAGAACATATGATATAGTAGGATGGTCAACTTTCATAAATGTAAGGTCCGTTTTATCCATTACCTTCCTATCTTAACATACATAAAATTAACATACATAAAAATCATTATTTCCCCCGACATTTTTCAGCTTAAAAAACACAGTCCTAGCTTAACAAAGTAGTACGGCACTTCTTAAATTTGCTTCACTGTTCCATAGAGGCCATGGGTAGGTGGTTTTGCCATGCAGAATGTGTATCAGAGAATGCATGTCTAAAAAAAAATCAAAGTTTGGGATTCTGACTTGACATTGGACGGAGAAGTGTCACAGTGATATGCAAAGGTCAGGATTAGAATTCTTCAGCTCACTAAAAATGACACAGGAAACTGTCAGTAAGAATTTATTTTGGAAAAGCTGCTTATACAACCCAAAATCTTGACTACAAAGTCAGAGACTGACCTTACAGATCTTTAGCTTATAAACATGATCTCAATTCTGTCAAACTTTTCTTAACTAGGACTACCTACCCAAACAAAGACTGGAATTGATTTTTCTCTAAATATTACTAGTTGCTATGTCTCTTTGTTACAAAAATGATAGATGGTGTAGAACCTGATGGTTGACCAGTTTCCAACCCCGCTGTGCAGAACACTGGAAAAATTTCAACTAGTACCTGCAGTTATTCAGATTAACTGACTACATGGACAGACAGATCTTCAGAGAAAATATTTTTCGTTATTTCTATTGTCAGTCTTTTAGGAAATATATTATATATTCCATGTCTGCAAGTTACCAAGACCAAGAAGATGACAAAATCTCCTGAAAGAAGCACAAGCAGCTTATAGTAGCACTGGTTTCAGCTACAGCATGTAATAACCATCAGAATGCATGATCTCTTAGAGCACTCAAGTTTCTCTACTTTTTACAGGCAGTAACTGAGGTGAATAGAGTTGCAATGTGCTTTGGAAATAAACCAGAGATGCTTCCTTTCCAAGTGGTGGTGTTTTAGTTTGGTTTTAGCTTCTGCTGTATGTGGTCACAGAAACATTTCTGAACATGTGTTTCATAAACTGATCAAACCAGGACCAGTAAAGTGAAAATGATACTATTGAAATGTCTGACTTAGCTGATTTCTGTGTGTAGTGAGTTGCTGGTATTGTGGTCATTCTCAGTTAGAAATACATCTTTTAATTTCTGATGATAAACTGTTCTTCCTACCAGAGTCTTCTTTACAATCAGAATAATAAAACAGTCAATCCTTTCCGAACGAAGCTTAGTGGCAGAGGAAGTTAGCAACCCTCAGTGCTTAAATGAGTGTTTCACCAGTATTCTAAATGGAAGCAGATGGCAACTTCCCAGAGACTGTGCACATTCCCCGGGGGAGAGGAGAAATGTTACAGCACTCCACCACTGCACTGAAGCAGATAATTAGGCAATTAGATCTATTAAAAGCTGACAAAAGGAAAAGTATGGATGAACCTTCTCCTTAGGCTTCAGCATGGCAGCATTTGAATTAACTATAAAGAAAGTCGCAGGGAGCACTTGATTTATGAGTTTTAAGACCGATTTATTGTAAATTACACATGTATGATCACATGCACACTTAATATAAGCCAGATATATTTTATATGTATCCATATGTGTTTGCACATATAACATGTGTGACTACAAATAATTGCATTTTTTTTTTTAGATAACAGTGAATTTGTTAAAAGTCCAAGGCAAAAGTAGTTTATGCTGTAATTTCCCCCAGTGGACTTGATTCCACACAGATCTGTTCCAACATGCCAAAATACGAAGACTGTGAAATATTCTGACCCTCATGGAGGTTAGTTGTCTTTTCTGGTGCATCTGGAAAACACAAATGATTGCAATATTGTGAATGAAGAGAGAGCTTCTCCACTTCTTCAGAAATATATTTTCTAGGAAATTAACTGATCTTCAGAATGGAGTCTGTGTGTCTGTGCACATCCTTAAGAAACAGTCCACTAAACCTATAATATAAACCTAACTTGAAAACTCATGTAACAGAATAAAAGACTGTTGTGAAGATTTACTGAGAAATATTAGTTTTGGGATGTGGCATAAAGCAACTTAAAACCCTGTGAAAATAAGTAGATTTAGGAAAGGGGATCTTTGTGGATGTAATGTAGGAAGAATTCCACAAATGAGTTCTGATCTATGAGACAGTCATGCCAGCAATTTTCTATTAATATGATTTTGGACTTATTAAATAAATTGGTGGAACTGGAACTAATGTCACTCTCATATTTTTTGGATAAAATGCTAACATTATAAATGCTGCAATTTAATTGTATTAGTTAGACGTGTTCATTTTTGGTGCATAGGTGTAAATAATAGATTTCACAATTTGTTTTTTGTGTGTTTCTTGTGGTAGTAGGAAAAAGGCATATCCAAAGACCTTTCCCAATCTGCTCTTACATTAGCTGAAAAATGAAGATGCTGCTATAAATCTCTCTGTCTCTTTCACACATATATTCAGGTGTGAATAAGCATTTTATTAAAAATCTATTGTTAATTAGGTAATCATATACTCTCTAGAATTTAAATATATTATTTAATAATAACATATTTATAATACTCTTTTCTATGTATATTATGTTATGCCATGACTCAGAAATCCATCATTATGACAGGTACTATGTAAACATGGGAGAAAAAGAAAAAAGGATTAATCCATACTTTAAGAAATCTATACTACACAGTATTTTAAGAAATGCATGTAACAATAGGAACAAGAAAAATAAATCAATTACAGATCATGTAATCAAGTAAAATCACATCAAATAAATTTGAAAGATCCTGATCACATGGAAATTGAAAGATTCCAACGTAAAAGTGACATGAAGTGGAATATACCTTTTGATATCTGATGCAGAGTGACACAGAACAAAGAAATGAAAATATAAGAAATAGTACAAAAGCTTAGAAGAATAAAATAAATAATACAAAAATGAAGCATTAATAGAGGAAGAGATAGGAAGCAGTCACTAGGAGACAAAGTTATAGATAGGCAATATCATCAGCTCCTTAAGACATTTCAAAACTAAGCTAATTTAAAATAACTTTCTTCATAGGAGGCCTGTAGCCTTTTTATTGCTTGAGTGCTTGGTTTATTCTACATCAATATCCTCCCTCTTGTGTTGTTCCTTTGCAAGAAAAGTGGAAAATTCCTTAGCTTATTTCTCTGCAAGCAAGGAGACCATTTCTTCTAAATTCCTTCCCAGTTTTATTTACTTTTTAAAACATAGTCTCCTTGAATTATTCCTGCATTGTTCTGTACATCAGTGACAGTTTTACATTCTCTTCCAGTAATTTCTGGATAGTTTCCAATTTCTATGACTTATCTGTGAGGGCAAGAATATAAATGTTCTCTCACCACTGCATTGTAATTCTAATGCCCAACATTTTCAGGTTTCCTATAGTTCACACCCATGAGCCCACAAGTGGGTGTTATACGTATATGGTTGTCACTGAGGAAAGACACTAGCACGGTCTCATTGTCCTCCTCCCTTCTTCAATGAAAACTCCTCATTGCATTGACAAATGTCATCTTTAATGCAGGAAATCTAATGTCTCTGTACTCCCTCAGAGCACCTTTTGAGAGTTTGATTTCCTTTCATGCAAGGAGACTGGGACATTGACCTTCATCAGATAAAGCCAGCATATTTGAAGTTTCCTTATATGACTTCTCACGGGAAAAAACAAAAGAGAAAATAACTCTAAGACTTTACAACTAATTGGGCTTCATGCAGATTAACTAGGGGGAAAAAAAAGTATTTCAGCCACACAACCCGATGATTCCTTCTGGTATTGAATTCAATGAGTCTGTGACTTGTTTGTTCACTGTTTCTCCTTTCTGCTTAAGTAATAGGAATATATTAGTGAACAATTGAAAAGGCACAAATGGAGTGAAAAGTCTGTGCTAAAAACAAGTGGTTAGTAAGACATTGTTTTGGTATAATTAACACAAAGTTGTTCTCTGAACTTGTACCAAAGTAATAAAAGTTGTTTTTCTATTATATGAAATTTCTAGTAAAATGATAAATTATATTTGAGATGCCTCAAGAGGGTTTATGGTTTCTGAAGCCAAGGAATCAAGATAAAGAGAATTTCAAGCATATTGAAATTAAATAATGTAGTGTCAGTTACCTAGATTCTCCTTATATCCTGTAAAGAAATAACAAATACAATTTTAATGTTGTGAGTGATGTGATCTAAGCTAGTGTTTTATTCCTCCAGAAGCAGTTTAGGTCATGTAGCTACCCAGAAGTAGGTGAGGCAAAGTCCTACCTTATATGTCATGCTCTCCTATCTCTCAAGGTAGCTAAATTATCCTAACACTGGTAATGCCAACCCTTCACATGATTCTGACAGTTTCTCAAGCAAAGTTGTATCTTCCTGACCATCTAAGGTTGCCAAGAATTCTTGTTATACAGTAATTTATTAATTTTCTTCTCAAATATCTATCACTCTCTATTTTAGATTCAAGAGGACTTGTATTTGACCTTGTCATATGAGGCAAACACTAGTTATTTATGAAGTCATCAAGGTCCTTGAGTGACCCAGTAATAGACTTTCATCTCCATTATTTTTGGTGATCTTTTCTTTATATTTCATTAGGTTTTTGTTAATCCTATTTTACTAACTATATAAAAGGAAAAATATAATTGTTCTCTGTCCTTCAATCAGTATTTCATATCTGTCACTTGCTTCTCCTCTCATATCAATGATTACAAACATGTCTGTCATCATCTCCATAACTTCATTTCTTCTGTATTGTACTTCCTCATTCAAGAATCCTTTTCATCTCACTTTCATGATGACAGATTTCTTCTTCTAGCTTGCTTAGCTGTCCTAAAGGTAAAAGGTATAAAAATTTAATACCCTAATGTTTCAGTATCTGGTTACATCTCTTACCTTGTGCTTAATATATATGCATAAATATATAAAGCTTAAAGTATTTTATCCTGTCATATAGTATATATCATGGTATATTATAATTTTCATGTGTGTATATATATATATATTTCCATGCATACATACACAGATGGTTTTTGTCTTACTTTTACTTTTTCTAGCTTTTTTCCCTGTTTTTCAAAAATTTCATGTCATATTCAGTCTTTCACATCTTAAAATTTGGATTTTATGAGCAAGCCATTTTATGCCTCTTTTAGACACTGAAAATAGTAAGAATGAGTTAGAGATTCAGATTCCTTTTTCCATAAACCTGTTAGTACTCTAAGTGAAGAGCTAGTTTATTAATTAAATATTTTCATGCACCTTTGAAGGAAAACATAGGCTGATTTCAGGCAATGAAAGCACAACAATTCAGAAATAAGCCTACATCCTGGGGTAATTCTTCAACTCATGCTAAAAATTGAAGGTCTTTGGTGTGATTCCACTCATGACATTAAAATATATCATTGTTCAGAGGTTATCAGAGGTGTTAATTTAAATGGAAAAATCAAGGAGATGAGAATATTTCCTACCTTAAATATAATTCTTTTATTTTCAAGGTAAAACTGAAGCCGTTAAAACTATCTTAAATCATGATTCCTGACTTAATGCTGTGACCCCAAGGAGTTTTTGACAAAAGTTTACTAGATATCCTCTGAAGATCTCACTTTCTAATCAAAAATTAGAGATTTTGAACACATTTTCATAAATTACTCACAAAAGAAAACAAATTTAAGTGTTGTCGTTACAAGTACTAATTCATCTATAACAATATTTTCTAAACTAACGTCATTATGGAATGCTACTTTTCTGAAATACAGAAACTTTCCCGAATTTTAGGGCAACTATTGTTATTATTATTTTTTTTCAGCTAATAGGTTTCTATAGCTGTCTTTTTCCTGAAGAAAAAATATATTCTGTCAATTAAGTCTATGTAGTAATTCCTTGTCACAGATACCTGAACAAACTGCCATAGAAAAAGAAAACATTAATCAGAATGTAGAGGAGCTGCTTCTGTCATGTATTGCATTCAGAATGTATATGATGCATATGACAAAAGCTTCATATTAGCATGTTCTACAAATGGCTCTGCTAGCAGCTTTTAAAGAGGTAGCACTTTCATCCATATAGCATCAAAGTGCTTCATTTGCCCCAACTTGTCACAGTACATTAATCACCTCAATTATCATTTTCTGACCTCATTTGTTAGTTCCTGACATTTAAGCTGAGAATTTTTAGCAGAGAATACTATACTAAACCAGAATTTCTTTATTGTATACCTTGATATTTGGGTTTTATAATGTAAGTGAATTGTTCATCTGAATATTCACAATTTTCCCTTGATCAAAATCTATTATACACTTTAATCTGAAAACGTAACATCAGTCAATATACCTGTGATGCATGCACATATACCTGTGATGACTTTAAACACCAAAATTCTATTTTTCAAGTTTTTAACTTTAAAAATTAAGCCCTCAAATTTCATTTATGTATTTTTCAATTCCTTAATTTGCCTACATATAATCTTTACAATACCATTTTACTGACACTATAAATTTCATATTTTCTACAATATCTCTGTCTTTTTGCCTGTAGAAATAGAATTGTTCAGTGCATGAACCTTGATAGTACCTATTATCTGGAAGAACAACGAGTCCCTTTGTTACTGAGCCTTAAATTGAGCAGTCAGAGCTGGGACATTATAGTACTATAAATTAACATTTATAGTTAGTTGAATATTATTTTTGGAACTATATATTAAGCTTGAATTTGCTGCAGTTTGCACATGATGCTGGAAAAAACAGCTATAGAAGACCTGATATTTGTGTTTGGAATTTTGTGAATAATTTTTTTAAAACCTACTAAAAATAAAGACAGCTAAGATATTTATTGAAATGCTATATTCACTGCTTCCTCTGAAGTGAATTTGAGCTGGCTGGAGAACAGCCTATACTTCTAAGAGTATGCAAAATTAAGCATAGAATCATATAATTGTTAAAGTAGGAAAAGACCTCAAAGATCATTAAGTCCCACCAGTAAAGTGTCACTGCTTACCAATAAAACATGTCCTCAAGTGCCATATCTAGATATATTTTAAACACTTCCAGTGCTGATGATTCCACCACATCCCTTCACAGTTTGACTACCCTTTTGGTGAAGAAATTTTTCCTAATATCCAATCTAAACTTCCCCTGAAATCACTTGAGGCTGTTGTTTCTCATCCTACTGCTTCTTACCTGGGAGAAGAGACTGACACCCACCAATCTTTATCCACCTTTCATGTAGTTGTAGAGAAAGAGATAAGGTCCTCCCAGCCCTCCTTCTCTAAACAACCTTCGCTAAACAACACCAGCTCCCTCAGCTGGTCTTTATAAGATTTGACTCCAGAGCTTTCATGGGGTTCATTGCCCTTCTCTGGACAAACTCCATGTCTTTCTTGCAGTGAGAGGGCCAGAACTGGACATAGGATTCAAGTTGAGGCCTCAGAAGTGCCCAGTACAGGTAGGTGATCAGTACCCTGGTCCTGCTGGCCACAGTATTTCTGATACAAGCTAGGATACCATTGGTGTTCCTGGGCATACTGTTGGTTCATGCTCAGACAGCTGTTAACCAGTACCTTCTTTACCAGGCAGCTTTCTAGCCACTTTTCCCCTGGCCTGTAGCACTGCATGGGGTTGTTGTGACCCAAGTGCAGAACTCAGCATTTGCCTTGTTGAACTTCATGTAATTGGCCTCAGCCCATCCAACCAGCCTCTCCAGATCCCTCTGTAGAACCTTCTTACTCTCCAGCAGATCAACACTCCCACTCAACTTGGTGTCGTTTGCAAACTTACTAAGGGTGCACTCAATAACCTCATCCAGGAACAAAGATATTAGACAGGCTCCAATACTGAGGCCCTGGGGAGCACCACCTGTGACCAGCCAACAACTGGATTTAATTCCATTCACTGTCACTCTCCAGGTCCTGTCATCCAGCCAGTTCTTACCCAGTGAACAGTGCACCTTTCCAAGCCATAAGCAGCCAGACTCTACAGGAGAATGCTGTGGGAGACATGTCAAAGATTTTGCTAAAGTCTAGGTAGACAACATCCACAGCCTTTCCCTCATCCATCAAGTGGATCACCGTGTAAAAGAAGAAGATCAGGTAGGACTTGTCTTTCATAAATCCATGCTGCCTGGGCCTGATCCGCTGGTTGTCCTGTATGTGCCATGGGATGGCATTCAAGACGACCTTTCTTGTCACTGAAGTCAGGCTGACAGGTCTGTAGTTCACCAGATCCTCCTGCCAGGTTGTCTTGTAGATGGGTATCACAGTTGCTAATTTCCAGTCAAATGGGACCTCCTCAATCAGCCAGGACTACTGTTAAATGATTGATAGTGGCCCAGTTAGCACTTCCACCAGTTCTCTCAGTACCCTTGGGTGAATTCCATCCTGCCCCATAGTTCCGTGCGTCTAAGGAGCATAGCAAGTTTCCTTACTGTGTTATAGGGATTTCATTCTGCTCCCTGTCTTCCAGCTTAGGGGACTAGGTACCCTGAGGACTACTGGTTAATATAATCCTCTAATGCTATTAAGACTGAGGGAAAGAAAGCATTAAGTACCTTAGCCTTTTCCTCATCCCGTGCTACTATGATTATCTCCATATCATGTAAAGGTTGGAGATTCATCTTAGCACTCCTTTTGTTGCTGACATATTTATAAAAACATTTTTTTCTTGCTTTTCGCAGCATTAGCCAGATTAAATTCTAGTTGGGTTTTGGTCCTATGAATTTTCTTCCTGCATAACCTCATGACATCCTTTTGCGTTCTGACTCATGCTAGTCCTTCTGAGTTTCCTGCCCTTCCTTCTAAAAGTGATAAAAGAGAGGGAATATTTACAGACACTGGACCTTTATGTCTATATGATGGGAGAATTTCCCCAGTTAGAGGATTTGTATTTGCAAAACCTTCCTCAGACAAATCCCAAGTGAGGCTCAGAGGTTACTATTGTTTAGAAATAATTTTCAATAGGTAGTTTTGACGTGATAAAATGCTATTCAGAGAAATAGGATGAGGTAGTTTGGACAATGGATGCTCTCGGTGACAAAGACTAATCCAAGGTGTGTACAATTTTCCTGTTGTAGATACAGGATACATTTACCATTTCCTGTTATTTAAAAATGGATCCAAAGAACACTTCAAGCTGAAAGACAGACATTTTTGGCCATGAAAGAAAATGAATACTAATAGTCATAGTATACTAATTTTTTTGTCTAGACTGGCATTACTTTCTTTACTTTCTTCTGGATATGATAAGAAGAAAATATAATCCTCTAATGAAAGACCTCCTAAAAAAGATTCAGTTTTCCTGGTCTGGCCCAGTATCTTGACAGGATGTTCATTATCCATTTCAATATTGTCTGGCTCTTTTTATCTCCCTTATGCCCAAGAATAAAGAAGTTAGGTGTTCATAACAAAGGTAAGAATACAACACTACAATGGAAAAGAAACCCACTCTGTAGTAGTCAGCCTCAAAGTCAGAAAATAGTGCCAGTTATATTGAATTGACCAATACAAACATAGATAATTGCTGCCTACTAATGCAAAATTGGTTTGACAAACCTTCAGATCATAAAATAAAGGATACTTTTAGTCTTAATCACTAAGCACACAGATCTAGAAAAGGACTTGTTCAGGTCTTAAATAAAATAAAATCTGAGCAGTCCCTCTGCTCAGAAGGTCCATGACCTGAAATTATCTGAGCACACAGTTGTTTTCTTCTTCTAGCCATCTTATCTTCTTTAGGGCATATATAGCTCAGCAGATGGCTATCTGCATCCTGTCTGAGTTAGAGAAAAAATAATAAACAGCTAAGCAGAGTAAAATTACATTCTCTCATATGCCATATTTATTAAGATGTGATTAGATGATATATACAGTGTGCCAGAAGATTCAGAACATTACCAAAATGAATCCAGTACTGTGTTTGCTTGTAAATGAAGCTCATTGTAGACGAAGAAAGGCACCATTTTCATAATGACCATATGTTTAGATCCTTTGTTCAAGAAGTAGGAGAGCAGAAAATTCAGTGCCCTTCCTGGGTTCAGACCTGTCCAGCTTCTTAAAACATCTTTTAAAGCACTTCCTTGAGTGTGCTTCGTTTTTTTTGTATTTCTAAAAGTAAAGGCTTTTAATCCAAAGTCAAAGGCAACCCAGGGACTGGAAACTCTAAGAACATATGAATAATCTGAACACATGAATAGTCTGATGAGTACTTCTACATTAAAGTCATGTTGCCTTTTGCTCGTTCAACATTTTATCCCGTTGATCACTCCTTTTTTTCTTTTATTATTTTATTTTATTTTGTTCCTGTGTAATGGTACAACTTTAGAAAGATACAGAAGAAAGAATCAGGTGGTCCCAAACAAAAATGGGCTAATATTTAAAGTGTGTCTCCTGGTAACCGTGTAATTAACTTTACCTCAGTCAGCAAATGTTTTAAAAACATTTTATCATGGATAACTCCTAGGTTGTTGGATATGAGACAGGATCCATCCATAGCTCCTCCATCTGTGTTATTTTAAACAACAACTAAAACAATGGAATATTTCTGCAGTAAATGAACTGTTTGAAAATTTACTGGGCTGAACCCCAAGATTACTTAAGTTTCCTTAAGGTTGTGCCAACACTTAGGATTACATGAAAGGGAGTTCCTGTCTTAGCAGAACCTTAAACCTAGTCTATTCATCTGTCTTCTTCTGAATTAGCTTTTGAATGGGATGCAGTTGAAAAGCCTTAAAGGCTGTCTTCTAAAGAAAAAAAATCAAATCAAAACAAAACAACAAAAATACACATACGCTCCCCCGCCCAAAAAAAAAAAAAATTGAAAACCAATGGTTTGATATTATTATGCATCATATAACATCTCAATTTTAAAAGTTAACATCTGGAAAAGTAGGAACCAACTGAAAATGAGATCTTTCAATAGAAAATTTTTGTGTCCCTCAGTGTTATGTGATACCACTAACACCACACTCAACATGTGGGATTCTACACATAATTTGATAGTGAAAAGTGCGCTCATAAATATTGACATAATGAGTATTGCACATACACATTGAAATAAATAATTGAGTAAAAATAAATATACCCACTCCCTTGATGAAGGGAACTGGCTAGATAATAGTTTTTCGTTTGTTTTTGAAGTATTTAATCTAAAAAAACAAACAAGAAATTGTACTTTACAACATTTTTTCTGAACTGGTGATCAAAAATGAAAACTAAATCTGTTCATTAAAGAACAGAAAACAAGAGTATAAGTTACTTATAGTATTGCACTATAACTTTACCAGCTAAACTTCTTAGAGTACTTGTTTCAGGCTGTGTTGAACCAATAAACTGTAATTTCATGTTTGCATATTTATTACCTTGGAGACTTCCCCACAAACACATGTTAATTACTGTGCTGTGTAAACATGAATATACCACCTAACGAGTCCTTCTGCTGTGCCTTTTGCAACCGGACTTGTCTATCTCATATTGGCCTTTTTAGCCACCAGCGCGCTTGCAACAAGTGTGGATAGAGCCCTTCCCAAACCTTTGTTCGCAAAGCCCAGCCATGATAAACATGAAATCAGAACATGAGTCTTTCTTTGCAATGTCCTTACAATTCTGAGTGAATAAAGAGATAGAAAATGATGCAGAAAGATAGGCAGGGGGAAAAGCAGTTTGGATACTGATCTTAGGACAGCAGTACTGTCAGGGCTGCCAAACGCTTTCTAGATAATGCAGCACAGGTGGAGCATTTCGTGGAGAACAAAAAGAGAGTAGACACTCCTTTTGCTATATGATTCATAGCATACACCAAGAAACAGTCTTTAAAAAAATAGGTCACAAGTTAGGCAAAAGGCAAGATTCATGACTACATCTCTCAGGATTAAATATTAAAACCTCTGGATATTATGAGTCACCAACTCAAACCTTCAGAAGTCAAGAGGCTGTGATATGCATATCTTAAAAAAACAGAGTTGCAAAGTCTGTACTGGCTTTTCATAGGTCCAGCTAGTGTTCTCTGGGTTAGTCCTGGTGTCATTAGTCATGTTCAATGTTGAATATTCACTTCCATTAATGGTTGAAGCCTCACTTCCCAGATATAGCACTGATTACCTTTCTTTATGAAAGAAGACTCTGTAAAGACCCAGATAAAGATTTTTAAAGAAAATTTGTCAGTTTTCATACATATATTTTCTTTGATTTTTCCTTTTTTAGTTCTTTTTTGACAAAACCAATATTCTTTATATAATTCAGGTAATGCAAATAACATTGAACTGTCATAACTTTGAATAAGAATATTTCAAAATATTATGGCTAAAGAAAAGTCCTCTTTATTCAGATGTCCAGCCATTAGCTTCTGAATTCATGCAAGGGAAAGACTAAAACTTCTAGGAAAGAAGTAACAAACCACGCATAATATTTATTATGTTTTTGTAGAATAGATAAATTATTCATAAAATATGTGTAAGCACACAGTTTCCCTCTTCATTCTATTGGCTTATCCTACAAAACAGCTCAAGGGGATGTGAACTTAAATGAAACTATCCCATAAATATTATTTCACATTTGCAATCCAACATCTATTAATGCCCTTTGTACTTCAATTATGTTCATTCTTGTACCAGATATCTTTCCTCTTTTCTGTTACATTTTTCTCCACTTGGAAATTTTATTTAATTTTTATATTGGTTTGACTATATTTCTACAAATATTTCCAAACTTTCATTGTTCTATTTTCAAACTTTAATTTTCTTCTAAATTAATAAAGGTTTATAGACTAGTCATTGAGGTATCTGATCATTCAACAAGTAGGTCATTCTATTCCAACCAATCATTTTAAACATCATTCTTTCCATTTCCCTATTTCTGAAATGTACCTTTCTGTAAACTGTCAGGATACTTTAATGGATGTCAGAAATTTTTTTTAAAGTTGATAGGTATATCAAAATGATTAATAAAATTATTCTATCTAGTAAAATTATATTCTAATTGTTCATACAGAAGAGTTCATTTTTTAGACTCTTGTCACTAAAAGCTTCTGCTTTTGAATATTTCTCATGAATCTATGAAAGCATATTGTACATGTAGGAATACACATCCTTCCAGAGTACTCAATAGCACAGTAATAGAAATTCACAGTGATTCATGTTTCAGGTCCTGTTAAAGGCCTTTCTCATATGCATAAAATATTTCTTGTCCTTCCCTTTCAGAAACCTCAAGTTTCTTACAATAGTTAACTTTACATTCCTAAATCTGAGTACTTTAATTCATTCTCTCACCAGACGCATTTTAATGTGGTCACAGTGTGGTTTTTGATTTCATAAGCAAAAATTATAACTCCTGTTTTGGTTTTCTCTTTTTATCAAAATCAGAATTCTATGAATTTTCTGTCTCTTTTATTATATACAGTGCCATGCATAGTGCATAAGGAACTCTGGCAATTGCGGAGTTTGAGATAGAACTTAATAATTTTCAGTAAGGATGAAAAAATCACATAGTAGTGTGTGGCAGACAAGAAGATAAGTACTCAGACATATATGATCCAGTGACTAAAATTTAAACGATCATACATTGCCTTTCTTGCAAAACTGTCTGCCTCTTATTCATAAGGAAAAAAAAAAAAAAAAGAAAAAGAAAATCCCACAACCTCTTATCTTGGGCCACGTTGGAAAAGTTTTAAATAATTATAAATGGGATTAAGAGACAGCATGTGGTGAGCTCAGATGATTCCTAAAGTTGAAATGGAACACGTTGCTGAGTCCTGAAAAATTGCAGACTTGAAAAATTAAACTTGTGAAAACCTGATTAATTTTTACTTCTAGAAATGTTTTCTGAGGATCTTTAAATCTCTTTGGCAACCAAAAAATAAGCATATATGCCTATTATTCAGTTGTTAAAGATATTTACACTCTTAGATCCTGTTTAAATCAATGGGAATTTATGTTTTTTAAGTACTTTGAAATTATGATTACATAAATCTCATTAAATATCTACTTTTTATGCAGATTAGTCTCAAGTCCTCATGATATTCCTGAGATTTAATTCCACTGTTCAGTCCCAATCTATTGTGTTCAGCAGTTTTTCTGTGCCTAGTCACTGATGTTGACTGATGAATATACATTAGTTTTCTCTACTAAAAATATTTATTTTTATTTTGTTAGAATTTGACCCACAGTCAGGCAACAAGAGAACATCATATAGCTTCATTTGTTTATAATGTGGCAATTTCTCTCCATGATAAAGCTAAGCTAAATTTGTCATAAGGTTTTTACTTTTCAATTCAGATCTGCTCCACTTCCCACATTATAATGGTTCATGCTCTAGTGTTCCTCCAGCAGCAGAGGGTCAAATCTATCTACCCAACAGCATCAACAATGGAGTTGAACGTTTATCCAAGGATGTTATTTCAGATGTCTGTTTCAAATCCATCAGAAAACTTAGTGACAGAGATTTTAAACATTGGCTTGACTATTCATTTCAATTTTCTTTCCTTTCTAATTACCTTCTTGGTTTAGTGAGTCTACCGGGATTCTCCTCATTGTTGAAACAGCTGAGAGGATATCTTCAACATACTTGTTTAGATTTTCCAGGACACTGACTTGAGCCTGGGTTTTTTAGTAGACTACAAGGTCATCCTAAATTCTGTATAAGTACTTCAGCAGGATTTTGGAAGGAACACAATGGTGAAATTCACAGTAAGTAAGATTTTACAAGTATTGATCTTAGGCATCTGAGTAGATTTGAAAACTGAGTTGAAGAACTAAGAGGTCTTTGGAAGCAGATATTTAAACATTTAATTTAAATAATTGAATATTTTTCGTATAGTAAATAGTGAAAAATTAATCACTCCATATTTTAGTAGCACTAATTATGGACCACAGGTTGTAGACCTCTCTGGATATTGCGAAAGTATGTTCAGGGACCATTCATACCTGAAGGATTGGAATCTGTATTCATGCTTCATTGGCCAACACTGTTTACACCAGAACTGTGATCAGTAGGTTGAGGGAGGTGATTGACCCCGTCTGTACTTCTTTTGTGAGACCTCACCTAAAGTACTGAATCCTGCTCTGGGGTCACTGACACAGGAAAGACATTGACCTGCTCAAGCAAGTACAGAGGAGGGCAACAAAGATGATTAGAGGGATGGAGCTCCTCTCCTATGAAGACAAGCTGAGAGAGTTGAGATTATTCAACCTGGTGGAGAGAAGGTTCCAGGGACAATTTATAATTGTGTAGAGAGGACCTACAATAGAACTGGAAAAGGACATTTTACAGGGGCATGTAGTGACAAGACAAGGGATTATGGCTGTAAACTGAAAGATAGTAGGTTTAAATTAGATGTTAGTAAGAAATTCTTTCCTGTGAGGGTGGTGAGGCACTGAAACGGGTTGTCTGGCAAAGTTGTGGATGCCCCATCCCTTGTAATGTTCAAGGCCAGGTTGGATGGAGTTCTGAGCAACCTGCTCTAGTGGGACATGTCCTTACCCATGGCTTTAAGATCCCTTCCAACCCTTATTCTGTGATTCATGAGCTTCACACAGATACACCCCTCAGGCTTGTTCAGATCCCTCTGCATGGACTCCCTTCACTTCAGTGTGTTGGTTACACGACACAGCTTGGTGTTGCCATCAGATTGGCTGTGAGTGCATGCAATCTCACTGCCCATGTCACTGACAAAGACCTTAAGCAGCTCCAGTCCCAATGCCGTCCTCTCAGGAACATCTATCATCACTGCTCTCCGCTTAGACATCAAGCCATTGGCCACAATTCTTTGAGTGTGACCATCCAGACAATTCCTTATACACCAAGCTGTCCATCTGCCAAATCCACACCTCCCTCTCCGTTTTAGAGACAAGGGTGTTGTGTGGGACAGGGTCAAATGCTTTGCACAAGTCCAGGTAGATGACATCAGTTGTTCTTTCATTATCCACCAACACTGCAACCACATTGTAGAATTAGCCAGACCCAGTTTAGTTCACTACAATAAGCATATTCCAATTTATGTCTTCTGGTAAATATCTGTAGAACACATACTGCTGAGGTTTATTTATAATTATACATATATGTGTATATATGTATATATCTATATCAAGAGAGATTTTAAAAGTTAGTCCAAATGTGAAGGGATATTAACCTTTTCAAATTTTAGGTCTCTTTATTTGTTCACTCAGTTTCTACCCGCTAGCAGTCATTCCAGGGGTCCTCTGTCTCTAGTATTGTATTTGACTAGGAGAATACTAAAAACAATAGAATATCTAGCTATCACATCTATTTCTCATAATAAAAACATAAACAGACAGACATAAAAGTTTCATGGTTTCCTATATACATTCAGTTTTTGTAATTTTCTTTTTAATTTATTATTAACTAATTTATGGCTAGGGACTTGTCAATTATTTGTTCATATTTACACACTCTCATCAAGTTAGCTACTATGAAAGAGAACCAAATACAAACCTAGGCACATAAGGTTGGGCCAGTTTACTTGGTTGTCGCCGTCCGAAGGGGGGACAGGACACGAGGAAGGGTGCAAACAAAGTCCTTTATTCAGGCGTGCACCCGATCCTTATCCGTTCCCCCAGGGAAAAGGGCAGAACATAGGGTGGGGTATCAGACAGATAAACGGGTGAGCAAATCAGAATAGGGCACGGGCAAAAGGGGGAGGAGTGGAGGAAGCAGGGAGCAGGCAAAAAGTCCTGCCAATCGCCGCACGCTTCTCTCCACGCCGGGAACTTTTCCCATTCTGAATTGTGTTCCGTCACACTTGACTGTATCCGAATGTTTAAGAAAGTTGCCTTTAAGAAAGGTTCAGATCTAAGATATAAACCAAAGAAGCAACTAGAATGCAATATCATCTAAAATATTATTTGTTTAAATTAAGTTGAGACATAAAGTTCTATTTATTGGCAGTTTTAAACAACACCATGCAATTTTAAGCAATAGGATATTAAATAGGATGTATTGGTATGAAAAACTTAGGTGGTCCTCTGCCCAACCTTTTTGAGGATGTTGATGTTTCTGGATGCCTCAGAAAATATGACTGTGGTTGCTCTATGCCTTTGACAGGTACCTACAGTGGATACAATTGGTTCAAAACACTTTCAAAACTGGGCAAGCAAAATCCCATTTTAGGATTGCTTGAAACCCATCACAGGCCTTTTCCCTTGTTTAGGGTGTGTTTCTGTGCATGAAAGTCAACCTATAAATTTTAACACTGTAGAGTCATTTTAAAGGAATGTGAGACGATAAACTATATCTGAAGCAAGATGAAGCCTCTGCCTCTTACTCCCATGTGACTCTCTGGACAGCCTGCTGGAGTACCAGATATTCTCTGCCTCTGTGTCTTTAATTATGGTATGTATCTGCTTCCATGCTAATGAGATGATAGAAGAATTCTTTATAACATTATAATGAATAAAGAACCTATGAGGAGATATAAAAACTGGTTCAGAGTTCCTGCAGAGGCAGAAGAGAACAAAATATTTATTCAGGGTCTAACTGTTCTGTAAAACCCATCTAGCAGTGCCTTAAAGAAAAAGGATTAGTAATTATTTCAAAATGTGGTGCAGGTGTATGTAATTAGGAGAAAGACTGAAATATGAATATGGAGATTTATGACTAGGACGGATGCTGATGTGTTTAACTCCTCTTCATATTGTTTAGGTATCTAACTCATGCTTTTATAGTCAACTAAGGACATTGATTTCTAGGGAAATTTTTAGAATTTTATCTTTATTTTCTTTTACTTGTTAAAATTAATTTTTTATAGAAACGATTAGAAAAAATTAAAATCATTATGTATGTATTGCTGTGTTCCTATAGCATATCCAAAAGATCCACAGGAATTTAGCTGCTATCAAACTGTTGAAAATATCAAGTTAAAAATTCATTTCTTTCTCCATGAGACAGAAAGTTTTAGTTACTTACTATCATGCTTGCAAAGCTGTTCAATTAATCAGCACAAATATGTAATGATACGATCAAGTGTTGATAATGCTGATTTATAATTTTTGCTGATACTCACATTTCATAGCATGATATAGTGCAGCGTTTTTCAGGACCAGAAAGAGTGAAGTTTCATTAATATTGCTGCAATTTATACTATGACCAATTTAAGAAGCCAAATCTGCTAGATGATTTCCACAGTGTTTTTAACCTTACTTTGTCTCAGCTAATATTTTCTCATGATGCAGTAGCCAGACAGCAAAGAGCACAATAGGAGAAATGGCATCAGCTACAAGAAAAGAGTACAGCAGGAAAGCACATGTCATGACTTAGCCTTATATAAAGAATTTTCACTGCCTACAGATATTTTAGAAGCTGATATTCTACAATTCTTTCAACATGTTGTAGCTCTTCTTATATGTTTTGGGCTGGGGCCAATAATCTTATCTTTCTTTTTTTTTTTTTTAATGTTTTTGTGCTATTTACATGAGAACATTTGTAGACAATGACAGATGAATTCTATATTTCTCTGTCTATTTGAAAAGTAGTGACACTACATTATCCCTTCCCAGTTAAAAAAAAAACAAAAAACAAAAAACAAAACAAACAAAAAAAACCCCACAACCAAATCAGAAACCCTTAGTGAAAAGTGAATAGTGGAAAAAGAGATGAGTAGTTTGTTCTGTTAGGTGATACAGACACATTTAATTACACATATCAGCTGCTGCCAAAAGACCTCAAAGTATAAACCACAGCAGGAACTGGAAGCTGTATCTGTTAGTTTACAGCCTAATCATACAGTATTGTCATTGCTAGTAGCAGTCTTTAAACAAGATTGCAAGGCTCAGGACTGGGGTTGGTCAGGTTTGTTCTATGCAAACCCACAAATATTCCCAAAGTCTTCACAGGGTTGCTCTCAACACATTCATTGCTCAGTCTGATTGATACTTTGGATTGATTGCCCTGATCCAGGTATAGGATCTTGCACTTGGCCTCGTTGAACTCCACGAGGTTCACTTCTGGATTCCTTTCCCCACCCGCGGCGTGGGGCTGGCCCAGTTCTAGTTCCTTCTCCATCTGAAGAACCATTGCGACGCTTTGAGGGATGGGGAAAGGGAGCTCCAGGTTTTTCTCAGGGGGTTTTTCAGGCCCTGAGCCTGGAGGGGAGAGGTGCTCCCCCCTCCCCCCCTGCAC
The DNA here is from genome assembly GCF_003945725.1 of Corapipo altera. Classification (NCBI taxonomy): domain Eukaryota; kingdom Metazoa; phylum Chordata; class Aves; order Passeriformes; family Pipridae; genus Corapipo; species Corapipo altera. Next base: position 13,052,221 of record NW_020884892.1, read on the forward strand.
GTGGCCCCATGGCCGGCAGGGAGACAGGTCACAGGACACTGGGCGTGGAGAGGAGGTAAGAGAGTGTTTATTGTGGGGGATGTTACATTTATAGGGTTTAGGAGGATTCACAGAGTAACCAATTAGAAGTCTCAAGGGGCTTACAGGAACACCCAATCACAGGAAGAGGTTAACAAAGGCCAATGGGAGACACCTCAGGACACCTTCCCAGGACATTCCTGCATGGATAAGATAACACGGGGGGGTGCTGGGAAGAAGAAACATGTGTTTGCAAAGACACCACCAAAAGCCATTTTAAAACCTGTTTAAACCACAGTTTTCCCATATAATGCAGGTTTAATGCTACAGTTCACAATTGCCCATTCCTCAGGCTTGTCCAGTTCTAGCTGGATGGTATCACTTCCCTCAGGCATACTAACTGCACCATTCAGTATCATCTGCAAACTTGTTGAGAATTCACTCAATCGCACCATTTGTGTAATGAATTAAGATATTGGTCTCGATATGGACCCTTGAGGAAGATCAGTGCCATTTTGCGCATTTCCATTTGGACATTCCATTTGAGCTATTGACTGTAACTTGGATGCATCCATTCAGCCAATTCCTTCTCCATAGAATATTTTATCCTTCAAACCCATATCTCTCCATTATAGAGGTAAGAATGTTTTGGACAACTGTTATCAAACTAAATGACATCAGTTACTCTTCCCTTGTCTACTGATGCTGTTCACTTCATTGTAGAGGTGATGTAGAGTGGAGAAATACAGGTTTGGTATGAAAGCACAGTCCTTGAAAAGTGTAAAACCAAGATGCAGCATAGAGGAGTATAGGCATGGGACATAGATTTTTCACTAGACACCCCTTGGCTGTAAAAAACTTATACATGAGCAGTTGAAGAAATACAGCCTCGGAGCTGGACAAAACTGATTCTGAGGATAACAAAGAGAACAGACAGCACGTATTAACATATGTAAAAAGCAGCATATATAGCTAATTTAAAAGTAACTTGGAGCTGCAGGCTACTAAAGAAAGATCATATCGAACATGAAAATGACTCCTAGGAGACTATAGAGAGTGGATGAAGAAACTATCAACATATCTTTCTGTCTTCACAAAGTACCTCAGAGGCTAAGAATTCCCAGTAGCACTCCATCCCGCACACCAACACCAGGAAAAAACTTGGGGTAGAGGAGTAGGGGAAGGGTAAGCATAACACCAAAAGAAGCAGTAAAAGCTGAGAAATATGTATTTTACAATTTTAAGTGTATTAGTATTTTTCATTTTTCTGTAATAATTATTTGGCTAACAATTATTAGATTTCAATTATAACAATAAGGTATTTGCTTTATATGGATATAAAGTGATCATTGTCCTTGCTCATAAACAAGACTTTGAGTGTAACAACCTACGAATTTCTCATTCTGGCATTGAAATTCTTGGGTATATTTTTAGAGAGCTTTTTTAGAATGTCTGTTCCTTACAAGGCATGTAAACATAGAAGAAAATGTGGAAGTCAGAAGAATGTCTGGATGAATCAGGAACACAGGGAAGAATAGCTTTGTTGTTTGCAGAAGGATGAACCAACACACATGCTGTAGAGATATTGGGTAGCTATATAAAGGTTTTTCAGTGACAATTTCACATGTACCTCTGTGCCAGAAAAGACTCTTTAATAAAGTTCACAGCATATATTCAGTGAGTTTCTTTCTGAACTGAGTTTAGCTTTATACCATGTCACTCCAGTGTGTGGACTGGAGCTACTCTTGTTTTACACTAACTGAGATTACAGTTTGCTCCTGTGCTTAAAGCAAACACTTAAAAGGAGCTAAGCATGCAGGAATAGATTCAAGTGACATCCAAAATATCAGCAATGTTATGAAGCTGGAAAAAGCAACAGTTAAAAAGCCCAGTGAAGCAATAATAAACTGGGACTTGACATTCCTCCCTTGTCTCCAGGCTGTTGGCTTGTGAGGTACAAAGCACTAACTGTCCATTCACTGAATTTTGTCAGTCTGATTATCTTTTTTCACCTGCAGGGACTATCCAGTGTAACAAGGCCTTAGAAAAAGATCACTATTCTTTTAGCTTTTTAAAGCAATTGAAGAGACAGCTTCTAGATGGTTTAACCCCAGTGCCCTTTCACAAGATGAATATGTGGATGCCAGTGGGTCTCTGTAGTTGTATGTTGCTCTTTTATTCTGTAGCCGTATTATAACTCAAAGACTAAGCTCCTTGAAAAATCATTACTTTATTGTTCTTTTCCCTGACAGTAATTTAAGTGTTTCCATTATTCCCTTCAGTCTTTGTTCCTCTCTAAACCTTATTGCACAAGATGGAAAGTATAAACACATAACACTCACTTCCCAGTCATCATCCAGCATGGAACATTTATATCTGTAGGGTACAGTCCCTCTGCCCTGCAATCCGACTCTAAAATCTAGACAGTAGACCTGATCATAAATATCTTGACAAATAAAGCATTTGCCTAAAGGCCCTATTCAGAGTGGCCTTATCAGTTTCCAATTAATGGTGATTCATTCAGAGCTCCCCAAATGACATAGCTTTAGTCTAGATCTGGTGTCAGTGTATATCTACTTAACTTGTAATATCTCTCTTCCTTGCAGCTTTTGAAATAATTTATTTAATTCTAGTTTTGCACTGTTGTTTACCAGGACTTTAAATCCAAGACTTTGATTTCCTTGCCTACATTGTCTCCAGTCTTATTTTTCTGTAGATAACTCTGTTATTGAACACTGTTTGTTATTAGGCTGAATTGAAGACTTCAGCAATGCTTTGCTCAGCTAAAGGAAATTGAACAGTTAATAGGTAATAGATTCCCATGCTTGGGTTATATTTTCTATTATATTTTCACTGTCACCTATCCTACAGGTAATTTCTAAAGAACTATAACAGCTCATAGGATAATAAGATAGTTAAATTAGAGTGGACATTAGAAAATCTGATACCATACTTTCAATTATGTTTGTTGACCTTCCCCTTACTTTCAATAGTGCTGCAGAATGTATTCATTCGGAGGGAAATTGTGTGTTTATAATAATTATGTACCCTGCTTTTTTAAAATAACTTATTATATGCTTTATTAATTGACAATGAAAACTGAACTGATGTTTACATGAATAATGTAAAAATAGATAGGTATTATATCCCCAAGGTTTCCCTTCTGATTATTAATGATCATGTCATTTAAACACATGCACTGATAAGTCCACTCATGAACATAGAATCATTGCATCATAGTATCGTAAAACAGTTTGGATTGGAAGGGACCTTTCTTATGGGCCCCCTTTCTGGACTCATTACCCCTAGTGGGCTCTAATTAGCCATGCTGCTTTTGATGCAGCCCAGGATACAGTTGACTTTCTGGGTAGCAAGCACACATTTCCAGGTCTTACTCAATTTTTCATCCACCACTATCCACCTACCTGAGAAGTGATCAGAGAGATCACTGTCTCCTTTAAGTGATTCACAAATCTAATTCACCTTCTCCAGGACTCATCTGTAGTAACTTAGAACACTTTGGAGCCTGCTAAACATATATGAATGAACTGTACCACCTTTATCTTGTTCCCTTCTGCATTGGAAAGGTCCTTTATAATCTTTAGCAATCTAAGTTGTGCCACTTCAGTGTCCTTTTGTAGATTATCCTAGAAGCATTCAAATCATAGTTTCAGGAAAATTATGCTGAATGCCTTATTTTAAGGTTAAAAAAAGCCTGCAAAAGTGACTGAGCATACAAGAATAGGATTCAAAGGCAGCTTCACTAGGAAAATTCAAATTTTACATGCAACTTCACTAGGAGAAGATTGGAACATGTGCCTTCAAGGTGTCACAAGAACCTTGTGTAACATATTTCACAGTGGCTGACAAACCAGGAAAAGTGTGGTCAGGGATTCTGCAAGATAAGTGTCTCAGCAATATATTCAATTCCTGATTTTTTCAGCATTCCCTCATTCCCCTTAAACACAAAGCCTGACAAGTGCTCCACTCTATTATTAAATCTAATGCAGGAATGCAGCCGTATAAAATGCCAAAACTATCATACCTAAGAACTTCCCAAGCATTTGTTTTTACTATTTGGGGTATTAATGGGCATTTTGGTGTTTTGTAGAGTTGCTGTATGTTCAAGGATCTGATTATAAGCTTATCTCATAATTACTATCACACTATACACATTAATTTCTGGTTGCCTGGAGTTAGGAGCCAGAATAAATTATAAACATAAAATTAATTTCTGGAAAAATACATATTAGTTTTAATATAACTTCAACCCTTCCAAGGCAAGTAAGACTGGACTGAATATGAGGGATTTTAGATTTTAAAACTCCCAATTTTAAATATTTTTAGTCTATCAAAATGTGAAATTTGCATTCTGAACTAGATTTGTTAGAAAGTGCTCAGAGGGTTATACTCTACACACTCTTCACTCAATGAACAAATGTCTGAAAAATCTTAAATCATTTTCAAATTTTAAATACAGTGACAATATAGAACTTGACTGTTTACTGGCATTCCACTTAGGAGACTATAATTCAGAACATTGGACTCTGTACTAATTTCATTTTCTTGACTGTATTTTAATAAATTATTTTATTGTCCAAGAGGTTAATCTCTTTCCTGTGACCCACAATCACCCACTCTTTCCTTTCTCAATGCTAACTCAATTGTTCACATGACAACACAATATTTGAACGAGTTTTAATGTACTTTTCTTTTCCTAGATGTAAGTAACATTTTAAACCAGACTGCAGTGACAAATATTTTGGAAAGGAAATGTATTTATTCCTGACTTTTTTTAGCTTAAGCAACACAAATATGCTTAAAAAATCCCTAACTAAAGTTAATGATGAGTTTATAACAGATAAAAGTTTAGTCCAATAACTTTAATTATATACTACTATTTGAGGGTAGTTTAGGAGTTTAACTCCAGTCAGTACCTAAACACAAAACAGTCACTCATTCATTTCCCCTGGGTAGGATAGGAGAGAGAACTGGAAGAGTAAAAGTTAAAAAACTTGTAGACTGATATCCTGGTTTTGTCTGTGAAAGTATTTTCACAGTAGATATCTGTGGGAAGATGGTTGGGGGTAAAAATTAGAGGAAACTAAGAAGTTATATTTGCATCCTAACAGAAGTTATAATGCTACAGAAATTTTAGGGTGAATTGCAGCTGTTAGTCCTGGATGGAATGCAGTTGGCAACTCCACAATTGTTTCCCATATGACAGTCAGTACCTGCTAAGAGGGTGGAGCAGAATGGAGACACCGCGGTCAGGCTCTGTAGAAATCCTTGCAGGGAGGGGAACTCAGTGGTACTTTGTAACCGATAAAACTGCCTAGCACCTGTCAAACAAGGAAGATGGGAGAAGATGTCCTGCTGCTGAGACAACAGTTGTGGCAAAGTCTCTCTCCTCAGATGAATTTGGTTCCTTAAAGCACAATTGTAATATTAATGCACACCTCCATTCCAAAGTTATCCACCTCCAAGGTACAATCACCCCCCACTAGGCATTCGCCCTGAATTTTTTTGACTCTATATTTAAAAGTGAAACAAGAGAATTTTACACCGATCAGTAACAAGGGTATTTATGACTAAAGTCACTCAAGCTCCACCTAAACATAAAGAAATAGTATAAAATCAAGTCAAGAATGGGGAAAAAATTAGGGAAGACTTCGGTGAAACTACTGGAATCAATCAAAGGGCTAAACCTATCTTCTCCCCAGTGGGAATGTCTACTGGGTAAGAACTGTACTCTATGCACACTGAATACTTTTATTGGGGATACAGCTTGTCTATATATTGCTTTAAATACATTTTTGCAGTCAGATACTGTCACTGGAAATCTTTGAACCTTTACCTGTCACAATTTTCTATTAATAAAGACTGTTATTCTGTAAACTGTTAGTGTGAGTCCTTCCCAGGCACTGACAGTCACCAGCAGCAGGTAACACACTTGAATACGGTGGGAATGCCCGCTGAGGGGTCTCCCCTATGCTGTTGGCATAGTTCCCTGAAAAGGGTAGTTGAATCACCCTCTAATCCATTAGGATGGATCAGTGAAGGGGTCCCATAACAGGACACTGATAGACTGGTCAGCCACAAGGGTCTCAGCTTTCCTGGGGCACTGACAGACAAATCTCCCCTTTTCAAGGGACAGTGCTGCAGTACTTTCTCTCAGATTTAGTAAGAGAATGATGCTGGTAACACGTTGATGTGTCAGTTGTTGTTGAGCAGTGTTTGCACTAAGTCAAAGACTTTTCAGTTTCACGTGCTCTGCCAGTGAGGAATTGCACCAGAAGCTGGGAAGGAGCATGTTTATTAAGGTCCAGTTAGTGCCTGACTTAAAGTGCAAATCAGACCATATGCCAAAGTAAATAATACAGATTTGATTTAAGAATAAATATGAGGTAGAGAGACAGAAAGAAATAGAAAAGAGGGGAGAGAGAGAGAGAGAGAGAGAGAGAGAGAGAGAGAGAGAGAGCAAGAGACCAAGCAGAGTATAGTCACCATCTGTGGATGAAGAGCCATCCTGTTGGTTCATCTTCACCCTGGGCTTCTTGATGGTAGGCATCCCAGAGTCATTCTTCGAAGGATACCACCTTTACACAGTACAAGTTCCAGGTATCCACAGCGTGCAGATTCCATTACCATAACTTAGGGTGATAAATGTATAAGCAGTTGTTTCCTTTCCCAAAGTTTGCCACACTAGGCATTTTTGTCCAGATGCTAAGCAGATCTCACCTCCACCATGCCTGGAATTAGTACCTTCCGGTCTCAAATTCCTCCCTTCTCTGTTTAAGTTCCCACTGTGGTGGCTTATCTTAATACAGGTTCCTTCTGTGATCTTGGCAGTGTTTGAGACAGGTAACTGTGTTCTCTAAGTCCTTACAATGGTCAGGACAGCTGACCCAAACTGGCCAAAGGGATATTCCATACCATTTGACACTATGCTCACCATATGACACCATATGACAACTATATAAATTTGTGGAAGCTGGTCAGGATGGTTCAATTGTTGCTTGGGGACAAGCTTCACATTGGTCTGCGGGTGGTGAGCAATTGTATTGTATATCACTTGTTTTTCTTGGGTTTTGTTTCTCTCTTTTTTATCTTCCTTTACATTACTCTTCTTCTCTTTCTCCTTCTCCTTCTCCTTCTCCTTCTCCTTCTCCTTCTCCTTCTC